>NW_028227274.1:6705000-7305000 GCF_978045245.1 Mus caroli | reverse complement strand
TAACCGAATCCAAGAACACATCAAAACAATCATCCATCCTGACCAAGTAGGTTTCATCCCAGGGATGCAGGGATGGTTCAATATATGGAAATCCATCAACATGATCCGGTATATAAACAAACTCAAAGACAAAAACTACATGATCATCTCTTTAGATGCGGAGAAAGCATTTGACAAAATCCAACACCCATTCATGATAAAAGTCTTGGAAAGATCAGGAATTCAAAGCCCATACCTAAACATGATAAAAACCAGTAGCTAACATCAAAGTAAATGGTGAGAAGTGAAAGCAATCCCACTAAAATCAGGGATTAGACAAGGCTGCCCACTCTCTCCCTACCTATTCAACATCGTACTTGAAGTCCTAGCCAGAGCAATTCAACAACAAAAGGAGATCAAGGGGATACAAATTGGAAAGGAAGAAGTCAAAATATCACATTTTGCAGATGATATGATAGTATATATAAGTGATCCTAAAAATTCCACCAAAGAACTCCTAAGCCTGATAAACAGCTTCAATGAAGTAGCTGGATATAAAATTAACTCAAACAAGTCAATGGCCTTTCTGTACACAAAGGATAAACAGACTGAGAAAGACATTAGGGAAACAACACCCTTCTCAATAGTCACAAATAATATAAAATACCTTGGCATGACTCTAACAAAGGAAGTGAAAGATCTGTATGATAAGAACTTCAAGTCTCTGAAGAAAGAAATTAAAGAAGATCTCAGAAGATGGAAAGATCTCCCATGCTCATGGATTGGCAGGATCAATATATCAAAAATGGCTATCTTGCCAAAAGCAATGCGGTTCAATGCGATCTCCATCAAAAGTCCAACTCAATTCTTCAATGAATTAGAAAGGGCAATCGGCAGATTCATCTGGAATAACAAAAAACCTAGGATAGCAAAAACTCTTCTCAAGGATAAAAGAACCTCTGGTGGAATTACCATGCCTGACCTAAAGCTGTATTACAGAGCAATTGTGATAAAAACTGCATGGTACTGGTATAGTGACATACAAGTAGACCAATGGAATAGAATTGAATATCCAGAGATGAACCCACACACCTCTGGTCACTTGATCTTTGACAAAGGAGCTAAAACCATCCAGTGGAAAATAGACAGCATTTTCAACAAATGGTGCTGGCACAACTGGTGGTTATCATGTAGAAGAATGGGAATTGATCCATTCCTATCTCCTTGTACTAAGGTTAAATCTAAGTGGATTAAGGAACTCCACATAAAACCAGAGACACTGAAACTTATAGAGTAGAAAGTAGGGAAAAGCCTCAAAGATATGGGTACAGGGGAAAAATTCCTGAATAGAACAGCAATGGCTTTTGCTGTAAGATCGAGAATCAACAAATGGGACCTCATAAAGTTGCAAAGCTTCTGCAAGGCAAAAGACACTGTCAATAAGACAAAAAGACCATCAACAGATTGGGAAAGGATCTTTACCTATCCTAAATCAGATAGGGGACTAATATCCAATATATATAAAGAACTCAAGAAGGTGGACTCCAGAAAATCAAATAACCCCATTAAAAAATGGGGCTCAGAGCTGAACAAAGAATTTTCACCTGAGGAATACTGAATGGCTGAGAAGCACCTGAAAAACTGTTCAACATCCTTAATCATCAGGGAAATGCAAATCAAAACAACCCTGAGATTCCACCTCACACCAGTCAGAATGGCTAAGATCAAAAATTCAGGTGACAGCAGATGCTGACAAGGATGTGGAGAAAGAGGAACACTAGCCGGGCGTGGTGGCGCACGCCTTTAATCCCAGCACTCGGGAGGCAGAGGCAGGCGGATTTCTGAGTTCGAGGCCAGCCTGGTCTACAAAGTGAGTTCCAGGACAGCCAAGGCTACACAGAGAAACCCTGTCTCGAAAAAAACCAAAAAAAAAAAAAAAAAAAAAAAAAAAAAAAAAAAAAAAAAAAAAAAAAAAAAAAAGAAAGAGGAACACTCCTCCGTTGTTGGTGGGATTACAAACTTGTACAACCACTCTGGAAATCAGTCTGGTGGTTCCTCAGAAAATTGGACATAGTACTACCGGAGGATCCCACAATACCTCACCTGGGCATCTATCCAGAAGATGTTCCAACCGGTAAAAAGGACACATGCTCCACTATGTTCATAGCAGCCTTATTTATAATAGCCAGAAGCTGGAAAGAACCCAGATGCCCCTCAACAGAGGAATGGATACAGAAAATGTGGTACATTTACACAGTGGAGTACTACTCAGCTTTAAAAAGAATGAATTTATTAAATTCCTAGGCAAATGGATGGACCTGGAGGGCATCATCCTGAGTGAGGTAACCCAATCACAAAAGAACTCACACAATATGTACTTACTGATAAGTGGATATTAGCCCAGAAACTTAGGATACCCAAGATATAAGATACAATTTGCTAAACGCATGAAACTCAAGAAGAACGAAGACCAAAGTGTGGACACTTTGCCCCTTCTTAGAATTGGGAACAAAACACCCATGGAAGGAGTTACAGAGACAAAGTTTGGAACTGTGACGAAAGGATGGACCATCTAAAGACTGCCATATCTGGGGATCCATCCCATAATCAGCTTCCAAACGCTGACATCATTGCATACACTAGCAAGATTTTGCTGAAAGGACCCAGATAGAGCTGTCTCTTGTGAGACTATGCCGGGGCCTGGCAAAACAAAAGTGGATGCTCACAGTCAGCTATTGGATGGATCACAGGGCCCCCAATGGAGGAGCTAGAGAAAGTACCCAAGGAGCAAAGGGATCCCAATCCTATAGGTGGAACAACAATACCAGTACCCTTCTGGAGCTCGTGTCTCTAGCTGCATATGAATCAGAAAATGGCCTGGTTGTCCATCAGTGGAAAGAGAGACCCATTGGTCGTTCAAACTTTATATGCCTCAGTACAAGGGAACGACAGGGCCCAGAAGTGGGAGTGGGTGGGTGGGGAAGTTGGTGGGGGAGCGTGTGTGGGGGACTTTTGGGATAGCATTGGAAATGTAAATGAAATAAATACCCAATTAAAAAAGTTAAAAAAAAAGAATTACAGAAGAACACAATCAAACAGGTGCAGGAAATGAACAAAACCATTTAAGATCAAAAAATGGAAATAGAAACAATAAAGAAATCACAAAGGGAGACAACACTAGAGTTAGAAAACCTAGGAAAGAGATCAGGAGTCATAAATGCAAGCATCACCAACAGAATACAAGAGATAGAAGACAGAATCTCAGGTGCAGAAGATACCACAAAAAACATTGACACAACAGTCAAAGAAAATGCAAAAAGCAAAAAGCTCCTAACCAAAAACATCCAGGAAATACAGGACACAATGAGAAGATGAAACCTAAGAATAATAGATACAGAAGAGAGCAAAGATTCTGAACTTAAAGGGCCAGTAAATACCTTTAACAAAATTATAGGAAAAAGCTTCCCTAATCTAAAGAAAGAGATGCCCATGAACATACAAGAAGCCTACAGAACTCAAAATAGATTGCACCAGAAAAGAAATTCCTCCTGTCACATAATAATCAAAACATCAAATGCACTAAACAAAGAAAAAATATTAAAAGTGGTAAGGGGAAACGGTCAAGTAACATATAAAGGCAGACCTATCAGAATTATACCAGAGACTATGAAAGCTAGAAGATCCTGGGCAGATCTCATACAAACCCTAAGAGAACACATATGCCAACCCAGCCTACTATGTCCAACAAAACTCTCAATTACCTTAGAAAAAAGAAGATATTCCATGACAAAACCAAATTTACACAATATCTTTCCACAAATCCAGCCCTACAAAGGATAATAGATGGAAAACACCAACACAAGGAGGGAAATTACACCCTAGAAAAAGTAAGAAAATAATCTTTCAAAAAACCCAAAAGAAGATAGCCACACAAACATAATTCCACCCCTAACAACAAAAATAACAGGAAGTAACAATCACTTTTCCTTGAAAGAAACTTTACTAAAGCTCAAAGCATACATCGCACCCAGTAGTGATCTGATAGGATGCATGGTATTATTTCAATCTTCTTGTATTTGTTGAGGCCTGTTTTGTGACGGATTATATGGTCAGTTTTGGAGAAGGTACCATGAGGTGCCAAGAAGTTATAGTCTTTTGTTTTAGGATAAAATGTTCTATAGATATCTGTTAAACCCATTTGTTTCATAACTTGTGTTAGTTTCACTGTGTCTCTGTTTAGTTTCTGTTTCCATAATCTGTCCATTGCTGAGAGTCGGGTGTTAAAGTCTCCCACTATTATTGTGTGGGGTGCAATATGTGCTTTGAGCTGTAGTAAAGTTTCTTTTATGAATGTGGATGCCCTGTATTTGGAGCACAGGTGTTCAGAATTGAGAGTTCATCTTGGTAAATTTTTCCTTTGACCAGTATCAAGTGTCCTTGCTTATCTTTTTATGTTAACTTTTGGTTAAAAGCTGATTTTATTCAATATTAAAATGGCTTGTTTCTTGGAACCACTTGATTGGAAAATTGTTTTCCAGCCTTTTACTCTGAGGTAGTGTCTGCCATTGTCACTGAGGTGCATTTCCTGGATGCAGCAAAATGCTGGGTCCTGTTTATGTATCCAGTCTGTTAGTCTATGCCTTTTTGGGGGGGGATTGAGTCCTTTGATATTAAGAGATATCTACAAAAAATATTTGTCCATAAGAGGAGGCAGGAACTAAACAGCATCTTTAGGTACATGATGATTTCAAGGCTAGCTTGGTCTAAGGAGACATTGTTTCAGAAAGAAAATAAGTAAAGTATTAATTGAAGATGGCACCTGATGGTAACTTCTGATCTTAATTTGTACACATGTACATACACACTTGCACACATGTACATATATACACACAAAAAAAGAAAAGAAAAAAATCACAGTTAAGCATATAATTCACTTACCAAGATTAGAAATTAAGAAAGTATATTCAAAGTAGCCAAAGAAGATCAAGTCACAGAAACAATTGTTGTGGAATATCCACCAGAGAAGACTGCTCACACATGGATTTAAAGCAACAAAATGTCTTTATTAGCTGGCCAGCCACTATACTGAATGTTCAGGATCCTAATGTAGCACCGAGCCTTTCTCAGGGTGAGCTTTTAAGCATAAAAACCATGTCCTGGGTTGACATACTTCAGTTAACAAGAACGGGTAGCCAGAAGCTGAATTACAGAAGCCAAAAAGCAAGGTTAGTGCATTTAGAGAGCTTTTGAGAACTATAGACTTTGATGTATTGGGCCTTTGTTTTAGTTTTGTCAGATGGTGTTGTTTATGTTCTATTTTACAGTCTTGAATGGCACTTTAATCATGGAGTCAGTTGTGCTAAGATCCACGATCCTGTTACACAATGATATAAATGGCAAATAATTCTTTATAAGAAACAGTAAGTGGAGTGAGTCCCTGCCAACTGAACTATCCCACTACCTAGACTCAGTTCCCCAAGATCCTTTCTACAGATACTGCTCACCTCTGCCTCACAACCCCTGCCCCCAATTCCAGCACACTCTAGATGCTCAGGTGCAGGCCAAACCAGTCAGAAGGACAGTAAGCTGTCAGCTGAACTGCACCACTCCTTAAACTTAGTTTCCCAAGACTCATTCTAATGCCTCCCCCACCCTGTGGCCTATCCTCTACCTCCAACTCCAGTGGTCTCCAATTGCTCAGGTGTAAGCCATGCCAACCAGAAGAACAGAGAACCTCTGCTACCCCAAAGGCTATGCAAGTTGCCAGAAGTCAAACCTCAACCTAGCCAGAGACTCCCTAGTGGTTCAGAGGTCAAGCAGGCCAGAAGACCAAAGTGGAAACAGAAACAAAGGAACAAAACACACATCCAACAAAAGCAAACACAGAAACCAGCACCTAGACCTATAACTACCCTAATTTCAGATGCCTAAATGCCAGTGCAAAAATACAACAGCCAAGGCAATATGGCACCACCAGAGCCCAGTTATCCTATGACAGTAAGGCCTGAGTATTTCAATGCAGCTGAAGCACAAGATAAAGACCTTAAAACCATCTTTATGAAAGTGATAGAGGTCCTTAAAGAAGAAATTTTTAAAAATCCTTTAAATAAATTGAGGAAAAGCAAGCAAACAAACAAACAAAAAACAAAAGGAAATCAACAAATTCCTTTTAAAAACACACAAATAGTGAAGGAAAGTATTCAAGACCTGAAAAGTGAAATAAAAGCAATAAAGAAAATAGAGACTGAGTAGATTCTGGAGATGGAAAGTCTAGGTAAGCACAGAGGAACTATAGACGTAACATCACCAACAGAATACAAGAAATGGAAGAATGAATCTCAGGGATAGAAGAAAAAGACTCATTGGTCAAAAGAAAAATGTAAATCTAAAAAGTTCCTGGCATAAATCATCCAGGAAATATGGGGAACTATGGAAAAAAAAAAACACCAAACCTAAAAGTAATAGAAATAGAAGAGAGAAAAGATTCCCAGCTCAAAGACCCAGAAAATATTTTCACCAAAATCATAGAAGAAAATTTCCCCTACTTATAAGGTCTTGGGTGGCTGGAAACAGCAGCCTCTGCTGCCAGAGGAAATAAGCTAGCTAATAAGGCTAGGGCAGGAGATTCTTCACCCAGCAATTTTGCTATCTAGCAAGTTCTAAATTAATAAAGCTGCCGAGAGCAGAGCTAAGATGAACAGCAAAAAAGAGCAGTCGGGGCAATAGCTGACAGCTTGGTGAAGCTAGCAACGAAGAACAGGCAAATTGGGGGCGAGGCTAGTAGCAGCTGATCTTGGAGCTAAGCTGGGAGCACTGGCTGAGGTCCCAGGCAAAGGAACCAGTGTGTTTTTAAAAGAACACACTAGAGTCTTCCACTAACAGCCTTTGGATGAAGACATAGAACTCTCAGCTCCTCCTGCACCATGCCTGCCTGGATGCTGCCATGCTCCCACCTTGATGGTAATGGACTGAACCTATGAACCTGTAAGCCAGCCCAATTAAATATTGTTTTTCATAAGAGTTGCCGTGGTCATGGTATCTGTTCACAGCAGTAAAACCCTAACTAATACAGAAGTTGGTACTGGGACTGGGGTATTGAAAGAATGTGGATTTTGGGACTTTGGATTTAGAAAGCAGTGAAATGATTTAAATGGGGCTTAATGGGTCATCCTAATAGGAATATGGAAGACTTAGTTGCCGGGAGTAATTTGAACTGTGTTGACCTGGCCCAAGAGATTTCAAAGGAGAAGAATTTCAGAATGTGGCATAAAGACTGGTTTTCTGGTATTTTGGTGAAGAATGTGACTACTTTTTGCCCTTGTCTGAAAAGTTTGCCTGAGGCTAAGGTGAAGAGACTTGGATTAATTGCATTGACAAAGGAAGTTTCAAAAAAGCCCAGCAGAGACTTTGTTCTCTGGTTGTCTTATGAAGAGAAGCTTGAACAAGCATAGCAAGTTTAGAAAGGAAAAATATAAAATATATGGTTCAAGTATTAAAGGGGTACCAGGAAGTGAAATGGAGCAAAATCCTGAGTTCTAGGAGATAACAGATTAAGGGAGTGGGACCTTGGGGCAAGATCCTACACTGCTAAATTTAGATCCAGTCAATGGTGGTACATACCTTTATTCCCAGGAGACAGGCATGCTGATCTCTGCGTTCAAGGCCAATCTACAGAGCAAGACCCAGGATAACCAAGCTTAGGCAGTGAAGGATTTGGAAAACAGAAAGCCAGTGACAATATAATAGTACAAGTGGGTCATGTTCTAATTCCTGCAAGCAGCAGAACTTGCCAGCTTCAGCCATGTGGCTCTGGCTCTAGAGTTAAGAATGAAAGGAACTACTGGGACAATTGATGCTGGTTAGCTGGAGCTAAGAAATTAGCAGTGATTATGAAGAGACCAGCATCACTGAGGTTAAATCTTCTGGGAAGTGTGTTCTGGGAGCACAAAGAAGCTGTGTTCCAAAGATAGCCAAGGTTGTACCTCATGCTGCAGCTGGACTTGGTAATGTGTAAGAATCATCCAGGTGGTACTGGTTTTGAAGGTATGAAGGTGTCATGAAGAACAGCTGAGGCTTGGCACTGTGAGAGGTCATGGAAGGCCATTGGAGAAGGTATAGCCTCAGCTGTAGTTGATGGCCCAGGACTGAAGGGGTCATGCAAAGGATTTGAGGCTTGGCACCATGAAGAGAGCCTATGAGAGGCTATTGGTGAAGCCTAGTTGGAGTGGAACACCCTGGTGTACTGGAGATGTCAGTACCATGGGATGATCACCAAGAACAGCAGCCGCAGTGGAGTGGATCAACCTGAGCTTAGAGTGCTACAGAGGGCAAAGCTGGAGAAGTGATGCCAGTCATTAGAAAGAGTCCAAAAGATCAAGTGGAATCCCAGACGCTGAAACAAGAAGCTGTAACAATGAAATTGCCTTGGAGACTCAAAGATGTTAAAGATGCCAGAGCCATGGGATACATGCTGAGGAAAGCTGCTAACAGGGAGTGGAATCAGTCGAGGAGAAAGCAGTTTGTTGCAGTCAACAAAGATGAAAAAGGAGTGGAGATCTGAAGACTGCTTTGACATCAGCTATGGAGATACAGAGTTTGGAGTTTGCTCAGCTGGTTTCCTGTATTGCTTTGGGGATTACAGTTAATTAGTTGGATGAATCTCAGAAGAGACCTTGAACTTTGGACTTTTAACATTGTTGAGACTGCTATAGACTATGAGGACTTTGAAAGTTGGACTAAATGCATTTTGCATTATGCTATGTTTAAGTATGGCCCCCATAGACTCATGTTTTTGAACAAGTCTATGAGGGCCAGGGAGTGGAATGTGATGGTTTGTATATTCTCGGACCAGGGAGTGGCACCATCTGGAGGTGTGGCCTGGTTGAAATAGGTGTGTCACTGTGGGTGTTGGCTTAAGACTCTCATCCTAGTTGCCTGGAAGTCAGTCTTCCACTAGCAGCCTTTGGATGAAGACAGAACTCTCAGCTCCTCCTGCACCATGCCTGCCTGGATGCTGCCATGTTCCCACCTTGATGGTAATGGTCTGAACCTCTGAACCTGTAAGCCAGCCCAATTAAATGTTGTTTTTTATAAGAAAAAAAAAAGTACACACTATACAGAATGTTATGAGACTTTCTAAGAAAAGCTAATACCAATACTCCTCAAACTATTCTACAAAATACAAACAGAAGGAAAATTGCTAACCTCATTCTATAAGGCCACAGTCACCCTAATACCTAAACCACACAAAGACTCAAAGAAAGAGAATTTCAGACTAATTTCTATCATGAACATTGATTCAAAAATACTCAATAAAATACAAACTGAATCCAAGAACACACCAAAAAGATCAACCATCAAGATCAAGTAGACTTTACCTCAGAGATGCAGGAATGGTTCAGCATATGAAAATCTGTCAATATAAACAAGCTGCATATCATATAATCAAACTGTCATATAAACAAAAAACCCCACATGATCATCTCATTAGATGCTTAAAAACCTTTGTCAAAACACTCCTCCATAATAAAAGTCTTGGAGATATTAGGGATATAAGGTACATAGACATAATAAAAGCAATATACAGCAAGCCTATAGCTAGCATCGAATTAGCCGGGTGTGGTGCCACAGGCCTTTAATCCCAGCACTTGGGAGGCAGAGGCAGGCAAATTTCTGATTTTGAGCCCAGCCTGGTCTACGGAGTGAGTTCCAGGACAGCCAGGGCTACACAGAGAAACCCTGTCTCAAAAAACAAAAACAAATAAAAAAATTAGAGAGAAACTTAAGCAATTCCACTAAAAACAGGGACAAAACAAGGCTGTCCACTCTCTCCATATTTATTCCATATAGTACTTGAAGTTTTAGCTAGAGTAATAAGTCAATTAAAGATGATCAAGGGGATAAAATTTGGAAAGAAAGTCAAACTATCGTTATTTGCAGATGATATGACAATACACATAAGGGATCCCAAAAATTCTACAAGAAAACACATACAACTGATAAACACCTTCAACAAAGTAGCTGGATACAATATTAACTAAAACAAAAATCAGTAGGCTTCCGATATACAAATGATAAGCAGGCTGAGAAAGAAATCAGGGAAATAAAACCCTTCACAATAGCCACAAATAGTATAAAATATCTTAATGTAACTCGAACCAAGCAAGTGGAAGACCTGTATGAGAAGAACTTCAAGTCTCTGAAGAAAGAAATTGAAGAAGATATATGATGACGGAAAGATCTCCTATGCTCATGGATCAGTAGGAGTAACATAGTAAAAATGGCCATCTTACCAAAAGCAATCTACACATGCAATATAATTCCCATCAAAATTCCAACACAATTCTTTACAGACCTTGAAAGAATACTCAACTTTATTTGGAAAAACGAAAAAGGCCTAGGAAAGTTAAAACAATCCTGTACAATAAAAGAACTTCCATATGTATCCCCACCCCTGATCTCAAACTGTTCTGATATTGTCATAAAAACAGACAGGTTTATCAATGGAATCAAATTGAAGAACCAGAAGTAAAGCCAAACGCCTATGGACATGTGATTCTGCTAAAGAAGCCGGAAATGTGCAATGGATAAAAGAAAGCATCTTCAACAAATGGTGCTGGTCTAACTGGATGTCTGCATGTAGAAGAATGAACATAGATCCATATCTATCACCTTGCACAAAACTCAAGTTCAAGTGGATCAAAGACCTCAACATAAAGCCAGCTACAGTGAACCTGATAGAAGAGAAAGTGAGGAATAGTCTTAAACACATTGGCACAGGAGACAAATTCCTGAACATAACACCAATATCTCAGGCACTAAGGTGAACAATTAATAAATAGGGCCTCATGAGAAACTGAAAAACTTCTTAAAGCAAAGGACACCATGAAAAGGACAAAAACCGCAGCCTACAGAATGGGAAAAGATCTTTGCCAACTCTATATCTGATAAAAGGCTGATATCCAAAATATATAAAGAACTTAAGGAACTAGACATCAGCAAACCAAATAATCCAATTTAAAAATGACACGCAGACCTAGAGAGAATTCTCAATAGAGGGATCTCTAATGACCAAGAAATACTTAAATGCTCAATGTCCTTAGCCATCAGAGAAATACAATTTAAAATGACTTTGAAATTCTATCTTAAATCTGTCAGAATGGGTAAGATCAAAAATACAAGTAACAGTTGTAACACATGCTGGCCATGATGTCGAGCAAGGGGAACATTCCTCAATTGCTGGTGGGGGTACAAATTTGTATAGCCACTTTGGAAATCAATATGATGATTTCTCAGAAACTAGGGAATTGATCTACCTCAAGACCCGACTCCTGGGCATATACCCAAAAGATGCTCCACCATCCCACAAGGGCACTAGCTCAAATGTGTAAATAGCAGCTTTACTCATAGTTGCCTGAAACTGGAAACAACCTAGATGTCCCTCAACTGAAGAATGGGTAAAGAAAATGTAGTATATTAACATGATGGAATATTACTCAGCTGTTAAAAACATCATAAAATTAGCTGATAAATGGATGGAACTAGAAAAGATCATCCTGAGTGAGGTAACCCAGACCCAGAAAGTCAAACACGGTGTGTGCTCACTTATAAGTAGACATTAGGAGTAAAGGATAGTAATGCTACAATCCACAGACCCAAAGAAGCTAAGTTACAAGGAGGGCTCAAGGGGCTTAGGTGGGCATGTGGATGTTACTGCGAAGGGGAAACAGAATAGACATCACAGGTGGATAGGGAGGGGGACAGGGTTTGGGGTGGAGATAGGAACAAGAAGGATCAGGTGTGGGGAGATGGAGGAAGAGAGTACTGGGAGAGACAACTGAAATGTGTGAGGTGGGGCATCTCTGGGATTAGTTAGAAACCTAAGAAGATGGAAACTTCCAGGAATTGATTAGGGTAACCCTAGCTAATATTCCTAGCTATGGGTGATATGGACCTGAACTGGCCAACTCCTATAACAAGGCAAGACTTCCTGTGGAGGAATTGGGACATCAACCCTACGAATATAAGTTGGAATAGTCATGGGCATTCAGAAGCAGCAGGTTTGGGCCCCAGACTGAAAAACTATTTACTTAAAGCAAAAGAAAGAGGTATGAGAAACTTCAAGTATGTGTGTGCATGCACTATATATGTATGGGTATTTTATGTGAGTGGATGAACATGAACATATGCACATGTGCATGTGGAGGCTGGAGGTCAGTCATAGGGGTCATGCCTCAGGTGTTCTCCATCTTGTTTTCTTGGGCCAACGTCTCTAATTGCCCTTGGCCTAGCTGATCTATGCTGGCTAATAGTGTCCACCTTCCCAGCTTTCAACTACCAACACATACTACCACACCCTGTCCTGTCTTTAAAATAAATTCTGAGGAGATGGGCGTGGTGGCGCACGCCTTTAATCCCAGCACTTGGGAGGCAGAGGCAGGCGGATTTCTGTGTTCGAAGCCAGCCTGGTCTACAGAGTGAGTTCCAGGGCTATACAGCCAGGGCTATACAGAGAAACCCTGTCTCGAAAAAAAAAAAAAAATTCTGAGGATTGAATCAGGTCCTTATGCTTGTGCAGCAAGCACTTTACCGACTGAGATATCTCCCTAGGCTCTAGATTCAAGATCCTTGGCTGAGCAGGGCAAAGAGTTTGGAAATTAAGCATAAAAATTCATCTACCTATGGTGTTACATACATCTAACTCCAGCAAGTGAGGGAATAAGGTAAGAGATTCCAAAGCCAGGGGAGCTTCAAAGCAAGATTGTTTCAGAAAGAAAAATTCATATTCAAATCCCTACAATAGTAAAATCCTACAATGTTTTAATGTATCTTATGTTGCTTCTTTGAAAAATGCTCTTTAATAAATTTGTTTACTTTTATTTTATGTGCATTGGTATTTTGCCTGCATGTATGTCTGTGTGAGACTGTCAGATCTTATAGTTACAGACAGTTGTGAGCGGCCATGTGAGTACTGGGATTTGAACCCTGGTCCTCTGGAAGAACAATCAGTACCTTTAACTGCTAAGCCATCTTTCCAGTCCCTGTTTATATCTTCCTTTAAACCATGAACTACTTGGAAAAGGTGCTATTGTCTTTTGTTGATATATATACATATTCATATATATGTGTGTGTATATATATATATATGTATATGTATACACACACATATATATGATATACATTCATGCCCTTTAATAAATGGGACACGTATGTACGTCATATATATATATATATATATATATATATATATATATATATAGTCTTGTTGGAGGGGGCTGGTAACCTGGAAACTGTTGCTAGGCAGGCAATAGTGACACAAGCTTTTTTTTTTTTTCCAGGGTCAGAGGCTGGGGGATCTCTGAGTTTGTGGCCAGTCTGGTCTACAGCATGAGTTCCAGGGCAGCCAGAGCTATACAAATAAATTTTCTTTCTTTCTTTCTTTCTTTCTTTCTTTCTTTCTTTCTTTCTTTCTTTCTTTCTTTCTTTCTCTTTCTTTCTTTCTTTCTTTCTTTTTCTTTCTTTTTCTTTCTTTCTTTCTTTCTTTCTTTCTTTCTTTCTTTCTTTCTTCCTTTCTTCCTTTCTTCCTTTCTTTCTTTTCAATAATAAATGATAGATAGATAGCAAAAGATATTGGAGAATCTGTGTAGGCATGTTTTGTGCACTGTGTAAAGGCTATCCTTGTGTTATTCAAATGCTGATTTCTCTGCCCTCATACTTTGTTTCAATCTGACATTACATTGTAATGTCTATGTCTAGAATCTCCTGTTTCAAGGTTATGTAAACAATTCTTACCATTTATTCTCTGCCTGCTGATCACCCAATTGCTGGACAGAAGAGAGAATAGGGCAGAAACTTCCACCAGCCAGGTTGGGGGGGGGGGAGAGAGAGAGAGAGAGAGAGAGAGAGAAGAGATTCAGACAGTCCATGAGGAGGAGAGGGTCTGAGGATACATACAATGGGAAGAGATCTGAAGCAGAGAGAATTAGAACAATATTAAACTGCAAGGATCATGGGGATAGGGATGGGGATAGGAAGCAGCCATATTAGCATAGGAGGGTAAAATAGTTAATGCTACTTAACACCCCAGGAACTGAGGTACAGCTTGGAACAAATCTTGGTTTCTCTGTATGGTTATTGGAGACTAGCAAAGGTAAAGAAATACAGCCACTGGATTAATTCACTGGTTACATTTACATTAAAAATAATTCATTTCTCAAATCTGATAAAGTTAAGAGTGAAAGATGAAGAGCTGAGCATTCTGGGATAGAGAAGAAACAAAACTCAATCTCTGGAGAACTTGTGGAATCCTCTGCTAATTTTTCTTGGAAACTGTTGAGAACCCAGTAAGGAAAAGAAATGTGTGCAAAATCATACTGTGTGTTTGCATAACCTTAGATGGAAATCATCAGAAAAACTTGTATAATTTTTATATTCTTTGTTTCTATGAAGAATATAATTCTTTCTTTGAACTTAAGACTAAGGGGTGAGATAGAGAATAGAATCAAATATGTGTCTACAATAACCCAATATATCCAAATGTTTAAAAAGCATCTTTCCCTACAGAGTGCTAGCTCACAGTTTAGATCCCATTAGCTCTCCATGCTCATACATGGCTTTGTTTCTTTTACTTTTCATTCTTCACGAGTGTTACTCGGATGTTGTGTTCTGATGGGGCAGAAAGGAAGAAGAAAAACCCTATAGAGCAGAGAAAGTCTAGCTGCCCAAAACCTTAGTTTTGTTAGAAAAAATTAGTGAAAGCCTGTTTTAGTTAAAGTATTGTTGTAAAAAGTCATTAAAAGTGAGGTGTGGTATTTTATGCCTGTAATGCCAGGATTCTGGAGGCTGTAGCAGGAGGATTACAGGAAGTTTAAGGGCAGCCTCGGTGGGCTATCCAAGGAATTCAGGCCAGCCTGGACAATAAAGTAAGATCCTATCTTAAAAATAAATAAGCGAAAGTAGACATTAAATTTTTTTTAAGTATCCACACTTTGGTCTTCCTTCTTCTTGAGTTTCATGTGTTTTGTGAATTGTATCTTGGGTATCCGGAGCTTCTGGGCTAATATCCACTTATCAGTGAGTGCATATCATTTGTGTGCTTTTTTTTTTCATCTTCAAAATATTTTATTATAAAACACAACACAGAGCTCACCAACAGTTCCCACCCAACACTGTCAAAATACACACTGCTAGACACAGTGCCCTCAAGATCTGACTTCAGTTAAGAATCTCAGTTCCCTCAGTTTCAGGAAAACCACAGCAGGGAGTGGAATGGAGAGACAGCAAGTCGCCAGGATGCTGCATTGATGCTCAACAAGAACATGGTGGTGCACACCTTTAATTCCAGCACTTGGGAGGCAGAGGTAAGCAAATTTCTGAGTTTGAGGCCAGCCTGGTCTACAGAGTGAGTTCCAGGACAGCCAGGACTACACAGAGAAACCCTGTCTCAAAAAAACCAAAAAAAAAAAAAAAAAAAAAAAAAAAAAAAGAACACAGTCCCTCCAGAGGTGGACACCCACAGCCAGGGTTGTAGGCTACCCACAGCTGGAGCCCAAGTTTGGGCAGAGATGAGAGATGAGGTGGAGTGAAGATGACACTCCAAAAGTCCCAGCTTCAGGCCACTACTTCTTATTCCTTGGCTTTAGCTCTTCAGTTGCATTACACAAGAAAATGTAAATTTTCTTTTGGGGATTATAAAACTCATGTCCCTTGGACCAGTTGTAGCTGGAAGCATAGGCAAATGTTTCCATTGTGATTGAAGCATCAAGCTGCTATGGGCTGATCTACCTGTTCCGAAGTCTTTAGTTGGGTCCTGGTATCTTTGTCCCAGAAGTTGAACCTACCATCAGAGCCCACAGTGGCAAGGGTACCATGGACAGGATGGAAGGCAATCCCATTCACTGTATAGATGTCTTGAGGAGCTGAAGCGTTGGTACCATTGGATCGATGGCATTTGAAGGTGAAGTTATCTTTGGCCGGATTTGGAGGGTTGATGTGGTGAATGGCAGCTCTCCCCTCAATGCTCCCCAGAGCAAAACCAGTCAGCTTGTTCTGTTTATCTTTAAAAATAGCCACACATAGATGCTGGTGCTTCAGGGGAGACTCTATTCTCCTGAACTCAGAGGGCTGATTCTCTGATAGACAATCAGGCCCCTCTCTGCAGTGGCTACCACAGCCCTCGGGTATATCACATCTGCACAGTAACAGCGTTCAGGGAGACCATCATAGGATATGACAACCTTGTATCCCAAAACTTCAGTCTTATCCCAGCTCCTGGTCATCACACAGCCATAGTTTGGGGCTTTGATCCGATGTATGGTCTTAACAGGAGCATCATGCTGAGCTATCTGAATGGCCTGGTTGCTGTCCAGGTCTCACATCTTGGCTGTCTTGTCACACGATGCTGTGAATACTTTGCTCCCATCATCACTCCAGCAGACATCAAGCATTGGCCCCAGGTGCATCTGCTGAGCCTTTGGAATGGTTTGCCCGCTGTCTTCCACTTCCCAGCAGTGAACATCATTAGCCCATGATCCTGCAATAAGGAAGTTGCCTGGTAAGGTTAGTGGGCTGAAAGACATACAACCGATGCTGTCATCGGGAGAAGATGCTACTTCAATATCCTTCATTGGGTCGTGGTTATCTGTGGTTGTGCTCCCAAACATGCTGGTCCCACCAGTCCTAAATCCAGAGGTTGATCCAAACAGATTCATGTTGGCTGCTCTGGCACGGGGTGGAGAGGGCACAGCCAGGAGACCCCAGACCCCTCAAGACAGTGGAAACTGCCCTGTTAATGTATGTTCTTTTGTGATTGGGTTACCTCATTCAGGATGATATCCTCCAGATCCATCCATTTGCCTAAGAATTTCATGAATTCATTGTTTTTAATAGCTGCATAGTACTCCATTGTGTAAATGTACCATATTTTCTGTATACATTCCTCTGTTGAGGGACATCTGGTTTCTTTCCAGTTTCTGGTTATTATAAATAAGACTGCTATGAACATAGTAGAGCATGTGTCCTTATTACATGTTGGAGCATCTTTTGGGTATATGCCCAGGAGTGGTATTGCTGGATCCTATTTGCAAAACACATGAAACTCAAGAATACGGAAGACAAAAGTGTGGATACTTCAATCCTTCTTAGAAGGGGGAACAAAATACCCATGGAAGGAGTTACAGAGACAAAGTGTGGAGCAATGACAGAAAGAATGACCATCCAGAGACTTCCCCATCTGGAGATCCATCCCATAAACAACCACCAAACCCAGAGACTATTGCAACAAGAACTTGCTGACAGGAGCCTGATATAGCTGTCTCCTGAGAGGCTCTGCCAGTGCCTGACAAAGTTGTGGATGCTCACAGCCATCCATTGGACAGAACCTCTGAATCTGTAAGCCAGCCTCAATTAAATGTTGTTTTTTTAAATAAGACTTTCCTTGGTCATGGTGTCTGACAGAGCACAGGGTCCCCAATGAAGGAGCTAGAGAAAGTATCCAAGGAGCTCAAGGGGTTTGCAGCCTCATAGGAGGAACAACAATATGAAGTAACCAGTATACCCCAGAGCTCCCTGGGACTAAACCACCAACTGAAGAAAACACATGGTGGGACTCATGGCTCTAGCTGCATATGTAGCAGAGGATGGTCATCAATGGGAGGAGAGGCCCTTGGTCCTGTGAAGATTCTATGCTCCAGTATAGGGAAATGCCAAGGCCAGGAAGCAGGAGTGGGAGGGTTATTGATCAGGTGGAGGGGGAGAGGATAGGGGATTTTTGGAGGGGAAACTAGGAAAGGGGATAACGTTTGACATGTAAATAAAGAAAATATCTATATTAGTTAGGGTTTTACTGCTGTGAACAGACACCATGACCAAGGCAAGTCTTATTAAAAAAACCAACATTTAATTGGGGCCGGCTTACAGATTCAGAGGTTCAATCCATTACCATCAAGGTAGGAGCATAGAAGCATCCAGGCAGGCATGGTGCAGGAGGAGCTGAGAGTTCTACGTCTTCATCCAAAGGCTGCTAGTGAAGACTGACTTCCAAGGCAACTAGGGTGAGGATCTTATGCCTATACCCACAGTGACACACCTACTCCAACCAGGCCACACCTATTCCAACAAGGCCACACCTCCAAATGGTGTCACTCCCTGGTCCAAGAATATACAAACCATCACAATATCTAATAAAAAATCTTTAAAAACATTAAGTTTTAATTGTTGGGAATGGGAGAGATAGTTTAGTGGTTAAGAAAGCTTGCTACTTTTCCAGAGGTCTCTAGTTCTGTTCCCAGCACCTACATCAGGCAGGTCACAAGCCGCTGTAACTCCAGCTCCAGGGACTGGATACTTCTGGCCTCAAGGCATCTGTACTCATGTTTTGAGGACTATGCCTAGTTATCAACTTAACTACATCTGGAATGAACTACAATCCAGAAATGGAGGGCACACCTGTGATCTAGATCTTGAGGTTTAGGCCCAGGCAAAGTAGTATGCACCCAGGAGACAGAGGCAAGCAGATCTCTGAGTTCAGGGCTAGCCTAGGACAGAACAAGTTCCAATAGGCATGGTGGTACAAACCTTTAATCTATGCCACACCTGGAGGCCTACATAAGGATAATGGAAAAAGGAAGGGTTTGTTCTTCTTCACCTGCTTGCACTTACATGCCAGCACATCTGTTGGAACTACTTCTTCAGGATTCCAGCTTATGCAGAAGACCAGCTGAAACACCAAGCCTTGTGGAACTGAGGCTAGACTCTTGGACTTCCCACTCACAACTGTCCATTGTTGGGTTAGTTGAACTGCAGACTATAAGTCATTCCAGTAAATTCCCTAATATATAGAGAGACATTCCATAAGTTCTGTGACTCTAGAGAACCCTAATACATATGTACATACACACAAAAATTTAAAAATAAACTAAATAGTTGGGCAGTGGTGGCACATGCCTTTAATCCCAGCACTTGGGAGGCAAAGGCAGGCTGATTCCTGAGTTCAAGGCCAGCCTGGTATACAGAGTGAGTTCCAGGACAGCCAGGGTTACACTGAGAAACTCTGTTTCAAAAAACCAAAAATAAATAAATAAATAAATAAATAAATATTTTTTAAAGTCTTAACTTGTATAAAGTAGCACAGTAGGAAGATTATTGTATTATTGACCTATGGTATTCCATTTTGCGATCTTCAACAAGAAAATTGAGCCTCAATCTCAATGTATTAATTTATGAATAGGATTAATAATATTTATCACACTAGGTTGCAGTCAACCTTAAATCAACAACTCCTCCCAGCAGCTCTTAGTGGCCTCTGTGAGCTAAGAAAGAGCAATGCATAATGAACAAAGACCCTGAACAAGTGAATTTTGGTATGAAAGAAGAGAATGGGAAAGCTGCAAAGCACACAAAACCGTGGAAGGAAAGGACAGGCCTTTAAGGGCTTCAGCAAACAGACTGCACTGTGGAGATTCTAAGAGGTATTGGGGACACCACAGGAGAGAGAAGAAGGTGATATGGTGGGTTGTGGAACAGTTGCCTAAGCATGTACAAGCCCTGGGTTTAATTTCCAGCACTAGCAAACCATCCAATAAAATTAAGTTTTAAAAACATTTTAATTTTTGCACTTCAAAAATATTTAAGGAATTAAAAAGTAAAGACCGGGCGTGGTGGTGCACACCTTTAATCCCAGCACTTGTGAGGCAGAGACTGGCTGATTTCTGAGTTCGAGGCCAGCCTGGTCTACAAAGTGAGTTCCAGGACAGCCAGGGCTATACAGAGAAACCCTGACTTGAAAAACAAACAAACAAAAAACAAAACAAAACAAACTGAAGACCATGAAAAGGCTCAATGGTAAGGTCATTTGCTACAAAGCCTAGTCCCCAAAATTCATAGTGGAAAAAGAGAACCAACTCCCACAAATTGTCCTCTGACCTACACACACACACACACACACACACACACACACAAATATATATATATATATATATATATATATATATATATATATATATATGTGTGTGTGTGTGTAAAAAGAATTTAAAAGAGAGTAGAAACTTCATTGATGGAAACTATATTTTAATAATAAAGTTAAATAAAGCAATTTAAAACTAGAATTGAGATTTGTTTGTGTATGTACATGTTCATGTGTGTATGCACATGTGTGTGAATTTGTATGTGCTACATGTCGAAGTCAGAGGTTGATGCTGAGTGTCTTTCTCATTAGCTTTCCATGTTTGTTTGTTTGTTTTTCTTTTTCTTTTGAGATAGTCTCTCACTGACAATGAAATTTATTAATTGGGCTAGGTGGGCTGGCAAGCAAGTCCCGGGGATCCTCCTCTCTTTGTCTTCCCGTACTGGGATTCAGTCACATCATTATGCCCGATGGTTTTGTGGGTACTAGGGATCAAACCTGCAAGCACCTTACTGACTGAACCATCTTCTCTGCCCAGATGCAAGAGTTTGATGCTAGAAAACAGATAGATAAAAATGTCTTAGCAGCACAGCACACCATTATTCCTGCAAATGGAATATTAAGTCAGCAGCAGCAAGGCTTAGACCCATCCCAGTTTCAATATAGAATTCTCAACAGGCTCTGATAGTGGTCATATGGTTTCTGTGGATGTATAGCTGAGTTGGAAGAAAAAAAGAAACAGAACAATTGACCATTGACTTAAGTAACAAGAGGATTTCTTCCCATTATGCAGCAAGGCCTTCATCCTTCCCCAAACCTGATAAGTCCATGGACATTTACCCTTTAGAGACAGAAAGACAATGGATACCTTGATCTATGAATGAGAGTGAGTTATTCAGTATCAAAACAGAGGGGAGGTATACAGCATTAGAACAAAGGTGAGATATATAACATCAGAAACACAGGTGAGGTATACAGCATCAGAAACAGGTGAGATATACAGCATTAGAACACAGGTGAGGTATACAGCATCAGGAACTGAGTCCAAGGAAACATACATCTGTATTCTGAGACACCCAGAGAGTCTATGGGTGACTCACTGGGTCCTGTTCTTAAGAAAGTTCAGAAACTTATAGAGATTTGACCAGCCCAATAAAATACATCAAAACACACAACATTGATTCCCCAGTAAAGCAATGTGGCCAGATTACTCCAATGTGAAGATCACATCCAGCAAGTTATTCTTCTCTTTGTAAAGCCCAGTCAACTGTTTCTGAGAGTGCACAAAGTCCACTTGAGCAAACAGTCTATGACAATCCCCCCTTAGCAACAATGAGTCTACAACAGCAGGGCCAAGGTACATATAGATAACCTAAGACATCCTGCAGGAAATTGATATAACCTAGCCACCCTGTTTGTCGGGGGTGGGGTGCCCCCATACTTGGTTCCCGAAAATTAAGCCAGAAATGCAGTGTTTAAAATATTAACTTGGCTGACCCATAAGGAAATTCATTAATCTTGCTGTGACTATAATAAATACCCCATACCCCAAAACATGGGGCTCTCACTTCTGACCCACTGCAACTGTGATGATGAGAGTCCTTGCTCTCAAGCTTGTAATAAAGACTATTATATGTTTGCGGCTGAATTGGCTCCTTGGTGGTCTTTGAGGTCCCTGCCACTTCGGCATAACACCTTCCTCCTCAAATTTATATAAACAACTTTCTAGTTCCCTGCTCCTGAAGTGAGGATAACCAGGAATGGCCAGACATCAGACAGAAAAGCGGACCTAACATTCGAGATTCAACAAAGAAGCCTAAAAATCCTAAAAACAGAGTTTCATTGAGAGCAAGAGCTAGGGGTGCAGTTCAGGGATATTGATTCTTGACACTGAAGGGTAAAAACGAACAAACAAACAAACAAACAAACAAACAAAAAAGCATTCAAGAACTGTCAAAGAAAGCAATTCAATAAAATGTCCTGAAACCAAAACTCATGAATCTACTGATTAAATGGTTCCATTGAGAGCACAAAATGATGGATTAAAAAAAAAGAAAAAAGATGGGTCCATACACCAAGGTATATGTGATGGTAACACTTGTCATGGATTAGGACTGCGGAAGTCATGGATACTCATCATTCTAAGCAGAAGCACAACGCCTTTCTCTAACAGGGCAACTTGATCCAGTGGTCGCACTTGTAAAGTTTATCATGAGGCTGCATTGTTAGAACTACAAAAAAGCTCTTGTCCCCTGATGACCTAAATCCAAACAAACCCCTATACGAAGCCCAATCTTAGGATGGCTTTGAGTGCCCACCAGCTGTATCACTAGAATAGTTCAGGTTCTCTTTGAGTTGGAGTCTGAAACAGCTCAAGTTCAGCCAACACCTGACACCTTCTTTCATAGAGCATTTAGTTTTAAAAGCTCTATGAAACTTAATTTCAGTTAAGAACTGAATTTATTCTTAACTGTTACGAAACAGTTAAGACCTTTGTCCCTTTAAGATATATATAGCCTACAATCTCTGAGTATCATTCTCAAGGATGTGAAAGTCATTCCTTTGAAATGTAACTATTCCTCACTGTGGGAGGTCAGAAATCTAGCTTCAAGACTCTCCACACAGCTGCCCCATACATTTACATTGGCCAATCTTCCGTGTGTTTTTCTTCATTTTCATTTCCCAGACTTAACCCTGCTCATTCCTCTTCTCCCTTGTTGTCTTTGAAATGCCCAGTTGCCTCTGTAACAAGTGGAATAGATCTTGAGTCTTTCCACTGTGGACAGTAGTTACTGGATAAAATCTATCTCTATCATTTTAATGCCCAGTAACCAAGGTCACATGTTGCAAGTCACAGGTGTTAGAATGAGGATGTGGCTCTGAGGTGACAATTACCTAGAAGCATGCACAGACCTTGATTGCCACACCCCACAACAAAGGATATATTTGTTACATGATGTAAATTAATTATTCATTAAAGTCAATTGGTTGAGATCTCTAATTAGTGTGATTCCATCAACAGGAACTGCTTGAAAAATAAATAGTACATCTATAAAAAGACTACTACTCAGCATGAGAAATAAGGCCCTTTATGAAATGAATAAGAAAATTCCAAAATATACTAGGATAAGAGTACAGAGTAGTATGTATAATTGCTTTTATTTATGTAATGAAAACCAAAGTGTACAGACCTGGATGAATGCCCCACTAAGGCGTGAGAGCAACAATTGTTCACCTGTTATGAAGAGATGGCATTTCCTTCTGGGCACAAAAGTGGACAAACAGCTGCAATCAGAGCAGGTTTTATGGGCAGCTATTCAAGGAGGTGATGGACAGCATATGGGAACAGTGTGTGAGCAGCACAGAGAATAGACATGATGCAACTAGGTGAGATTTGAAAGTGGGAACAATCCAAGGGCCAAGATGACTGGGCCATGAAGCATGTGATGGTTTGTATATATGCTCGGTCCAGGGAGTGGCACTATGAGAAGGTGTGGCCCTGTTGGAGTAGGTATGTCACTGCAGGTAAAGTGTGGGCTATAAAATCCTCATCCTACCATGCCCAAGAAGAGCTGAACCCAGTGCCCATGCACACATAGACTAGACTCCATAAGCTGTCAGCTAGCATTCTCCTGCAAAGTCTGTACTTATTTGAAACACACTAGAGTTACCAGACTTGAGTTAAACTTTCTAAACATGCAGCCTGAAGAGAGCAATGAAGATTATCACTACAGTTTGAGAAATTTGCCAATTGTCAGGGTCCTAGACCAATCCATTCACACAAGCACTAACACAGCAATGACTCAGGTCCTGTTGAGACACCCAGGGCTGTGTATCCATCCATTGTTCCTTGCCTCAGACAGTGTAGAACAACATTGAGAACTTCCCCATACCCTAAGGAAAAAGCTCTCTTACCACCCCTTACTCCTCCAAGAGGACAGGACAATGTCATGTCACATCACCTACCTTGCCATGAGACTCTAGCCCAAGCTTATAAGAGGCCTCTGCCTTCCTGCACACCCTCCAACCTCTGGTGGGAAGCCCTTTGTGGGCATGCAGCTAGCAATCTTTCCATATCTCACTGCCTTCCACATCAGCTAGTTAACAGCATTCTTGACAGAGGCCAGGCAAAACCTGACACTAGTACAGCGTCTTTGACAAACCCACTACTTACATGTAGCAACCAGCAGTCCAAAGGGAGAGTCAAAAGACAGGGCCTGTGATCAGGTGATATTCAGGATTCAAAAGACAGCAAGAATACAGAGTGCAGATTTCCCACCCACACCCTAAGAACAGTCAGGGGACCAGGTTTAGTCCCTGTAATGCAGGATGTCATCCAAGCCAGAAACTTTAAGTTTCTTTAGAACTTCATCTCAACCCCACGAAATGGGCAGGTTTCTGTGGAAAGAAACAGAAACTAAAATAGGATCGACATCGTATTGTTAAGGGCTGTGGAAAACTGATCCAGTCACTTGTAACAAGCCTGAACTCTGAAATTTCAGCCTGGTAGTCACACTAGTCACTAGTGCTTGTTTTATTTGGCTGAAAGACCCCCAGTGTTTTCAACTGAGAGGACTACTGTTGACCACAGAGGCTCTCTCTTCCAACACCTCCTAGGAAAAAGAAAATGGATGCAGGGGGAATCAATTGCTCTCACCATTCTGACGAAGCGACTCCGCTGAATCCGTGGTTCTATTAGCTTTTTGTGGTACTCAGCCAAATGCAATAGCTAAATCAGCCAGGGAAGGCTTTCTTCTGTCCCAGGGTTCTTGTTCCCACTCTCCTCAAGTATAGAGTGAGCCGAACAAAAGGACAAATGGGAGGTTTTTTGTTGTTAATTCAGAATTAACAATCTTGAGCAGGATAAAATAGCCATAGACAGATTGTCATACGGGATTGAGAACAGGTTCTAACTCTTGGAAGCAGCAGGCTGCTGGCTGAGAGCCATCATAACTCTGGGAAGTATTACAGCTTAAACAATCTTGGTGGGCTTCGGTGTGCAAACCAAACACATCTGTAAGTCACCAATACAGATATCAGGTCTTAGAGCTTGTGAGAAGCTATGAGAATGAATTGTGGTGTGTTGAGGCCAAGGCTGGAAAGAGCCCTTACTGCTTGCAGCTGTTGATTATGTCCTAGAGGCTAGCTTGAGCAAGCTCATTTCCACGGGCAAAAGTCTCAGGCTTGGGAAGCCTCCAAGAAGTCCATTCCCAGAGAGTCTTAAAGGCTTCCTTCTGGCTGGGATCCACACGCTGGTCTTCAGGCTTCTTCCCCTAAAGAGATAGGAATGTTTGGGGCCAGTCTCCCAGCCAGTCAGGGGCCAGGCTTGGAAAGTCCTCCTTCCCTTTCCTCCTCCCTTGGTTCTGTAGCAATCCTACCTCCTTATAAAGGATTAATTTATAGGGTACTAGGTGGGCTCAAGTGAACCCAGTTTGCCCAAATTAGCTGAATATACCCATGTGAAGTTGGTAAAAAAAAAAAAACGAAACAAAACAACAACCAACGACAGAATAAAAAACAAAACAAGACCAGTCAGAGGTGAGCAGTCAAAACTGACAGGAGAAGGGGGGCAAAGTTAATAAAAGTTCACAATCAGGTATTCAGGTCTCCTTCCTGCAGAGGTCAGGAAAGATGGTTTCTGTTGCCAAGGTGACCTTTGCAGGCCTGGTACTTTCCTACTTCCTTCAGCTGGGAAAGTTCAGCTGAGGTTTTTTTGTTTCCTTCTCTCTTTTAGATATGCTGCCATTGTATTCACAGCTTTCAGCAGCCCACTCTGCAGCTCCGTTTCCTTAGAGGCTCGAGCCTGCCAGCTGCCAGAAAGCTCTGTTTAGGGTAGGGTGGGTCACGCCCACCCTAATGCTGCAAGGTCTCTCTATAAAGGGATGAAAATGCACTATTTGATGCAGAGTCTATATGGTACTAACACCATGTTCCTCCAGGCTAATCCATGAGTGTCGTCAAAGGCTCATTGCTACAGGGAGCTCCTTTAGTGAATAATTTTGACCTGAGAGCTACCTTTTGGCATAGTCAAAACGTTATTAGAACTGAGTGCCTACTCACTTTCTAATTCCCTGCCTGTCCCTCCACTTCACAAGTGTCTCTTTCAGGGTACTTCCTGTCCACAGTTGTTTCTAACCCTGGTTCCTTATAAACACTTCTCCCAAGCAATCTTTTCTGCCCCTAATACCGCCTGCCTGGCGTCCACTGCTCATTAAAGGCCCAAACTAACTTACTTTGCACTTCTGCTTTCTTGCCCTTTTTAGACGTTTTATTTTATTTATGTATGTATTTGAGGCAGAGTCTCATTATGGAGCTCAGGTTGAGGGGGCTGCTTTTCTTATCTCTGTTGCCCAAGTTTTTTCAAGAGTGGCAAGGGATTCGGGAGAATGCCATCATGCTGGCATTGACTTTATTTTCAGTAATTGTGTTTGTAAGTAGAGGTTTCATTAAGATTTTTTGTAAAATTTTTTTGTTTTTGTTTTTTCAAGACAGGGTCTCTCTGTGTAGCCCTGGCTGTCCTGGAACTCACTCTGTAGACCAGGCTGGCCTGGAACTCAGAAATTTGCCTGCCTCTGCATCCCAAGTGCTGGGATTAAAGGCATGCGCCACCACGCCCAGCACTAAGATTTTTTTTTAAAAAAGACCACATTTAAGGCCTACTAAATGAATGTTTGGCTCATCTAAGGAATTATTATTGAGGGGGAAACTCTGCAATGCGAACTCACCTCACAGGTAATGTCAATGATCCATCTCCTAGCTTAGGTCTCCTGGAAAAGAAGCCCTCACACAACCATCGGTCAACTTGTTAACGTGTTCATCTTTACCTCAGGTGCTCTAGACTCAAGAATGGTGTCACACTTGGCTTGGGATTGACATCCCCACTCACATGATGTCTTCCATCCCCCCAGAGATATTTCACCTTCTTGACCTTCATGTTCTTCCTAGTCCCACATTAGCCAAGTCTGTCATTCATGTCTAATTGTTTTTCCACTGAACTCTTGAGCCTCATTCAACTGTGAAAATGTGCTTCAGCCCACAAGTCCCCAAGCAGTCCAGTTAAAGCAAACATCGGGTCCTTAAAGGAGGTGTTACCTAACCTTTCAGGCAGGCCTGGCTCAGTCTCAACACTCTTCATCGGAGACAGTTTATTTAAATAATATAGTTTATTATTATTATAGTTTATTATTATGTGATATGCTCACTTTAGACTCCTACTTGTCTGAATTTTGCAGCTGACATTTTACAAAATTGTGTTTTGAATTTTTACCAAGGAAGACGATAAATTCTAGCAGAATAATGTTCTTTAAAGGTGGGGAGAGATAGTAGGACCATCAAATTAAAACAGAAGTTCAAAACCAACAAAACCACTAAGCTTTCTCTTTAAAACATTTGGTCATCATACTTTTAAAAGCCATGGGTTCAAACCAGACCTGGTGACACTAGCCTTTGATCTCAGCACTCTAAAGTAGAGGAAAGTGTAAGCTGGAGGCCAACTTGGTCTACATAGTGAACTCCAGGATGGCAAGGATTGCATAGTGATACTCTCAAAAAAAAAAAAAAAAGCCACCTCACACCAAAAATCACAGGCCCACTGATGGTCACAAATATTCAGAGAAACCTTTGGTACTTATGAGCTACTGACATCTGTTTATAAACCTGCTAATGCTCTTTGTAAGTGTGTTAAGCAATCAGAATAAAAGGTCATTATAAACATCTGGCACCTGAGAACTTTCTTTTGCATGGAAGCCTAATTTTTCCAAGTACTTTCCTTACATGTAGGCTAGACTACCAACAGGTGGCAGCATAGTTGCATCTGGTGGTCATTAAACTAAGAGCATGTAAAGAACATGGAGACTACCAACTAAGATGAAATTTATAAGTGACATATATTCTCTTCAGCCAGTCTGGCTCTCAATAAATAATGATCTAGTGGTGTTCAAAACAATATAACCAGAACCACTTTTTAAAAAATGGTGGTCAGACAAAAGAAAGTGGCTGAAGCACATTGTTTTTGCACTATCAAGTCAGAGGTTCTCAACCTGGGGGTTGAGACTCCTTTGGGGTCACATATCAGATATCCTGTAAATATGTGAATATTAAATATTTACATTAGAATTTACAACAGTAGCAAATTTACAGTTATCAAGTAACAATGAAATAATTTTATGTTTGGAGGCCACCATAAGATGAGGACTGTATTAAAAGGTCCCAACATAGTTGAGAACCACTCCTCTAAGTGGAGAAATTCAAACAGAGGTGCTGGGATGTGTGTGATCGATCGCAAGGGCTCAAACATTAAGTAGGATTCAAACTCAGGGAAGTGGTGAAAGGCTAGCAGATAGCTTGGTGAGGGATTATTGGGAGCCACTTCTTGGCATGCAATCAAAAACTAAATAACCGAAGGTCAGAATTTTAGAACTGGGGGAAGCAGATATCATCAATCAGGAACAGGGTGGTAGCCATAAATTTGGGCTGTTGGCTTCCTCAGAGATCCAGGCAATTTAAGGAATTTCCATACAACCTCTAACAGCCTCTGCAAATTAATGCCTGCCTTACCCATTCTTAACTACTTAGTTTTCCTTAAGAAGGATGTGTGTGGTTCCGTTGCTGCTTGGATACATTCTCTGTGCAGTTATTTCCAGCCCAATTTTTTTTTTCTCTGGTAAGAGGCCTTTGTAAACTATTAGGAGAATTGGGTTAATCTCCCAGTTTAACTTGTTTCAAACTGCCTTCCTTACATATACCAAAAGGGTACAATTCAGGCTGCAGAAAGAGTTCAGTTGATAAATACTTGGTGTACAAATATAAGGATCTGAGTTAATCCCTAAAACTCATGCAAAAAGCAGGATGTAGAAATTGGCTTGGTGAGATCCAGGTCCAAGTGAGAGACTCCTGAGGAAGGACACTCAAAGGGCACCTCTGCCTTCCACATGCAAGAGCGCACAAACGCACCCACACACATACATGCATACATACATACATGCAAACACATATATACACATGCACACACATACACACATATACATGCACACACACACAGACATTTTTTAGGAAGAATTTGGCATCTAAGCACCAAGACTGTGGTTTTGTTTTTCTCTGTAGGCAAAGAACAGCATAAACTACAAACCAACTCTGTCTTCTAATGTATAATGTAAAGCTGTTCAAATCTTTTAGATACTGACCTTCCTCAGTAGTACGTTTTACTTTGCCACTGTGCTAGCCTCTGGCCCATTTGCTCTTGAATCCAGTCTGTATTTTTTTCTTCTATATTATACAAGAATATCCATCCCACAAGCTACATATTTCAGGCTGCCAACTGCCAACTGGCTAAAACTAACCTATATAAAACACTGCCACAAACAGGAAAGAAGGAAGAGTGTGGAAACACTTTAGAGATCTAGACTGGAGCTCTCTCTAGGACTGCTCTAGACAAAATGCCCCCCACCTTTGATTTTAGCCTAGTTGGATAACCCAGCTCTGGAACCCAACAGCCCTGCCAGTTTTCTTCACCCCAACAGCCAACAGGAATTAGCAGTTCCTGCCATTGCAGATAGCCATGCGCTTTGCCATCTTCAGCTCAACTTCTCAATGTTTTCATCTGTGTAAGCAATTTCCTGTTTTAAATTGTCACTGTTAAAAATACACTAGCATTGTTTCTGTTTTCCTGATACATAAACATAGAACACACAAACATACTATATGAAACTGAAGTACATGTTTCACAAACAATATTCATTTTACTCTGGGCAATGATTCTGATATTTCCTGTGCTATTCTGTGTGTGTGTGTGTGTGTGTGTGTGTGTGTGTGACTTGTAAGTATTTCATGTAACCCTGACTGGCTTTGAATTTACCATGGAGGCAAGGATAACCTTAAACTTCTAGTCTTCCTGCCTGTCTCCTGAATGCTGCTGGTATCACTGTATCTAGTCATATGCGATGCTGGGGATTGAACCCAAGATTTTATGCATACAACCTCAGTCTTCTGGAGTTTAAGAATAACAGTCATACTGGTGGCTCAAGCATTTAATCCTGCACTCAGGAGGCAAAGGAAGGTGGATCTCTATGAGTTTAAGGCCAGTCTGGTCTACTGAGCAAGTTTCAGGACAGCCAGAGCTACACAGAGTAACCCTGTTTCAAAACAAAAACAACAAAGAAAAAATAATAGTCACAACCCACTAAATTGAGTTTATAACTTGCTGATGTGTTAGATCTCCATAGCAGAGATTTGGAAATTTCGTAGTTTATGCAAAGTATAGACGGAGGTAACTTTTATACATATGCATGCCTGATAGTCTGGACTATATTTCCTGAAAAAAAAAATCTATCCTTTGTCTCCTGCTTTTCTTTGTTTTTTTTTTTTTTTTCTGTCAAAAATTGGTTGAACACAGATAGCAGTAGGGTATGTGTATGTGTGTGGTTGTATTGTTATACAATTGAGTGAATATAGATAATTATTCCATTTATTTTTCAACCATACATGAAAATGGAAATTATACATATTAACAGGGAGCACGGGATGTTTTGATACACGTGCTTACTGTGTAAATCAGATCTAAGCAACTCTAATGTGCTATTATTGCATAGTAGGATGACTAAAGATAATAAAATGTCAAGTTTTACAGTTTAAAATATAGAAGGGAACTTAAATGTTTTCACATAAAGAAATAGCAAATATTTGAGAAGATAGAATTTTTAATCTAATTTTAACATTCTAAAACATATATGTCTTATTTTGGTTTTTGTGTTTTAGTAGGGGGAATCTTAAAATGTTTTCATATAAAGAAATAATAAATGTTTGAGAAGATAGTTTTTTTTAAAAACTTAATTTAAATATTGCAGAATGAATGCCTTGTTTTGGATGTTGTGTTTTGGTAGGGGGTTTGAGACAGCATCTCACTGTGTAGGTGAAGAAAGGGAAGAAAACCAACATCTGCGGGAAAGCATAAATCATCGTAGGCTGGGCCCAAGGGTTAAAGGTGAAGCCAAGCTGTCCCTAACCCTGGATAAGCTGAGACCAGATAGAGAAGCACTGTGTCTATGTCTCTGTACTAGGCACTTTTCTCACCTCTGTAACAAAATCACAGACAAAGGCAACTGAAGGAAGGGGCTTCCATGGTGATGACAACATGGTGGCACAGCTGTCAGGTGGATGGTCAAAGGGCATCTGCATCTTGGAAGCAGAGGTAGATGAATGCAGGTGCTTTGCTTGCTTTCTCTTTACTCAGCCACTGATATTTCTGTCTCTGTCTGTATATTTGCCACTCTTCATACTCTCACAGAAACGGACTATGTGCTATGTGGACTTCTATGATTACATTAACCATTTAGCACCCTGTTTTCAAGGTTTATCCATGTTTTAGCATATATTGGTACTCGTTGCTTTTAGTGCTGAGTAATATTCTATTTATCTTAGTTTGGTGTTTCTTTAACAAACCAACACAATGTAAATTGACTGCCTTAAATTTTTATAGGTAGAACATACGGTGTTGGCCACAATGGGCTAAAATTAAGGTGCTGTCAGAGATACATTCCTTCTGGAAAATATGAAGGGAATCTGTATCCTTACCTTCATTAGCATCCTCGTTAGATCCCTGAATTGTTTGGACAATGGTCTCCTTCCATCTGTGACACCAATAACAGATTGCTGAGTCTCACAATAATTCTCCCTTGCCTTGTAATAGAACATGTGAAGTTCTGAAGATAACAGTGTAGACACAGATGATTTATCAATTATCATTATAAGGAACCATTCCACTGACCCTGTGTCAGTTGAGAAATACATGGGCTATGTCTATACACTAGGAACAGTTGTGTAAGAGGTTTTGAAAGGACATGTTTTCATTTCTCTTGGTTTTTAGCTAGGAGTTGAGTCATTGGTTTTTTGTTTGGTTGGTTTTTAGAAAGCTTCTGGCCCATAATGGAACATGGTTAAGGATGGTATATACTTAGTGTTGTGTGGAAATGACCCTATCAGTGAAGGCCTCAAAAGAAAACATTGAGCTGGATTTTTGTATTCACTTAATATTTTGGCTTTCATTTTTAATTTTTTGAGTAACAGTTTAATTATAGAGACAATTAAAAATATAGAAAATCTCTAAAGGAAAATAAGAACAAAAACTATTGTTAACATTTTCTTGGGGGCTGGAGAGATGGCTCAGTGGTTAAGAGCACTGACTGATCTTCCAGAGGAAGAGCAAGGGGAGTAGAGGTCCTTGGCCCTGTGAAGGTTCTATGCCCCAGTATAGGGGAATGCCAAGGCCAGGAAGCAGGAGTGGGTGGGTTGGGAAGCAGGGGGAGGTGGGGAGGGGTTAGGGGATTTTTGGAGGGGAAACTAGGAAAGGGGATAACATTTGCAATGTAAATAAAGAAAATATCTAATAAAAGAAAAAAGAAAAAGAAAAAATGTTCTGCTTTCCTGAGAATGTGAAAGCAGAAAATATTTTGAGAGAATAAATTTCTATAACTTTCATTATAGTATATTATTTTAGTTGTCTACCTTAGAATTACTGTTAATTTCCTAGTATTCATAACATCTAAATTAAGCTTTATTGTATGTATGTATAAGAAAAAACATATTATATATAGGGTCCTACTGTAACCTTGATTTCAGATATCTACTGGAAACCATGGACTATATTTCCCATAGATAAAGAACAAAGATATATAGTATAGGTGAGTGTTGTACAGCAATTTTCTCTGAGATTAAAAACTTCCATTTTGGCTGGAAACTTAAGTTAGATTTATTTATTTTTTTTTTAAGGAGATGAAACAACAGACTATCCTAAGGAGAGTGAAATACTTCAGAGGAAAGCATAAACAACTCAAAACAACTCAAGTGAAGTAAACAACTCAAAACAGCTTCAGGAAGTCCCTGAAACTGACCAGATTCACTTCCACCTCAAATGTAAATAGTAAAGACTGCTAAAAATCACTCTGAGATAAGCTTAGTCACTTGGAAAGAGCAGTGACGAGCTAAACTGCCTAGAAGAAACAAAAACCAGCCAACCTGCATTGGAAGCGGATCAAAACAACTGAGCCACCTGGAAAGGAAGCTCTTCAATTTGTGGGCTGCCTGCAGGCTGTATAGTCTCCTTCAGGTCTCAGCTTTTGTGTGCTGTCACCAGTGCTGGGTGAGCTTCAGTGAAACAGATTTCTTTGAGTCCTTTCTGTTCCTGTTAATAACCCCCTCATCCACATTCCTATAAGTAACCCTGATAATCTCATTGGTTCACCAAGTCTGACTTGCTGATATCCTTTACTTTGGTCTGTTGTGGGATCCATATTTGGGGTGAGTAGACATGTGAGTATGTGTATGGTGTGTTGCCTCCCAAGGATAGATCTGTCACACAATAATGACATATAGTGAGGATCTAAATTATAATGACATATGCTTGGGTAATCATGTTCAGGAAAGCAGCTAACCTGAAACAAATAAGAATCCTGAGTCAAAGTGTGTGTGCTGCCTTGACATGTGATGGGCAGGCTCTGTTTTCAAGACATTCAGAGGCTCTCTGAAAAGTGAAATAATTTCTTTCTGAAGCCAGTTTTGTAGCTTCGGTGAGCCATCAGTTTTACATGTGTTCCATTCTGTTTGGTCACTTAATCTTTCCATCTAGGTCAAATTCTCATGTCTAATCGTCTGATAATAGCTTTTAGTGCTTCGTTAAATAGTGAGGCTTCTTCCCAAAGAGTAAGATTTATGTGCTTGAGGTCTTACCACTAATCTGGACCTCACTTTCCTTAGACCCTGAGCTTAGTATGTATGTTTCAAGGAAGAAAATGTCTGAACCACAGATGTCTGAAGTCTGCTGGGGTGGCAGTTAAGCAATTCCAGCACTCAGAAGGCAGAGCCAGGGGATTGCTGTGAAATTGAGGCCAGCCTAAGTACATAGTGACACTCTGTTTCACCAAAGAAGGGAAACGAAAAAATGATGTAATAGTTATGTGTGTGATGTCAGTGGTTCTGCTTAGACAGTCAATATTAGGGAAGAATGGCAGTGTCCATTAATTAAATTCTGTAGCCTCATTCACACAGTTATACTTGTGTCTTAGAGTAGTGGGGTGGTGTTTTCCTCAGCAATAGGAGACTCTCTCTTGGCATAGACCCTGGCAGTCTTTTTAAAAATATTTACTTTTATTTTTTTAATGTACATTTGTATTTTGCCTGCATGTGTGTCTGTGTGAGGGTGTCGGGTCCCCTGGAACAAGAGTTAGAGAAAACTGTGAGCTGCCATGTGAGTGCTATAAATTGAACCCAGGACCTCTAGAAGAGCAGACAGTGCTTTTAACCGCTGAGCCTTCTCTCCAGCCCCTGAGACCATGACATTCATAAAGCCAGGTGTTTGTTACTTATGAGTAGATTTTTAAAAAAAGTAATACTTGCTCTAAATCTGAGGGCTTCCCCACCCCTTTCTTTGTCTACACACACAAGTCCTGGTCTCTGGTTATAGGTAGTAGTGGGGTACTTTGTTCACAATTAGATACCAGTAGGATTAAACAAATCAAAAGAAAACAACAACAACAAAAAAACCCACATGACTTTCCTAAAAAGATATCATAGGTAATATCTGAAAAACTCATAAAAATATGCTCACTCCTTGAGCACCATGAAGAACGAATGTAGTCTCAGAAATATACCATGTTGATTCGATTTCTCTCTGTGCTAGGTGAGCTAAAAACATAACAAGTGAATCAGTTGATCATAGAAAACATTTTCTTATATATTGAAGACTGATATGTCACCAGCGTTGTGTGTGTAATTTTCTTTCAGTAAAGCTACAGAAAAGCCACAGATATGCAGTTTTTGCTATTTCCTACTGAGTGTTTGCTTTATTATAAAGAAAAACAGCATATTTCTTAAGGAACAGGTGTATGTGCTATTAGCCAAGAGAGTGGCAAACAACAGTAGTGGCCTGCTGCTATGGAAACATCCTGGTGTCCTAGCAACAAGCATATGCATTTGCTTGGGCTGCTCTGTGGAGTTCTGTCAACACAGGTAAAGGGCTTATTCACAGAACTTGAGTGGCAGCCTTTCAGATCCAGAATAAAAGGTACACCCATTTATATAAATCTAGACAGAAGAGAAAGTAAACAATTCTACCAAGCAGCAGCGGTTTGGGAGCCAAAGGACAGTAATGTTAAAGTTAAATTTATTCCTATCTACTCTTAATCTAGATTTGCTAGAAATACGTCTCTCTCTATGTATTTGTTGGCTCTCTAAAGGAAGGATAAAAATTCAGTGGCAGTGACTAAGACCATGACCTGTGGCTATGCCTCTGTCTGCCTTCCCTGGCATGTAGTACTTTTCCAAAACGTCACATGATCTCTGCCTTGTATTTGAAGCAACAGAGACTGTGGGGAAGAGGGCAAGATATATTCTAGTAGTAATCTGAGGGCTGCTTTCCTCTTCTGGTTATTTTTCATTGTAATCCTTGCATTCTATAAGAATGATGGAGAAGAAGAGGTGGGGAGCTGCAGGTACTGGAGATTACACAAAGGCAAGGGGCCTCTTACCCTCAACTGTATCCTCAGCTGGAGACTTTTGATCTGAAGTCTTTAAAAATCAATTGTATTTGGAAATGTCATGATGAATCACCTCATTTTGCACAGTTCATATATCCTAATAAGTTTGTAAATCTTACAAGGCTCCCAGGGAACCCCAAGTCCTGCACCCAGTTGGAGAGGAAGCATATGCCCATCATGGCAGAGCACCTGCTTACAGCATCACCTTGCCCATCATGGCATAGCACCTGCTTACGGCATCAGCTTGACAAGGCTGATTCCACTGTGGGTCTTTTTTTTTTTTAAAAAGATTTATTTATTTTTATATATTTGAATACATTGTCCCTGTCTTCAGACACACCAGATCCCATTACAGATGGTTGTGAGTCTTGACCACTGAGCCATCTCTCAGCCCCCCACTGTGGTTCTCAAAAACCCCTTCCTCTGCCTTAGGTCTGCCTTTCTCCATCTTCCTACATTTGCTTAATAGACACTAGTAATTATGCCAAACATAGCCAATCACCATTCTCCCCTACAATTCTGGAGATGCGTAAAATAACAGATACTTACAAGCAAATACTAAATCTCAATTCAAAGGTGATTAAGTTCACAGTGAAATGAGCTATGGCCTCAGAGAGCTGGGTATATTGGGGGATTTCAGCATCATCACTTAGCTGAATTGAAAATCAAAGTAATTTTTCAATAAAATTTATTCCAAAAAAGTTTTGAGAAAACAATCTATATGTAACATATGTAGTAAATACAGTATATTGATAGTAAATGTTTTTCCTCTTGTTCTGATTTTTATATGCACCCACACATATACAAATATATAAATTTAAGCCTTAAGGATTAAATAATAAGAAATAAAAAACTTGGTTGGGTGTAGTGGCACACTTTTTAATCCTAGCATGTGGGATGCAGAGGCAGGCAGATTTGCCAGCCTGGTCTACAGAATGAGTCCAGGACAGCCAGGGTTCTATTACACAGAGAAACCTTGTCTTGAAAAAGCAAAAACAAAACAAAACCAAAAATCTTTAAAAACAAACAAAAAACTAAAGTCACACTGCCATGTGGGAAGCCACATACGCCATTACAAGGTGGCTCTGGCTACCACCCATAAGTTTGGGTAAACAACCAATGTGCGCATGTGCAGTAGAGTTTTTTGCTGAGTCACTGCCTGGCCTGAGGCATGCAAATGAGGTACTGAAAGCATAACCAATTGGGTGTAGACACGCCTCTCCTAGGCCTATATAAGCAGCGCCAGTTCTGGGGCTCAGGGTTTTTTCGCCTCTGCAATCAAGCTCTCCCAATAAACATGTGCAGAAGGATCCTGTTGTGGTGCCTTTCTTGCTGGCAAGTCAGGGGCTCACACTGCCACACTTTTTAAAAAGTTTTATTTTCTTTAAAAGAAATTGTAGGGGGCTAGGGGAGATGGCTCAGAGGTTAAGAGCACTGACTGCTCTTCCAAAGGTCCTGAGTTCAAATCCCAGCAACCACATGGTGTCTCACAACCACCTGTAATGAGATCTGATGCCCTCTTCTGGCACATCTGAAGACAGCTACAGTGTACTTATAAATATAATAAATAAATAGATCTTTAAAAAAAAGAAGAAGAAATTGTATGTGTGTTTGAATACATATGTCTGAACTACATTTGTGCAGGTACCATGCATGGATGCCAGAAGAGAATCTCAATCCCCTAAAACAAGTTCCAGGCAGTTGCGAGCTGCCTAATGTGGGAACTAAATCTGAGTCCCCGTAAGAACAGCAAGTGCTATTAACTACTGAGCATTTCTCCAGACCTTAAATAAAACTTTAAGTCTTTAGAATGTTTTGACCCTATTATGACTTGATGTCATAGCCTTGAATGTAGGCTTAAATTTTTTTGAAACCTAATTTTAATAACGGTTCTTAAATGCTTTAACCTCCCATCTAGCCTACCACCCACCAGAGGTAGTGGAAAGGAAAGGTTATTAGGATACAGGGGCAATGGACCCGTATATTCCTTGGAGCAAATCCTATCTGCACTGTCAGGAAATAAGCAATTCAGTTCACAGGAGTCAGCAGCAGCAGCAACAGCAGCACAATCCACTGGCAAACACTTCATGAATATACCAGCAGTCCACTTCAGTAGTGTTGGGAGAGCAAACACGAATCAGCAGCAGTGGCATGATACAGAGACAGCCAGACCTCAGCCAAGATGGCACAGGTCAGCAGGAGTGACCAGGACCACCAGGGATGCCAGGAGAAGTTTTTTGTCATGCCTCTCTCAACGAAATGAAAATCAGCAGACAAGAGACCAAGAAGTGTTGCTCCACTAGCACACTATGCAAGTTATGCAATCAAGTCCTGCCTCCATCACTTGCCATGGGTCCAAATATCCTCCACAGGTCTTGCCTCACCACATGTTTCGCCTCAGCAAATGAGTCTCTTAGCAGACTCCACCTGAGTTTGTTTTGAGTTTGACATCACTCTGCCAATCAGTGCAAGTCTGAGGAAGCAGCAAGAAGACTCAGGAATCTTATGAGAAGTTTTTTGGTGCTTTTCTCTTTATGGAATCATAACAAATGGAGCTCAATAGCACAATGTAAGGTGAATCAATATATGGATGTCTTTAGTGAAAAATCCTTCATCATGCATTCTTTCACGTGCTTGCTTTAGTAAAACACCCTTTCATGTGTGTTTGCTTCAGCAAAAAACATTCCTTTGCGTGTCTGCTTTAGCAAACCATCCTTCCACTTGCGTCTGCTTCATGAAAACACGCGTTTGCCCCAGCAAAACACCATCCAATACAACTGACTTTCCAAAAAAACCTTAAGTTTCCACTTCAGTTGGTATGTTACATAACACAAAATATTCAAAAGACATTTTATAAATAATTAAAGAGTCTCTCAAGTACTTTAATGATAATTTTCAGATCTTTAGCTTCTAATGGAGATTGAGGGTTTCATTTTGACTCAAAATACTGTTTAAGTATTTGATAGTAAAATATTTGAAAACTAACAAAAAGCAGCAAAATAAAGTACAAAAGTAACTTAAGAGTTCAAGTAATTTTGCCTAAAAAGTATCTGGGTAATGCAGAATATAATTGTCTATAACAAAGATCATGTTAATTAACTATCATTATTATTATTACAAGTCAAGCTTTTAGGATCAAATATTATACTAAAGGAAATCTCAGTATACTGTTCAGCTAAGCAATTCAGAGATTAAAACAATAATAAAATGATATTATGTTTGAGTGGAGTATTCTTGGTTAGTCAAAAGAACATACACACAGAAAATCCTTTTTATAGTATGATTGACAAGATGCTGCTGCTGCTGAGTGAATGAATGATGTGTGTTTCAGGAGCGCAGAAACAGATAAAGCATTCGATACAGTGCAGAAAGTCATGAAGGAGATAGTGAAAAAGACTTTATTAAAAATCAATTTCTAAAAATGAATACAAACTCAGCATAGAGGTACATGCTTTTAATCCCAGCTTTCAGGGAACAGTGGCAGGCAGGCAGATCTCTCAGTGAGTTTGAGTGCAGGCCACATAGCAAGTTCCAGACCAGCCAGGACTGTCTAGAGTGAGACTATGTCACACAAAAAGAAAGACAGAAAGAACAAAAAGAAAGAAGGGAAGATGAATATAAAACAGGCAGGAGAGAAGGTAAACATCCGCAATCCCAATACTCAGGCAGTAGAAGCAGGAGGATCAGGAGTTCAAGGCCACCCTCTACTACATTGCAAATTTGAAGCCAGCCTAGCCTACAAAGATTCTGTCTCACACTCTTGTCTTAAACTATTTATACTATGAATAAATACATATATAATTAAATATGTGAATATTGTTGACAATATATCCAGATATCTAGTATTTTAACTAATGCCTTGGTTTAAATGTAAAGATGATTATGTCGTTTGTTTTTTTTTTTAGGACACAAACCCCAGATTTTTAATAAAAATATTCTCATTTTTGCTCTGCTAGTCCAAGATTATTATCAATTAGTAAATCTACTAGGAATACTTTTTAAAAGCTACAAATTACATTCTCCCAGCTATGAACAATTCCATTCTTCAAAAGAAAACAAACAGGAGGGTACAGGAATGCTTTGGCTTCCCTAAGAAACACAAGTAGCCATATGGAGTTGGAGAAATCCTGTTGTACACAACAGTGCACAGAGTACTAGCCTAAACACCATAGATCCCACCAGGCCAACAAGTACAGTACCTGTATAGAGCAGTCCTCACCAAACACTGGAGATAAGACTTCCCCAGTGAACATAGTTCAATTACATTCTTTTTTTCTCACAGAAGGTTCCATACCATTTTACATAGCAGATTTAATTTTTACAAACTTTTTTATAAAGCAAAGTAGAAGAGGACTATCTGTACCATTGTTGAAAATGGTCATTAGTAAATAGTTGCAGATAGTTACTAGGCAGTGCCATGTCTAAAGATGTGGCTTCCTCAAGTAAGCAGAGGAGTTGGTGGCAAAGGCCTGATTTTATCTCTCATATCCTTAAAACAGGACAGGATGGGATGAGATGGCCACATCAGCTTACCACTGAGATCATAAGTGGCAGATAAAAGTGTACCAGAACTTTCTACTCCCTCAACAAAAAAGCTTTTTCAGTAAGGCTTTTATTTCTCCTCCCAGCCAGACATAATACTTCAAGAAGTGTCTTATACTATTCAGACATCTCTTCCACCACTTCTACTTTCTTCTTCGTTTTCTTTTTGGTGGTGTCATGTCCCCATCTCCTGCCTTGCCCCCTCTTTCTAGCACAGTTTTGGGGCTTTTTATCCTTTTTCTTCTTCTTTTCCTTCCTCAACTGGGGAACTATTGGAGGGGGTCTCATCTCTTTCACTCCCACTATCCTGCTTCCTTTTTACGATGCTGACTGCTTCAGCAGCTAACTGAGGAGCTTGCACTGCTCCAGCAACCAGTGCTGTCTTGCCAGAATCACGGTAGTCAATGGGAATCCTGTTTCCATGTGGTAGGGGATCATCTGTGGGTTTGCCATGCTTGTCTAGAAGGCCCTGCTTGATCATCATCTTCTTCTGACTTGCCTTTGGACCTAAACCCCACTTGTGAGGATAAGTGTCTCTTTCCATGACCACCCTCTTTATCTTGGCTACTATACCATGATCAGAGGTAGAAATCACTGCTGTAGTCATCAATGCAGTCGCCATGCAGATAGATTCCCCCTTAGTGGTAATGACCACAATCTCCTGGTTGACCTCGATGCCATCCTCATATGGAAGAACACTGGGTTACCATACAGCCACTGAGCATGGAGTACACCATGCATTGTTACCATGCGATCCTTTTCACTCATGACTTCATAGCACACCCTCCCAAGCTCCTGCATCTGACCACCAACTCCCAGTAACAAGCAAGGTGTATGCATAGTGTCCAAGTGTAGGTGCCAGCTTCACAGCTCACCCAAAAGATTCCTAATCTTCTTTCAGGATCATAGTCTATCATTTTGCTCTCGTAGATAGTCCTTACTTGAAGCTGCCTCTTTACTGCAGCAATAAGTGAGGGTCGCTGAAACAGGGCACCTGTCAGAGTTTCTAGGGCCCTAGAAAGCCAAGTACTCCCTTCAATAGCATTATGCAGCTGGACAATTCCAAGAACGTGTTGGCTTCCCTTCAGGCTCTCCGTGAGGCTACTGAATCCGCGTGAGTTCCATCAACTTATATTTTTAGTAACATGTTTAGGCAGATTACAAATCTCGTAGTCTGGGGCTGGCGAGATGGTTCAGTGGGTAAGAGCACTGACTGCTCTTCCGAAGGTCCTGGGTTCACAACCACCCGTAATGAGATCTGACGCCCTCTTCTGGTGCATCTGAAGTCAGCAACAGTGTACTTATATATAATAATAAATCGATCTAAAAACAAAAACCAAAACCAAATCTCTTAGTCACAATATAGCCACAGACAAAGAAAAGGTTTCCTTCAATAGTTAATTCTCAAATTCATATTCCTAAAAAATAATTTAATACCAAATAAATGCTATTTTATATGTAAATTTTATGAATTTTGATTTGTGGTTTGCTGTTGTAAGGCATTTAATTTTCTGAAGTATATTTCTTTGTGTAATCTTTTGAGACAGGGTCTCACTATGTAGCTCTGGCTGTCCTAGAACTCACTATATAGACTGGCCTGGCCTTGAATGCACGGAGATCCATCTGCCTCTGCCTCTCAAGTGCTTGTCTGCATGACTTTTTAAAAAGCTTAATAAAAAATTATGAAGTTCTGCTAAAGATTTCCTCAGAACTCTCATCTCACTGTTTCCTTTTTATTTCTGCTTCTCTGTGGTCATTATGACTGCACAGGAAGCAATTTTGTAAGCATATTTATGGCTGTGAGCCATGTGTTAAAAGGGCTAACTTTTAAATCTCCCTAACAGATTATAGACTACACTACCCCATTCTCTCATACTATGTCAGACTTGGATTCTGCCCTTGTGAGGAAGAATACATTGGAGGAAAGAAAGAGGGGGGCAAAGCAGAACAAATAGATCAGCATAGAAAGTATCAGACTAGCCTCTCTTAGTTTAAACATGCTCTGCAAATCTTCTGAGATCTCTCTGAAATGCATGCAATGTTCAGATAGCAGCAGTTCTTTAGTAACAGGGCCCGACCGATTCCCTCCCCACACACTTAGCTATGACACTGATCAGAACTGCATATTCTTCCATCAGAAGCTCCTTTTCTATGAGCACAGCTCTCTACAGTTAGACAAGAAATAAAGCCTAGTCAGTATCAGTCAGGTTGAACTCAACTAAGTACAATGGACAATAAAAAAGAGCAGTATGCATGGTACAAAAACAGGAGGTAGACCAGAGTATTTTTAATTGCCTTTGGGGGCAGCTTACTCTTTTCCTTCCTTCTGCCTTTCATTCCTGTGTGTTGATGATGTTGATATTAATATCACATTGCATCCCCCAAGCACAGAGCAGATGCTTAGGCCATTCATGATAGGAACTAAGCTAAAATCGTCTTGAAAAACATCCACCTCTGGTTTCTGTTTCATGAGTTGGCATTGTAAATACTCACTTGACTTAATAAGATGAGTAAATGCTATTTATTCTATGTGTATATTTTACATTAGTTTTCATGAATTATGTTGGTCATTAGCTAGTGAGATAGGAGCACGGGCTACTTTTTATTTATGATGCAACCCAAGAATCTAGTCCAGCCTGGTATAGAAGAAACACTAAACAAACATTGATGGATAAAGTGGCCTTGTGTCACTTTTTTCTGAGCATTTTAAAATGTAAATAAATAAAGGAAACCACTGAAGTAATTGTGCCAAAACTATTTGATCTTGCTAAAAAAAAGAACACGTTTTCCATATTTACCTAATTTCCAACCATATTTTACTCAAGTCAGCTTTCTTTTAACTAGTCTCTTTTCTACAGAGAGCAGCTTTACAGGCCTATTTGGCCCTCAAATTGAGGTTGGAATGATCATAATTCTTTAGCAGATTCTTCTAGTTTGTTAATTTTTTTGTATACACTACACATTTTTTTCAGACCTCTCTAAAATGATATTGTGGTTGTTTATTGGCCTAAGGATGCCTACTCCATACGTTATGAATTTTTTAAAAGTAAGTGTGGCCGAGCGGTAGTGCCTTTAATCCCAGCACTTGGGAGACAGAGGCAGGCGGATTTCTGAGTTCGAGGCCAGCCTGGTCTACAAGGTGAGTTCCAGGACAGCCAGGGCTACACAGAGAAACCCTGTCTCGGAAAAAAAAAATGTGATGGTAGTGTTACTTTGACTGGGCCATGGGATGCCCATATAGCCGGCTAAACATTACTTCTTGGTGTATCTGTGTGGTATGGTTCAGATGTGGTCTGTGTGTCTCAAATGTTCATGTATTCAAGGACTGGTCCCAAGGATAATGTTTTTTAGGGGTCAGCAGAAACTTTATGACATGAGACCTTAGGACACTGGAGGCATAAGGTAGGTCTGCCCTTCCCTGAATTCTCCGGAGAGGACTGTTACAAAGGAAGACATCTCCAGAGACAATCACTTGCTTCTGCCACACATCTGTGGTAGATATCCACGCCATAAGGTGATGTAGCTAACTGGTAAACCTTACAATGAACCCAAGGGTGTTAAATTTTAAACTTCTAAAACTGTGAGCTAAATAAGCCTCTAATTCTTTATAAGTAGCCTGTGTTGGGTAGTTAATAATACTGTTGAAAAACTTACTTCTAGAGAAGGTATTTCTGGATGAGGTTACCATTTGAATAGATAGGCTGAAAAGAGCAGCTTACCCTCCCTTATGGGATTGGACACCATCCAATTCCTTGAACTCAGTAGGATAAAAGGGCAGTGGAGATTTGATTTCTGTCTGTCTGACTGCTTGCTTTGCCAACTGGTAGGTTGTAGATCATGAGACTTTTCCGTTTCTGTAATCATGTAAAGCAACACTGTGTATTAAAAGCAAATGTACACACATGCAGTATGTATATGCATATGTTCTTTTTCTATTGGTTCTGCTTCTCCAAGAACTGTGACATGCTAGGGAAATACTGTTTTATCATGTTAGACTCAATACCGACATGGCTTTGAATTGATAAAATGTTTTCAAGATCAATGGCATCAAATAACATCTTTACACATTCCAACAGGAAAGTTAGTCATCTAACCAAGTTATTGGGACAAACCATTTTGTCTATTATAGAAATAAAATAATATTATGATATAATGAGTCTCATGGGAACATAAAGAAGAAAATTATTTCTTCTTCTGGAGGTTAGGATTAGGCTACATGGAAGAGGTAACATTTAACAGCCTTCACTAAGTTGAAGGATCTAGGAGGGAAGGGCTAGGAAGATGGCTTGGCAGGTCAAGTGCTTGCTGTGCACACATGAAAACCTGAGCTTGTATTCCTGGTACCCGTTTAAAAGGCTGAATATGGAAGTGCATGTCTGAACCCTAAACCTATTGGCAAACCCCAGGAGCTTTCTGGCCAGTCAGTCTAGCAAATGACAAAATGGCAAGCTGCAGATTCAGTGAAAAAACCCTATTTCCAATAAATAGTAAATAAGTAAGGTAGAAAGCAGTAGAAAAAACTTTTATTGACTTCTGTTATCTACATATCTACATAGCCATACACTGGGGAATACACACACACACACACACACACACACACACACACACACACATCCATACAATGCAGCAAAAACACACGTTAAGCAGTACACACTAAATGAATAAATGTAAAAAATGAAATCTTCAGTATAGCACTAAAACTGTAGTTGCAGTCAAAACGAATTAATAGAAACTAAATTTATCCTCACGAGTAAAGGGTGGTGGTTGACATATACCTTTTCCAGCACATGGGGAGTAGAGGCAGCTGGACCTCTGAGTTTGAGGTGAGCCTGATCTACAGAGTGAGTTCCAGGACAGCCAGGGCTACACAAAACCCTGTCTTGAAAAAACAAAAATAAATAAATACATAGATAAATAAATAAAATAAACATTTAAAGTATAAAACAGGAAATATACATGGAATAATAGTTTCAAGATATCAGGCAAAAATAACAAAGGACAGTCCTGAATACAAGATGGCACTGGCAAGATGCCCTTCCCAATTCTCTCAACGCACCTGGAGAGATTCCAGGCTATGGTATGGAGTGAAAGGACTCAGGCAGAGTCCATTGATCTTTCCAAAGATGTTCCCTGACTTGAGAGTCTCAGGGTGAGGACAGGTTGCAAGAATATACAAAGATAAGTCTGAAGCTGCAAAGAGAACCCTTGAGATCTGCAATGGTTCACCCTAGAGCCTGCCACTGAGTACTTATCAACAGATTATAAAATAATACACACACCTGTGGTTGGGGAACAACCAAAGATTAGAGGGAATAGTCCTCAGAACTATTCAATTTGTGGAAATAGTTCTTTTCTTTTAGTCAAAGTGAGAAACTTTATTTCACAAAGATTTTGATAGAAATGGTTTGCCTCAGAGGTGACTACCCTATTCTAGCCATTTTCACAGATTTTAGTATTTAGTAAGATGGCCCCATTGTTTTTATGTCTGTGGTGAGGCAGAACACCATAGAGCAGAGCAGAGTAGGAGTGGGAGCAGAGCAAGACATGACAGCCAGAAGCAGTGAATGAGAATGGGCACCTATTCCTGCTGCTTCCTCCTCATGCTTTCACTCTGTCTGCGCTCCTAGACAGTGCTTCTTACATTCAGAGCAGATTCTTGATCCCTTAGTTGCCATCTTGTATGGCACTCATCTCTGGGAATCACTCACAAACACATCTGTTAGAGAGCTTAACTATCTCTTAAGAATCTCAATCCAATCAAGTTGATAATATTAACCACCACAACATGGTAGAACAAATAGTCAGAAACTAGCAGCCTATAGGTATGGTTCATTGGTATCACATGTTTAACTTTCAGGAAGCTTGGGGTTTGACCCCCAGCCTGAATAAACAAAATAAAACCTCACTATTTCTATACAATATAATTCCAGTTATACCAAGACACAAAGGGAACTATAATAAAGTATTCAAGAAACCCATGGGAAAGCAGGATAAAGAAATTAGAGAAACTACCAGGCACAGTGACACGCAATAATCCCAGCATTTAGTAAGCAGAGGCAGGAGGATCTCTCTGAGTTTGAGGTCAGCCTGCTCTACGTTCCAGGCTAGCCACTGGGACATATTGTGAGATCCTCTCAAGGATGAATGGGGTGGGGAAGGAGAGAAAGAGGGAAAACGAACAAGAAATTACACCAAACTCAATTGGCAAATGTAAGACCTCAACTAACAGTAATTTATATTACATAGAAATAAGCTATAATACCAGCCAAGGCTCGAAAGTAGCTAGTGTAACAGTAAATGCCAGTAAATCCAGGTACTCAGGATGCTGAGACAGAGGGTCACTTAAATCCTCTGGTAGTCTGGGTAACACAGTGAGACCTCATCTGAAAAACAAAAAGATATCCCATCAACATTTCAAAGCAGTAGTAATCTGGGCAAAACAGACTAGAAAGCTAGAAATAACCTCTGTGCAACCAGCTGTTGCTTGCTGACAAAAGCAAAGGCTAATAAACAAAGAATGAATAGTCTTTTCAACAAATGGTGCAGAAATAGCTGGATATTGACATTTGGAGATTTATGGAAGAATCTAGACAGATTCTACCTTTTAGAAACTTAAGTAAATCAAAGACCTAAATGTAAAATGCTAAAACTCTCAAAAACCTAGAAGAAAGGGAAACACTGAAAATTCAGCCAACAAAAGGAAACACTGATAAAAAAAAAAAAAAACAGACTTGATTAAAACAAAACAAAAAAAGCTCTGCACTAAGAGGGTCATAAGGCTAACTGTCTATAATTCCAGTTCTACAAAGAAGCCAAGGTAGGATGGTCACAAGTTCAAAGCCAGACTGAGCTGTATAGCAAGACTGTACTTAAAAACAAAACAACAGCAACAACAACAAAAAACCAAAGAAACAAACAAAAACACAAGGGTTGGAGATGTGGCAGTAGAGTGAGAGCAGAGTAGAATGAACACCAAAGCCTGAATTCAAACTACTGTTAGAGAGCTAGGGAGATGACCTGGTACACACCAGTACTGTCTGCTTTTACAGGGGATTTTACAGAGTTGAGTTCCCTGCACCAACATCAGGTGACTCACACCTCTCTGTAACCCCAGGTCCAGGGGATAGATGTCCTCTTCTGACCTTCACGGCCACTGGCATGAACACAAACACACACACAGACACACAGACAAACACACATTCACAAACATAGACACATACACGTGAATAAAAAGCAATCATTTTTTTAAAGATCCTATTAAGAAAATGATAAGCAAAACCATAAATTGGGGGGAAAAACCTTGCTATCATCAATATTAAAACATATCTGATGACAGGTCAACATATACTATTTATTTATTTATTTATTTATTTATTTATTTATTTATTGTATATGAGTATACTGTAACTGTCTTCGGACACACCAGGAGAGGGCATCTTGGATCCTATTATACATGGTTCTGAGTCACCATGTGGTTGCTGGGAATTGAACTCAGGACCTCTGGAAAAGCAGTCAGTGCTCTTAACCACTGAGCCATCTCTCCAGATGCTACAAATAAATTTTTTATTAAATATTTTCTTTATTTACATTTCAAATGTTATCCCATTTCCTAGTTTCCCCTCCAAAAATCTCCTCCCCTTTCCCCTCTCCCTGTTCCCCAATCACCTACTCCCATTCCTGGTCCTTGCATTTCCCTATACTGGGGCAAAGAGCCTTCACAGGACCAAGGTCCTATCCTCCCATTGATGACCAAGTAGGTCATCCTCTGCTACATATACAGCTAGAGTCACAAGTTCCACCATGTGTTTTCTTTGATTGGTGGTATAGTTTCAAGGAGCTCTAGGGGTACTGGTTAGTTCATATTGTTATTTCTCCTATGGGGCTGCAAACCCCTTCAGCTCCTTGGATCCTTTCTCTGGCTCCGTCATCATTGCTCTGTACAATGGATGGCTGTGAGCATCCACTTCTGTATTTGCCAGGCACTGGCAGAGCCTCCCTCACAGAAGAAAGCTATATAGGCTCCTGTCAGTAGGCTCTTGTTGGCATCTTCCTAGTTTCTGGGTTTGGTGGTTGTTTATGGGATGGATCCCCAAGTGGGGCAGTCTCTGGATGGTCGCTCCTTCAGGCTCTGCTCCGAACTTTGTCTTTGTCACTCCTTCCATGGGTATTTTTTTCCCCTTTCTAAGAAGGCAGGAAGTATTCACACTTTGGTCTTCCTTCTTCATCTTGATAAAATTTACCTTTGATGAGTAAGAAGTGTCCCTCCTTATCTTTTATGAGAACTTTAGGTTGAAAGTCAATTTTGTTCGACATTAAAATGACTACTCCAGCTTTTTTCTTGGGACCATTTGCTTGGAAAATTGTTTTCCAGCCTTTTACTCTAAGGTAGTGTCTGTCTTTGTCCCTAAGATGGGTTTCCTGTATGCAGCAAAAAGTTGAGTCCTGTTTACATAACCAATCTGTTAGTCTATGTCTTTTTATTGGGGAATTGAGTCCATTGGTATTAAGAGATATTAAGGAAAAGTCGTTGTTGCTTCCTGTTATTTTTGTTGTTAGAGTTGGAATTCTGTTCTTGTGGCTATCTTCTTTAGGTTTGTTGAAAGATTACTTTCTTGCTTTTTCTCGAGCTTAGTTTCCCTCATTGTGTTGAAGTTTTCCCTTTATTATCCTTTGAAGGGCTGGATTTGTGGAAAGATATTGTGTGAATTTGGTTTTGTCGTGAAAAACCTTAGTTTCTCCATCTATAATAATTGAGTTTTGCTGGGTATAGTAGCCTGGGCTGGCATTTGTGTTCTCTTAGAGTCTGTATGACATCTGCCCAGGATCTTCTGGCTTTCGTAGTCTCTGGTGAGAAGTCTGGTGTAATTCTAATAGGTCTGCCTTTATATGTTACTTGACTGTTTTCCCTTACTGCTTTTAATATTCTTCCTTTGTTTTGTGTGTTAGGTGTTTTGATTATTATGTGATGGGAGGAATTTCTTTTCTGGTCCAGTCTATTTGGAGTTCTGTGGACTTCTTATATGTTCATGGGCATCTCTTTCTTTAGGTTGGGGAAGTTTTCTTCTATAATTTTGTTGAAGATATTTATTGGTCCTTTAATTTGGAAATCTTCCTTCTCATCTATACCTACTATCCTTAGGTTTGGTCTTCTCATTGTGTCCTTGATTTCCTGGATGTTTTGTGTTAGGATCTTTTTGCATTTCACATTTTATTTGATTGTTGTGTCAATGTTTTCTATGGTATCTTCTGCACCTGAAATTCTCTCTTCCATCTCTTGGATTCTGTTGGTTATGCTTGCACCCCTGGCTCCTGACTTCTTTTCTAGGTTTTTCTATTTTCAGAGTGGTCTCTCCCTTTGTGATTTCTTTATTGTTTCTACTTTGTTTTTTAGATCCTGGATGGTTTTGTTCAATTCTTTCACCGGATTGGATGTGTTTTCCTGTATTTCTTTAAGGGATTTATTTATTTCCTTCTTAAAGTCCTCCATCATCATCGTCGTAAGTGACTTTAGATCCATATCTTGCTTTTCTGGTGTAGTGGTATATCCAGGACTTGCTATGGTGGGAGAATTGGGTTCTGATGATGCCAAGTAATCTTGGTTTCTGTTACTTCTGTTCTTATGCTTGCCTCCTACCATCTGATTATCTCAAGTGCTTGCTGCCCTCAATATATCTGATTGGAACCTGTCCTTTCTGTAATCTCGATTGATTCAGGACTCTTCAGAGTCCAGCTTTCTTTGTGATTCGGGGATCCTATGAACCTGAGAATCTGGGTGTGTCAGAATTCTTGGTAGTCAAGCTTCCTCTGAGACCCTGAGATCCTCATGTGACCAAGCTCCTGGTATCCTGGTATCCTGGTATCCTGGTATCCTGGTATCCTGGTATCCTGGTATCCTGGTATCCTGGTATCCTGGTATCCTGGTATCCTGGTATCCTGGTATCCTGGTATCCTGGAATCCTAAGATCCTGGAATCCTAAGATCCTGGGAATGTTTTAGCGCCTGGAAGGGGTCTCCTGTTCTTTTGCTCCTGCTGTCACAGGCCTGTCACGGTTGTTTTGGAACATATGTTGTGTTCCACTCACCAGTGATCCTAAGATCCTGGGTGTGCTAGGGCACCTGCCACATGGAGAGTCCTCTGGGGACTGTGGGACCATCTGCCTAGTTCGCACCCAAGGCTGCCTGGAACTGGTGCCGACCAGAAGGGCTAAAAATAATTCTTAAGCATAAAAAAACCCACTTAGTTCAAAACTGGGAAGACTTGCACATACTTTCAAATGTTCCATGAAAGCAGTTATGTAAATGGAAAATAAGCATGAAACGATGCACAGTATCATAAGTTATAAGGAATTGTTAAAACAACATTGAGATACTACTACACGTCTATCAAAGTAACCAAAATCCAAAACAGTAATATTAAGTGCTGATGTGGGTATGGAGCAACAGGATCTCTCATTTATTGTAGGTTGGGATGCTTACTGATCCTGTTTGGTTTCAGACCCCAGGACAAGGTGCATATTTTACCTCTCAAAGCAAACTTGTCTCCAAGTTCTCCCTGCATCCCTCAGTCCCTACCTTGCGTACCCTGCTCCTAACCCTGAACTTTCCAGCCCAGGGGCTGGGCTGCCCACAGAGGCTCTTTGCTAGATAATCCAGACATTTGGCCTCTCCTCCTCCTCCTCCTCCTCCTCCTCCTCATCCTCCTCCTCCCCCTTCTCTTCTTTCTCTTCGTGTGCATGCCCTTTCTTTCTTTCTCCCCCCACCCTATGGCCTCAATCCTTGAAGGCCAGTGAACTTGCCCAAGAGCAGCTTCCCAATAAACGTGCCTTTAATATAATCTAATCTGGTTTGAGTTGGCTCATTTCACCAGCAGAGCAATAACCTATTAGATACAAAAATTCAGAAAGTTTCCTATAAGACTAAACATATCCCTATCACACAATCTGGTAACATTGCTCTTTGGTATTTAGTCATATGGGCTGAAATTTTAATATCTACACAAACATGAACATAGATACTTATTGTCACTTTGCTCATACTTGCTTTGAACTGGAAATGAGATCTGTCTGTAGGGGAGTGGGTGAATTGACTGTGATATATCCAAACAATAGACTATTAGTGTGAAAAAGAAATCAGACAGGAAAGACACAGGGAAGGCTTGGATTCATATTACCAAATGAAGGAAGCTAATCTGAAAAGGTGATAGTATAATTTGAACTACATGGTGAAGGGCCAAGCTTAACATTACAGACTCCATTTTATAATTAACTTATCTTCTGGATTAACTCAGCTACTAAAACTCCCCAAGTTGTTCCAGCAGCCATGTCACCCTGGCAACAATCACAGTTCTCCTGAACAAATAGCCACTCTACCCCTAACAACAACCAACCAGTTCTTAAGGGGAAAGTACCAACTGTTTTAAAATAGATTGACATAGCTAGCAACCATTGTTCATACCAATTTGAAATCATTACTGGCCCATAGATGTGCTCCCAGCAAATGTCAACAAATTATGTAACTGCCAAGTTAGAAAGTCCCTTGCCCTGCTACAACAACCATGATAAATATGCAAGGCTTTTACTAGCTTGGGTCCTTCTGTACCATCCAATGTGCTGGAGAGGTTGGAGGGTCCAAGCTCAAGCTTGAATAAAAACTCTATGCTTTTGCATACAAATTGGACTTCTGGTGGTTTCTGGTGGTCTGTGGGAACTTCAAGATCTGGGCATAACACATGGCATTTTTTAAAAGGACAAATTAACGAAACACTAAAAAAAGATCAGTGGTTGCCAAGATCAATAAGGAGGAGTAGACAAAACAATTTTTAGAGCAGGGAAATGATTCTGTATGGCACTTCAGTGGTAATTACATGTTATATTTGCCAAGTCCCATGAAATATACTACATCAAAAGTGAGTCTTCATAAGAACTGTAGGAGGTAACAACGTATGTTCATCAGTTGTCACAAAAGTACCGTTCTAATGTGGGATGTTGATGGAGACGGAGGCTGGTGTGTCTGAGGAGGCAGGAATATATGAAACTCTGTAGTTTTGTTCAGTTTTTCTGGGAGCCAGAAACTGACTTAAAAAGAAAACCTACAAGAACAACAACAAAACAAAATTCAAGAAGCTACTGTAACAATGAGGACAACATTGAGATGAAGGAACATTTATTATTACACTTTAGAACAGTAGAGAGCACATCCTGAAGCCTTCTAGGGAGGCAGAGCAGAAGGATAAATAATCCAAATTGCATTAGACATCTCAGCAGTAGCATAGATGCTGGAAGACAATGAGTCAATGCCTCAAAAATGTCGCACAATTATTTTTAAAATAGAATTTGATTCTTTCCTGTCCACGCCCTAACCTGCAATCCAGATCGGCACAGGAAGACCAACAAAGTCAACTGACCTGAACCTCTGGGTGCTCTTAGAACCACCAACCAAAGAGCATATGCAGGCTGGACACATACGTAGCAGACATGCAGCTCAGTCTCCATGTGGTCCCCCAACAACTGTAGCAGGAGTTGTCCCTAAAGCTATGGCCTGACTGTGGAGCCTAGTCCCTAACAGGGCTGACTTGTCTGGCTTCAGTGGGAGACTTGATGTGCCAGGGTTAGGGGGGACCAGGAGAAAGACAGCATTTGGGATGTAAAAAAAATATTTTAAAGAATAGAATTTGACTCATTGATTGGTTACACTGGAGGTTGTCCTCTCAAGGCTTCACATATTGCAGGCAAGTGCTGAACCACTGAAATGCATACCTACCTTTAGAGTTCATTCTAAAGGGCAAATTAAAAACAGTAGGTAAAAATATAAAAAGCACTTTAATTTAAAACTTATATTTTGGGTCAATTTAAAACTATTTCCATGAGGCTTATTCAGAGATGGAGTCTCTATCTAACCTAGGCTAGCCTCAAATTCCCTTGTGCCTACACCTCCTGAGTTCTGGGATTATAAGTGTGTACCACTATACCTAATTCATCCAGTGCTGGGGATGACTTCAAGACATCATGTATGCTAGTTAAATACTCTACTAACTGATATCCATCTCAGTCCTATCATAAAATATTTTGTTTAAGATTTATTTATTTTTCACTATATGGTTTGCCTGCGTGTGTGTATGGGCACCACATGTATGCAGTGCCTGTGGAGACTAGAAGGAGGGTGCCAAATCCCCTGAAACTGGAGTTACAGATGGTTGTGAGCCACCATGGGGGTGCTAGGAACTGAATCCAGGTCCTTTGCAAGATCAGCAAGTGCTCTGAACCACTAAGCCATCTCTGGGGCTTCCTAACATGAAGATTTAATAGTGAAAAAAAAAACTGATACCATCTTTCTCAGAATCAAAATATGAGTATATTTTCAAATAGGAATTATTAATAAAGTGGTTTTATCTTTCATATATGAAAATATTGTTTCATTTTGTTTTTAAGACAGCTTTCTCTGTGTAGCTTTGCCTATCCTAGAACTTGCTCTCTAGACCAGGTTGGCCTTGAACTCACAGAGACCTGCCTGCCTCTGCTTCCTGAGTGCTAGGATTAAAAGTGTATGCCACCACTTCCTGGATTGAAAATTCTTAGTCACTATGAATGTGTTTCTGTCTTTCTCTTCCAATCATAACATTTTCCCAGAACTTCTATTTATTTAGGGTGCAAAGAATTGAGAAAAATTTCTAAGTTGTAAATAAGATATCAATAAAACAAAACTTAAGTCAACTTGATTTTTTTTTCCTTGAAAACAAAACAAAACTTTCCGGAGTATGCTATTTATTTATTATTGTTATGGGTGTGCATAATGTTGCACAAGTGCTTATGTACCAATGCACACATGTGGAAACTAGAGGGTGACATTTGAGAGAAAGTTCTGTCCCTCTACTGAGGTTGTCAGGCTTGCACGGCCTGTACCTGGATCTGCTGAGTCACTTCACTGCCCCAGGGCATGTTTTCAATAGTGCTTCATAAAGTTTCCACCAACGGTCATGTTCATGTAGATACATGACATCGATGTTCACGGATAGATTGCTAACACTGGACAAATGGTTAAATTCAGTGTAATCTATTCCGATTAAAAATATAATTATATTTTAGTTATTTTTATTAAACACAGATTTTATTGCAAACTTTAAAATGACTGGATATGAAATCTGAGAACTTAAGATTTGATATTTATCTGAGAACTGGTATTTGGGGTAATGCATTTCAGACAGTGCAGGGGTTTTGGCTTTCAATTTTAGTCGGTACAAGATAAAATGCCCCATAAATGTTCATAAAAATACTCTGTATGCTTGAAGTACATTTAAATTAATATGAATTCTTTGAGAATAATGTTGGTGGATTTAATCATCTTGTTGAAGACGGAAAGCAGAGCAATAAAAAGAAAGGATGATTTTCTGAGGGTCTGCAGTTCAGCTCAGTGGCAGACTTGCTTATCTGAAAGGCCCTGGGTTCAGTCTTCATCATCGGAAGAAAAATCCTGAGATGCCAGCTGCCTCTCTCTCTAAAGTAAACCTGAATGAAATATAAAGTAAAACTCTCAACTTTTTCAATTCCAACTAAAGTAGTAAGGTGGTAAATCTTATTGATATTTAGAGATATGAATATTAGTAGTAAGCATCAGATGTTTTATACATTCTAAACTTTAATTAATTACCTTATTTTTAGTATATTTTATTTATATATTGTGATGCATGTGAAGATGAGAGGACCACTTGAAAGAGTTCTCTGGTTCTACCTTGTGCATCCTGAGGATAGAACTGAGGTCATCTGGGCTTGGCAGGACCGCCCTAACCTACTGAACCATATCATTAGTCTTTTTTTTAAATTTAATTTTATTTATAATTCATTTTTTTACACTCCATATTACATTCCCTGCCCCTCTCCATCCACCCTCCAACTGCACCACATCTCACACCTCCTCCCCACCCAACCCTGTCTCCACATGGATGCTCCCATCTCCCTCCTCACCTGAACTTTAAACTCCCTGGAGCCTCCAGTCTCTTGAGGGTTAGGTGCATCATCTCTGAATGAACACAGACCTGGAAGTCCTCTACTGTATGGGTGTTGGGGGCCTCATATCAGCTGGTGTATTCTGCCTGTTTGGTGGTCCAGTGTTGTGGATAGCCCTGATGTTAGTTCTGTTTTCCTGTGAGGGGTTGTGAACAAGGAATGAGTCAGAACTCAGGTGATTTCTTATAAAACCTTCTTTCCACCTTAACTTGTAAAATAAAGGAGAGCTGATGATTGGGCAGGATGAGGGAAGGTGGAGCAGAAAGATAGAAAAAAAGAAGGTTTGAGAGAGAGAGAAGGCAGAGGAGGAGGAGGAAGAAGAAAAGCAGAGCAGAAGCACATGGCCTGGAGAAACTGTAAGTTCTAAGGGGTCTCATAGATGTGGAAGATGGTAGTGTAGTGGTAGATCTGCCCAATCTAGGCACACAGCATGTATTCATATTAACTGACTCGTGTTTTCATTGCCAGGGCATATTTGGGTTGGAGAGATTTACCTCAACAGTCCAGTGTTTGAAAGATTTCGGGAGTCCAGATTAATTGAGACTGCTGGTCCTCCTACAGGGTCACCCTACTCCTCAGCTTCTTTCAGCCTGCCCTAATTCAACAACAGGGGGTCAGCTGCTTCTGTCCATTACTTGGGTGCAAATAACTTCATCTGACTCTTTCAACTGCTTGTTGGGTCTTTCGGAGGGCAGTCATGATAGATCCCTTTGTGTGAATGCTCCATAGCCTCAGTAATAGTGTCAGGCCATGGGACCTCACCTTGAGCTGGATCCTACTTTGAGCCTGTCACTGGACCTTCTTTTTCTCAGGCTCCTCTTCATTTCCATCCTTGTAATTCTTTCAGACAGAAACAATTATGGGTCAGAGGTGTGACTGTGGGATGACAACCCCATCCCTCACTTGATGTCCCCTCTTCCTGCTGGAGGTGAGCTCTATAAGTTCCCTCTCCCTACTGTCCTACATTTCATCAAAGGTCCTGGGAATCTTTCAGCTCCCAGGTCTCTGGTGCATTCTGGGTAGTCCCCACAACCTCCTATTTCCTGAGGTTGCCTGTTTACATTTTCTGCTGGCCCTTAGGGCTTCAGTCTTTTTCCCTCACCCAATACCAGATCAGGTTCCCCTCTAGCCCCCCTCCCCCCCAGCCACTTTCCCTCCCAAGTCCCTCCCCCCTTCTTTGTGGAGAGCTGTGCTGTGAGCAATCGCCATTACAAGATGGCACTGGCTTCTGCTGTAAACAAGCCTTGTTTGCAGGTGCAAGAGTGAATTCACGCCAAGTCACTGCTCATCTCGGGGCGTAGTAATGAGTTGATGGGCAAGCAACAAATCAGGTGCTGACCCTATATTAATAAAAACGTTAGGGCAATGGGGATTGCAGGTGGCCACCGAAAAGGTGCAAGTTGCTCGAATGGGAGCCTTCCTAGGGTCACTCATTTATCCTGACAAAATTGTTCCTCAAAAATTAGAGATTCGCAAAGATCAACTACATACCTTGAATGATTTCCAAAAATTGCTGGGAGATATTAATTGGCTAAGACCATTTTTGAAAATTCCCTCAGCGGAATTAAAGTCCTTATTTGATATATTAGAGGGAGAAACCCACATCTCCTCCCACAGAGCACTTACCCCAGCTGCATGTCAAGCTTTACAAACTGTAGAAAAGGCCTTACAAGATGCTCAATTACAACGCATTGACGAGTCAAAGTCATTCGAATTGTGCGTATTAAAAACTGCACAGTTACCAACAGCAGGCTTGTGGCAAAATGGACCCTTATTGTGGGTTCACCCTAATGCTTCCCCTGCAAAAATCATTAAGTGGTATCCTAATGCAGTTGCTCAACTCGCACTTCGGGGGATAAAAGCAGCCATTACTCATTTTAGGAAAGAACCTCATATGCTAATTGTACCTTATGCCTCTGCTCAAGTGCAAACCCTGGTAGCAACAACTAATGATTGGGCAGTCTTGGTTGCCTCCTATTCAGGACAAATTGATAATCATTATCCAAAACATCCAATTTTACAGTTTGCCTTAAGCCAAGTCATAGGCTTTCCAGTAATGACAGCCAAACACCCACTTGCGGATGGGGTGGTGGTATATATAGATGGATCCAAATCTGGCATAGGTGCATATGTAGTAAATGGCCAAGTAACATCTAAACAATATAATGAGACATCACCCCAGGTTGTAGAGTGTTTGGTGGTACTGGAGGTCCTTGAAACTTTCCTGGGACTGCTCAATATTGTATCTGATTCTTTATATGTGGTTAATGCAGTTAATACGCTTGAAGTTGCTGATTTAATTAGACCCTCTAGCAAGCTTGTTCACATTTTTCAGCAAATTCAGTCAGCCCTGTTACATAGAAGACATCTTGTGTATATTACTCATGTCAGGGCTCATTCTGGCCTTCCTGGCCCCATGTCTCGTGGAAATGACTTGGCAGACAAAGCCACTAGAATCATGGCTGCTGCTCTGTCCTCGCAGGCAGAGGCTGCAAGAGAACTTCATAAACGCTTCCACGTGACAGCTGAAACTTTATGCTGCCTTTTCACTTTAACGAGGAAAGAAGCTCGTGACATTGTCACCCAATGTCAAAATTGTTGTCAATTTTTGCCTACTCCTCATGTAGGGGTAAACCCCCGAGGCATCAGGCCATTACAGGTCTGGCAAATGGATGTCACTCATATTTCCCCCTTTGGAAGAAATCAATATTTACATGTTTCCATTGACACCTGCTCTGGTGTTATGTTTGCTACACCTTTAACAGGTGAGAAAGCCTCTCATGTTATACAGCACTGTTTAGAAGCTTGGAGTGCTTGGGTCAAGCCCACAATCCTTAAAACTGATAATGGGCCAGCATATACCTCTGCTAAAATTTCAGCAATTTTGTCATTAAATGGATGTCACTCACCTGACTGGCTTTCCTTATAATCCTCAAGGACAAGGCATTGTGGAACGTGCCCACCTTACACTCAAGTCTTATTTTATAAATCAAAAAGGGGGAGTTGATGAGACTCTGCCCTCAGTGCCAAGAGTAGCTGTATCCATGGCACTCTTCACACTTAATTTTCTGAATCTTGACGAGCAAGGTCGCTCTGCAGCTGATCAACATAGCTTAGACCCTGATAGACCAAAAGAAATGGTGAAATGGAAGGATGTCTTATCTGGTCTGTGGAAAGGCCCAGATCCTATTTTAATAAGATCCAGGGGAGCTGTCTGTGTTTTTCCACAGAGTGAAGACAACCCATTTTGGCTGCCGGAATGACTCATCCGCAAGATATTAATCAAGGATGGTGTGGAAGATGCTGACCTCCCGAGGACTGCTCCTGATTCTGACAATGCTGAACTTGTCTCAGGTTCCTAGTATGATGGGCAAACAGAGATGGGCCATTCTCTCGGCCTTCCCTAAACCAATGCCAGTTCGCCATGATGGTATAGTTTTTCCAAAATTCTTTACTACTAATAAAAAACTGGATTTACCATATTTGCCATTTGACCCTTTACGGGTCCCTTAGGAGAAAATCGCTCCCTCCAAGAACAGGGTTCCCTATGTTTTCAATTATCGCAAAAGGGGGACTGTATTCAGCTCAGTATCCGTATGTTAGGATCATTTTTGGATAGTGGGACTGTAAATTTCACCCAAACCCGAGGAAAAGGAAACAATGATATTATTCATGTTACATGGTTTTGGTGGCAATCGACAGTCTGGCTAAATGGTACATTCCCGTCTCCCAATTGGAATGAGTCGGAGCGTCCTCATCAACCCAGGATTGCTCCTCATTGTGGTGGAGAGGATGTAGGGGAGTTGCTACCATGGTCAGACTGCCAGTCGTCTGTAGCCATTTGGTTTGATGAGCACAAATATTTTACCTTCTCCCCCAATATGTTGTTTGGGCCTGAAGAAGAGTTTGTAATGAGAATGGGCCTTTTCTTGCAGGACCGCAGAATGAGCCCTTACTGCAAATGGCTACTTTGTCGGATTAATAGAAGCTGTACAGATCTTAATCCCCTTGTTTTCTTAAAAGGAGGTGCTGTAGGAAAGGCCATTTACACCAGTCTCTCCAATTATACCCTGATTGGGGCATATGGACCAACAAAATATATATATATAATTCATACTGAAGAAATCTCTGGTTTAAATAAGACACAGATTAATCTAACCAGCTATATATCTACTCCAGTATGTGTCTATCCTCCCTTTTTGTTTATTTTGTCTAATGATTCATTTGAAAGCTGTGTAAATAATTCCTGTTGGATTTCTCAATGTTGGGATGCAACAAAGGACACCTGCGCCATGGTGGCCCGGATCCCACGTTAGATCCCTGTTCCAGTGGAAACACCCTCCACCTTATCCCTGTTTCGACAAAAAAGAGATTTTGGCATTACTGCTGCCATGATCATAGCAATTTCAGCCAGTGCAGCTGCTGCTACAGCTGCAGGCTACGCTATGGCTAGTACGGTCCAAACAGGCAAAAAATTAAATCAGCTTTCAGTCGATCTGACTGATGCCATCAATGTCCAAACTTGTGCTAGTGCCCAGTTGAAGAGAGGGCTGATGATTTTGAATCAGCGCCTTGACCTGGTTGAGGAACAGATAGGCGTCCTATACCAGTTGGTCCAGTTGGGTTGTGAAAGAAAATTGGGTGCTCTGTGTATTACCAGTGTCCAATATGAAAATTTTACTCGTGCAGCTAATCTGTCTGGACAGCTCTCCTTGTATCCTGCAGGAAATTGGTCCGAGGGGTTCGATGAGACTCTTGAGGCCCTGAGGGTGGCAGTTTTAAGGATTAACTCAACGCGAGTGGACCTGTCATTGACAGAGGGCCTCTCCTCCTGGATTTCATCTGCATTTTCTTATTTTAAGGAATGGGTGGGGGTAGGTTTATTTGGTACTGCCATCTGCTGTGGACTTGTGTTTATGCTCTGGTTGGTTTGCAAGCTCAGAGCCCAACAAACACGTGACAAGGTCGTCATTGCTCAAGCACTTGCGGCCATTGAAAAAGGGGCCTCCCCCGAAATCTGGCTATCTATGCTCAAGAATTAGTCGGCATTGGTCATTTTTTGGTTGGCCTCTTATGTAGAGTTCGCCCTAGGTCATTTAGTAGTTACTGTCACATAGCACTGTGGTATCCAGGGACAGGCAACTTTCCTCATGCACAGATCAACCTAAGACACGGGGCCTTACCCTATGACGGGAAAGGCTGTGACATTAGAGGAACGACATAAGACAGGAGCCACAGCGGATGGACATAATTACACAGACCTAGCCCAGCCTCATTTTAATAAAACAAAAAGGGGGAGATGTGGAGAGACATGCTGTGAGCAATTGCCATTACAAGATGGTGGTGGCGTCTGCTGTGCCTAACTAGTAAACAAGCCTTGTGCACAGGTGCGAGAGTGAATTCACGCCAAGTCACTGCCCATCTCGGGGAGTAGTAATGAGGTGATGGGCGAGCAACAAATCAGGTGCTGACACGCCACGCTGAGGGCTATATAAGCAGCACCATTTTCCGGGTTCTGGGTCTTCTCTCCTGAAGAAGCAATAAAGCTTTTGCAGCAGAAGAATCTGGTCGTCTGAGTGTGTTCTTGCCGGTGAGAACAATAGCTCAGGACACTTCTCTACTTGTGATTGCTTTGCTCTCTCTCCCAAGTGGGACTGAGGCATCCTCACTTGGGCACTTCAGCTTGTTGAGCCTTTTGAATTCTGTGGATAGTATCTTGTGTATTCTGTATGGTTTTTGTTTTTTTTGTTTGTTTGTTTGGTTGGTTTTTTTTTTTTTTTTTTTTTTTTTTTTTTTTTTTTTTTTTTTTTTTTTTTTTTGCTAATATCCACTTATTAGTGAGTATACACCATGAATGTCCTTTTGGGTCTGAGTTACCTCACTCAGGCTATTTTCTAGTTCCATCCATTTACCTGCAAAAGTCAGGATGTCCTCGTTCTTAATAGCTAAGTAGTATTTCATTGTATAAATGAACCACATTGTCTGTATCCATTCTTCTGTCATGGGGCATCTAGGTTGTTTCCAGCTTCTGGATATGGCAAGTAAGGCCTCTATGAACATAGTAGAACATGTGCCACTGTGGCATGGTGGGGCATCTTTGGGGTATATTTCCAAGAGTGGTATACCTGGGTCTTCAGGTAGATCTATTTCCAATTTCTGAGGAACCTACAGATTGATTTCCAGGGTGGTTTTACCAGTTTGCAATCCCACCAGCAATGGAGGAGTGTTCCTCTTTCTCCACATCCTCTCCAATGTGTGTTGTCACCTGAGGTTTTGATTGTAGCCATTCTGACTGGTGTAAGGTGAAATCTCAGGGTCGTTTTGATTTGCATTTCTCTGATCACTAAAGACGTTGAATGTTTCTTTAGGTGTTTCTCAGCCATTCGAGATTCCTCAGTTGCGAATTCTGTTTATTTTTATACCCCATTTTTTGATTGGGTTGTTTGTTTGTTTGTTTGTTTGTTTTGGTTTTTGAGACAGAGTTTCTCTGTGTAGCCCTGGCTGTCCTGGAACTCACTCTGTAGACCAGGATGGCCTTGAACTCTGACCTCGAACTCAGAAATCTGCCTGCTTCTGCCTCCCATGTGCTGGGATTAAAGGCATGCACCACCATTGACCAGCAGTGATTAACTTCTTGAGTTCTTTATATATGTTGGATATTAGCCCTCTATGAGATGTGGGGTTAGTGAAGATTGTTTTCCCAATTAGTAGGTGGCAAATTTGGCTTATTGATTATGTCCTTTGCCTTACAGAAGCTTTCCAGTTTCATGAGGTCCCATTTATCAATTCTTGATCTTAGAGCATGAGCCATTGGAGTTCTGTTTAGGAAATTTCCCCCTGTGCCAAGGAGTTCAATGCTCTTTCCCACTTTCTCTTGTATTAGATTCAGTGTATCTGGTTTTATCTTGAGGTCCTTGATCCACTTGGACTTGAGCTTTGTACAAGGTGACAAATATGGGTCTATTTTTCATTACACATACAGACAGCCAGTTAGACCAGCACCATTTATTGAAGATGCTTTCTTTTTTCCATTGTATATTTTTGGTGTCTTTGTCAAAGATCAAATGACAGTAAGTGTGTGGTTTTATTTCTGGGTCTTCAATTCTATTCCAATTATCAACATGTCTGTCTCTGTACCAGTACCATGCAGTTTTTATCACTATTGCTCTGTAGTAAAGCTTGAGGTTAGGGATGGTGATTCCCCCAGCTCTTCTTTTATTGCTAAGAATTGTTTTCACTATTTCACTAACTGTTTTCACTATTCTGGGTTTTTTGCTTTTCCAGATGAATTTGAGAATTGTTCTTTCCATGTCTTTGAAGAATTGTGTTGGGATTTTGATGGGGATTGCATTCAATCTTTAGATTGCCTTTGGTAGGATGGCCATTTTTACTATGTTAATTCTGCCAATCTATGAGCATGGGAGATCTTTCCATTTTCTGAGATCTTTGATTTCTTTCTTGAGAGACTTGAAATTATTGTCATACAGGCCTTTCACTTGCTTGGTTAGAGTTACCCCGAGATATTTTATACTATTTGTGGCTATTGTGAAGGAACTTGTTTCCCTAATTTCTTTATCAGCCTGTTTATCTTTTGTGTATAAAGGAAGGCTACTGATTTATTCGAGTTAATTTTATATCCAGCAACTTTGCTGAAGTTGTTTATCAGCTGGAGAAGTTCTCTGGTAGAATTTTGGGGTCGCTTATGTATACTATCATATCACCTGCAAATAGTGATACCTTTATTTCTTTTTTACCAATTTGTATCCCCTTGATCCTTTTTTGTTGTCTTATTGTTCAAGCTAACACTTTGAGTACTATATTGAATAGATATGGGGAGAGTGGGCATTCTTGTCTTGTCCCTGATTTCAGTGGGATTTCTTCAAGTATGTCTCCATTTAATTTGCTATTGGCTGTTGGTTTGAAGTAAATTGCTTTTATTATGTTTAGGTGTGGGCCATGAATTCCTGATCTCTCCAATACTTTTAACATGAAGGGGTGTTGTATTTTGTCAAATGTAATCACATGATTTTTTTCCTTTGAGTTTGTTTATATAGTGGATTACGTTAATGGTTTTTCTTTTTTTTTAATTTTTAATATTTTTATTACATATTGTCCTCAATTACAATTCCAATGCTATCCCAAAAGTCCCCCATAGCGCCCCCCACTTCCCTACCCACCCATTCCCATTCTTTTGGCCCTGGCATTCCCCTATATTGGGGCATGTAAAGTTTGCAAGTCCAATGGGCCTCTCTTTCCAGTGATGACCGACTAGGCCATCTTTCGATACATATGCAGCTAGAGACAAGAGCTCCGGGGTACTGGTTAGTACATCATGTTGTACCAACAATAGGGTTGCAGATCCCTTTAGCTCCTTGGGTACTTTCTCTAGCTTCTCCATTGGGAGCCCTGTGTTACATCCAATAGCTGACTGTGAGCATCCACTCCTGTGTTTGCTAGGCCCCGGCATCGTCTCACAAGAGACAGCTATATTTGGGTCCTTTCAACAAAATCTTGCTAGTGTATGCAATGGTGTCAGCGTTTAGAAGCTGATTATGGGATGGATCCCTGGATACGGCAGTCTCTAAATGGTCCATCCTTTCATCACAGCTCTGAACTTTGTCTCTGTAACTCCTTCCCTGGGTGTTTTGTTCCCAATTCTAAGAAGGGGCACAGTGTCCACACTTTGGTCTTCATTCTTCTTGAGTTTCATGCGTTTAGCAAATTGTATCTTATATCTTGGGTATCCTAAGTTTTGGGCTAATATCCACTTATCAGTGAATACATATTGTGTGAGTTCCTTTGTGATTGTGTTACCTCACTCAAGATGATGCCCTCCAGGTCCATCCATTTGGCTAGGAATTTCATAAATTCATTCTTTTTAATAGCTGAGTAGTACTCCATTGTGTAAATGTACCATAATTTCTGTATCCATTCCTCTGTTGAGGGACATCTGGGTTCTTTCCAGCTTCTGGCTATTATAAATAGGGCTGCTATGAACATAGTGGAGCATGTGTCCTTTTTACCGGTTGGGACATCTTCTGGATATATGCCCAGGAGAGGTATTGCTGGATCCTCCGGTAGTACTATGTCCAATTTTCTGAGGAACCGCCAGACTGATTTCCAGAGTGGTTGTACAAGCTTGCAATCCCACCAACAATGGAGGAGTGTTCCTCTTTCTCCACATCCTCGCCAGCATCTGCTGTCACCTGAATTTTTGATTCTAGCCATTCTGACTGGTGTGAGGTGGAATCTCAGGGTTGTTTTGATTTGCATTTCCCTGATGATTAAGGATGTTGAACATTTTTTCAGGTGCTTCTCAGCCATTCGGTATTCCTCAGGTGAGAATTCTTTGTTCAGTTCTGAGCCCCATTTTTTAATGGGGTTATTTGACTTTCTGGAGTCCACCTTCTTGAGTTCTTTATATATATTGGATATTAGTCCCTTATCTGATTTAGGATAGGTGAAGATCCTTTCCCAATCTGTTGGTGTTTTTTTTGTCTTATTGATGGTGTCTTTTGCCTTGCAGAAGCTTTGCAGTTTCATGAGGTCCCACTTGTCAATTCTCAATCTTACAGCACACGCCATTGCTGTTCTATTCAAGAATTTTTCCCCTGTGCCCATATCTTCAAGGCTTTTCCCCACTTTCTCCTCTATAAGTTTCAGTGTCTCTGGTTTTATGTGAAGTTCCTTGATCCACTTAGACTTGACCTTAGTACAAGGAGATAGGAATGGATCGATTCACATTCTTCTACATGTTAACAACCAGTTGTGCCAGCACCATTTGTTGAAAATGCTGTCTTTCTTCCACTGGATGGTTTTAGCTCCCTTGTCGAAGATCAAGTGACCGTAGGTGTGTGGGTTCATTTCTGGGTCTTCAATTCTATTCCATTGGTCTATTTGTCTGTCACTATACCAGTACCATGCAGTTTTTATCACAATTGCTCTGTAGTAGAGCTTTAGGTCCGGCATGGTGATTCCACCAGAGGTTCTTTTATCCTTGAGAAGAGTTTTTGCTATCCTAGGTTTTTTGTTATTCCAGATGAATTTGCAGATTGCACTTTCTAATTCGTTGAAGAATTGAGTTGGAATTTTGATGGGGATTGCATTGAATCTGTAGATTGCTTTTGGCAAGATAGCCATTTTTACAATGTTGATCCTGCCAATCCATGAGCATGGGAGATCTTTCCATCTTCTGAGATCTTCTATAATTTCTTTCTTCAGAGACTTGAAGTTTTTATTATGCAGATCTTTCACTTCCTTAGTTAGAGTCACGCCAAGATATTTTATATTATTTGTGACTATTGAGAAGGGTGTTGTTTCCCTAATTTCTTTCTCAGCCTGTTTATTCTTTGTGTAGAGAAAGGCCACTGATTTGTTTGAGTTAATTTTATATCCAGCTACTTCACCGAAGCTGTTTATCAGGTTTAGGAGTTCTCTGGTGGAATTTTTAGGGTCACTTATATATACTATCATATCATCTGCAAAAAGTGATATTTTGACTTCATCTTTTCCAATTTGTATCCCTTTGATCTCCTTTTGTTGTCGAATTGCTCTGGCTAGGACTTCAAGTACAATGTTGAATAGGTATGGAGAAAGTGGACAGCCTTGTCTAGTCCCTGATTTTAGAGGGATTGCTTCAAGCTTCTCACCATTTACTTTGATGTTGGCTACTGGTTTGCTGTAGATTGCTTTTATCATGTTTAGGTATGGGCCTTGAATTCCTGATCTTTCCAATACTTTTATCATGAATGGGTGTTGGATCTTGTCAAATGCTTTTTCCGCATCTAACGAGATGACCATGTGATTTTTGTCTTTGAGTTTGTTTATATACTGGATTACGTTGATGGATTTCCGTATATTGAACCATCCCTGCATCCCTGGGATGAAACCTACTTGGTCAGGATGGATGATTATTTTGATGTGTTCTTGGATTCGGTTAGCAAGAACTTTATTGAGGATTTTTGCATCAATATTCATAAGGGATATTGGTCTGAAGTTTTCTATCTTTGTTGGGTCTTTTTGTGGTTTAGGTATCAGAGTAATTGTGGCTTCATAGAATGAGTTGGGTAGAGTACCTTCTGTTTCTATTTTGTGGAATAGTTTGTGAAGAACTGGGATTAGATCTTCTTTGAAGGTCTGATAGAACTCTGCACTAAACCCATCTGGTCCTGGGCTTTTTTTAGTTGGGAGACTATTAATGACTGCTTCTATTTCTTTGGGGGATATAGGGCTGTTTAGATCATTAACCTGATCTTGATTCAGCTTTGGTACCTGGTATCTGTCTAGGAACTTCTCCATTTCATCCAGGTTCTCCAGTTTTGTTGAGTATAGCCTTTGGTAGAAGGATCTGATGGTGTTTTGGATGTCTTCAGGATCTGTTGTTATGTCTCCTTTTTCATTTCTGATTTTGTTAATTAGGATGCTTTCCCTGTGCCCTCTAGTGAGTCTGGCTAAGGGTTTATCTATCTTGTTGATTTTCTCAAAGAACCAGCTCCTTGATTGGTTGATTCTTTGAATAGTTTTTCTTGTTTCCACTTGGTTGATTTCACCCCTGAGTTTGATTATTTCCTGCCGTCTACTCCTCTTGGGTGAATTTGCTTCCTTTTGTTCTAGTGCTTTTAGGTATGTTGTCAAGATGCTAATGTGTGCTCTCTCTAGTTTCCTTTTGGAGGCACTCAGAGCTATGAGTTTTCTCTTAGAAATGCTTTCATTGCGTCCCATAAGTTTGGGTATGTTGTGGCTTCATTTTCATTGAACTCTAAAAAGTCCTTGATTTCTTTCTTTATTCCTTCCTTGACCAAGGTATCATTGAGAAGAGTGTTGTTCAGTTTCCACATGAAGGTTGGCTTTCTATTATTTATTTTGTTATTGAAGATCAGCCTTAGTCCACGGTGATCTGATAGGATGCATGGGACAATTTCAATATTTTTGTATCTTTTGAGGCCTGTTTTGTGACCAATTATGTGGTCAATTTTGGAGAAAGTACCATGAGGTGCTGAGAAGAAGGTATATCCTTTTGTTTTAGGATAGAATGTTCTGTAGATATCTGCCAGATCCATTTGATTCATAACTTCTGTTAGTTTCACTGTGTCCCTGTTTAGTTTCTGTTTCCATGATCTGTCCATTGGTGAAAGTGGTGTGTTGAAGTCTCCCACTATTATTGTATGGGGTGCAATGTGTGCTTTGAGATTTACTAAAGTTTCTTTAATGAATGTGGCTGCCTTTGTATTTGGAGCATAGATATTCAGGATTGATAGTTCTTTTTGGAGAATTTTACCTTTGATGAGTATGAAGTGTCCCTCCCTGTTTTTTTTAATGACTTTGGGTTGGAAGTCAATCTTATCAGATATTAGAATGGCTACTCCAGCTTGTTTCTTCATACCATTTGCTTGGAAAATTGTTTTCCAGCCTTTCATTCTGAGGTAGTGTCTATCTTTTTCTCTGAGATGAGTTTCCTGTAAGCAGCAAAATGTTGGGTCTTGTTTGTGTAGCCAGTTTGTTAGTCTATGTCTTTTTATCGGGGAGTTGAGTCCATTGATATTAAGAGATATTAAGGAAAAGTAATTGTTGTTTCCTGTTATTTTTGTTGTTAAAGTTGGCATTCTGTTCTTGTGGCTGTCTTCTTTTAGGTTTGTTGAGGGATTACCTTCTTGTTGTTTCTAGGGCGTGGTTCCTGTCCTTGTATTGGTTTTTTTCTGTTATTATCCTTTGAAGGGCTGGATTCGTGGAGAGATAATGTGTGAATTTGGTTTTGTCGTGGAATACTTTGGTTTCTCCATCTATGTTAATTGAGAGTTTGGCTGGGTATAGTAGCCTGGGCTGGAATTTGTGTTCTCTTAGTGTCTGTATAACATCTGTCCAGGATCTTCTGGCTTTCATAGTCTCTGGTGAAAAATCTGGTGTAATTCTGATAGGCTTGCCTTTATATGTTACTTGGCCTTTTTCTCTTACTGCTTTTAGTATTCTATCTTTATTTAGAGCATTTGTTGTTCTGATTATAATGTGTCGGGAGGTATTTCTTTTCTGGTCCAGTCTATTTGGAGTTCTGTAGGCTTCTTGTATGTTCATGGGCATCTCTTTCTTTAGATTTGGGAAGTTTTCTTCTATAATTTTGTTGAAGATGTTTGCTGGTCCTTTGAGTTGAAAATCTTCATTCTCATCCACTCCTATTATCCGTAGGTTTGGTCTTCTCATTGTGTCCTGTATTTCTTGGCTGTTTTGAGTTAGGATCTTTTTGCGTTTTACATTTTCCTTGATTGTTGTGCTGATGTTCTCTATGGAATCTTCTGCACCTGAGATTCTCTCTTCCATCTCTTGTATTCTGTTACTGATGCTCGTATCTATGGTTCCAGATTTCTTTCCTAGGGTTTCTATCTCCAGTGTTGCCTCATTTTGGGTTTTCTTTATTGTGTCTACTTCCCTTTTTAGGTCTAGTATGGTTTTGTTCATTTCCATCATCTGTTTGGATGTGTTTTCCTGTTTTTCTTTAAGGACTTCTACCTGTTTGATTATGTTATCCTGTTTTTCTTTAAGGATTTGTAACTCTTTAGCAGTGTTCTCCTGCAATTCTTTAAGGGATTTTTGTGCTTCCTCTTTAATGTCTTCTACCTGTTTACCAGTGTTCCTTTGTATTTCTTTAAGTGTGTTATTAAAGTCCTTCTTGAAGTCCTCTACCATCATCATGAGATATGCTTTTAGATCCGGGTCTAGCTTTTCCGGTGTGTTGGGGTGCCCTGGACTGGGCGAAGTGGGAGTGCTGGGTTCTGATGATGGTGAGTGGTCTTGGTTTCTGTTAGTAAGATTATTACGTTTACCTTTCGCCATCTGGTAATCTCTGGGGTTAGTTGTTGTCGTTGTCACTGTTTAAAGATTGGAGCAGAAGCTGTGTTCCACTCACCAGAAGTCTCAAAATCCTGTGGCGGGGGTCTTGGGTAGCTGGCGGGTGTCAGCCGACCCTGCGCTCTAGCTACTCCGGTGCTGTTCAGGCCGGAAGAGGCCTGTGGCCCTACTCAGGCCAGTTTTCTGTTTCCCTAATTAATGCAGTCTCAGGTACTGTGCGCAATTGGATTGGAGCAGAAGCTGTGTTCCACTCACCAGAAGTCTTAAGATCCTGTGGTGGGTGTTGTGGGTAGGTGGCGAGTGTCAGCCGACCCTGCGCCCTAGCTACCCCGGTGCTTTTCTGACCGGAAGAGGCTTGTGGCCCTACTCAGGCCGGATTTCTGCCTCCCCAACCAAAGCAGTCTCAGGTCCCGCGTGATTGGACTGGAGCAGAAAGTTTTGTTGAGTATAGGCTTTTATAGTAGGATCTGATTTTTTTTTAATTTCCACTGTTTCTGTTGTTATTTCTCCCTTTTCATTTCTGATTATATTAATTTGGATACTGCCACTTGGCCTTTAATTATTTTGTCTAGGGGTTTATCTATCTTATTGATTCTTTCAAAGAACCAGCTTTTGGTTTTGCTGATTCTTTGTATTGTTTTCTTTGTTTCTATTTGGTTAATTTCTGCCCTGAGTATGACTATTTCCTGCCTGCTACTCCTCTTGGGTGAGTTTTTTTCTTTTTGTTCTAGGGCTCTCAGGTGTGCTGTTAAGTTGTTAGTGTAAGATCTCTCCCGTTTCTTTACCAGGACACTTAGTGCTATGAACTTTCCTCTTAGCACTGCTTCACTGTGTCCCATAGGTTTGGGTATGATGTGTCAACATTTTCATTAAATTCCAGTAATTCTTTAATTTCTTTATTTCTTCCCTGACCACGTTATCATTGAGTAAAGAGTTGTTCAGTTTCCACATGTATGTGGGCTTTCTGTAGTTTTTGCTGTTATTGAAGACCAGTCTTAGGCCAATGGTGGTCTGATAGGATGCATGGTATTATTTCAATCTTCTTGTATCTGTTGAGGGTTGTTTTGTGACCAATTCTATGGTTGATTTGAGAGAAGGTACCATGAGGTGCTGAGAAGAAGGTGTATTCTTTTCCTTTAGGGTGAAATGTTCTGTAGATATCTGTTAAATCCATTTGGTTTATAACCTCTCTTAGTTTCACTGTGTCTCTGTTTAGTTTCTGTCTCAGTGACCTGTACTTTGGTGAGAGTGGGGTGTTAAAATCTCCCAGTATTATTGTGTGGAGTTCAATGTGAGTTTTGAGTTTTAGCAAAGTTTCTTTTATGAGTTTGGGTGCTCTTGCATTTGGGGCATAGATGTTTAGAATTGAGATGTTCTCTTGGTGGATTTTCTCCCTAATAAATACGAAGTCTCCTTCTTCATCACACTTGATAACTTTTGATTGAAAATCTGTTTTATTGGATATAAGGATGGCAACTCCTGCTTGTTTCCTTGGACCATTTGCTTGGAAGAGCTTTTTCCATCCTTTTACTCTGAGATAAGTGTCTGTCCTTGTTGTTGAGGTGAGTTTCTTAAACAACAAAATGATGGATCTTGTTTATGTATCCAATCTGTTAGCTTATGTCTTTTTATATATGAGTTGAGTCCATTAATATTGAGAAATATTAAAGAGAGATGACTGTTCCTGACATGTTTGTTTTTGTAGGTGGTTTTATGTGCTTGTGGCTCTCTGCTTTTGACTTGTTGTGAGATGCTTAGTATCTTGTCTTTTCTTTGGTGCAGGTATCTTCCTTGTGTTAGAGTTTTCCTTCCAGGATCCTCTGTAATGTTGGGTTGGTAGATAGATTCTGTTTAAATTTAGTTTTGTCCTCAAATATTTTATTTCCTCCATCTATGTTGATCGAGAGTTTTGCTTGGTATAATAGCCTGGGCTGGCATTTGTGTTCTCACAGGGTCTGTATGACCTCTGAGCAGGCTCTTCTGGGTTTCATAGTCTCTGTTGAAAAGTCTAGTATAATTCTGATAGGTCTACCTTTGTATGTTACTTGACCCTTTTCCCTTGAAGCTTTTAATATTCTTTCTTTGCTCTGTGAATTTAGTGTTGTGATAATTATGTGATGAGAAGATTTTCTTTTCTGGTCCCATTTATTTAGTGTTCTATAGGCTTCTTGTCCCTTTATGTCCATCACTTTCTTTAGGTTGGGGAAGTTTTCATCTATGATTTTGTTGAAGACATTTTCAGGTCCTTTGAGCTGGGAATCTTTGTTCTCTTATATTCCGATTATTCTTAGATTTGGTCTTTTCATTGTGTCCTGAATTTCCTGGATTCTTTGGTTTAGGAGTTTTTTATGTTTTGAATTTTCTTTGACAATTGTGTCAATTTCTTCTACTGTATCTTCTACACTTGAGAGTCTCTCTTCTATTTCTTGTATTTTAATTCCTGACCTCTCTCCTAGGTTTTCCATTTCCAGGTTTGCCTCCATTTGTGTTTTCTTTATTGTTTCTATTTCCACTTTTCGATCTTGGATCTCTTTATTCAATTCTTTCACCTGTTTGCCTGTGTTTTCCTGTATTTCTTTCCGTGAGTAATTGATATCCTCCTTAAAGTACTCTATTATCTTCATGAGATAAGATTTTAGGACAGATTCCTGATTTTAAGGCGTGTTGGTGTATTCAGGGCTTGTTGTGGTGGGAGAACTGGGTTCTGGTGATGTCCACATGTTTTGGCTTCTGTTGCTTATGGTCTTGTGCTTGCCTTTTTCCATATGGATATCCCTGGTGTTTGTTGATCTGGATGACTGTATGGAGTCTGTCTCTTTTGTCCCTGGGTTGCTTCAGGTCTCCTGGTAGGCTTGCAGCCCTGACTGTATCAGACCACCCATGGGACCTTCCAACTGGGGGCTCTTCACACGGACAGAGAAGCTGTTGATCTGTTGCCCTGGCTGCAGTAGATCTCCTGGGAGGCCTTCAGACTGTTGGATCTTTCTTGGAGCAGTCAAGCTGAAGTCCAACTGCTCTGAGTGCAGAGGATCCTCAATTACTCAACTGCTTTGAGTGCAGCAGGTCCTCTAGGATATATCGGGATATGGAGTCTTCACGGAAGCAGACCAACTAGGGGTCTGCCCCAACAGCAAGGACCAGGCAGAAGAGATAGAAGGGATGGAAGGCAGGGCATATCACTAGTCTTAGTTCATTCTCACAATAACCCCTGAGGCAGCTGTTACAATCCTCATGTCCCAGAAGGCAGACCTGAGACTCAGCAAAGATGCTCCCGTTTTTATCATTTAACCTCTCTGCCAAATCTCACTAAAGACAAATCTCTCTCTCTGTAAGGACTGTTTTCTGGCTTGTAGCTTTTTGTTTTGGGAAGGGCTATTCAAGGAAACTAACAGCTATGTGGTAGTAAGGGGATACATTTTACCCTACCAATGACACTGCCCACTATGTTGATGTATGCTGCATTGTCAGGGCAAAACAAACAAACAAACAAACAACAAACACACACACCTGACAAAATTCTCCACTATCCACAGATCCAGTAATAGATCTTGGCTCCCTCAGGGATTTGGGTTGCCATTTAGGGAGTGTGTGTGTGTGTGTGTGTGTGTGTGTGTGTGTGTGAAAGAGAGAGAGAGAGTCAGAGAGACAAAGAGACAGAGACAGAAAGAGAGAGAGAGAGACAGACAGACAGACAGACAGACACACACACACAGAGAGAGAGAGAGAGAGAGAGAGAGAGAGAGAGAGAGAGAGAGAGAATGCATCCTCTGCCATAAGAAACAGGGTGGTGTCATTGTGATGCTTATTTCTCCTGAAGTTTTCTGGGAAAATGTTAGTTTTGAGGGAGTAGAAATAAGAAAACAAGCTAGAGGTCCTAAAATGTAGGGGAAAATCTAAAATGTAGGGTTCCATATACCATTTCAATTTACATTTACTTTACATCAGAAAGTATTCACAGAATACTTTCTAAAACTTTTCTTTTTTGGTAATGCAAGATGGCCTTGTATGTGGGAGTTGAATGCTTTAGTCACACAATTCTCAGTTTGTTCTAAGTCCAATAGCTCTGTTTTTAGAAACATGTAAACTACTGGATTTTCTGACTAAATTAGATTAAGATATTTGACTGGGGAATGTGAGATGGAATACTTCCAGGTCATGAATTTGGACAGCTTGCATTGAAGGAGATTTAGGAAAATAAGTATTATTGAGAAACAGAGACATCATACAATTACAAATGGGAAATGCACCAAAAGAAGTAATAACTTCTAAATATGCATATACCTAACAACGTGGCTTCAAAATATAAGAAACAAAAGCAAATGGAGATAAAGAACACATAAAGACACCTACTACATACACAAGACATGGGCACCTACCAGAAATCAGTAGAATAACTGAGCTGTAAAAACCAGTGGAGTAACTGGGGTTGGTGGTATAATCCTGTATTTTATTTCCTCAGGAGACTAATTCAGAAGGATAACAAATCCTCCTGGACTACAGAGTGAGTTAAAGGCCACCCTTGGTATTTTGGAAAGACATTGTCTTAAAATAACAAACATAAAAGAAGGGCTGTGCTATGTAGCTCAGTGATAGAGTACTTGCCTAGCTTTTCTAGCACATGGAGGCCCTAGGTTTAGTTCCCGGTACCTAACACACTAAGAGTAGAGTATAAGAGAAGGACACTGTCGGGACTAGAGAGACAGCTCAGCCATTAAGAGCACTTGTTGCTCTTTCAGAGGACCTGGATTTGGTTCCCAGCATCAACATGGCAGCTCACATCTATAGTCTAGATCCAGGGGATATGATACTTTCTTCTGATCTCTGTGGGTACCATCCAAGCATGTGGTGCACTTACATACAAGCAGATAAAGCACCCAGAGATGTATAATAAAAAATAAATGATAGCCGTTGAACCAACTTGATAATGTTTTGGATTGTTTCACTTAACATCATCAGAATATACCAAAATAGAATACCATGGACCAAAAGACAAACTGAGTCTAGAAAATTAAGAGCATGACAGAAAAAGGCTTAAAGTAGCTTTATAAAGTAGATTAGGTATTCTGAGGGGGAAAATGTATTAGAAGTGACAAGAGTGGGGAATCTATATTCTTTTTTTCTTTAATAGATACAGAGTTTCTGTTTGAAATGGTTTTAAAAAAGGATAGAACAGTGTTGATGGTTAGATAATATTGTATTTTTATTGAAAACTATTGAGTTATTCACTTAAAATGACTAAGACACTAAAATGGCTATGGATTTTTAATATAATAAAAATCAGTTGGGGCAAAAAGAGATATGAATTTGAAAGAAAACAAGGAAGGTTTGGAGGAAGGAAAGCAAAAGTGATGTATAAGAAAATAAAAGTAGTAAAATTTCAAAACAGTACTATTTAAAGTACTTGCTCATCTAACAACTTAAAAAGAATAAGATTACTTAAGACATTAAAAAAATCAGTTAATAGAAAACCATATTCATTGTATAGTGTCTGAACAGAAGAGGGTTGTATAGCCCTGACTATCCTGGAACTCACTCTGTAGAACAGGCTGGTCTTGAACTCAGAAATCTGCCTGCCTCTGCCTCCCAAGTGCTGGGATTAAAGGCATGCTCTACCACTGCCCAACCAGAAGAGGGTTTTAGAAAAGGAAACAATAGAAAGATATAAGAAAAAACTCAAATCATTAGAAATTAAACAGTGAACTTCAAAACAAACCATGTGCAAAAGAAGTAATTTCAAGGAGATTTTAAAATATTTGAGAATGAAGCATATCAAAATTTGTAGAACACATCCAGACTTATAGACATAAATGTTCATGTTTCTAAAGAACAAATGTGCAAAATCAATAACCAAGACTTTATGTAACAACTATATATGAAGAACAACAAATCAATGCAGAGCAAGAACAAGGAGAGGAATAAATGCAGGACAGGAAATGGAAGAAGTTGAAAACAGAAAAATAATAAAGTAATGAGACACTGCACAGATTCAGTGAAAATATCATGGAATGTATAGATGGTTAGCCAAACTAACAAAGAAAAAGTAAGAAAAACAAGTTATCAGCAGTAAGAATAAAACTGGAGCCATTACTAGAAACTGTGCAAGGTCACATGAACAATAGGACAACAGGATGAATACGTACTTCTGAACCTACAGTAACTTTGATGAAACAGACCACCTCCTCGTGCTGTGACCCTTTAATACAGTTCCTCATATTGTAGTGACCCCTAACCATGACATTTTTGTTATTTCATAACTGTAATTTGTGAGTTATGAATTGTAATGTAACTATTTTTGGAGATAGAGAGCTTTGCCAAAGCCAAAGGTTGAGAACCACTGCTTTAAAAACACTAACAATCTCCCAAGAAGAAATAACCTGAGGCACTCTCATGGAAGCAGCTAGCGTGAGGCTGTGCTGTGCTACCCAGACTAGCGAACAATACAGTCAGGTTGGCTAAAGGTGACTCCAAGAAACCAAAGGCAAGATATCTGTTTATGCCTTCTTCAAGCAGACATGCAGGGAAGAACATAAGAAGAAAAACCCAGAGGTTCCAGTCAATTTTGCAGAGTTTTCCAAGAAATGCTCTGAGAGGTGGAAGACCATGTCTAGCAAAGAGAAATCAAAGTTTGATGAAATGGTAAAGGCAGATAAAGTAAGCTATGATCGGGAGATGAAAGATTATGGACCAACTAAAGGAGGCTGTAAGGAGCGGATGTGGCCGAGGCCCCAAGATGGCGCCCAGGACTGCTGCCAAGTCTTATGACTGGCACCTGACTTCCTCATATCCTTCAAGATAGCCACGTACCTTGAGCTGCATTGCACAGATGCACCACGTCGAATATAGTCCTGAGCCAATGAACTGTGCCTATGTGGACTGGGGTGAGGGGGCGGGGACTGGAGGGGATAAAGGGGGATGGCCAAGAGAGGTCGGGCATTCTTTTCCTATACATTTGTGAAGAAGGACATCGGTTTCGTTGCTTCTTTTCTGCTGGTTGGAGACAGTAGCGACAAGTGGTGGAACCCGTACAGGGACATGACAAGTCCAGAACTCTTGGCAGTCAGGGTAGCCAGCTGGAAAGCTCCCAGGTAAGTGGGACAATTCAAGTTCTAGGTTAGAGACTATTAGGTTCCTGGATTAGGGACTATTGAGGTAAGTGGGATGATTCAAGTTCTCAGTTAGAGACAATTAGGTCCCTGGATTAGGGACTATTGAGGTTCTCCGAGTGAGACAATTAAAGTTATACTAAGCACTATGGGAAACAAAATATCAGGACATTCTGTTCCTCAGGCCTTAAAAGACCTCCTAAAGATAAAAGGAATTGGGCTAAAAAAGGAAACCCTAGAAAATTTTCTGAAAGCGGTAGATCAGGTGACCCCATGGTTCCCAGTCTCTGGTCACCTTACCTGACCGAGCTGGGAGAAGTTAGGAAAAGATTTGAAGTTTGCAGAGGAACAGGGAATCCTCAAAAAAAGGGTTCTACCGGTATGGAAGTTAGTTCGCAACTGTGTAGAGGACAAGGAAAAATGTGGAGCTGAGCTGCAGAAGGGGAATGAGGCTTTGAACCAAGTAAGAGAGGAGAGATCACAGAAGTCCGATGCCGAAAGCAGTTCTAGCGAAGGGGACATGTCTGAAGAGGACTTGGAAAGTATAGCAGACAGTTTAGAAAAAGTGAAAGTAAAAGTGCAGCCATCGGCTTCAGGGCCGCAGTTATGCTCCTGAAGGCGCCACAGGGTGTACTTTGCATCCAGAAGCATGGCGAGAGCTAAGTGCTCACTGCTTCCCAGTTTTCCAGGATGCTCAAGGAGCTCCATTTCATGAGCCACTAGACTGGAAGGTAATTCAAAGACTGGCGGAAGGGGTACGAGCCTATGGGTCATGGGACAAGGGATTTGGCTCTACTGGCACTTCTGCCATTTTTTGCTCCCTAGATTTAGATGAAAAGACCTTTATTGCAGCTTATCATAGAGGGAAAATCTATTTCTGGGCTGTTGGAAACTGGCGCAGATCGCAGTATCATCAGCATCAAGGATTGGCCCTCTGGTTGGCCACGTCAGCGATCAGAGCAAACCCTGAGAGGACTTGGATATGCTCAGATGCCAGAAATGAGTTCCCACCATCTAAGTTGGCGTGACGAGGAAGGGCATTCAGAGCATTTCCAGCCCTATGTGCTGTCTGTCCCTATTTCATTATGGGGGTGTGACTTGATGAAAAAGATGGGTTTTAAACCGACCAATGAAGGACCATATAGCACTCAAGCCCAGCGAATGATGTTGCATTTGGAATATAAGCCTGGTAAAGGTTTGGGTCGCTATTTACAAGGTAGACTATCCCCGATACCAGTTGAGAGGAAGAATGATCAAGCCTGTTTGGGTTTTTCCTAGGGGCCACTGAGGGAGCTATATCTATTACTTGGAAGACTGTGGAACCAGTGTGGGTTCCTCAGTGGCCACTACCCTCAGAGAAATTAACAGCAGCACAAGATCTGGTTAGGGAACAGTTGAACCTAGGCCATATCAGACCCTCTACTTCCCCCTGGAATACCCCGATTTTTATTATCAAGAAAAAGTGGGGGAAATGGAGGTTATTACATGATTTGAGAGAAATTAATAAACAAATGGTAATTATGGGACCTGTACAGAGGGGATTACCCCTTCCTTCTGCCTTACCTAGAAATTGGTCTTTAATTATTTTAGATATTAAATATTTTTTTCATTCCATTGCATCCCCAGGATGCAGTCAGATTTGCTTTTACAGTGCCCTCTATTAATCATGTTGAGCCTGATGAGAGATTTGAATGGGTTGTTTTGCCTCAAGGCATGGCTAATAGCCCTACCATGTGTCAACTTTATGTAGATTCTGCTCTTAAAGGGGTAAGAGATCAATTTCCTAGGTTGAAATGTTATCACTATATGGATGATATACTTTTTGCTGCACCCACAGAGGAGATATTGGAACACGCATATAGTGTAGTGATCCAAAATGAAAAGAAAAGCAATTGGTTGTAGCCCTGGAAAAGGTTCAGAAAGGAAAAGTTGTGAATTATTTAGAAACTGAAATTTTTGATAGTCAAGTATCTCCCCAGAAAATTCAGATTCAGATGGATAATTTGAGGACATTGAATGATTTTTCAAAAGCTATTGGGGGATATACAGTGGGTATGTCCCTATTTGGGCCTAACCAACAAACAATTACAACCATTATATGATATTTTGCCGGGAGATATAGAATTAAATTCTCCCCGGCAGCTTACTGATTCTGCCCGCGTAGTGTTAAGTTTGGTCGAAAAAGGGTATTCAAACAGCAGCATTAAAGAGAAGAGATCTGTTCAGTCCTATTATTTTGTGCATCCTGCCCTTGGAGACCCAGCCTACTGGAGTCCTCTGGCAGGGCGCCCCTTTGCTATGGATACATCCCAAGATTTCACCCGCAAAAATCTTGTCTTATTACCCTGCCTCGGTAGCACAATTGGCCTTGATTGGCCTACAACAATGTATTCAATATTTTGGCAATCCCCCTCAGGAATTGATTGTTCCATATAATATGAAGCAAATAGAAGTATTATCAGGTACTGTTGATGATTTGGACTATTTTGAGATGTAACTTTATGGGAAAGATGGATAATCATTTCCCTAAGGATCCCATTTTGCAGCTGATTAAAGCTTATCCAGTTGTTTTTCCACGAATTACTTCTCGAGTGCCATTGCCTGATGCCCCTTTAATTTTTACAGATGGGTCTAAGACAGGCTGCGGAGCATATTTGGTCCATGGCTCCACACCAGTAACTTTCCCCCTGCTTCTCCCCAAGTTATTGAGTTGCAGATTGTTATAAAAGTTTTTGAATTGTATTCTGAATCTTTTAATTTAATTTCAGATAGTCAGTATGTGGTTAATTCACTAGCAGTGCTAGAAGTGGTGGGGAAGGTGAATTTTTGATCCACTATAGGGGATTTGTTACGTAAATTGCAATCCTTAATTTTAAATAGAAGTTCTCCATTTTTTGTCCAACACATTTGAGCTCATACAGGTTTGCCTGGCCCTTTAGCAGAGGGCAATGATTTGGTTGATAAAGCTGTTAGAGCTGCTTCTGCCTTTTTGATTCAAACACCTGTAGAACTGGCTCGTGAATTTCATTCACAGTTTCATGTGAATTCCAAAACACTTTCTTCTCGATTTCATATTACTAGAGCAGAGGCAAGGGATATTGTTATGGCTTGCAAAGCCTGTGTCCCCCTATTGCCTCAGGCAAGTGTGAGAGTAAACCCTCCACATTTGGCAAATGGATGTGACTCATTTTTCAGAATTTGGTAAATTGCAAATTGTTCATGTTAATGTAGATACAACCTCTGGGGTGTTGTTTGCCTCCCTGCATACTGGTGAAAAGGTACGCCATGTCATTGCTCATTGCTTTGAGGCATGGGGTGCATAGGGTCAGCCCAGAGAGCTTAAGACTGATAATGGACCTGCTTATACTTCAGCTTCTTTTGTTTCCTTTTGTAAAATGATGGGTGTCCACTTGGTGCATGGTATACCCTACAATCCTCAGGGCCAGGGCATCATTGAAAGAGCCCATCACACTCTGAAAGAGTGTCTAATAAAATAGAAAGGGGGAGTAGCCTCTGGCACTACTCCTAGGTAGAGATTAGCCATTGCTCTCTTTACCTTGAATTTTTTGAATAAAGATAAAAATGATTTGACTGCTGCAGAACAGTTTGCCAATCCCTAGGCATCCTACAAAGGTACAGTCACGTGGAAGGATGTTCTGAGTGGATAATGGCATGGGCCCGATCCTGTGTTAGTCTGGGCAAGAGGGTCTGTTTGTGTGTTTCCACAGGATCATCGCCAGCCGCTGTGGGTTCCAAAGCGATTGACAAGGGTAGTTCAAGATGGACGGAGGTGCCCTGATGAAGCTGCTCCTGGGGGTGATGATGCTGCCTGCAGTGATGACTGAAGATCTATGATGGGCCCCCTTTTGTAGGGGTATTCGAGATTCGCTGCCCCCATGGATCCGCTGCCGGTCCAGGAAGGCTTTGTGGGCCGTGAAAAAATATTTTACCTTTCCCCCTTATATTAGTACCAGTCATAATCAAGCGTTTTCAGGGTTTAATTGGACGTATCAAAATCCAGCCCAGAGAGGAGCAAGCAATCCCTTTAATGTTTGGCTGTTGTGTGGGATAAATTGGGAGTTGTGCAGATCTTTCTTCTTTGAGTATGTTGATGGGTGGGGTGTGGGGAAATACTAGCTTTTATTGGAATGGATCTGTATTATTTGAGTCTTCTGTTATTCAATTTGCTTATGGGAAGAATGTATTCTTTAAAGCCACGCCTGTATGCGTTTGGCCTCCTTTTGTATTTTTAGTTTATAATGGTAGTTATTTTGATGATGTTGTAGAATGTGAGGAGGATAGTTGTTTTTATAGTATGTGTTGGAATGCTTCTATGTTTTCTTTAGCTATTGTGACCTGAATGCCTAGATTGTTACCATGGCCCGTGCAGACCCCTTCAGTTATAACCTTGTTTAGACTCAAGAGAGATTTTGGGATAGTCCATATCAATTCCACTCGGGTGGATATATCCATGGCTGAAGGACTTGCAAATTGGATTGCCACCACTATGTCACACCTAAAGGAATGGGCCGGTATTGGTGGATTGGCACTGTACTGGATGCTCATCAGTGTCCTGGCCTTTTGGTGCATCTGCTGCATGCAACATCACCATTGCAGGGCTCAAGCTCTGTTGATACAAGCTTTTGAAGCTGTGGAGATGGGACAATTTCCTCAAGTGTGGCTTGGCATGCTAGGGAAGTAGTCAATGACGGGTAAGACTCCCTGGACGTGTTATCAACCTAAGACAGGGATCAGACCACTGCTGCCTGTCTCCCGATGACGGGTAAGGAGCATTGTTGCAGGGGGCAACCTAAGACAGGAATTCTCTCTGCCAATTTAAAGAATAAGGGGGAGATGTGAGGAGCGGGTGTGGCCACGGTCCCAAGATGGCGCCCGGGACTGCTGCCAAGTCTTATGACTGGCACCTGACTTCCTCATATCCCTCAAGATAGCCACATACCTTGAGCTGCATTGCGCAGATGCACCACTACGTAAGATCAGATGACGTGACAAATGTAGTCCTGAGCCAATGAACTGTGCCTATGTGGACTGGGGTGAGGGGGAGGGGACTGGAGGGGATAAAGGGGGATGGCCAAGAGAGGTCAGGCATTCTTTTCCTACACAATTGTGAAGTTCCTGAATAAACTGCCTTGAGAAGGACGTCAGTTTCATTGCTTCTTTTCTGCTGGTTGGAGACGGTAGCGACAGGAGGCAAGAAGAAAAAGGACCCAAATGCCCCCAAAAGACCCCCATCTCGATTTTTCTTATTCTGCTTCAAATTCCACCCCAAGATCAAATCCACAAACTCCGGCATCTTCATTGGAGATGTGGAAAAAAATAATCTGGGTGAGATGTGGAATAACTTAAGTGACAATGAAAAGCAGCCTTACGTTATCAAGGCAGCAAAGCTGAAGAAGTATGAGAAGAATGTTCCTGAGCATCAGTCTAAAGGGAAGTTTGATGATGCCAAGGGTCCTGCTAAAGTTGCCCGGAAAAAGGTGGAAGAGGAGGAGAGAAGGGAAGGGGGAGGGGAAGGGGGTAGAGAAAGATGAATTAAAAACTGTCTCCTTGTGAATACCTTAGAGTAGGAGAGCACTGTGATTGACACATCTCTTATTTGAGTCATGTCTATTGCCCTTTTTAGATTTAATTACACAATTTGATCACAACAATATTGTAGTTTCTCAAAGTGTCAGTGGTTCACATGAAGTGGTCATGGGTGTCCAGAGCACCCTAAAACTATATCAAACTGTACATAGCTCCAAACATTTTTAAAATGAAAAGGCACTCTTGTGTCCTCCTCAGTGCACTTGCTGTTGGTGTGACAAGGCATTTAACGATGTTTCTGTCATTTTGTTCTCAACTCATAAGGTAGTGTTAACTATATGGTTATTGGCTAGAAATCCTGAGTTGTCAACTGTACATATCTATAGTTTGTAAAGAGAACAAAACAACCCAGACAGATTCTTGATGTCCCTTGTTTGGCATGGAGGCTGTGAGGGGAAGATGCCTTTTGGAGGGGGCCTGTTGATACTGCGGTGGGCATCCATTTAGCTTCAGGCTGTCTTGTTTTTGTATATAGTGGCATAGCATTCTGCTGACATTCTTAGTTGTGGAAAGTGGGGAGGGGTCAGCTGGAGATTTTGGAGTTTTTGGAGTGTTTGGAGTTTTTTCTGTTTTGTTTTGTTTTGTTTTTTTTCGAGACAGGGTTTCTCTGTGTAGTCCTGGCAGTCCTGAAACTCACTCTGTAGACCAGGCTGGCCTCGAACTCAGAAATCCACCTGCCTCTGCCTCCCAAGTGCAGTAGGTTTTAAACTTTTAAAGAAACTGTAGAACTCATCGTTGCCAGCAAAGCAAAGAACTACTGCATCAATGGAAGTTCACGAACCCTCTGGACCTATATGCATTTGCAACATTCTGTTATTTTTTGTATGTTTAGAATACTGAAATGTGGGTTGGAGAGATGGCTCAGTGGTTTGACTGCTCTTCCAGAGATCCTGAGTTCAATTCTCAGCAACCACATGATGGCTCAAAACCATCTGTAATGGGATCTGATGCCCTCTTCTGGTGTGTCTGAAGACAGCTACAGTGTACTCATATAAATAAAAATAAATAAATCTTAAAAAAAAAGAATACTGAAATGTTTTTGAAGTTAAATAAACAGTATTACATTTTTTAAAAAGAAGAAGAAATAACCTAGAAAAATGAATTTATGATCTAGAAGTTATGAGAAAGACAATTCCAGATACCACGAATAAGCTAGAACAAGAATTCAGGAATATTATAATAGTTCTATACAAAATCTACCAGACAACAATAGCTCTTTTTTGAGGCTAGCATTACTGAAAAAATTAGTTGGGGGGCCAACTATGATTGCAGACAAAAAAATCCAATCTTTAAAGTTAGTATACTGACTGCAGCAATTAATAAAACTGATAATGTTTCATGACAAATTGAAGGCTTAGTTAAGACCTGGAATGCTGGATTATATTCTTTTTTTAAAAATTGCTTATTTACTTATTTATTTTATGTATATGAGTACACTGTAGCTGTACTGATGGTTGTGAGCCATCATGTGGTTGCTGGGAATTTGAATTCAGGACCTCTGCTCTCTCTGTCACCTCCACTTGCTCCAGCTTAAAGATTTATTATTATATCTAAGTACACTGTAGTTGTCTTCAGATGAACCAGAAGAGGGCGTCAGATCTCATTAAAAATGGTGGTTAGCCACCATGTGGTTGCTGGGGTTTGAACTCAGGACCTTTGGAAGAACAGTCAATGCTCTTAACCGCTGAACCAACTCTCCAGCCCGGATTACATTTTTTAATGAATGTGATTTTATCATATCAACACACACACACACACAAACCAGAAACAGGCCCCCCAAAAAAAATCTATGCCAGAATTTCTAAACAGATTTATCAAATAACTGCCGACGACATTATAGGCTAATGGGTAAGAGTACTTGCTGCCCTTCCAGAGATTCGATGTTAGTTCCCAGCAATTACATAGGGAAGCTCAGAAATGTCTTTCACTCTAACCACATGGGATCCAATACGGTCATTGGCTCTTCTGGTCTCCACAAGCATTTGCACACATGTGAAACACACACTTATATATATTTACACACATACACACATAAATAAAAATTAAGTCTTTAAAATGTTTATCAAATCATGTTGGGCATGGTGGATTGAATCTATAATCCTAGTAAGTAGGAGGGGAGAGGCAGAGGATGGCCTCAATTTTTAAGGACCATATGATGTACACTGTGAGTTCTGGGCCAAGTGGAGTTATATAAGACAACTTTGTGTCAAAAGCAAACAAAATTACCCCTCCTTTTGAAAAAAAAATCAATAAAAAAGAAGAAGAAAACCCCTGTCTTAATACATGTAGCTACTATAATGGTGCCAATCTAAATGCTGCCCTCTAAGATCTGGACAAAGAGGGTGTCAGATAGACATTCTTATTGTGTCTAATCTCTGCATTGTAGAGCCAATCCCAGAACAATGAAACAGGCAGAATAAGGTGAACATAAATTACAACTAAGTAGTTCTGGGCTGTTGACATGCTACGTGGCAGTTTTCTACAGCTACTATTATTTATATGTGTCCACTGACTCTCCCTCCTAAATGCAATCTGCCAGAGTGGTGACTCTGGAAGACTCAGTTGACGTGGATGTAGGTCACCTGAAGTCGAAGAACTATCTTTCTGTTTGTGAACTAAAGTTTAAAATGATTTCTTAAAAGATGGATAATGATGAAAATGAACATCAGTTACCTATAAGAGTGGCCAGGTAAAGACAGAAGCAAGTGATGAGCTGCACATTGGAGAAGCAGGAAGCAATCAGATTAATGCTGGCAGCTGCAAGTATATCATCAATAGCTTTCCTTTGGGGAGTTACTATTCTATCATGTGCAGTCTTTAGGCTAGAGTGTGGTTCAGGACATGTGCACATTAGTGGCAACACTTAGTGACTACACAAGAAGACGGTGAGAAGATGAAGAAGAGGATGGGAAGTTTCATGTATGTGTAGTCCATGGGTGACTTGGGACTTTGGGAGTCTCTTACACATTTTGGGGTTATTCTTTCTCTTCCCCAGTTCAGTGTTTTCCAGGATTCTTTTCACACTCATTTATAGAGGTCTCTTTTCCCCAGTTCTTTACAGAGAAGATAGTTTCCTTAACAAGTTTTAGTACCCTGCACCATTGTACTAAGTACTGCAGTTCAGTTTTCCTTTTCTATGTTTTTCTCTGTTTCACATGTATGGATGTTTTATAAACAAGTATGTTAGTGTATCGTATCTGTGGAGGCCAGAAGAGGGCACTGGATCCTTGGGATTGGAGTTACAGATGGTTGTGAGCCACCATGTGGGTGCTGGTAATTGAACCCAGGTCTTCTGATAGAGCAGCTAGTACTATTAACTATGTACTATACATTTACATTTTATATACATTTTTATCCAGTTTTGATTTGTAATTAGCAGGAGACAAAGGCTACTGTCAATGTCCTCTGTCTTGGTCAAAACTGGGAGTCTGTTACTTAATGTAAGATGAAATGCCAAGGATACGTGTAGAGATTTGTAAAATTAGTATAATGAAGCTCTGGGAGATCACACAGTCCAACAGAACTCCATCAGTAGCTGCCTAGGGGAAGAAAAGGGTAAGTGCTATATACAGACAACTAATCAAGTGCATTCTTAAAATAACTGGCTTTAGTCAAGACACAAATATTCTAGTCATGCTATGATTCTTCATATATTATCTCATACTCTTCTTCAAGGGGTAGCTTTGCATAAATATCTAACCATGGTGTCTAGGATAGTGACTCGGAAATCATATTTATTTATTTATTTATTTATTTATTTATTTATTTATTTAATTTATGTAAGTACACTGCAGCTGTCTTCAGACACACACTAGAAGAGTGCATCAGTTCCCATTACAGATGGTTGTGAGCCACCATGTGGTTGCTGGCAATTGAACCCAGGACCTCTGGAAGAGCAGTCAGTGCTCTTAACCACTGAGCCATCTCTCCAGCCCTCTCAGAAATCATTTTACTCAGAGCCCTAGACTAGGCAACCCATGGAACACTCTCAAGGCAAAAAGTAGCGTGCTGTGAGTGAGCTTGCTGTTACTAGCCTCCACTCAGCTAGAACAGCCCCCCATTGTCATTTTTTTCACATTTGGGCTGTTATAACAACTAATATTTGTACTGGTAAATAAAATCATAGCATCATAAATAAAATCAACAGTTTACAGTAGGCAACCTTTATTGAAATTCTTTTTGTAATCTAATTACTCTCAGGAGAGAGGTTCAATTTGGTGCTTTAACATACATTTTAAAATCTGCCAATTACTGATATAAAATACCCTTCCTTACATAAAGACGGTGCCTTTCTCTTCACTGGTGTATCCATATCTATCCAATGTTATATGCCTATTATAACATGTGGTTTTATTTGAACAACATTTTTCAATTGTGTCACTTTTTTTAAGAGTTAAATTTTGCTTTAAAAGGGAGCTGTGTTATTCCAGAATGTGGGAAGACAAATTTATTTTCCACAAGGGAAAGGCAGCCATAAAAGCAAAACACAAAACAGTACTATAAAATTCTGTACTGTTGTTTGCTTAGGCTTTAAAGACTAATGCCAACTTTTTTGAGGAAAAACAAAACATATTAGTAAGCACCAGAGAAGAGTCAGAGGGGGTCTGTTTGAGATGGCTCAGGGTGAAAGCGACTTGCTGCTAAGTCCAGCAGCTTGAGTGTGACCCCCAGAACCTACATGGTGGGAATGGGAACTGACTCCCACATAGTTAGTTCTCCGCTATCCATACATATGCTGTGACACACATTCATCCACACACATGCACACAAAATAAGTTCATTTAGAAAGTATTATATAAGTATTTATCTTATAATTGATCCTGTTGTATTTATGATGAGTTACAGTGGTTATTAAAATGCACTTAAGAATTTCAACATAATTAAAAACTTATGGATACAATAGGAGATCAGCAGAATGGCTGAGTAGAAGTATTAAGCATATGTTCCATACTATACTTTCATATAATCGTGAAATAGCCCAAACCAAGTTCCCAGGTAGGGTGGCAGCAAAATTTATAGATTAACCAAAAATACCTGCAGTAAGAAATATGTATGACCATGCTGATAAAGTCTAAGAAATATATTTTACATTTTTGTATGAATTGCTCATTGAGAAGATGTTATGTCACAAAACTCTGCCTAAATTAAATTATACATTTAAAACATTTTGCCAACCAGGGCAACACATGCCTGAAGTCCCATGTACTTATGTGTAGCTGAGTCAGAGGACCACTTTAGTCCAGGACTTCAAGGGCAGCATGGGCAACATAATAAGAACCCAGTTCAAAAATAAATAAACAGTAAAACAATTGCAGCTACAATTGCAACAGAATAAGGAGATGCTCAAAGTTATTTTATAAATCATATTTAAATGCAAATGGTTAAAGTAATTTAGAACCTTTAAACAAATAAAAGGAATAATTTTGGTTAATATCTGATCATATATGGTCTTATATGGGGCTGACAGAGTGTACACTCAGTCTGTGTGAGATCCTGAGTTCAATTCCCAGCACTAAATAGGTATGGTCTGGCAACATTCCTAAACATTTATAGCCATTAAGTACACTCCACAGTGTTTGTACAATAATTGTGTAAGGACACATTTCTCAGAACATACTTCTGGTGTGTGTGTGTGTGTGTATGTGTGTATGTGTGTGTGTACACTCAGGTCATCAGACTTTTGTGTCTAGCACTTTTACCTTCTTACCTCACTGGCCCCATTTTCTATTTTTAAGAGATGAACAACTATACATATAGAATGGAATAGTTCAAGAATATATACAATTATGTGGAACAATTCATGTATACTAATAATGGTATCATAATTATTAAGAAAAGTAATGTTTAATGCTGTTAACAGAATTGTTTAGCAATTTAAAAGGCTAGAGAGATGACTCAATGGGTAAAGGTGCTTGCTGCTAAGCCTGATGATTTAAGTTGAATCCCCAGAACTCAGACACTAGAAGGAAGGAACCTACTCCCACAAGATGCCCTCTGACCTCCACACACATGCTGTGGTGCAGTGTATCCACACATGTATGCCTTACCCCCACACATATAAATGTACATGTTCAAATTGTTTAGTGATTGGAGAGCATACAATTTTTACCTTCAATATTTATTCCAATTAGACTTAAAATGAAAATACAGAGAACCAGGACTTGGCAGAAGAGCCACAGAGCAGGGGGAACAAAAGAAAACAGAACTGGAGGTTGGAGAAAGGGCTTAGCAGGTAAGAGCACTGGCTGCTCTTCCAGAGGACCAGGAACGAATTCTCAGCACTTATGTGGAGCACAAATTCTCTGTAATCCCAGTCCTGGGGAATCCAATGCCCTCTTCTGGAACAATTCATTTTCTACTACATGCATGTGCAAAATACATGCAGGCAAAACACCCACATATATGAAAAGTTTGTTTGTTTGTTTTTTAAAATGGAACTAAAGCAGGTGGTGGTGGTACACTTTTAATCCCAGCAGTCAGGAGGTAGAGGCAGGAGGATCTCTGAGTTTGAGGCCAACCTGGTCTACAGAGTAAGTTCTAGGACATCCAAGGCTACACAGAGAGATCCTGTCTCCAAAAACCTTTTATAAATAAATAAATTTTAAAAAAGGAACTAAATATATTCTAAACCTTTAGAACACAGAAGGACATTATATACATAAAAATAGAGAAATTCTAAAGAAAAATGAAATGACAGAACTTTTAAAAGAAAATATTTGGTTGTTTAAAATGTTCAAAATGTAAAAAAGTGGTAAAAATCTGCAATTAGTAAAGGGTTACAATAATGTATGTATATAAAAAGATACAAATGAATTTAGGAAAAAAGTGTAAAACCAGTAGATGAATAGATGTAAAGTATAAATTAATGTATAGGAAAATAAAAATCCTGGACTGGTGTGATGGCTTGGTGGGTAAGAGCACTTGCAAAGGGCCTGGGTTCAGTTCCTTCAGCCTACATGGTGGCTCACAGGCATCCATAACGCCAGGCCTAAGGCATTCAATGCCCTCTTCTGACTTCACTGGCACTAGGCATGTATATGATACACATACATATCATTTTAATACATGTAAGATAAATCTAAAAATTAACAAGGGTCAATAAGTATGGAAAAAACAACTTTGACATCAAAATTAAAGGTACACAAATTAATACACATGAACTCAAGTATAATGAGCCAGCCAACGCTCAATAGGAGAATAAAAGGGCACAAAATGTTAATAGTGACACTGCATACTTGTTATAGCATTTTGAGAAACAACTTGGCAAAACAATGTCCCCAAAAGTGTTAAACTATTCTGAACTGACCACTTCTAAGGAAAAAACTCTAAAGAAAAAAACCAAACCAAAACAAAACAACCTTCATACAGAAAGAAGTACATAACAGCCAATAGGATGATGGTTAAATAGAGGATCATAATTGTCTGTGATAGAATGTTATGCAAGATGTATAAGCTGAGTAAAAACAGTGTACACGAACTATATATACAGCATGTAAATAAACAAATGCTTGCAGAGGAGAAGATCAAAAGAGATACCGCAGGTACATCCATGGTGATTGTAACTGGGTGAAGGATATAAGTGATTTTTGTTCTGTGCTTTACTTTCTGTATTTTCCAAAATATTAAAAAATGTACAAAATATTTTATAATGAAAAGAAAAACATGATTACTGCTTTTTAAAATTCTAGGTATGTTGGGGCTGGAGAAATGGCTCAGTGTTTAGGAGCACTGGGTGTTCTTCTAGAGGACACAGATTCAATTTTCAGTACCATCATGGCATCTCACAACTGTCTGTAACTCCAGTTCCAGGGGTTCTGACATTCTCACATAGGCATACATACATATAAAACACTGATGCATGTTAACTAACTAACTAGCTAAATAAATAACTAAATAAATATTCTAGCTGTGCTCTAAGGAATGTATGAAGCAACAAAGACAAGGTCACTTAAGTCAAATGTATAAATTCAACAAATAAAATATATTATGTGCAAATTAAAAATATAAAGTACAAAAAGAATCATGGTTATTAATAAATAAAAATTGGGCATGGTGGAATTAAGAGTAAGGAGGATCAGGGAATCAAGGAATCTTTAGTTACATAAGAACTTTGAGTTCAGACTCAGCTACTTATTTAAACAAACAAACCAAAAAAAGGTGGGTGGGAGTATAAAGAATCAATGACTCTTCTAGCTGCAGAGATTTCCAGGAGGTAACTGAAGGGTGAGAGTGAAATATCAAAAACATTCTTGAGTGTCTAGGTCCTCAGAAGGGCTTAGAGTTGGGACCGATGTATGATAAAGAATTGAGATCCAGCTCAAGGGGAGACTCCAAGGCCTGACACTATTTCTGATGCTGTGGTGTGTTTGCAGACAGGAGCCTAGCATGGCTGTCCTCTGAGAGGCCCAACAAGCAGCCGACTGAGACAGATGCAGATACTTACACCCAACCAATGGACAGAAGCGGGAACCCCTGTGGTTGAATTAGGGAAAGGCTAGAAGAAGATGAGGAGGAGGGCAAAACCAGCAGTTTCAACTAGCCTGGACCCCTTGATCTCTCAGACACTGGACCACCAACCAGGCAGCATACACCATCTGATATGAGGGCCCAACACATATGCAGCAGAGGACTGCCAGGTTTGCCAAGAAGATGCACCTAACCCTCGAGAGACTTGAGGCCCCAGGGAGTGGGGAGGTCTCATGGGGTGGGAGTGTGGGGGTGGGGACATCATCTTGGAGATGGGGGAGGAGGTATGGGATGAGGAACAGTCAGAGGGCAGACCGGGAGGGCAATAAAAACTGGATTATAAAAAAGATTAAAGAATAATAATTAAAAAAAGGAATGATATAAACAAAGTAAATACTGGGTGAGAGCTGGTCACTTAGCAAATAAAGGGCCTTAAAGAGAAAGATGTAAAAATCTGAAAAGCAGTGGTTCTGAAAGCAAGCTTAGCCTTGGAATTTAGGGGAATGGTGCTTTTAAGCAGGAAGAAAAAAAATCTAGATTGGAGACTTGGAAAAAAAAAAAAAGGAGGGCATGTAGCCAACTGTGTGTTATTATTATTCCACTCACCTGGGTTTCCTCTCTTACTGTGGTTACAAGTAGACCATCACAGAATGTTCACAAATACAAAACCCCTACTTTTGGTATACATTGAAATAGTAGGTATTTGAGTTCTTGGGCTTGGGGGTGTGGTAGCAGTGAGGTCTCCAAGACAGCAATGACATAAAGCAGAGGAGTAATTAGTTTACAGAAATCCCTTTCCTTCTATTTCTCTATTCTATTTCTAGGGTCAATGCAAATATGTTTGCAGTTGAATGGAATAGCAGCTTCTAAGAAATACAAAACAGATGTTAGAGGAAAACATTTTAGGGCAAGTCAGGAGAAGCATAAGGGCACTGTGTCCTCACAGCCTGCCATATCCTTTCCTTGTTGTGATCTTGACAGATTCCCAAATTCCCAAGTCTGCCTAGGCAGGATCAAGGCTGTAGTAGATCTAAAAATGTCAAACTATATTTATTCCCAAGCCCTAATGTTCTGTGGAAAGAAAACAACTCTCTCTCTCTGTCTCCTTCTCTGTCTCTCTCTCTCTCTCTTTGTCTCTCTCTGGGTCTCTCTGTCTCTGTCTCTGTCTCTTTCTCTGACTCTCTCTTTGTCTCTCTCTCTCTCTCTGTCTCTTTCTCTGTCTCTTTCTCTGTCTCTCTCTTTGTCTCTCTGTCTGTCTCTCTCTTTGTCTCTCTCTGTCTCTCTGTCTCTGTCTCTGTCTGTCTCTCTCTCTCTGCTCTTTAAAAAAAAGGAACATTTTCTTCCTGATTTACTTGTTGGACGTAGAAAAACATGTAAAAATTACTTTGGGGTAAAATATTAATCATACAAAACTAATCTCTTGAAACAGAACAGAATCTAATGTCTCATAACTTTCTATTTACTAAAGTTTTTTAGAATCTAGGGAAGTTGTACATTTTAAAAAATGATGCCCTTTGGAAAGCTACATTAACCATAATAAGTATCATACTTTCCTGAAAGTGTTGGCTAAGGTTTCTATAGAAACTTAGTTATATCCCATTCTTAATACATTTATGGCATGCATTTTTGGGATGACATGTAATTTATGAAACTGACTTATAGTTGATGTTCAATTTATAGTATGTACCTATGTTATGATTTCTGGAGATAAAAAATGATTAAATTAAGGAAATATAAAAATATAGCTAAGGGGCTAGAGAGATGACTTGGTGGTTAAGAGAACTTGCTGCGCTTACAAAGGACCTGGGCTCAATTCCCAGCACCCACATGGTAGCTCACAATTGTGTAGAACTTTAGTTCCAGGAAATCTGATGCCCTCTTCTGGCCTCCCTAGGTACCAGGCATACATGTAGAACTCATGTATATGCAGGCACATACCCATACATATAGAATAAAAATAAACCCTTTAAAAGTATAAGTAAAATGTATTTCTATAGGAAAGAAGCAACTTTATAATTATTTTAAGAATCTGGAAGTATTTCTTAATTTGTGTTTACATATTCATGTTTGTGGGGGTACATTCCTGTGCAGATATTTATGAAGGTCAAAGGTCAAATATTGGCATACTTGCTTGTGATCCATCCACCTTGTTCTTGAGACAGGGTTTCTCACTAGTCTGGAACTTGCTGATTTAGACTAGACTGATGCAGCAAGCCCCAGGGACCAGACTTTTAATTTCCCCAGCATAGGGACTACAAACTATACCATGTCCAGAATTTTTGGCTTTTTTTTTTTTTTTTTTCCAATGTGGGTTCTGGGGATTGAAATCAGGTCTGTAGCAAGCATTTTACCAATTGAGTTCTCTCTCCAACCATGAATTCCTTAACTTGTTTAAAAACATTTAGGGTTTTTTTAGTGCAGTTCTTTTGGAAATAAAAGATATTATCATGCATCAACCTGTTACTTCTTTAAATGCTCCACTGTAGATATTTTGTAAAGGCAATATTTTAAAAGTATATACTGTTTCTAGTTTCTCTTTTCCATATTTACTTGTGAATAAAACTTTTTTCCAGAGATACAGTTGTTGTTTGTTTGTTTGTTTGTTTGTGAGGAACTATACCAAAACAGTAGATCAAAGCAAGAATCATTCTATTAGTTTATGATTCTGGTGTATAAGCAGTCCTTGAGGGAATCAGTCGGTTTCTTATTCCCTGTCTTATCAAAAGCTGTGGTTAGCAGGTTCCTACATATTTGAGAGGTTAAGGAAGGAAGGCTGCAACCTGAGCTATATAAAAGGCTTGACTTGGGGGAGGGAGCTGGACAATAGGCCAAGTCTGAGTTATGAGTTCTCAAAGTCTGATGGATTCTCAGGTGCCCTCCATGTGATCTCTTCTGGTGCTCAATAAGCTTGGGTTTGTTTGTTTGTTTTGTTTTGTTTTTTGAGCCATGTTGATTTCCGTTAGTAAAACTTCCCAGAGCACAAGTCTGTGAGTTGCCAGACACTCTCACAACTTAGGCTTGGCATCGCGCCTACAGTGCATTCTACTGGGAAAGCTCAGCCTAGCTTCAATGTAGATAGGAACTCCATCAGACTTTTGCAGGAGACAGAGTTCACGGGAAGTCCTTTTTGGAGGCTACTTCTCACAACATTTTTTCCTCCTGATACTTACAAAAGAAGTTCTATAAACATTTGACCAAGTGTATTTTCTACAAAATAACAAATAAGAAAAATATGCATCTTAATTGTTTCTCTATTGAAGTCTACACCCTAATGTAATTTCCCAATGATCTCTCCCAACAATGCCTCATTCCAATTCTCCCAGTGCTGTAGTTTCTTTACTGTAGATTCAAGCATGAGTCTCATCTAAATGAAGATTTTCCAGAATCCCTAAGTCCAGAAAAAATAAAATGTGATCAACTTAGTCTATATGTTTGTATAGAGCTACCAAGTTGATAATCTTTAATTTCTGACTAAGAACATTAAAAAAATTATTTCCAGGAGCTGGGTTATAGCTCAGTGGCAAAACACATGCTTAGCATATGAGAGGCTCCACCCTCAGTCCTGAGCAACAAGAACAAACCAAAACAAACTAAACTCAAACAGGCCAGCAAATCCATAGACCGTCAGTTGTTATTCTTCATATTAAAGGAAAGTTGTGTTTAATTTTCAAAACATAGTAAAAATTTCCAAATAAGATTCTCTTTTTAACTACTTCTGTTTTATTAATGAAAACATTACAACCTTTAAAAGATTTTCTTTGTTGGACAACCCTTATGGATTTGCAAACTATGTAATACTTCATGGATGTGCCTGTTCTCCTGGCACCCAGGTCACTGTGCCTCTCATCACTTCAGTTTTAGTTGTATGTGTACTGCTAATGTGATGATTACATCTTTATTTTTCTCACTTTGCTACAAATCATGGAAACGCCAAGGGTTCTTGGACCCAGTGTTTAGGAATGGCTAGCCAGGGCCAGGCGGTGGTGGTACACGACTTTAATCCTATTATGGACAGGAGGACTAGAGAAATGGCTTAATGGTTAAAGACTGCTTGTTTGCTGGGTGGTGGTGACACACTCCTTTAATCCCAGCACTTGGGAGGCAGAGGCAGGCAGATTTCTGAGTTCGAGGCCAGCCTGGTCTACAAAGTGAGTTCCAGGACAGCCAGGGCTACACAGAGAAACCCTATCTTGAACCCACCCCCATCCCCCCAAAAAGACACTTGCTGCTCTTCTAGAAGTTGTGAGTTTTGTTCCTGGTACCCCATTTGAGGCAGCTTGCAACCACCTGTAACTCCTCTGGGGAATCTGACATCTTCTGGCCCCTGAAGATGTACCCCACACATGGCATACAGACATACATGTGGAAATGAAGATGTATATAACAATTTCAAAGTCTGTTATGCTAATGCCACAGATGGGGAAACACGCTCAAGATCATAACAAGCTTACTTACTCACTAATCATGAAGGAACCAGAATGGAGCAGAGCAACATTGGGAAGATGTGCAATTACTGACTGTATTAACACTGTTCAATCTGAGTGAGAACCAATACTGCAGTGTATTGTTTGCATCAGCACAGATTTAAATGATTCTGTAAGAGAAGAGTCACCATGATCATGGTCCCTAGGGGAAGATGTAAAATGATTTTGTAGGTTTAGAGTAAAGAAACTCTTGACAGTGTTTAATAACATTGGATTGGCTAGCCATTCCTATACCTTTTTTTGGGGGGGGGGTGAGACAGGGTTTCTCTGTGTAGCTCTGGCTGTCCTGGAACTCACACTGTAGACCAGGCTAGCCTCGAACTCAGAAATCTGCCTGCCTCTGCCTCCCAAGTGCTGGGATTAAAGAAGTGTGTCACCACTGCCCAGCAAACAAGCAGTCTTTAACCATTAAGCCATTTCTCTAGTCCTCCTGTCCATAATAGCATTTTAAAGATGGAGACTTTAATGTCATGGTTCTGTTACACTTGGACACTTTATAATGTAGAAATAAATTTAGCTTGGTGTCATGACATTCACCTGTAGTTTGGGCTATTTAGGAGAACTGATCTGTCAAAAACAAACATCTAATGTTAGTAATGGCATATTACAATGATCAGAATAGCCTTGTTACACTTCACACATACTTTTAGTAGCATTGCCAACGACTTATCTCTATTGGTGTCTTGTTGTCTTAACTACCTGTACTTTTTTCCAAATGGAAAACAACATAATGTTCAGTTCTCTGAGGAAAAAAGAAACCCAAAAACCAAAAACCCCAAGAATACCTAAAAATGGTAATAAAATAAAGGACAAGCAGGGTTTAGGAAATTTATTTCAGGGAGACTGCCAGATTATTTTAAGCCCTATGCTTAAAAATAAATCTAATTCACATGACTGACTTAAAATACTGGGGCCAAGAAAAGTCATTGCAAAAGCATTTAATGAAATACCTGAAGTTTGTCCCTGGTTTTTATTTTGGCTATAACTTTCTGTGAAAACTTACTTCCTATCTTGATTTACACAGTGGACTTTATAGCTAAACATTTCTTGTACTAATGAAATGAAAAGAAGGAATAAAAATTTTCCAATAATACAGTGTTTTCCTAACTGGCTCCCTTGCTGATGTACTGTTCAGACGCCATGCATTGCTTTTTTAAATATGGGGACATTTGGTTCATCTATAGTATTTTCCAGCGTGCGGTGAAACCACACAGGTTCAACCAGAAATCTTTCACTTGATCTATGATCCAATCCAAGGGTTGATTAGAATCAAATACAGGTTGGACTCCTACTGAAGGCAGTGAAAAACATAATCAGAAACTTTTTTCAGCCTGTCACCCTACAGTCAGTGAAAAACTGAATTAGGAAATGCCCGTTATTTTCATATCCCACTTTAGTTGTAATAAAAACCACGATTTTAAATTTTACTAAATGCCCTGAAGTTGCAGAATCTCACAGACAGGACAGAACTACAAGTTGCTGTGAGAAACGAATAGAAATAGCTTACAAACATTGATTTTCCTATGAATTTTTCCTCCTTAATTAAACTTTTTGAGTTCTAATGATTCTGTCTTCCAGAGTCAACATTTTAAGGCTCCCTTGACACACTCAGCTTGGGAACGCTGAGTGGTGGTGATTTTCCCACGTAAACAGATTCTGCGTGGTGGGCATCAAGAAAAACCCACCAGAGTGCTCCGGAAAATCCAAACTCCACTGGTGCTGAAATAACTCTCTGGTACCACCAGAAGAAAAGCACCCTCCTAGCCCGCAAAAAGTAATTATCTCAGTGATAACAAACGCCTTCTTTTCTTGTCAGAATTCTCCAGACCAGAGGCCCAAAGGAAGCGAATCTCGGGCGCCTGCCAGCTCCGCCACCAGAAGCTGGGAAAAGTCCCCTCCCCTCCGTCCTCCAGCTCGTCTCCGACTCCGCCCAGGGGCCAGCCTGCCAGGCCCCGCCTACGTACGGCCCCGCCTCACTTCCCTCCTCCCCGTCGCGACCCGGCCAGCCCCGCCCTGGCTGGCGCCTGCGTGCGCGTGCGCGAGGCCCAGCTCGCTCCCTTCCGAACGCCCGCGCCGCGCATGCGCACTGAGCGCCGGCGGTCTCCGTTTGTTTGAACAGGAAGGCGGACATATTAGTCCCTCTGAGCCCTCCTCGCCCCACCCCCAGGCATTCGCCTCCGCGACTCGCCCTTTTCCCAGCTCGGACCGCGGCCCCTCCCAGAAGTTCCCGCATCATCAGCCGCACGGCCCCTACGGTCGTCTTCCTCGCCGGCCCACTGCAGCCGGTCTTCCCCTGAGACTTCATCGGGCCTCGGACCTCGCCCTGCCCCGCCAGACACCGCGTTAGCAACCCCAGCAGCGGCCGCAGAAAATGGGAGAGTGAGCCTGTTCTGTGGGGAGCAGCTCTTGGCCGAGGCTAATCAGTGCCGGGCCGAGTGGAACCGGGGATGCAGGGCTAGACCACCTCTAGCGCCTCAGAGCGGAGCGGGGCCGGCCCGGGGCCCAGGCGGCGGCGGCGGCGGCGGCAGCTGGCGCAGCTCCTCACCCACCCTTCGCTTTCGCCTTTCCTCTTCGCCTTCCCTGGCTGCCCCGAGGGAGTCTCCACCCTGCTGCGCTCCCTCTTCCCGCCGCTGCCCTTCTCTGGACTGGGCCCCGCCATGGCGAAGGCAGCCGGGGCCCGCTAGGCTGAGGTGCCTCGCCGGAGCGACCGGGCTGCTGGCGACGGCGCTGTCGGCTGTCGCGAGGGGCTGCCGGGTGGGATGCGACTTTGGGTGTCCGAGCGGCTGCGGGTCGCTGTCACACCGAGCCTGGGGTCTGGAGAGCAGAGGTCCCCTCAGTGAGGGGGGACGAGGGGGAACCGGGCGCACCTGGTGACCCCGAGGTTCCGGCTCCTCTGCCCTGCGGCTACAAACCCACCGCGGAGGAAGTTGGTTGAACTTGCTTTCCGCTGCGGGTAAGAAGGTATCGTCACAAGTAGCAGCATCATGTCGACTGGGGACAGTTTTGAGACTCGGTTTGAAAAAATCGACAACCTGCTGCGGGATCCCAAATCGGAAGTGAATTCAGATTGTTTGCTGGTGAGTGCTGCTGTTTTCTCTGGGTCGCCTTGGTGGTTGGTTGCAATCTAGTTAACTGCAAGGAGTCTCAGGTGTGCATAGTTTTGGGCAGATGCCAGATTTCTCTCTTGCAAGAATTTTGGAGCACCAGTAAATATCATAGTTCAACCCCCCACCTTGGTTTGTTTGTTTGTTGGCAATTCCAGTGATTCTATGTTAGCTACTCTGAACTTCTGGTTTTGAATCAGCTTCTCAGTCCACCGAGCGTACTTAGAAACCACGATTGCAGCCATCGTATCAGAACGTCAACATGTCAACGTTTATATTGTATAGCTTGTTGAAAGACAATCTTAGTATTAACCTCCCCGATTAGTTTGACAGTAGGATTGAAAAATCTACTTTCTATTTATAGAATTATGGAGTTTAGACTTGGAATGATAGTGGAAAATTAATACAGAGGAAATGATTTTTAAGATAAAATTTTAGGTGTCTTGAGGCTAAAGAAACTGTTGAACGTTAAATGCATACACCTACGACAACTAATCTTAGGCCAACACAAGTTTGGTAGCTTTTAAAACACTGTTAGGAAATATATTTCACATATATTAAGAACTGTTTTTTTTTGCTGGTAGTAAACTAATTGTTTTCACTTTAAAACATTCTAAAGTTTTTAGGTCACAAAAATCCAAAATCCTACCATAAAAATTACCCAGTTGTTGATAGCAAATACAATTATTTGTAAATAATGGGCATTTCAGTACTGCCAATACAGTTATCAACGGAATTTTTCCATTTACTACCAACTAAAAATTATATATTAATACCTTTAGTTTTTAAACAAAATCACAAGATCTCTAAAATCATATTTCTCTGTGTATCTGGACATGAGATAGAGAATTAACTTTGTATACTCAATAGTTTGGAGATTTAAGAATAATGCCAAAAAAAAAAAAGAATAATGCCATTCAGAGAGATAACATTTTAAAATCTCATACTGAATCAGGAAATTTTGTAAATTAAAATTAGTGTGTATTTCTGTTATCCTATACTTTAAATATGTAAGGTTTCTCCTCAAAGCTTTCAGAATTGCTCTAAACGTACTTAACTGTACATTTCTAATGTATTCCATGTCTGATATGTCTTTCAGTAGTTCCGTAAGTTGTTCTTAGGTTTATTACTGTTGTTAGTGGTACTGACAGTTGAGCCCCGCACATGCTGGGCAAGCACTCCACCATCAGTCTGCTCATCTGATTTTACTTTTGCTCCTCCTATTAGGAAGTAGATTATAAGGAGGGTTTTGGAGCTTGCTTTTTTTTTTTTTTTTTTTTTTTTTAATTGCTAGTTTTCTCTTTTGTTACAGTATCATTCAGTAGGAACCTGATAGAGCTGTGGAGAGTACAAAGGAAATAAATACATATTACATGGACTTTTTAGAGAGTTGAATCCACTTAGGGAAACATTCTTATATACATATACAGAAACCAAGTAAACAGTTTACAGATTGAGAAAACAACTGAATAATTCTAAATGATTATTCAGTATCTTTCAATCAATCACTTGTCTATATAATAGAAACTGAAGGGAAAAAAAACGGCTGTGATTTGAGAGTGTGCCAGCGTGTGCTTTATGATGAACTGGCTACTGAATTGAGGATAACAGATAGAGGGTGGATGGGCATCCATGACTGGCTGTGACATGCTTAAGAAACAAGGTAAAGTTGGAAGGATGGGGTTAGATTTGGAGGATTTGAGTGTAATTGGGCTGTCACAGAATGAATGAAGAAAATTAATCCATTAGTTCTTTGTAAGATAGGTTTGTATGGAAAAAGTCTGGGAATAAAGTGAGATTGGAGAATTTTCAGATTACTATAATAGTCCTCACTCAATTGGAACCCTGAGCTAGGACATGAAAATGAAGAGGGAAGAATTGATGGAATGTGATTGAGTTGAGGAGAACCAGAGAGGCATTAATTAGTCAAACAACTCCAAAAATGTTGAGCCTGGGTTATAAATAGTAAGAATGGTGAAAATAATAAAGTTTGGGAATTGCTTGAGAATAGACCTACTGATAATTTGCTGTATTTGACAAGATAGTGGGATGAGTGTGGGGTAATGTCCTCTAGACTATTGTAGATGTGGAATTAACTTAAAATAACAAATCATGACTTGGAAGTCATTTCTATAGATTACAAATTGTAACTGATACAATGAAAAGGAATACCCCTAGAGAGAGATCGAAAGGTGATAGATAGAGTCAAAGAAGCAACCACTCAAGGTCCTCAATGCTAAGGTAGTTAGGTGTTAGGAGCACAAGACTTTTTTTTTTTTTTTTAAGATTTATTTATTTATTATATATATGTAAGTATACTGTAGCGGTCTTCAGACACCCTAGAAGAAGCATCAGATTTCATTACGGATGGTTGTGAGCCACCATGTGGTTGCTGGGATTTGAACTCAGGACCTTCAGAAGAGCAGTCAGTGCTCTTAACCAGTGAGCCATCTCTTCAGCCCAGGAGCACAAGACTTTAAAGGAACATTCGGAGAATTAATTTGATTACTTTCTCTGTTTTAATCTTAAAATCTTGATTTTTTTTTTTTTTTTAATTCCATTATTGAAGGTGACCACTGAAATTTTACTATCAGGTCACGTTGAACTTGAAAGATTGGAATTTTCTTTGGAAACAAATCCATTTTCCAGTTTCATAATGTCTAGCATGAATTTTCTTTGTACAATATTTTATGTTTATCATTGAGCATTCATTCATTCATTCATTCATTCACTCATTACCTTACTCTACTATTCACAGCGACTTACCAGATCCCCGCACTTCCTTTTTGTGTGGAGTTGGACCTGTTTTGGATTGGAGGTTTAATACTTTCACCGTGGCTGCCTCTCTAGCTTTGTATTTATGTGTGCCATGTGCATATAGGTGCAATCAGAGCCCAGAAGAAGGGCTCAGATTCCTTGGTGGCTGTGAGTCACCCATTTGAGTACTGAGAGCTAAACCCATGTCCTCTGTAAGAGCAGAAAGAGCTCTTAGCAGCTCTCTAGCCTCTGTCTAGATTTTTTTTTTACCCTTGCTGACTGATTTAGCTAATACTATGTTCATAATATTTGCCACATGGAATACTTGTCATTCTAGTCTTTTAAAATCTCATTATTAATATGTTGTGAGATTGTTTGCTTCTAGATCCACTCTTCAGTAATGAAAAGTTTCAAACTTTGCTGCTAATTGTCTTTCAATCTAATTTTACTCAGGAAAAAAAAATCTTTTTTTTCCCCCTGGAGCAGTAATAACATTATCAGTTTACTTGGAAGAAACACTAGTAAGTGACTGTCATTTCTTCATGAGGATGACTTTCTTTTTTTTTTTTTTCAGTTTTCTGTCTGGGGAAGTGTAAGATGTGTGGGTGGATGATGGGGAAGGAAACCATATTTCTTAAACAGAATGTGAAAGGCAAATGTAAAGTGAAAATTTGGATGCTGGTTTTCATTTTTTTTTTTTTTCATGAAATTCTCTTTTTCTGTATTTTTAACTAGTGACTTCCCCATATTTTCATTGCAGATTTATTTTTTTCTCTTTGCTATGAATATAATGGACAATTAATTCCAAACTTGAAGCATCAGTTACTTACCACTCTTTCCATTATCTATAAATCATCTTATTTACATATTTATTGTGTCTATCTGTGTATCTGTGCTTGCCATTTGGATGTAGGAAGACACATTTTGGAGTAGGTTCTTTTGTCTACCTTTATGTGGTTACTGGGGAAGTAGCTCATGTTGCCAGGCATGTGCTGTAAGCATGTTCATTGACTGAGCCATCTCATTTGCCCTTTATTCTATTTATTCTAAATCATAAACATTCAACTATCTTTTAGGTATCTCTACTTGAATATCATATTATAACCCAAATTTCTTATATTCTAAAATAAATTATTTGTGTTGTTAGTATCACTACTATCTCTCACTAAACTGGACATTTTGCTGTGAAGTTTTTGGCTACTGTTGTTCATAGCTGTGTGCCCATTAGTGCTCATGATTTCAAGGTTGTGGGTTTTACTAGTGTTAGTAGGACCAAACCTTTTTCTTTATTCTTTTTTGTTTGTTTTGTTTTGTTTTGTTTTCAAGAGATGGGACTCTGTCTTAGTCACTGTTCTATTCTGAAGAGATACCATGACCAAGGCAATTTTTATAAAAGAAAGCATTTAATTGGGGACTTGCTTACAGTTTCAGAGGTTTAGTTCACAATCATCATGGCGGAGAGCTCTGGAGGCTAGCATGCATGACATTCAAGATGTAGCTGAGAGACACATCCTGATATGCAAGCAGAGAGGGGGGCGGGCAGAGGAACAGAGACAGAGAGAGAGACACACACACACACACACTGGGAGACAGAGACAGACAGACACTGGGCTTGGCTTGGGCTTTGAAAACTCAAAATCCACTCCCAGTGACACATCTCCTCCAGTAAGCTACACTTCCTAACCCTTCTATGCGCCTATGGGGAGCATTCTTACTCTAGCCACAGCTTCTTACTATGATGCTCAAGGTGGCCCCAAGAACTATATGTGTGAGCACTGAGTAATGATACAAACTTGTAATCTCAACACTTAGAAGGTACAGGCAGGAGAATCAGGAATTCAGTCATCCTCAGATACATTGTGAGTTTAAGGTTAATCTGGGCTACTAGAGATCCTGTCTTAAAAACAAACAAAACCAAACACACACACACATTGAGCAGATGAATAAAATATGTATATATTTTACTTTTCTAATATGTGGCCCTTTTCTGTTTGGGATTTATAAAATACAAAGCATATTTTCTTAATAATTGCTAAGTGATTAGTACGAGGCTAGGTACTCAAGATCTGATATTGTAGAGAGGCAAGAGGTTATCTTTATTCTTTTCATAATTTAAAAGGTTGGCTAACCTGCAGTAATACTTCCTATACTAACTTTTGGCAAGAGATTGAAATCTTTCTCAAATTGTTGTCTTACACTAACTTAGAAACAGTGGATAATGTTAACTCTTCTATCATTCATTCACTCAACAATATTTGTTTAATATATACTCTGCTTGGAACTCTAAAAGACAATGGGGGCATCATGGTGAGTTTAAAAAAAAATGGGTCCTGCTTTCATGGAATTGGTAATTGTAGGGAAAGGGTTAATATCGACCACACTTAGATAGTGTTGGTGAGGCTTGAAGGGGAGGTAGGGTATATGTGACTGTGCTTCTATTTCAAGGTTTGGGATGTATAAAAAGACTTGTGGTAAAGCTGTCTGAGTATATAATTTTCATATGAGTCTGGATTTTATAAATTAGATTCATTTGAGGAACTTTGGTAATTTATAATGAAAAGTTTCAAACATACAGAAGTAAGATAATGTACCCCTATTGCCCAGAGTTTGTATTTCTTAGACTTTTGTGATGCTTTATTATTTCATTCTTAAGATGCTATAGTATCTTTTAAAAAACAAAGGACATGTTTTTATAACCACAGTGAATTATATCTAACGCAAACATTTGATGTTATCATTAGTTTCCAATTTATGTTCAAATTTCTGAATATCTAAAATAGATTTTATTTTTTTAACTTTTTATTAATTGTGAGTTTCATATAATGTACCCCAGTCCTTATCTCTCCATGTCCTTTTTCTTTGACCTTGCAACGTCCTCCCAAAAAATAAAACACACACACATACACACAACAACAATAACAAAGCATAGAAAACATCTCATCATGGAAGCTGTAGTATGTCACAGTGTGTCCCATAGTATATCCCTCTGTCTACACGTCTTCACTTGCAGTTGTTCCTTGCAGTGAGTCATTGGTCTGGTTCAAGATCTTTAGCTTTTGTGACACCATCAATATTGGATCATTATTGGGACTCCTCATGGTTATCCTGTTGTTGCCCTGAATCATGGAGATCTTGCAGCTTTGGAATAGCAGGACCTGCCCTTTCATGCATCCCAGCCATTTGCAGATGATAGAGTTTTGGGAGTAGACCAAGTCAGAGCCCTGGATCTGGGCCTGGGTGGTAGCAGAATTAACTGGTCAGTCCACCAGCTCTCTTATCTGCACCACAGGGCAGGCTCTGCAGCACAGCTCTCTTGCTATCATGCTCTTGGGCTGGCTTGCCTATTCCTATGCCTTGGCAGTTCCACTGTGCTGCCATGGTGCACGACCCACTCTCCCAAATTCTGCAACTTGTGAGGGGCTGGGCCAGCTTTCCTGTTCTCACACCCCCTGGGCTGGCTCACCCATGCCTTTTTCCTCAAGGCCAGCTCCACTGTGATGCCCAGGTGAGGTACCAGGCTAGCTCTGTTGCTTTCATGACCATAGGGCCAGCTCTTCCAGTTACTGCAGGTGGTGGTGGTGGTGGGGGGGGTGAGGAAGAGGGTATTACCGCCACCTCACAGCAGATGAGTGATGGGACGAGCTCCCTTGCCTTTTCTTCCTCAGGGATGGTTCACTTGTGCCCCCTCCACCAGGGCTAGCCCTACTATGCTGCCCAGGCAAGATGCAGGCCTGCTCTTCTAAGTGCTGCAGCAGGGTCTGCTCTACTGACTACCTCAGGTTGCAAGGGGCAAAGGAACAGAGAACATTTCCCTGTCCCAGGCTACCTCATGGCAGAGGGGTGGCAGGGCCAGCTCTCCCTCACTTTGTCCTCAGGCCTGGCTCCCTGTTCTTTTCAACCAGGGCTCAGGCAAGGTGTACCACTCTCTCAAGTGCTACAACCATGAGGGGCAGGGCCACCTCACCCCCCTGCCTTAGGTGGCAAGGGCGAGGAGGTGGGGGCCATCCCCCCAGAGCTACCTCACAGCAGAGGTTGGCCGAGCCAGCTCTCCTTTCCTCATGCTCAGGGTCTGCTCACCTGCACCCTGCCACCAGGACCAGTTCTATTGTGCTGCTAAGACGAGGTACAGGGTCCACTTAGCAAGTGCTGTGGCTGGTGAGGGGCAGGGCTTGCTCTCTCAAGTTCATGACCCCGTGGGCAGCTTTCCTGACTGACTGCCAGATCTGTCAAGGGATGGCAGTAGGAGGGAGCATCACCACTGTACCTCTGCACCTATGCCATCCCACAGCAGGCAAGTGTTGGGGTCAGTTCTCCCAGACTCAAGTCCTCAGGGCTGGCTTACCCCCACCACCTTGCTAGTTCCACTGTGCTGCCTGGGCAAGATGCTGGCCTCAAGTGAGAGATGGGGCCAGCTCTCCCAAGCGTCACATTCAGTGAGAAATAGGGTCAGTTATGCACAGCCCCTGGACATTCACATTGTCCCCAGTGGCTGTCCTGACCAGAGACAGCCCCATGTTCCCTAGTGGTAATATGAGCCATGGTCGCTGACAGTGGCCCCTGTTACTGCATACCCATGGACTCAGACATGGCTCCCAGTGGCAGCTCAGGCTGGGATCTCATCAGTTCTCCAGATGGTGGGACTGGCCACTCATACAAGAGGCTATTCCTCTCTACCTTTGAGTCCCAATTCCATCTCTCTTCATTAATACTTAAGCTGCTCTTTCCCATCGGACCACCCACCACATACTCACATGTTGTGGTGGATCCTGCCTGGCCCAGACTGGCCACATAGCTGGTGGGCCCCTGGGTGACATTCTCCATTCCATTCACCACTTGCTGCATGTGCCATGTGCTGGAGGGCAGGTCTATGGGTGGCATGGTAGCCTGCAGGTCTCTTGGCTTCCTCTTCTGGTGCTGTGCTGCCTGGATTTGATTTGATTTTTTATGAGTTGTAGGCATAACATAGCTTTGGCCACCAAGCCAGGCATGAACAAAGGACTGCCATCTGCCCAGCTGGTAGAAGAACACAACTACCAACAAGGCATCTCTTTTTCCCATTGCCCCCTGGGGATGTTACTGTTTTTTTTGTTTCTTTGGACTTTTAAATGTCTTTAAATGTAGAATCTCCTTATCTCAACTTCTCACCTGTCATTTGATATCTTTTTTAAGAGACCAGGGCAGTGATACTATATATCTGTTTTACTATCTAAATTTTTCTATTCCTATACCTACCATATTTCTTGGATAAATTGATAAATGAGAAATCTTGTTTTAACTATGTTGGACTTTTTAGTAAATTCTTCCATAGATGTGCCTGTTTTCTTTTGTATAACAGCAAGAAGCATGTCTAATTTTAATATTCCTTTCACATTTATTAACTAATTCTGTTGAGAGAAGAACTTGTCATTACCTGTGGCTGTTCACCTTGAATACAGTTCATGATACAAAGGATGAATGTTTCCACTTTTAATTGCTACTTTGCAGAGGAAGGTATTTTTCGAGCCTTGCTGTGAGAGGCTTGGCACAGACAAACTGTTATAAAAGTAAGATAATACTCAAGGAAACCTTTCAGTGAGGTGATTATGTAGTACCCTTGGGACTACCTGCCACTGTCATAGGGTCTGAAGGGATGAAAAAAGAGACTGGAGAAGGAAGCTTCATGGAAAGGGCTCACATGTTCTAAGTTGAAACAAGCGTTTTGATACAGCAGTTGGCAATAAAGGAGTCCAGGGCATGTCTCCTGGCCTTCTACTCATCCCTAAAGTCTCCTGTAGTCTTTCATTACCTGAAAAGCTGCTAGGACTAGCTTTTTCCTTCTATTATCTGGGTTGCATGGATGAAACACAGGTTACTAGGCTTAGTGGTGAGCATCTTTCCCTGAAGAGCAATCCAGCTACCTGGACAGTTTGACCTATTTTTTGACTAATAGTCTCTTGATGTTAGTTCTCATATTTATGTGGTCCTAGTAGTTTTTGACAGAACCCTTGTTTTTGCCATAAGATGCTTAGGCTCATTTTGCAGGGTTTTTTTGTCCTGGGCTTCAAAGTTAACTATTAGTCCAAGAAAATTTCTTTTTGATGATGTTTTGAATTATCATTGCTACTGGCCTGTAGTTGTTTCTTGACCTTATTTGGTCAATAGACCTTTGTAATATTTTATTTTTGAACTTTAAACAGCTTACTGTTAATTTGAGTTATTTCAATGCAAGTTGTTTTTGATATTTAGGAATTTATTTTCTTCCATTTTACCCCCTCCCCGCATTTCAATGTATAGTTGATAAATTCTCATTTGTATATGTCATCTCTATACTGTTGTTTTCCTTTCTTATCTTTATGCTTTAGCTTTATGTGAAAAAAGATTTTAGATTTATTTTTATTTTATATGTGTGTTTTACTTGTATTTATATCTGTGCACTGTATGCATGCATGGTGTTCATGAAGACCAGAGGGTGTTGGATTCTCTGGAAATAGAGTTATATATAGTTGTGAGCCACTGTGTGGGTGCTAGGAGTCAGCCTGGGTCCCCTGGAAGTACTCTTAACTGCCAAACTATATCCTTAGCCTTCTATTTTTGTGCTTTAAAATTTTTATTTTAGTATTTCTTTTTATAAATAAAGACAGATAGACATGGACTACGTGTATGTATGTTTATATTCATATTTCTACCCTTTTCTGACTCAAATATATTGAACTGTGAAATGGAAATCATTCTTTTTTGTAGTTGAGTAGTACCCTACTTTGTGGATGTTAATATTGTTTCTTCAGTCTCATATCTGTGAATAGTATGTTAAGTTTTTGCTGTTAGTAATATTGTATATGAGTTCATAGTTTTACCATTGTTACACACACACACACACACACAGGCACACATACACTTGGGCTTGTGCAACTTTACTGAACTCAAATTCATTACTGACAGAAGTATTAGTTGATCACTTGTTGATTGACAATTTGAATCATTTATTCCATGCTATATTAAATAGTTAGGATAGACTAATAGTTCTAAATTGCTCAACAGTTTGAGTGAGAGTTAGAGAATATTAAAAACCTTTATTTAGAATACAGTGTGTTTGACTTCCAACTTCAAATTCTTGTGGACAAGAACAAACCATTCTTTTATTTATGTGCATAAAACATATGATCATGTTTTATCCTGTTTATGCTATAAATTCAGTATTGGTATCTATAAATTTACCTCAAAGCTGTTAACAATGGAAGGCTTAAACAAGAATGGATGCTGCTGGAATAGTGCTCTTTCCATTGTGTGATGGATGAAGATCCATCTTCTACTCCCTCAGAAGATTTCTTCTGCATGTTATAGCATGAGGAAGGGTTTAGTCTCATAATCCAGAGTGTCTTTAAGTTGATTTCTAGAGGTAAGATTGCACCATTGAAGGTATATAGATACGTAATTTTGCTCATTATTTTCTGGTTCTGTCTTTTAGGAATGATACTATTCCCATAGTAATTGTCCTTACCAATAGTAGTAACACTTTCCAGCTTTAATTAGGTTAAGAAGTAGTATCTTAGTGTGATTTTTAATTTCCTTTTCTCTTACAAGTAAAGTTATATATATATATGTGTGTGTGTGTGTGTGTGTATGTATATATGTATTGATATACACATATACATACATACATACATATATGTGTGTATATATATATATATATGTATGTATGTTACTTATATGTGTGTTTTGCCTACATGTATACATATGTACCACTTGCATGTCTGGTGTCCTCCATGGTTAGAGGTTGGTTCTCTGAAACTGGAGTTAGACATGGTTGTGAGTGACCATGTGGGTGCTGGGAACTGAACCAGGGTCTTCAGCAAGTGTTCTTATGTGCTGAGCCATTATCTCTCCAGACCTATCTTTTCATATTGTTATGAACTTTGAAATTCTACTTATTTTTGTCTAGCTTTACAACTTTTCCCCCTACATTTTAAGGATTTTTATATACTAATAATCTTAGTCCCCTTTTATAGTAAAAGTCATAGTAAAAAGAGTATAAGGGATTACTCATCTCATCCTACTTCTGTCTCTATGACTTGGTGGTAGTAGACTCATAGTTGTACAGTGGGTAAGGGCATGAGTTGGGTAGGACTAGTTCTGAAACCAACCAAGTTAGCCACTTACTAGCCTGATGATTTGGGCCCATCTCTTCCGAGTTGTAAGATTCAAGCACACCATCCTCAAGTAGGAGTAAGCATGGTTTTTCCTGGAATTCCTAGGAATGTTAGTGCTTATGCAGTTCCTGATACAGAGTCGTTACTAGCTATCGTTGTCATCATCCATGCTCTTATATATCTTTATTTTTTGTCTTGATCAAGTGAATTCTTATCTACCTCCCCTCCCCATTCAACAGTTTAGCTTTTTATCTAGTTATGGTATTGGGCAAATTATCTAACTTATTTAGGTAATTTTATCTATGTACCTGAGGATTAAGGATCATAATACTTTCTAGATTTTAATTATGCAGATGAAATAAACTGGTGTCAACATTTACTTTTCTGTGGTCTTTAGAGACCAGGCTAAGTCAGGGGTCACAGAGCTCTAAGCTGCCTGCCTCTGCCTTCTGAGTAGTGGGATTAAGGGGTTGTGCCACCACACTGGCTGGATACTTAACTTTAAAATGTTCCTTGACTATGATCTTTGCTTTCTGTTGTTTCCTCCATCTCAAAAGTCCAAATTTTAACCTTTTTAGACTAATGGGCTAGTCTAGCAGTTTTCTAGTTGTAATCACTACTGTATTTTTTCTTAATCTCAGTCCTACATGTTTCCTTTGTCTTCATTTACACCATTCCCCAGAACAGACCTAGACTTTTCTATAGTATTTCACTTGTTTTTACTATTCTGCTCATGTATTTCCAAGGCCTTTTTCTTGCCTTGAGTTCTTTTACCACTTTTTTCATCTTTATAATCTCAACTCATAATAATCTCTTCATAACTGTGTTGGATTTTTATGTTTTGAGCTCTTACTGTATCAAACCCTTTTGTATGGTTTAGAATTCATCTATATAGCTGTCTTGTATGTATCTGTTTTGTGTGCTATCTTTACCTTTAATGAGAATTTTCTGGGATCTCAACCAAATTTTGAGTATGTATTTTATTAATATCTGTGGGTTGTAAATAATTATCTTTCACACACTTATTTCTGAATTAGTTTGTAGGTGATACAACCCAGCTTAAATTTTTGCATGCAAAATGAATTTATAGATTCAGAGAAAACTTATCTGATTAAATGTGAAGATTCAATAGCTCTTTTTCTTCTCTCACTCACTCTCTTTATATTGGCATCATTTCTTTCTCATCAGACTGATTTTACTCATACATGAAAACACCACTGCCCAGAATACCAGAGTGTCTTTGACCACTTTCCCAGTCTATACAATGGAATTAAGAAGAATGTACTTAATAGGTTGTGATGAGAATATGAGATAAGCTTTGGATGTTTTCATAGCAGTGTTTAAAACCTCATAAGAGCAGTGGTGTAGCTGCAAAGGGTTTTTACCTGTGGGAGTTTATCTTGCTGTTGCGGGTTGCTCACTGGCCTTCTGGTGGTACCCTATTCAGATGCATCTCCAGTCCATCTTACTGAGTAGAAGTTAGTAACCTCATATATCTCTTAGAATTTTAGATTATTATCTTAGTGAAAACAACAGGCTTGTTACTTCCTTTCTCTTTTGACAGAGTATTTCTAATTAGTTCCAAGGACGGGATTGAAAACTGGGATCTTTAATGCTGCTTTGCTGTGATCACTGTTTTTGGATGACATGTTGCAGGATTTCTCCAAATGCTTGGTTCAACTACTTCAGAACCAAATACACTTACCATGAGAACTAGCAGTGACAGTAGGGTATTCTTAGTAGGGTTTAGGTGAATGTATGTATGAGTTCCTAGAGATAATGCCTCCTGCCTCTGTTTTGGGAAACTGCTGGTAGGAAATCAAAGCAAAACTAAGTAGGAATTAATAGAAAAAGTCTTGACCCCCTCCAATCCCCCGCCCCCCATTGAAGATACTCTTTTTAAAAGAGAAAATTACTCAGATATGTTGGCAAGGATTAGCATATTCTGTTGGCAGAAAAGAATGGTTTGTTTCGTTTTGTTCTAAGAATCAAATTTGATACAGGATCCAAAGGAAGTAGATAGATTTGATTTTTACATTTTACTTTTTGTTTGTGTGCTCATGTTATTATGTATATGGGTGTGTGTTGTGGGGCAGGGGTCAGAAGACATTTTGGCAGGAGTCATTTGTTTCCTACCATGTGTATTCCAGGGAATCAGATAATTGTCTACTGAGAACTGAGCTGCCTGTGGAAGCAGCAGGAGAGAATCTAGTGGAAGAGAGACAGTGGCCATGCCTGGAACATTTTAGAGAAGCAAATAGCTGTCTTGTCTGTATAATTACTGAAAATCCCATGTGCCTGGAATATGTGTGTTGTCTCCAGTGCATTGACTCAGTACAAAGCAGCCCATTTTATTGTTTTGTGTTTTTTTGAGGAGGACATCAAGGAATTAGAGCTCCATCCAATAAAACTATTTTACAGATAGAAAAGTTTCAAGGAGATACAGTGTTGGGTGTGGACACAGCTCATCTTGACATTTCGGTAACTTGCAGAATTTTTATTATGGGTATTTAGCAAGCAGAATTGGAGGAATGTGATGAGGCTCAACTACTTAATCTGTGTTCTTGGTTTTCAAATAGTTGATATCAAGGTGATATTCACTACTGTGAATTTGATGTAGAAAGTAGCAAAGATTGGAATGTGGATGTTTGCAGACTACCTGATAATCCATATGTGTAATTTTACTGTCTGCAGAACTTGTCTTCTTGAGTGTATGTAGGCTTGGGAAATCTGCCATCACTCTCCTTTGACCACTCTGTGGATGAATTTTCTGTTATATTGAGTGATAATTTTCCTTGGTGTGGTTTCTTGACATCATTTGTTTTTCTGATACTGTGTATCAAGACTGTTATTGTTGAAGAGGTATTATATACATTATTTATCCTGCAGATTCAAATCCAGGATGATCATGGTTTCCTAGTAAAATGCCTGATGATGAGTACCAGCATGGTCAGTCCTGCAGTTTTTCCTGGGCAAGCAAATAGACCTTTAAACACCCATATGTGTATATACACAGGACTCCCCCTCCCCCCTACACACACACACTTCTATAGTGTATGCTAGACAGTATATTTGTAGTGTATGCTAGGTTCTGAAGAATAATGGTGAATAGTTATGGACTGATGATTAATGACACCGTCATGCTTATCATTCAGTATTAAATAATAGTAAAATGTTAACCAAGTTTAGGTAAAATAAGATAGGGAGTACTGTAGTTTGCTTTCTATTGCTGTGATAAAGCACTATTACCAAAAGCAACTTGAAAAGGAAAGGGTTTATTTCAGCTTAGAAGGCTTATTTCATTGAGGGAAGTCAGAACAGAACAGTAACTTAAGGCAGGAACTAAAGCAGAGGCCATGAAGGTCATTTACTTACTGGCTTGCTTTCTATTTCTAAACTCATTTTTAGATACAGTGCTTATATTTCCCAGGACTACCAGGGATAGTACTGCCCACAGTGGGTTGGGCCTTCCAACATCAATCATTAATCAAGAAGATGCCTTACAGGCTTGCCTGCCTACAGGATGGGGGATGGGGACAGTGAGACCTATTCTTATTTGTGGATGTAAGGATAAATATTTAAAATATAGCTAGGAATTAGGATGATTTAGTAAAGTAGAGGTTATAGGTTCTCCTCCCAAGATCCCCAAGTAGTTGGCTAGGATTCCAGTGCCAGGCATTGTTTTCTTCTTGTTGAGCATAATTTAAGTTCAGATACAGAATAGTTGGTTACCACCAAGGTATGCATGCCACTATTGCATCCTTCAGGTTATTGTGCCATGCTGGGTTATAGCCAACACAGCTGAGTGGGACTCAGTTGTTGCTTCTCTCCTTTGGAATCTTCTGTGGCTCCTTCTGATAACGAGTTAGTCCTCAGGGTTGAGGCTTTTGGGTCAGAACAAACCAGGATCCATTGGGTCTTGTGTTTGAAGTACATGGTATTTTCAGCAGTAGGGACTAACCTTGAACCTCTGGAAGGCAACCAAAGGCAACAGCAGTAGTTTATGTTTTGGGAGTTTCTTGGACAACCCTGATGAACAAAAGGGGGCTGCTACTGGGGGGTTTTAAATCTATGGATTTTGTGGGGAACATTTTCATTCCCGATGGGAAATTTTTATTTAAACTATGTAGATACAGACTTACATGTATTATATGTAATTTTAGGTATATAGATATGATTCCTTAAGACTTCCTTTTCAGACAGCTTCATAATAGTAAAATGTGTTTTAATTTTATCCTCCTTTTTTCTTTTCTATTTTGTTTTTATTTTACCCCTTCCTTTATTTTTCTTTATTTATCTCCCCTCTCCCTAAATAAAACTCCTCCCTTCCCATGTCCTCCTTTAAATCACCCCCCCCCCCCGAGTTAGGGTTTCTCAGTGTAGCTTTGGCTGCCCTCGAACTCAGTCTGTAGACCAGGTTAGCCTTGAACTTCCAGAGATCTGCCTGCCTCTGTCTTCGAGTGCGGGGGGGTTAAAGGCAGAAACCTCTGCTCCAGCTTCAAATTGCTTCTTTAACCCCTTCTTTAACCCCTTACCCGGGGTGTTTGGAAGGGCAGTGTTCATTTTGATTAAGACTGGTATTAGTTTTGTTTTTTCATTCAGTGGGTCATACTTTTCGTGATGTCTGAGATGTCTCCATATCTCAAAGATTTTACCTTAGTTTCTTTAAAGGTTTAACTTAACATTTATATCAGTGAGTTGATGTAATACTTGAAGTTTAAGTTTATTTTTCCTGTGGATGTATCAGTCATACATTGAATAGCTTTTCTGCAAAATGATTTGGTTATGCTTTATTGGTCTTTTTCTGATGTTCCCCCAACCCCAGTCTGTTTTACAGCTTTGTCCCTCTATGAATAGTATAGGATCTTATTATGGCTATGCAATAAGCCTTATTAAACTTATTAAAGTGGTTTCAAAATTGTATTGCTATTTTATGGTTCTCTGCCTTTCTATATTACTTTAAAAATGTGACCATCACTGTGAAAATACTTGTTAGGATTTTGTAGAAATTACAGTAGATCTATAGTGATTACTATTTTGGGAGCATTGAGGGCTGTTTCTTTTTTGATTTATGAACACCATATTTATTATTCTCATTTATTTATTTAAACATTTATTCTGATCGTGTTTTGTGATTTTTAGAATGAACCTGTATATGTTTTGTTAGTTTTAAAAAATTTTTTTTTAAAAAGTTAACCTTAAAAAAAAAATGTATAGCCGGGCGTGGTGGCGCACGCCTTTAATCCCAGCTCTTGGGAGGCAGAGGCAGGTGGATTTCTGAGTTCGAGGCCAGCCTGATCTACACAGTTAGTTCCAGGACAGCCAGGGCTACACAGAGAAACCCTGTCTCGAAAAAAAAAAATGTATGTGGGTATTTATATGTGTATGTATGTTTGTCATGTAATGCCCTCTGAGGCCAGAGATCCTCTTGGAGTAGAGTTGTACCTTAGTCCTCTTACACTCTTGCCTGTCAGATTTTTTTAATACTAAAGTAGTCCCTTCTTGTGTGAGCAGATGTACAATAAATGGTATTTTCAAGTGTTTATTGTTAACATTTAGAAATACAGTTAGGTTTTGCATGTTAATCTTTTGTGACCACTGGTTCTATGTTGTTTGGGGTCACCTGTAAATGTGAATAGCTTAATTCTTTTTCAGTCTATGTGTTTTTAATTCCCATTATTATTGAACTGGCCACAAGTTTCAAAACTGATATTTGAAATGTCTCATCACTCTTGATCTTTGAAGGAGTGAATTTGTATGAGTGGACGTTTGCTTTAAAGACTGCTTTAACAAGTTGAGAAAGTCAGCTATAGTTTTCTGAATTTCTCTTGAGTGAGTATTGGACTTTTTCAAATGCATTATCTGTATCTGTTAACATAACCATGTGATTTTTCTCTCTAAAAACTTTCTGAGCCAGGCTGTGGTGGTACAGGCACTAGGGAAGGCAGGTGGATCTCTGTGAGTCCAAGGCCAGCCTGGTCTACAGAGCAAATCATGGTTACACAGAAAAAAAGAAAAACAAACAAACCTGTTTTTGGGGGGGAGAAATAAAAAAGTTCTTTGTTTTGTTTGTGAGATAAGGTCTCATGTAGCCTTGAACAGATTTGAGTTAAACAAAACAAATATCCCCCCCCCCCAAAAACAAATCCCTACACTATAACTCCAGATCATGGGATTTAACACTCTTACAGAGACATACATGCAGATAAAACACCAGTGCACATAGAATAAAAATGAAATAGTCATTAAAAAGCCGGATGGTGGTGGCATACACCTTTAATCCCAGTCCTTTGGAGGTAAAGGCCATGGATCTCTCCTGAGTTTGAGGCCAGCCTGGTCTACAGAGCAAGTTCAGGACAGCCAGAGCTACATAGAAGAACTCTTGTCTTGAAAAACCAAAATAAAACCAAAAACAATTTAATGTGTATATATGTGCCTGAGAGTATGTATATGTATGTACAGCACATATGTGCAAGAGCCTACAGAGGTCAGAAGATGGTATTATATGCTTTGGAACTGGTTACAAGTAGTTGTGAACCACCATGTGACTTCTAGGAACTAGATCCAACACTTCTGCAGGGACAGTGATGTTCTTGATGAGTGGGCCATTTCTCTAGACCCTGATCTTGAATTCCCTTGAGGGGAGCAGAGGCTAGTCTTGGACTTCTGATCTTACTGCTCCATCTTCCAAATGCCAGAATTAGGCTGTTCATAGCATTGAATTATAGTGGTTAGAAAATCTTTCTAAAATTACACTTTTTAAATTTGTTTTTAATTATGTGTGGGTGTGTGCCATGACTCAGCACATGTGTGGAGGTCATAAGCCAACTTCTGGTAATCATTTTTATCCTTCCATCACTTGGATCATTTAGGTTGAACTCTGATGTCACTCTTGGTATTAAGTGCCTTTATGCATGAGCTATCTGGCCAGGTTTCCTTTTTAAATACTTTTTTAAGTCTCATATCTTTGGAATAATCTCTAATTGTTTTAAATATATCATTCTATTTTTATTATTTTTTAATTAGGTATTTTCTTCATTTACATTTCAAATGCTATCCCAAAAGTCCCCTATACTCTCCCCCCTCCCACCCTGCCCCCCTACCCACTCACTCCCACTTCTTGGCCCTGGCTTTCCCCTACGTTGGGGCATATAAAGTTTGCGTTAACAAGGGGCCTCTTCCCTGTGATGGCCGACTAGGCCATCTTCTGCTACATATGCAGCTAAAGACACGAGTTCTGGGGGTACTGATTAGTTCATATTGTTGTTCCACCTATAGGGTTGCAGACACCTTCAGCTCTTGGGTACTTTCTCTAGCTCCTACATTGAGGGCCCTGTGTGCCATATTATAGATGACTGTTTTCATCCACTTCTGTATTTGCTAGGCACTGGCAAAGCCTCACAGGAGACAGCTATATCAGGGTTCTTTCAGCAAAATCTTGCTGGTGTATGCAATAGTGTCTGCATTTGGTGGCTGATTATGGGATGGATCCCCGGTGGGGCAGTCTCTGGATGGTCCATCCTTTTGTCTTAGCTCTAAATTTTGTCTCTGCAACTCCTTCCATGGATATTTTATTCCCGGTTCTAGGGAGGAATGAAGTATCCACGAGTTGGTCTTCCTCCTTGATTTTCTTGTGTTTTGGAAGTTGTATCTTGGGTATTCTAGGTTTCTGGGCTAATATTCACTTAACAGTGAGTTCATATCAAGTTACTTCTTTTGTGATTGGGTTACCTCACTCAGGATGATATCCTCTAGATACATCCATTTGCCCAAGAATTTCATAAATTCATTGTTTTTAATAGCTGAGTAGTACTCCATTGTGTAAATGTACCACATTTTCTGTATCCATTCCTCTGTTGAGGGACATCTGGGTTCTTTCCAGCTTCTGGCTATTATAAATAGGGCTGCTATGAACATAGTGGAGCATGTGTCCTTATTACCAGTTGGAACATCTTCTGGGTATATGTCCAGGAGAGGTATTGCTGGATCTACCAGTAGTACTATGTCCATTTTTCTGAGGAACTGCCAGACTGATTTCCAGAGTGGTTGTACAAGCTTGCAATCCCACCAGCAATGGAGGAGTGTCCCTCTTTCTCCACATCCTCGCCAGCATCTGCTGTCACCTGAATTTTTGATTCTAGCCATTCTGACTGGTGTGAGGTGAAATCTCAGGGTTGTTTTGATTTTCCTTTCCCTGATGATTAAGGATGTTGAACATTTTTTCAGGTGCTTCTCAGCCCTTCAGTATTCCTCAGTTGAGAATTCTTTGTTTAGCTCTGTACCCCATTTTTTAATGGGGTTATTTGAATTTCTGGAGTTCAGCTTCTTGAGCTCTTTGTATATATTGGATATTAGCCACCTATCAGATTTAGGATTGGTAAAATTTCTTTCCCAATCTGTTGGTGGCCTTTTTGTCTTATTGACAGTATCTTTTGCCCTACAGAAGCTTTGCAATTTTATGAGGTCCCATTTGTCGATTCTTGATCTTACAGCACAGGCCATTGCTGTTCTGTTTAGGAATTTTCCCCCGTGCCCATATTTTCGAGGGTTTTCCACACTTTCTCCTCTATAAATTTCAGTGTCTCTGGTTTTATGGGGAGGTCTTTGATCCACTTAGACTTGAGCTTTGTACAAGGAGATAAGAATGGATCAATTCACATTCTTCTACATGATAACCGCCAGTTGAGCCAGCACCATTTATTGAAAATGCTGTCTTTTTTCCACTGGATGATTTTAGCTCCCTTGTTAAAGATCAAGTGACCATAGGTGTGTGGGTTCATTTCTGGATCTTCAATTCTATTCCATTGATCTACCTGTCTGTTGCTGTACCAGTACCATGCAGTTTTCATCACAATTGCTCTGTCATACAGCTTGAGATCAGTCATGGTGATTCCACCAGAGGTTCTTTTTTATTGTTGAGAATAGTTTTTGCTATCCTAGGTTTTTTGTTATTCCAGATGAATTTGCAAGTAGCCCTTTCTAACTCTGTGAAGAATTGAGTTGGAATTTTGATGGGGATTGCACTGAATCTGTAGATTGCTTTCGGCAGGATAGCCGTTTTGACTATATTAATCCTGCCAATCCATGAGCATGGGAGATCTTTCCATCCTGAGATCTTCTTCAATTTCTTTCTTCAGAGACTTGAAGTTCTTGTCATACAGATCCTTTCACTTCCTTAGAGTCACACGAAGGTATTTTATATTATTTTTGACTATTGTGAAGGATGTCGTTTCTCTAATTTCTTTCTCATCTTGTTTATCCTTTGTGTAGAGAAAGGCCACTGATTTGTTTGAGTTAATTTTATATCCAGCTACTTCACTGAAGCTGTTTATCAGGTTTAGGAGTTCTCTGGTGGAATTTTTAAGTTCACTTATATATACTATCATATCATCTGCAAATAGTGATATTTTGACTTCTTCCTTTCCAATTTGTATCCCCTTGATCTCCATTTGTTGTTGAATTGCTCTGGCTAGGACTTCAAGTACTATATTGAATAGGTAGGGAGAAAGTGGCAGCCTTGTCTCGTCCCTGATTTTAGTGGGATTGCTTCCAGCTTCTCTCCATTTACTTTGATGTTGGCTACTGGTTTGCTGTAGATTGCTTTCATTATGTTTAGGTATGGGCCTTGAATTCCTGATCTTTCCATGACTTTTATCATGAAGGGGTGTTGGATTTTGTCAAATGCTTTCTCAGCATTTAACGAGATGATCATGTGATTTTTGTATTTGAGTTTGTTTATATAGTGGATTACGTTGATGGATTTCCATATATTAAACCATCCCTGCATCCCTGGGATGAAGTCTACTTGGTCATGATGGATGATCGTTTTGATGTGTTCTTGGATTCGGTTTGCAAGGATTTTATTGAGTTTCTTTGCATCAATATTCATAAGGGAAGTTGGTCTGAAGTTCTCTTTCTTTGTTGGATCTTTGTGTGGTTTAGGTATCAGAGTAATTGTGCCTTCATAGAATGAATTGAGTAAAGTACCTTCTGTTTCTATTTTGTGGAATAGTTAGAGGAGAGTTGGAATTAGGTCTTCTTTGAAGGTCTGATAGAACTCTGCACTAAACCTATTTGGTCCTGGGCTTTTTTTGGTTGGGAGACTATTGATGACTGCTTCTATTTCTTTAGGGGAAATGGGACTGTTAAGATCATTAACTTTGGTACCTGGTATATGTCTAGGAAGTTGCCCATTTTATCCAGGTTTTCCAGTTTTGTTGATTATTGCCTTTTGTAGTAGGATCTGATGATGTTTTTGATTTCCTCGGGATCTGTTATGTCTCCTTTTTCATTTTTGTATTTGTTAATTAGGATACTGTCCCTTTGCCCTCTAGTCAGTCTGGTTAAGGGTTTATCTATCTTGTTGATTTTTCTCAACAAACCAGCTCCTGGTTTGGTTGATCCTTTGTAAAGTTTTTTTTTTTGTTTCCACTTGGTTGATTTCTGCCCTAATTTTGATTATTTCCTGCAGTCTCCTCCTCTTTGGTGAATTTGCTTCCTTTTGTTCTAGAGCTTCTAGGTGTGCTGTCAGGCTCTTAGTGTATGTTCTCTCTAGTTTCTTTTTGGAGGCACTCAAGGCTATGAGTTTTCCTCTTGGAAATGCTTTCATTGTGTCCTATAAGTTTGGGTATGTTGTGGCTTCATTTTCACTAAACTCTAAAAAGTCTTTAATTTCTTTATTTCTTTCTTGACCAAGGTATCATTGAGTAGGGTGTTGTTCAGTTTCCAGTGACTGTTGGCTTTCTGTTATTTATGCTGTTATTGGAGATCAGCCTTAGTCCGTGGTGATCTGATAGGATGCATGGGATAATTTCAATATTTTTGTATCTGTTGAGGCCTGTTTTGTGACCAATCATATGGTCAATTTTGGAGGAGGTACCATGTGGTGCTGAAAAGAAGGTATATCCTTTTGTTTTAGGATAAAATGTTCTGTAGATATTTGTTAAATCCATTTGTTTCATAACTTCTGTTAGTGTCCATGTGTCTCTGTTTAGTTTCTGTTTCCAGGATCTGTCCATTGGTGAGAGTGGGGTGTTGAAGTCTCCCACTATTATTTATTGTGTGAGGTACAATGTGTACTTTGAGCTTTATTAAAGTTTCTTTAATGAATGTGGCTGTCCTTGCATTTGGAGCATAGATGTTTAGAATTCAGAGTTCATCTTGGTAGATTTTACCTTTGATGAGTATGAAGTGCCCCTCCTTGTCTTTTTTGATAACTTTGGGTTGGAAGTCGTTAATATTAGATATTAGAATGACTACTTCAGCTTGTTTCTTCGGACAATTTTCTTTGGAAATTGCTTTCCAGCCTTTTACTCTGAGGTAGTGTCTGTCTTTATCCCTGAGGTGGGTTTCCTGTAAGCAGCAAAATGTTGGGTCCTGTTTGTGTAGCCAGTCTGTTAGTCTATGTCTTTTTACTGGGGAATTGAGTTTATTGGTGTTAAGAGAAATCAAAGAAAGTAATTGTTCCTGTTATTTTTATTGTTAAAGTTGGGAATCTGTTCTTGTGGCTGTCTTCTTCTAGTTTTGTTAAAGGATTACTTTCTTTTTCTATGGTGTAGTTTCCATCTTTGTGTTGGTGTTTTCCCTTTGTTATTCTTTGAAGGGCTGGATTTGTGGAAAGATATTGTGTTAATTTGGTTTTGTCATGGAATACTTTGGTTTTTCCATCTATCATAATTGAGAGTTTTGCTGGGTATAGTAGCCTGGGCTGGCATTTGTGTTCTCTTAGTGTCTGTATAACATCTGTCTAGGCTCTTCTGGCTTTCATAGTCTCTGGTGAAAAGTCTGGAGTAATTCTAATAAGCCTGCCTTTATATGTTACTTGACCTTTTTCCCTTACTGCTTTTAATATTCTATCTTTATTTAGTGCATTTGTTGTTCTGATTATTATGTGTTGGGAGGACTTTCTTTTCTGGTCCAGTCTATTTGGAGTTCTGTAGACTTCTTGTATGTTCATGGGCATCTCTTTCTTTAGGTTTAGGAAGTTTTCTTCTATAATTTTGTTGAAGATATTTGCTGGCCCTTTAAGTTGAAAATCTTCATTCTCATCTACTCCTATATCCGTAGGTTTGGTCTTCTCATTATGTCCTGTATTTCCTGGATGTTTTGAGTTAGGATCTTTTTGCATTTTGCATTTTGCATTTTCTTTGATAGTTGTTTCCATGTTCCCTATGGAATCTTCTGCACCTGAAATTCTCTCTTCCATCTCTTGTATTGGTGCTCACATCTATGGTTCCTGATTTCTTTGGTAGGGTTTCTATCTCCAGAGTTGTCTCCCTTTGGGTTTTCTTCATTTTTTTTCTATTTCCATTTTTAGATCTTGGGTGGTTTTGTTCAATTCCATCACCTGTTTGGTTGTGTTTTCCTGTAATTCTTTAAGGGATTTCTGTGTTTCTTCTACCTGTTTAGCTGTGTTTGCCTGTAGTTCTTTAAAGACTTCTACCTGTTTAGCAGTGTCCTCCTGTAATTCCTTGAGGGATTTTTGCGTTTCCTCTTTAAAGTCTTCTACTTGTTTTGCAGTATTCTCCTGTAATTCCTTGAGGGATTTTTGTGCTTCCTCTTTAAGGGCTTCTACCTCTTTAGCACTGTTCTCCTGTATTTCTTTAAGTGAGTTATTAATGCCCTTCTTTAAATCTTCTACCACCATCATGAGATATGATTTTAAATCTGCGTCTTGCTTTTCGGGTGTGCTGGGGTATCCAGGACTCGTTGTGGTGGTTGTACTGGGTTCTGATGATGCTCAGTGTTCTTGGGTTCTGTTAGTATGATTCTTAGTTTGCCTTTCGCCATCTGGAAATCACTGGTGTTAATGATCAAGCTGTCTCTGGTTGGAGCTTGATCCTCCTGTGATTCTCTTAGTTTCTGTCACTCCTGAGAGTCCAACTCTTACCTACGTTCCAGTGGTCAGGACACACTCTGCAGGCAAGCTCTCCTCTTGCATGGGCAGGTGTCCAGCAGTCTGGAGCTTGATCCTCCTGTGATTCTCTTAGTTTCTGTCAGCACTCCTGAGAGTCCAACTCTTACCTACGTTCCAGTGGTCAGGACACACTCTGCAGGCAAGCTCTCCTCTTGCAGGGCAGGTGTCCAGCAGTCTGGAGCTCTGATCCGTGTCTTGAGTTCTGGGGGTCAGAACCCTCCCTCTTCTGGGGGTCAGAACCATCCCTGTAGGCCAAGTCTCCTCTGGCAAGGAATGTGCCCAGGGGTCTGGGTCTCAGCTCCACAGCCTGGCTGAGGATGAAGGCCTGAGGGGACCCTGACCAAGAAGATCTATTGCTTCTATCGCCCACGTGCTCTCAGGTGATCAGGAGGTCCTGGGTGTGCTAGGGGTCCTGTGGTGTGGAGAGTCCTCTGGTGCCCCAGATGCCCTCGGCTGGGTTCACGCAGTAGATGGCTGGGCTGGCCCTGACCCGAATGGATCCCAGACTCTGGTCAGGTGGGGTTCCTTTGTCCCTGCTCCTGCTGGCACAAGACCCTCCGGGATTCTTTGGAGCTGATGTTTTGTTCCATTCACCTGTGATCCCGAGGTGATCCCGAGGTCCTGCGGCGTGGAGAGCACTCTCATCATTCATTTTAAATGTTGTTGGTCTACATTTGTGAATACTTTATAGCCATATCCATGAAATATACTGGTTTGTAGTCATCTGACTTTGATATCAGGTTATTACTGGTTACACAAAATGAGTTAAACGTACAGAAATCTGCCTGCCTCTGCCTCCCAAGTACTGGGACTAAAGGTGTGCGCCACCACTGCCTGGCTCACCGTGTATAATTTTAATATTTGTTCTCTATGATTTCTTTAGTTTGCTTTAGGTTTAGTAAGGTCTCTTTGTCTAGTTTTTTTGTTTTTGGTGTGTGTGTGTGTTTTAAAGAAAGAAATTCAGGTTGTTGATTGAAAATCTTTACTCTCTTTGTTTTATGCAAGCTGGCATTTTACACCTGTGTTTTCTGCAACCAAACTCTTTTCTGATAAAAGCATTTAGTACTATACACCTTTTCTTTCAGCATTGCTTTAGCAGCATTTCACATATTTTGGTATATTATATCTCCATTTTTTTTTTGTCAGTTTAGTATATATTGATTGCTATTTCCCTTGAAGCTTCTTTGGCTGGTGAATTACTTAGAAATCTGTTATTTTTCCATGTTTGTTTCAACAATATGGGTGCTTGATTACAGTTTTATCAGAAAACGTCTTGTATGTTTTTAATTCTTCTAAATGGTTGAGATTTGTTATGCAAAGGAGAGCGTGTCCTGGTAAGCCCCTGTGAGCACTTATAAACGATGTGAATACTAAGCTGGAGAGGTGGTTCAGTGGGTAAGAGCACTTTCTGTTCTTTCAGAGGACCTGGGTTCAGTTTCTAGCGTGTACATGGTGGCTGATAACCTTCTGTAATTCAGTTCTTTAGGATCCAACCCCTCTTTTGTACATGGTATGTCTGTGGTACACAGATATACATGCAGGGAAAGCACTTACACATGTAATGTAAATAAATCATTGTTTTAGAAAAGAGTGCATACTTGCCGTTTTAGGGTGGAATGTTTCATTTCATATCCTGTTTCGTGTTGAATTTTTCATTCTGTTCTTTTGCCTAGGCCTATCAGTTGTGAGTGAAGTGTTTAGGTTACCAACTAAAATTGTGTATTAGCATCAGCTTTTGCTTCTTCATTCCTAGTTCCATAGCTATGTGCATTCACATTTAAGACCTTTCTAGTGGATTGATTCCTCACTGTCATTGTTGCACTTTGTTTGGAGGACAGCTTATAAGAGGTGCTGATGTGACTTTTCTCTCTGGATGGATCCGTGGGCTGAGTAAATCTCTCAGCTTTTTATCTTTCATCTTAATGTGTATTATGTTTGAAGTGAATTTTTTTCTTTGCTTAGTAAATGCAATGTTTAGGCTTCCTGGAGGATGCTTTCTGTACATTTATTCTTCTAAATTAAGGGATGTTTTTCTGTGCTTTTGTCTATTTGTGAGTTTTAAAATAAAAAATTAACTGTTATATGATGTTAACTTTGAAATCAAGTTTTTTTTGTTTTCTCTGTTTTCCAAAGTATTGTGTTATCTTTGTTCTGTTTTTGAGACACTTCTCTTGCATGTATCCCAGGCTGACTCTTGAACCTGTTTTGTAGATGACGATGATCTCATTGTGCCAGTTTTTCAGTGCTGGGAATCAAACATAGAGCTTCCTGCATACCACACAACCACTCTACCAACTGAGCTACACCCCTCATCCTGGCTTGGTTATGATTGCAGTACCTCTGTTAGTGATTACTCTAGTCATCTAATATCTGTCTTCAGCTGTTTGGATGGAAATTTCTTTACAAACACCAAAACCACATAAGAGTCACAAAAAAGAAAACGACCTCTCTTAGTCTTTGAACTACTCTATGCTGTCATATTTTTTAAACCCTCCCCCCCAGCTATCTAGGCTTGCCTTGTAGCGAAAATGTAATGCTTCGTTGTTTGTTTTGTTTGTTTGTTTGTAGAACAAGATTTTAATATTTTCAACTGCTAATATTTAACAGACAGAATAATTTAAGATATATTTCGTTTTCATGTTTTCCTTTTCATTTCTGATTTTATTAATTTGGATACTGTCTCTGTGCCCTCTGGTTAGTCTGGCTAAGGGTTTATCTATTTTGTTGATTTTCTCAAAGAACCAGCTCCTGGTTTTGTTTGTTGATTCTTTGTATAGTTCTTTTTGTTTCTATTTGGTTGATTTCAGTCCTGAGTTTGATTATTTCCTGTTTGTTTTTAAACTTTTTTTTTTTGCATTGGTGTGCAGGTGGGGTGATTGTCTAAATACTGTCAAATACATGGCTGCTTTTGAAAACACAAATACCCCAGATAGTCTCACTGGACCTAGGTGTTGTATTAGAAATCTCTCATCTGCTCCCAAATTTGTCTTGGTTCTCAGTGGAGTCTGTCTAGCCTTCCACATAGCAAAATTTTATGAGTAGCACCTGCTGCCTATCTGTCTCCATTCTCCATTATGTGAAACAGATGAAACCCTTGGTCCCTTAGAGAGGAACAGACATAAACAGTTTACCTTTACTCTTGGGCTGCCTTGGGTTCAAGGTATGTGGGAATGAGATTCATTCTGCTAGTTGCCAAGCTTACAGGCTATTCTTGCCTAGAGGTAGGTCAGAAAAGCAAGTAATATAAAGAGGCTCCTTCCTGCAGGTTTTAGGATGCCTTGTTACTTGTCTATAAGCATTTGTGTTACAAAGTTTCTTCAGCCATTGTCCAGTTTGTGCATGTGTTTGTTTATTTGTTTAATGGCTTATTATTAATATTTATGGGGAGAAGGGAGCTCAGAGCTCCCCAGATTGCCAACTGAACAGCATATGTTGAACTAGGGTATGGTGAAGTGTCCCTATAATCCTAGCACTTGTGAAGATGAGGCAGGAGGCTCATAAATTAAAGATCAGTTTGGCCTATGTAATGAGACCCTATCTCGAAACAGCAGACCTGAAAAACAGTGAAATACATGTATAAATATAAAACTTGATATTTTGATTATTTCTGAAATGTATATAGTTCCTCGGCACTAAGTCATCCAGACATGTATAACTGTCTGCCATTTAATTCCAAATGACTTGGCTTCTTTCTCATTTTTAGATCTACTTGGCCTTTTTGTTTCATTTCACTTGCTCTTAAGTTCCTTCTAGGTGTTTTCTTGAAGTTGTTCTATCTTTATTCCTCTGTGTTTCCCATCGTATATTTGTACCTTATTTAGCTCTCAGATGCTGTCATTTCTCAGGATTTTATTCTTCAGTCTTTTATTTCCTCATCTACTTTTTGTTGAATAACTGCATCTGTTTTCAGAGGCTACAAATACCCTTATGACTTCCAAACGTGACTCAAAAGTGGGGGAAAAAATGTTTGAAGTAAAACTCAAATTGTTAGCTGCCTTTTTTTAATCCATTGGAGACCTTTAATTTAGTATGTTCAAAACATTTTTCTAGTTTCCATTTTGTGTATTTGTTAGTGAAGCCACCATATAGGATAGAAGATACAGTATAAACATTCTTAAACACACACAGTCATTCTCAGCTCATCCTGCCCCTGTTAGTTATCCATAGAGTTCTTTTGCTTCTTGTCTGTATTCAGTTTATGTTTAATTCAGTCTTTTATCTGGTTGTGTCTGTATTTTACAACAGCCTCCTAATTGATTCTTTCCAGCCGTGTCTTCTAGTTCTAAGTATCATCTTATTTTATTGCCAGACTTTACTAAATTAAAGATGTCATATGCCACTCTCCTTTTTCCTCTTAAATTTTTGTTTCCAAATGGGTGCTAAGAGATAAAACACTCAAATTCCTACCCTGCTATGTCCTACTTTAATGTCCCTAACCTATTTTTCACAGTTTTACCTCTGTCATGTTCTTCTTATCCTTTCTAGTCAGGGACACTCTTGTTTTCCTCTAAGTCCTTGCTTTTCTTCTTTGTTTTACCTTGTCTTTACTCACACTAGGTTTTATAAAGCCCTCAAAATTAGTCCTTTCTGTTTATGTAGACCCTACTTAAAATAGTAGGTACTTTATATTTGGTTATTTGCTTTACTTCTAAACTTTGAGAGAGAAGTTTTTGTTATTTTCTTCTCCGGTTCTCTACAGAAGAAAAGACTGGTTTATATAAATGATAATATCACCTTTAAGAAATGCAGAATTCATCATTTTTTTAATTTTTAAAAATTTATGTATATATGTATCACATATGGGCAGGTGCCTTCAGAGGTCAGAAGAGGGTATCAGGACCCTGGAAACTGGAATAACAAGCCTGATGTGGGTGCTGGGAATCAAACTCAGGTCTTCTGGAAGAGCAGCAAATAATCGTAACCACTGAGCCATCTCTGAAACCCCATATTGATTTTGTAGAACTTTGGAGGCTTTCTTGCCCTAATTTATGGCTGAATATTCACATTGCTTGTATTGTACAGCTTTTCTTTTGTATCAGAGTGGAAGCCTGAACCCTCTTGTTTACTCTAGTGTCTTAAATTTCCTTAGCTTTAGTTGGTGTATGCTTTGATTACACTAGATATCTTTCCATTAATTTTATTTTTTTAAAACACTTTGGGTTATGCCTATAAATGGTGCTGAAAGTACCCAAGGAGTTAAAGGGATATGCAACCCTATAGGGGGAACAACATGATGAACTAACCAGTACCCCGGAGCTCTTGTCTCTAGCTGCATATGTATCGAAAGATGGCCTAGTCGGCCATCACTGGAAAGAGAGGCCCATTGGACTTGCAAACTTTATATGCCCCAATACAGGGGAATGCCAGGGCCGAAAGAATGGGAATGGGTGGGTAGGGAAGTGGGGGGGGGGTATGGGGGACTTTTGGGATAGCATTGGAAATGTAATTGAGGAAAATACGTAATAAAAAATATTAAAAATTAAAAAAAATGGTACTGAAAAACATAGATCATCCCATCTAATTATAGAGTTAAAATATTTGATGATAGGTCCAAACATCGAGTAGACAGATGCAGCTAGTAGAGGTGGCCAGATTTTCATTTATAAATACATTACCAAGCTCAGTGGTCTAGCAAAAGACAAGTGGGATTGCTGCATTTAACAACATAACCTGAGTCTACTCTTAAGGCTTTATAACTACACGGCTAAAATGTATAAGTTGTTATTCCTAGCCCTAGGGAGACAAACTATAGTCAAAATGAAAGTGGGAATATTCAGGACTTCACATACTTAACCTAATCTCAAATCTGATATGAGTTATAGATAGATAGATAGATAGATAGATAGATAACTACTAATTCTCCTTTTTTCAGTCAAGAGAACACAGGCTCAAAAAGGTTATGTCATTTGTCTTCTCTATTGAGAAGTACAAGTGTATAAGTGTATTTTTCTTTGGAATGTAATTGTTTGATTTTTTTTTTAGCTTGAAAAATTGTGACCTATTTGAAATTCATCACTTTATTAGTATTATCCAAAGTCTTTGTTCCCTGTAGTACTAATTATTACATAAACAGAAAGAGCAATACTTTGTAATGAAGACATTTTAGGATTACCTGACTCTGTTTTCTACTATATCATATAGCAAGATACAGTCTCAGTATAAACTTTCCCTTGGTTGTATGGATTACCACACCATCACATTGCCCAACACTTGCTTACATATCTAAATGTCTAGTTTTGAAAACCAAAAACCTTCTATTTGTCTTTTGCTGTTAGTTGTCCTAGAAAGTGTGTTAAGAAAGTAGCCCTGTGAACACCTAGTATGTTTTTATAATTAAATATGTATACAGCTTGCATATGTGATTATGTATGATTTAGTTTAAACTTTATGCTTCATTAAATATTATTTAGCACCGGGCGGTGGTGGTACACGCCTTTAATCCCAGCACTTGGGAGGCAGAGGCAGGCAGATTTCTAAATTTGAGGACAGCCAGGGCTACACAGAGAAACCCTGTCTCGAAAAACAAAATGAAAGTATTATTTAGCTGTTATACTGTAAAACACTTATAGTTACAAATGTAGGATTTTGCTGAACACCTGCGAAATGAAGATAAATTTAGAAGTAAGGGTAAGTGGAATGTAAAATTTCATATCCTTGTAAAGTGAGTATATGAATCATAATCACATGAAATCAGCCTGGTAATTTTCTTGCTCCACAGGAAGATTTAGAAAGTTAAAAAAATGCATATATGAAATAAAACTCATAGAACTTTGCTCCTCCCTATTATTTATGTAACCTTGTAAAGGTTATGAAATGAACACAAGATAAAATGAAGAGAAGATATTAAATATTCAAACTAGACAATGTTCTAATGTGCTAACACCAGCTGTTTGTTTCTTTAGGATGGATTGGATGCCCTGGTTTATGATTTGGATTTTCCTGCCTTAAGAAAAAACAAAAATATTGACAACTTTCTAAGCAGATGTAAGTACTTTCTGTAGTTTAATGTTGCTGTACATGTAACTGTATCAGATATTCAAGCCTCTTTCCCCTTCTGTTGCATTCATTATTCTGTCAGTGAATTTTGTGTAATATTAGTGCAAAGACTGGCACCAGTTGCTACACTAACAAGGCACCTTGTGAATGAAATTTTAGAAGCTTAGTCTAGATGCCTATCAAGAATGCATACAAAGTAATTTGGGGAGTGGGGGGTGAAAAGTATACAGCTACAATAGAAATATGTATTTTTCAATGCATGTATGTGCATATTCAAGTTTTAATGCTATATGACCCCTTTGTTTATAAAAAAATTAGTTATTACATTTGGAAACCTACAGGTAAAAATTGATTATATATGACAACTCATAAAATAAAAAGGTTTTCTCCATGGCAGCTGTTTTATATATGCTTATTATAGATGTTCTCTTCTAAAAGTTTATTTTAGATTTTGAAATTATTTAAAAATATGTTTTAAGTTAAAATAGTTTGGAATTTTAAAAAATTAGCAGTAAGAAGTTGATTATAAAATCCTTCCCAGTCTGTTTATTTCTGTTTCAAAGAATTAATTTAGTCATATAAAATAGTTGTATTTTTTTGTTGTTGTTGTTATTATTTCTTTTTGTTATTTCTACAAAGTAGAGTTTGAATTACCTATTTTGTACTTTTGTCGGGTTTTTCTTCAAAACCAGTTTTAATTTTGTCTTGGAGTTTGATACCAAACTCTGATTTGGGAATCATTTCTTCCTCAGTGATGACAATTTGACCCAGTGCTTTGCATATGCAAGTGTCTATCATTGAGCTACATCCCCACCTCTTTGAATTGGGAAATTTTAAGTATAAAATTCTTGCTAATGTCTTGTAACCTACTGAAAGAATTGGACAGTTCTATTAGTTTATATTTGTTTATCCCTGTACTAGATAACATAGTGAAATAACCAAAGATGAACTACTGTTTATTTGGTAGTAGACAAAAGGCAGGGGTTGATCATTAGTCTAGAGGTAGAGGGTAGAGTATTTTGATGTAGTATGACAAATATTGGGGAAAACAACCTTCTGAATCTACTATTCTTTTCTGTTTGGTTTCCTTTGTCTTGAATCACAGCCCAAGATGACCTTGAACTTACCACAGTGCTCTGACTCTTGAAAGCTAGCATTCTATGTGTGAGCCACAATGTCCAACTTAATTTTACTACTTTATTGCTTTTGTAATACTAAGTATGCCCATGTATTACATTTTATAAATAGAAACAGTAGCTAGAAAAGAAATAAGTGAAGTCAAATGAAAGTAAAAATATAAAGTGACTTTTAAATTTAAGTTTTAATTTGTATAGATTTTTTGGAATATTAAGCTAGAGAAAAATGCAAGAAAAGTAAGTAACATTAATAAAACAATTTTAATAAATCATATGTACTGATAAGTAAAAATCACAAGTGAGGGTTTTCTACCAGTAGTACAAAAATCAGTGTACTTTGTGATATTAGTATATTAATAAAGGAAAGGTATATATTATTAGATGCAGAAAAACAATGAAATAAAATTTATATTTATAAATGTGAAAGAAACTTACCTCAATAACCTATAACTTAGATCCAGTTTCCTAGTTTTATTTGTTGAAAGCCAGTCTCTTTGCTAGTGTATGTTTTGGTATGTCTAAAAGTAACTTTTGTTCACCTAATGTAATTGTCATCTCCAAGGCTTAATGCCTCAGTTTGCTAAGCTAGTCCTAATCCTAAAGCTTCTAGCCTTTGTATAGTCTTACCTAGGCCTAGAATGTTTCACCCTTTAAGATTGACTGAGGAGTAAACTCTGAACTCTGACTGACTGATTGAACTCAGCTATTCTGGCTCAAATTCCTCTCTAAGCTGACTGATTCAATCTGGCTTCTCTCTAGCCCTCTGAATTGCTCTGCTTGGCCTCATACAAACTTAGGCAGTGTGTTCTAATCTTCTGACTCCTTCTTATTCTCTCTCTGCAGCCTGTCTCTCTGTCATATAAAACTGCCTCCTTTCTCTCTACAGTGCATCCTCGAATATCTTACCTTTCTTCTTCATTCTCATATGAGTTGGGCATATACAATTCTGTCAAATCTTTCTCTGATTTATCACTTTGTCTGCCACTCAAAGATACCACTTTGAAACATGGGTGCTTCCTTCTACAAATAACTTTACCTTCATTGTTTGGAATTAAAGGGGTCTGTATTCTTGCCAGAGGGATTAAAGATGTGTGGTAAGGTGGTGTCTATATTCTAGCCAAAGTAGCAATATTGCTGGATTAAAAATCCTCTACAGGTATGTCAAAATTTAGGTCTCTGTAGTTGAGTCTGTGTGGATTTATTTTTTGGGTCCTGTAGTTTGACAGTTTCTTATATGCATTTAGTCACAAAGCTGTTGGTCAGCAGCTAGGACAAGTGAAACTTCAAGGAACCAGAAGGATCTATTTGATTTCTAATGTTTTGTCTGCCGGCTTCCTCAAGACTTTGAATACTTTTTCAGTGTCACTGGCCATTCTAGCATACTACCTCAGTTTAGGATTTTCTTATTTCTTATATAGAATATTAAAATAATCTTAAAATTCTCTAACTCCAGTTTTGTCCTTACTGAATTTATCTTTAACATTCTTCTGAGTAGCTGAAGTGTAGGTTTGATTATGCTTATTTACTTTAGTTTCTTTTTACAGCTTTCAATCCATGCTAGTGATTTTTATATTGTGCCTTGATTTTTATATATTAAGAGCTGCCTAAACCTGTAATCTGGGGTGAGGGGAGAAAGCCTTCCTATTATTGAGTCATAGATTTTTTTTTCTTTCTTGCTTGCTTGCTTACTTTTTTTTTTTGACTGGTCTAGAGCTCACTGTGCAGATCAAGTGGCCTTGAGCTCAGAAAGATCTGCCTGCCTCTGCCTCTGCCTCTGCCTCTGGAGTGTTATTAAAGGCATGCATGTGCCACTCTGCCCAGCAAATGATAATTTTCTGACAAGTGACTTAGAGACAAAGTTCAGGCTCCTTAAACAGATTGGGGCTCCCCAGCCTCTTCTGCCACTTCATCACAAGCATCCGTACTAATCTAGCAGCAGAGCCCTGTGTACGCAGTTCTGCTGTTCCATCACTTAAATGGTCTGTCTTCAAGACCTAACAACTACTTTTCATTTCAAATGTGTTTCAGGTGTTTCCCTAAAAGTTCTGTCCATGGCAGGCTTTAATTGGTATCTTCTAGTACTTTACAAGCCATGCTTACCTGTTTTATTTTAAATTGTTTTGAATTAGAATCCCCCCTCCTCCAACTATCCAGAAAAGGTTTCACTGTGTAGCCCTGGATGTTCTGGAATTCACAACAGTAACAGTGTTACCATTACCTTTCCATATTTCTAGAGATTACTTTAGGACCTGATATAGAGTAGGCAAAAATATTTATGTAATAAATAAGCTTAATATTAACTTTGTAGTAGGTCTTGTAGTACTGTGACCTGGGAAGTTATTAAATATACTTATCTTTGTACAGAAATTTATTAGCATTGCATATGTCTGTCTGTTGGACATAGCTTACAAAAATATTTTAATTTGAACATTTTAACAGAAAGGCAAGACTATTATAGCTACTTTTATTAGCAACCAGAACTTTAATAGCCGTATGTGTATAGACAACATTGAAATGGGAAGCTTTTCCATGCAATCTCATTCCAGTGTTGACCCGTAGGGACTAAAAAAATAGCCCTATTTTAATCTATGACCAAATTAGGAGATAACTATCCAGGGGGAGATTTGTAAATTATTGTCATCTGTAGCAAGACAGGTTAACATAAATAATTGCATTGATTCTCCACTGCATGTTTTAAATTAAAGTCTGGCTTCAGATTAATGCTATAAGTGTAAAGAATGCAGGTTAGAAATTTAATTTTTATTTTTTAGTACATGTGCCTTTGATACTGAACTTGGTTTTGGGGAATTATTTTTTTCTAGGATAGGTTTGTGTGTGTGTGTGTGTGTGTGTGTGTGTGTGTGTGTGTGTGTGTGTGTCCCTGACTGTCCTGGAACTCACTCTAGACCAGGCTGGCCTCAGACTCACAGAAATCTGCTTCTGCCTCCCAAGTACTGGAATTAAAGGTGTGTACCTTGGGCACGCGCGTCCACGGAGGCTCGGCCTGTGAGCGTTCTGGATCCCGCTGCAAGATGAGCCTGGGACCATGACAGGTGAAATGGGTTACGCAAGCTGCACAGATAATTAAGTAGCAGAGATTAGAACTCAGGTTTCCTGCCTCCCAAGATTGTTAAACATGAGCCTGCGGAAGCAAACCCCTAGGGACTTCTTAAAGAAAATCATCGGGCGACCAGTTGTGGTGAAATTAAATTCTGGTGTGGATTATCGAGGGATCCTGGCCTGCCTGGATGGCTACATGAATATAGCCCTGGAACAGACAGAGGAGTATGTAAATGGACAGCTGAAGAATAAGTATGGAGATGCGTTCATCCGAGGAAACAATGTTCTGTACATAAGTACACAGAAGAGGCAGATGTGAAGACACCAGGAGGCACTGCTCTTCAAAGATGGATAGATGAAGTGGTTTTGGTTCTCTTACGGTCTTAGTTGGCCTGTTTTCATGGTGGTTGGTGGGGTTTGTTTGTTTGTTTGTTTAATTGACAATGGAATAAGATAGAGGTATTACATTACAGATTGACTCTTTTAAAAAAAAAAGGTGTGTACCTCCATACCCAGCAAGAATTTAAGTTTTTTTTTTAAAAAGGATCATCATAAATGATTCACATAAACAGCATAAACAGAAATTTTTATTTTGTTGATATAAAACATCTACCTATGTTTCCGTAATAAAATGTGATATATACCTAAAATACCGGAAGTAAATTATTATTATTATTATTATTATTATTATTACAGCATTGATATTTAGCTTGGGGATGTAAGTCAGGTAGTAAAATATACTTGCCTAGCATAAACAGAGCCCTAGGTTTGACCTCCAATGTCACGTAAATGTAGGATGCATTAGATACTTTATTTAAAAGATTAAAAATGAAAGCAAAGCAGTTTTTGTGTTTAAAACTTTGTCATTAGATTTTTATATAAATTTTTGGTATGATAGTAAAATCATACCATAAGAATTTGAAACAACTCTTAGCATATTAAATATTTATATTATAACTTCAGATTTTACATATATCAATTATTTCAAGTGATAGAGTACTGGGGCTTAAACTGAGGATCGAAAGAGGCAAGTATTTCACCATTGACCTACATCCCAGCCCTAATTTGTAATAACTTTTAGAAGACTTTTTAGAGTTTAATGAAAATGAAGCCACAACATTTCCAAATTTATGGGACACAATGAAAGTAGTTCCAAGAGGAAAACTCATAGCTCTGAGTGCCACCAAAAAGAAACTGGAGAGAGCATACACTAGCAGCTTGACAGCACACCTGTAAGCTCTAGAACAAAAAGAAGCAAATTTACCAAAGAGGAGTAGAAGGCAGGAAATAATCAAACTCAGGGCTGAAATCAATCAAGTGGAAACCAAAAAGAATAATACAAAGAATCAACCATACCAGGAGATGATTCTATGAAAAAATCATCAAGATAGATAAACCCTTAGCCAGACTAACCAGAAGGCACAGGGACAGTATCCTAATTAACAAAATCAGAAATGAAGAGGGACAAATAACAGAATCTGAGGAAATCCAAAAAATCATCAGATCCTACTACAAAAGCCTATATTCAACACAACTTGAAAACCTGGATGAAATGGACAGTTTTCTAGACAGATACCAGGTACCAAAGTTAAATCAGAATAAGATTAACGATTTAAACAGTCCCATAACCTCTAAAGAAATAGAAGCAGTCATTAATAGTCTTCCAACCAAACAGCCCAGGATCAGATGGGTTTAGTGCAGAGTTCTATCAAACCTTCAAAGAAGAATTAATCCCAGTTCTTCACAAACTATTCCACAAAATAGAAAGAGAAGGTACTCTACCCAATTCATTCTATGAAGGCACAATTACTCTGATACCTAAACCACACAAAGACCCAACAAAGAAAGAACTTCAGACCAATTTCCCTTATGAATATCGATGCAAAAATTCTCAATAAAATCCTCGCAAACCAAATCCAAGGACAAACTAATATGTTCATTCACTACAATCAAGTAGGCTTCATCCCAGGAATGCAGGGATGGTTCAATATACAGAAATCCATCAATGTAATCTACTACATAAGCAATCTCAAAGACAAAAACCACATGATCATCTCATTAGATGCTGAGAAAGCATTTGACAAAATTCAACATAAAAGTCTTGGAAAGATCAGGAATTCAAGGCCCATATCTAAACATAATAAAAGCAATATACAGCAAACCAGTAGCCAACATCAAACTAAATTGAGAGAAAATTGAAGCAATCCCACTAAAATCAGGGAGTAGACAAGGCTGCCCATTCTCTCCCTACCTATTCAATATAGTACTTGTAGTCTTAGCCAGAGCAATTAGACAACAAAAGGAGATCAGGGGGATACAAATTGGAACGGAAGAAGTCAAAATATCACAGATGATATTGCAGATGATATGATAGTATATATAAGTGATCTTAAAAATTCCACCAGAGACCTTTTAAACCCGATAAACAACTTTAGTGAAGTAGCTGGATATAATAAAATTAACTCAAACAAATCAGTGGCCTTTCTCTACACAGAGAATACAGAGGCTGAGAAAGAAATTAGGGGGAAAAAAACACCCTTCAAAATAGTAACAAATAATATAAAATACCTTCGTGTGACTTTAAGGAAGTGAAAGATCTGTATAATAAAAACAAGTCTCTGAAGAAAGAAATCGAAGAAGATCTCAGAGGATGGAAAGATCTCCCATGCTCATGAATTGGCAGGTTCAATATAGTAAAAATGGCTATCTTGCCGAAAGCAATCTACAGATTCAGTGCAATCCCCATCAAAATTCCAACTCAATTCTTCACAATTAGAAAGGGCTACTTGCAAATTCATCTGGAATAACAAAAAACCTAGTATAATAGAAACTATCCTCAACAATAAAAGAACCTCTGGTGGAACCACCATGCCTGACCTCAAGCTGTAATACAGATCAATTGTGATAAAAACTGCATGGTACTGGTACAGCGACAGACAGGTAGATCAATTGAATAGAATTGGAGACCCAGAAATGAACCCACACACCTATGGTCACTTGATCTTTGACAAAGGAGTTAAAAACACCCTGTTGAAAAAAAGACTACATTTTCAACGAATTGTGCTGGCTCAACTGCTGATTATCATGTGGAAGAATGAAAATTGATCCATTCTTATCTCCTTGTACAAAGCTCAAGTCTAATTGGCTCAAGGAACTCAACATAAAACCAGAGACACTGAGACTTATAGAGGAGAAAGTGGGGAAGAGCCTCGAAAATATGGGCACAGGGGAAAAATTCCTGAATAGAACAGCAAAGGCTTGTGCTGTAAGATCAAGAATCGACAAATGGGACGTCATAAAATTTCAAAGCTTCTGTAAGGCAAAGGACACTGTCAATAAGACAAAAAGGCCACCAACTGATTGGGAAAAGATCTTTACCAATCCTAAATCTGATAGGGGAATAATATCCAATATATATAAAGAACTCAAGAAGATGGACTCCAGAAAATCAAATAACCCTATTAAAAAATGGGGTACAGAGCTAAACAAAGAATTTTCAACTGAGGAATACGGAATGGCTGAGAAGCATCTGAAAAAATGTTCAGCATCCTTAATCATCAGGGAAATGCAAATCTAAACAACCCTGAGATTCCTCCTCACACCAGTCAGAATGGCTAAGATCAAAAACTCAGGTGACAGCAGATGCTGGTGAGGATGTGGAGAAAGAGGAAAGACTTCTCCATTGCTGGTGGGATTGTAAACTGGTACAACCACTCTGGAAATCAGTTTGGCGGTTCCTCAGAACATTGGACATAGTACTATCGGAAGATCCAGCAATACCTCTCCTGAGTATATATCCAGAAGATGTTCCAACTTGTAATAGGGACACATGCTCTACTATGTTCATAGCAGCCTTATTTATAATAGCCAGAAGCTGGAAAGAACCCAGATGTCCCTCAACAGAGGAATGGATACAGAAAATGTGGTACATTTACACAATGGAGTACTACTCAGCTATTAAAAAGAATGAATTTATGAAATTCTTAGGCAAATGGATGGATCTGGAAGATATCATTCATCCTAAGTGTGGTAATGCAATCAGAAAAGAACACACATGATATGTACTCACTTATAAGTGAATATTAGTCCAGAAGCTCAGAATACCCAAGATACAATTTGCAAAATACATGAAACTCAAGAAGAATGAAGATCCAAGAGTGGACACTTCGATAATTTTTAGAAGGGGGAACAATATACCCATGGAAGGAGTTGTAGAGACAAAGTTTGGAGCTGAGACTGAAGGAACAACCATCCAGAGACTGCCCCACCTGGGGATCCATCCCATAAACAACCATCATACCCAGACACTATTGCAGATGCCATCAGGAGCTTCCTGACAGGAGAGTGATATACCTGTCTCTTGAGAGGCTCTGCCAGTGGCTGACTAATACATAAGTGGATGCTCACAGTCATCCATTGAATGGAGCACAGGGTCCCCAATGAAGAAGGTAGGGATAGTACCTTAGGACCTGAAGGGGGTTGCAGCCCCCTAGGAGGACCAACATGAACTAACTAGTAACCCCAGAGGTCCCTGGGACTAAGCCGTCAATCAAAGAAAACACACAGAGGATCTCCTGGCTCTATCTGCATATGTAGTAGAGGATGACCTAGTTGGTCATTAATGGGAGGAAAGGCCCTTGGTCCTGTGAAGGTTCTATGCTCCAGTATAGGGGAATGCCTGGGTCAGTAAGTGGGAGTGGGTGTGTTGGTGAGCAGATGGAGGAGGGAGGGGATAGGGGGTTTTTGGAAGGGAAATTAGGAAGGGGGTAACATTTGAAATGTAAATAAAGAAAATATCTAATTTAAAAAAAACAAATTTTACATATATCAACCATTTCAAGTGAGAGTGTACTGGGCCTCAAACAGAGGACCAAAAGAGTCAAGTATTTCACCATTGACCTACATCCCAGCCCTAATTTGTAATGAAGTGTTTTTTTTTTAAATTGTGTTTTTGAGTAATTTGATTGTAATGTAAGTTATAATATTATAATAATAATCATTATAATAATGCCTTAATGATTTAATTACATTTTTCATACAGATAAAGACACAATAAATAAAATTAGAGATTTACGGATGAAAGCAGAAGATTATGAAGTAGTAAAGGTAATCGGCAGAGGTGCATTTGGAGAAGTTCAATTGGTAGGTTACCTTACTCAGATATTTTTAAACACTACCTTATTTAACATACTATTTGGGAAAATAATTGTTTTCATAGAATTGTTTCTTTAAATGGCTCTGGCATTTTTGCTTAAGATAAAACCCTTGCATTTATCAAAATAGTAGGAAAGTTTTTTCCCAAGCATTTCAATAAACATCTCATCTCTCTCTCTCTCTCTCTCTCTCTCTCTCTCTCTCTCTCACTCTCTCACACACACACACACACACACACACACACACACACACACACACAAATCTTTGCTCCTAATTCTTTGTAGAATGCTATGGGATAAAGTTTTATGAACAGGACAACATACATGATGGGACAGACTGGGAAATACATGAACCAGAGTGTTAGTTGATTTGTTTTTTTAATTGTGTTTGGGTTATTAAAGTCTTTACATTGCCTAACTGTGGTAAGCAGAAGAGAAGAAACAGAAATAGCTACATTATTAAAGTCCTGTAGTAAGTTGTTCACTGCAGCCTTGAGCCATGTTGACTAATGGTTTGTTTTCCATTTTAAAGGTGAGGCATAAATCCACTAGGAAGGTTTATGCTATGAAGCTGCTCAGCAAATTTGAAATGATTAAGAGATCGGATTCTGCTTTTTTCTGGGAAGAAAGGGACATCATGGCGTTTGCCAATAGTCCTTGGGTTGTTCAGGTATCATTTTCATTGTTTTCTTAATGCTATACTAGTTTGTATCTGAGAAATTTATTTTTTAGAACAGTAATAACTTAATAGTTGCTATAAAATTATCATTATTTTTAAAGTCATAAAATTTATTTTGTTGAATTATGTTTAGAAAAGTCAGGACAAAATAATAATTTTTTTATAGGATTTAATCTGCTTTAAGGGAAGTATTCTACATTAACTTTAATAATGATTTTTTTTTTTTATGTGTAAACATGAGGTCCTCTTTTTCAGTAAGATGTGTCTCTTACTGAAATCAGAAGATTGAGTTTCACTGAGTCAACAAATATCCTGTGATGGCCTTAAGTTTTTAGTACCAAGGAACACACACCCTAAGGTCAACATGGTATAGCACAGCCATGCCATATTAATGCATGAGGCAGAGACATAATGGTCTGCAGTTCCAGGAAAGACCCTATTTCGAAGGAAAATGACATATGGCATAGTAGTATTGACTGCCATTGACCAAATTATTTAAAAATCGTGAACTATAATTCCCTTGCTTATAAATATCAAACAGTCTTTAAGATTTTCTGTTTATTTGTTTTTAAATTTTAGACAGGATCTTTATGCTAGGCCCCTTGCTATGTAGCTAAGGGTAGCTTTGAAATCTGACCCTCCTACCACTACTTCCTGAGTATTGAGATAATAGCACATGCTACTTCTGGCTAATTGGTTATTTTAATTGTGAGATAAAGTCCCCACTAAATTATTCTGAGTTTTCTACCAATGTTTTAACCTCCATTTCTTTTTATCTTTAATTTTGAAGTCTTTTTAAACTAGACTAGACCATTTCCAAATTCCTATATATATTTTATAGTTTACTTACAGTATATATTAAAGACTAAGCATTGGAATAAACAGATTTGGAAAATGTCTATTTATATATAATAACATTTTTTAAAAGTCTCTTTGTGCATGTCTGTGCCTGAGTGTATATGCGGACCACATGCTTGCAGGAACCTATGGAAACCAGAAGACACTGTTGCTCTCCTAGAACTGGAGCTACAGATGGTTGTCAACTACTACGTGTGTGTTGGAAACTTAAACTCAGGTTTAGTTGCTCTGCAAAGAGCAACAAGTCTTATAACCACTGAACCATCTCTTTAGCTTCCCACATTTTAAACTTGAAGTCTCCTTTTTTTTACTACCTGTGTATATTAGGGTTCCTCAGCTTCAGTATTTCTGTGCCAGATAATGCTTTTTATCCCCCCCCCCCCCCTTTTGGTAAAGTTTCTCTAAGTTAGGTCAGGCCAGCCTTAAACTGGGTCATTAAAGGCTCGTGACACCATATTTGACCTTAGATAATTCTTTATTCTGAAGAACTATTGTACTACTTACTTTTCTGTTTCTGTTACAAACACCGTGACTAAGCAGCTCATAGCAGAAAGGTTTATTTGGGTTTATAGTTCCAGAGGGAGTCCATCACATCATGGTGGGAAGGCATGGCAGCAGGTGGGAAGGGTGGCTTGAGGAAAAGGTGAGAGCTCATATCACGAACTGCAAACACAAAGCAGAGTTGAACAAACTAGAAATGATGGGGCCCATTAAATTTTCAAAGCCTTCCAGTGGTATACTTCTTAGAATAAGGCCATACATCCTAAGCTATTCTAAATGGCCATCCACTGAGGACCAAACTATTCAGAATACATGAACTATGGGGGCCATTTTCATTCAAACCCCTACCACTATCCTATGTATTGCTCCTATTACTAGTGTGTTTATGGTATTTGAGAACATCCCCATTTTCTACGTAGAATATACCAGTGGCAACTCTTGCCCATTCCTCATACTAATTGTGACAACTAAAATTGCATTTAAACATTGTTGAATATCCCTTGAATGGTAGGGGACAAGAGAGCAGGGAAGTAGTATTGCCTTTGGTTGATTACTTCTGAAATTTGTATGTTATGTATTATATCTGCCAAAGATTAAAATATTTATGTCATAATTGTTCAGTTTGCAATTTAGATATCTTAGGATTTTGTTTTGCTTATTACACTGTATATAAATGGGGTAAACTACCACCAAAATATCAATGCTTATTTAGTTTTGATGCTTAAGTTAAAAACTATACATTTTGTCTGGGACAGTCATGAAATGATACTTCTATTTATCCTTACTCCTAAATTTAGTTCAGTTTTTTTTTTTTTTAATTTAATGATATATGTGGGCATGTGTATTTGTTGAAGCAGAATGAGAACTGTAAGTGCCATTTGTCTACCTCTTTTGAAACAGGATCTCTCACTGGTGTGAAGTGCACCAATTAATTGATACTGGCTGGCCAGCAAGACCCAACTATCCTCTCTCAATCTTTCCAGCGCTGAGATTACAAGTGAATGCCAGCATGCCTTGCATTTTCACATGAGTTCTAGGGGTCAAACTCAGGTTCTTGTATTTGTAAAGGCAAGTGCTTTACCAGCTGAGCTATCTTGTCCCTGTGTAGTTTTTAAATTAGTGTAAGTGGGACTGCCAGGACTGCTCAGTGGGGAAAAGCCTTTGTTCTTCTGAGCATGAAAACCTAAGTTCAAATCTCCAGCACCCATGTCAGCAGTTAAGAGTACAGTAGTAGGCTGCTCTTACACAGGACCCAGGTTTCTTTCCAATCAATCATCCACATGGCAGCTCAACAACCATCTGTAATTCTAGTTCCAAGGAATCTGTTGTCCTTTTCTGGCCTCCATAGACGATAGACATGCACTTTGTGCACAAGCTAATTTCAGACGAAATCCATATGCATAAAATAAAAATTATAAGGGGAAAAAGCTTGAATAAAGCTGCATGTGCCTATAATCCAGCGCTAGGAACAGAAACAGGCAGATCCTAAGAACTTGTTGGCCAATGAAACAGCAAGCTTCCAATTCAGCGGGAAACCTTATCTCACAATGCCTTAAGGCAGAGTGGTAGTGTCATGCTCTGACTTCAGCATCAGCATACTTAATGTGAATCTACCACCACACACAAAGCATATAAACAAACATACAAATTAAGTGAAGTAATTTAAAATAAACATATAACTAAAATGATTAAACACTGTTGAGGAAATCAGACATGAAGGCTTTAAGAAGTCTATGTACATCTTGTGTTGTTTTTCCCTGGGGTTTGCTTTTAGTTTTGTTGTAAACTTGTGCTTACTTAAAATTTGTTTGATTTTATTTTTTTTAAACTTCAGCCCTAAACACATAATAGATTAATGCTTGATATTCTTGACAGTTCTTGCTAATGATTTGATCTTCCTTCTAACAGTCCAGAAAGACAGTTGTTGTTAATGATGGATTATTTTGTTTACTAGAAATTTGGTAAACCTGTGCCAGCTGCCAGGCTTCTAGATGCCAGTTGAGTAGTAGATTTGTAAGTAAAAAACAGTTTAGTTCCTTCTCCTCTTGTAGAAGAGAGTACAGTCAATCAGAGACATGGAAGAGAGGTTAAGCAGATTTCCAGAGCCAAACTGGAGCCAAAGCCCAGTTTATCATACCTCAGAGCTCCGATGATCATAAGTAAACACTATAAACTTCTCATGTGCATCTTAAAAACCAGAAATACAGTATTTCTTTGCCTAAGAAATTTGTTTGTTCTTTATTGAAACTAATAGAAATAAAAACCTCAGCATAAAAAAAAATTAGATGTAGTATAGAGAGCTGTGAAGAGGGAATGATTCCAGTTGCCCCTTGGATATTCAGTTTATAGCTCTTTTGTGTGGATAGGGTCCTCATGGCATTTATGCTTGCCCTGAGTATTAGCCTGCACTTACAGCTATTCTACAATTAAACCATTTCCTTCCATCTTCTGTTAGTATCTTTGGCAGGTTTTATATGAAAACAAAATGTTGCAAAACTCATTCTAATTTTTTTTTTTAATTTGTAGCTTTTTTATGCATTCCAAGATGACCGGTATCTCTACATGGTGATGGAGTACATGCCTGGCGGAGACCTTGTCAACCTGATGAGCAACTATGACGTGCCTGAAAAATGGGCAAGATTCTATACCGCAGAAGTAGTTCTTGCGTTGGATGCAATCCATTCCATGGGTTTTATTCATAGGTAAGTTATAAATTCTTTCAGTTTCTTATATTTTGAAAGGAATAGTTGAAAGAAAATGTAAACATCATTTAATTGATATTTTCTATTTCCAATCTAAATAATTTCCTCCCTGTAACACAGATGGCATTTTAGAACTGTAGTGCATTTAGTTTAATCTTTTTATAAATAATATTCTTTAATAATCTTAGTCAAATTTTATAGCTTCTGTATTGTACATTAAAAAAAGTAAAATTGTGGGCTGGAGAGATGGCTCAGTGGTTAAGAGCACTGACTGCTCTTCCAGAGGTCCTGAGTTCAATTCCCAGCAACCACATGGTGGCTAACATCCATCTGTAATGGGATCTGATGCCCTCTTCTGGTGCATCTGAAGAGAGCAACAGTGTGCTCACATACATTGAATAAATAAATCTTAAAAAAAAAAGTTGTAAAGTGATTTCTAAAAGTTGTGTGATGAACATTTTGTTGCCATATTATCCATGATAGGTTTGTTCTGTTTCACACTCTTCCTTTACTCAGTCACTCTCCTGCATACTTTAGTATCTTTTTATACCCTGTGACTTCTCCAGTACCCACACTATGGTCTGTTATCCATACATTAAAAACAAATAACTAATTACATTTTATATTACACTCAGAAAATTTTTTGCATCTTTAAAAATTGTTTATCTTAGTAGGTTCTCTACAGAATTGTTTGTGTCTGAATTTACTCTCAAGCACAAGGTAATGAAACCATTCTAGGATGGCCCTAAGTTGCATGAAAATATTATTTCATATTTTGGGGATTTAAATCATGAACTACTTCTCTCATGTATAAAATATAAGCAAAAACACTTTTACTGAGGTCACTTTTACTGAGGTCACTTTTGCTGAGGTCACTTATAGGAATGTAGTTGAGGGGTTATTTTCAGGAACATTTACAGTGACAATCCTACTGAAAAAAGCCTTTCATTCCCCAGGCAAACAGTACCAGTAGCTCCTGAGAGAGCTGAGGCTGGGATTTTTTTAAAATACAATTTATTAAAGTAATGAATAACTAAAAATACATTCATTGTAATTTAATTTATTCTGAAAACACTCCTTGAGTCTTAGGTGCAGCTACTGTGCTGCATATCAGGAATCCCAAATGAAAGTGAATTAGATTCTGTTATTATAATGTTTTGTCTGACATTTATATCTAGATGATATATATTTTCGTGCTTAATCTCTCAAATTACTCATTTTCTTACCATCAAACTGTAACTCAGGCCTTTAACCCTAGCACTTGAGAGGCAGAAGCAGGTGGATCTCTGAGTTAGAGACCAGTTTGGTCTAAAGTTCCAGGACAGCCTGGGCTATACAGAGAAACCTTGTCTTGAAAAATGACCTTTTAAAAATTAAAAAAACAAAAAGGCAGTATGTAAAGGAATGCTTTGATGTAGTTGAGTCTCTAGGTGTGTGGATAAGGAGCACATGTAGATAGGTTAAGAGGACTTGATCTGAAGTAACTGCTTTATGGCTTTTTTCAATGTCTGATCTGTTTTAGCAGTATTTTGTTTTTTGTTTTTCTCTCCCTCAGAGATGTAAAGCCTGATAACATGCTGCTGGATAAATCTGGACATTTGAAGTTAGCAGATTTTGGTACTTGTATGAAGATGAATAAGGTTAGCTTTAAAATTCTAATTTTGTTTTCTAATTCAAGATAGTATTTCTTTAGAAAGTGCTATTAAGAATTCACTAACCATGGGCCCTGGAAAGAGCTCAGTGGTTAAGGGCAGTGGCTGCTCTTCCAGAGGTCCTGAGTTCAATCCCTAGCAACCACATGGTGGCTCACAACCATCTAGCAGGTGTATATGCAGATGGAACACTCACATGTACTCATAGACATAAAAATAAATAAATCACCGGGTGTGGTGGTGCACACCTTTAATCCCAGCACTCGGGAGGCAGAGGCAGGTTGATTTCTGAGTTTGAGGCCAGCCTGGTCTACAAAGTGAGTTCCAGGACAGCCAGGGCTATACAAAGAAACCCTGTCTGGAAAAACAAAAAAACAAAAATAAATAAATCTTTAAAAACAACAACAAAAAAAGAATTTACTAATCAGCTGGGTGGTGGTGGTGCTCGACTTTAATCCTAGCCCTTGGGTAGCAGAGACAGGTGGATCTCTGAGTTCGAGGCCAGCCTGATTTACAGAGTTCCAGGACAGCCAGGGCTATACAAAGAAACCCTGTCTGGAAAAACAAAACAAACAAAAGAATTCACTGGATTTGTCCAGAATCACTGTGACTATATTTGTTGTTCTTAACATCATAGTTTCAGTGTTGTATTCATAACTAGTCAGTAGTTTACCCTTTCTATTTAGGGTAAATGTAGATTGCCAGATTGACTAACACTTTCATAACAACTCATTATACACATTACTGGTAACTAGAAATGAAATTAATGTAAATGTTACTAAGTGTTAAAATTAAGACTGTCATAAAAGTTAGATTTAGATCTTCTCTTAACATATATAAAATTTTGTCACTCAGTTTAAAAGTGAGTTGTAAGAGAAACTTACACTCACTGTTTCTATAATTTATACATACAGCTGAAAGGAAAATGCTACCTTTTGTCTTTGGTAGTAAAGGCTTATATATTTCACAACAGAATAGCTAGAAATATGTAGTTATCATTTTGAAAGATATATTAAAAGGAAGCATTACATGCAAACTAGTGTGTCAGCACTTATTTTTAATTCAATTGCATTAATAAAGTAGGTAAATAATTTTGGAAGAGGACATTAAAATGTAGATCAAGTTCTTTGCCTTATGTACTGCTCCATTTCATATCTGTACAGTTAGCTTTTGTGTATTTTTATCACAGTTTCTACCATAGTTTAAAAAGTCAGATATTTTGGTTAAAAAATAATGGAATATTTATATTCACTAAAATGATTTGTTATGTAATCTCAATCTGGTTGCCTTGATTTTTGTCTCTGGAATTACTATGCAGTCATCATATTAGCAGTTAAAATTAGAAATGAAAACAAAAACATGGATTTGTGCACTCACTGATATTTATATAATTAGGTTGTATATGTAGTATATATGTGCAATGTACATTTAGGTTTTTTTATGTTTGCACTTTAAAAATATTTTTGTTAGCACAGAAAAGTGAGTTTTACTGTGCTGTTTCCATGTGTTATGCTTTGTATTCATCTGCAACATCCTGTACTTCCTCATTGGTCCCCTCCTGTGAATAGTGTTCTCCTTGGTTCTCATGTTGGTTGTATTTCATCGTCATCATTCTTTGCTTCCCTTGCCTTCTTTCTTCTCATGGTCTCTTTACTGCCTTGACGTTGCACGCAGGATTGTATGTATGTGTGTGTGTGTGTACAAACATTTACATGTATCTGTGATACACACACACACACACACACACACACACACACACACACGAGCTTAAACCTAAATTCAACATGTGATAAAAGGAATGCATTTGTCTTTGTAAGTCTCATTACTTTGCTTTACATGACTTCTAGATCATTCACTTCCCTGAAGATGCCATGATTTCATCTTTTTATATAGCTGGATAAATTCCATTGTTTATTACTTCATTGTTTCTACTCATCTAATAATGGATTTCTAGACTGTCTCTGTTTCTTAGCAATTATGAATAATGTGTTAGATTTTGATACGACATTTATAACACAGTTCTTCTTCGGGTTATATTAAGACGAAAACCACTGAAAATTATTAACTGCTAATCTAGGCTTGCTGCTCCTTTTAGGAAGGTATGGTACGATGTGATACAGCAGTTGGAACACCTGATTATATCTCACCCGAAGTATTAAAATCCCAAGGCGGTGATGGCTATTATGGACGAGAGTGTGACTGGTGGTCAGTTGGGGTATTTTTATATGAAATGCTTGTAGGTGAGTAAAGGAGGGTTTTGTTTTAGTTACGTCTGTATGTGTGGGGGACATGCTTTAATATTATTTTATGTGTATGGGTATTTTATCTGATGTATGTTATGTACCATATGTATGCCTAGTGTAGCAGCAAGTGTTGTTAAGGCATCTCTTGAACTCCTGTTTTTGTTTGAAGTATCTATAATGTTTTTCATCCCAAACCCACCACTTGGCTTTCTCTACTATAATACAATATTAAATTTGTAGGAAATAAACAAGATCCCTAACCTGTTTTGTCTGTTTTAAAAGCTATTTATAGGCTAATTTTGTGATGTGTTCATTTTTCTATATTAAGTGTATACTTTTAGTTTAACAAGTTATTGTTTGTTTGTTTTTTTAAAACCAGGTAACTGATTCTTCCTTTAAAATACGTATTTTTATAAATGTATTTCTTTGGCTTTCTTTTTTTTTCTGTCGATTTTTTTCAGGTGATACACCTTTTTATGCAGATTCTTTGGTTGGGACTTACAGTAAAATTATGAACCATAAAAATTCACTTACTTTCCCTGATGATAATGACATATCAAAAGAGGCAAAAAATCTCATTTGTGCCTTCCTTACAGACAGGTAAATAATTTTGACACTGAGTTTGCTTTTGTCATTATTACAGTGTGAGTGCTTATGCCCCAGCATACAAATTAGCTCTTCTCTCCTCTCAAGTCTAAGTTGTGAGGCTCCCATAGCATGCGCTTTTTCCTGCTCAGCCATCTCATCGGCTTATACACTTCTTTAAGTTCTAAAGCATTCTCATTTTGCTGCTCAGTTTTAAAGGTTCATACTTGACCTCTCTTGGCTTATGGATGGACTATTAGAATATAAAAGCTGATGTCTTGAAAGTTTATGAGAATAAAGCCTAATACAAGGTTAGGGTATCCTGGTATCTTAAGCCTGTCAGCTTAGTGCTCATAAGCAGTCAGCTGATGGCCAGATAGATAATATTTTGTTTGTTTTGTTTTGTTTTAACTTGATTAATTATCAGACTGATAATTAGTGAATCCTAGGGGGTTTTTTCCGTGCTGTGTGGGAACTCACTTTGTAAATCAGACTGGCCTTGAATTCACAGAGATAATTGCTTCTGCCTCCCAAGTGCTGGGGTTAACATTACCTGACACCACATCCAGCTAGGCTTTTTACCCCTTTTTATTCTTGATGTACTAAAACCTCTGGAATCTGGGTGCATCTTTACACTAATCGAAAGCATGTTTCCCTTAGTTAAGTGATAACATTCCTTCAATTTATGACAGCTTTCATTTGGTAATTGATAGTATTTAAATGAGTGCCTTTCTTGTAGACATAGCTATTGTGTTTTCTAGCTGCAACAAGTGCTTATGAATGTATATGTTTTTTTAATTTAAAAAGTGGAACATTGTATATACTTTTGTAGCTTACTGTAATATTTATGTTCCAGTGCTGGAAATTGAATCCAGGACTTAAGATACAGGACAGGGGAGTGAGAGTTTAGTTCAGTCACTTACTTATGTAAGAACTTGGATTTAATTCTCTTTAATATATGCATTAATAATTAAAAACAAAAAACAATCAAATGACTTTTAAGTTGATGTTTAATGTTGATCATATATTGTTAACTTTAGTTGCAGAAGCATAGTACTTATAAGTATATTTCAATTTGAGGATTACTTTAATTAAAATTAATTTATCCTCAGTATGTTGTTGCTTGCAAGGCAGTTTTTAGATTTTTTAACATTTTAATGTAAGGAACTATCTTGTGCTGTATGTTTGGTGCTAGCCAAATAGGAATTAACAAGTTGCGTGGTATCTGCTTCATTTAACCTTATAGTTCTCTTATGAGAAAGTAGACATTGTGCGGTGGTAATTACAGTGAGGTATAAGCACTGTGTGCCAGAGGATCTGGCCTGAAAGAGTCAGTGAAAGCTCCTAACAAAGTGTTATACATACAAAGCAGTGTTTTTAACTTTTGAAGGTATTCCACTTAAGCTCTGATAGATAACATGTGGCAAGTTATCTACCAAGTCCCCATTTTCACTTCTGTTGAAGGCAAGTTTTAGTTCATGATGCTTTCCAAAGGGTTTTGGGTTTTGTTTCTGTTCATTTTAAGATGGATGTGAGTGACTGTTTGGCTGCAGGCTGAATCCAGGACTCTAAATGCTGTGACTGTACTACAGTCTCACTGTAGCTCTAAGCTATGTGACTGGACTATAGTCTCACTGTAGCTCTATGCTATGTGACTGGACTACAGTCTCACTGTAGCTCTATGCTATGTGACTGGACTACAGTCTCACTGTAGCTCTATGCTATGTGACTGGACTACAGTCTCACTGTAGCTCTATGCTATGTGACTGGACTACAGTCTCACTGTAGCTCTATGCTGTGACTGGACTACAGTCTCACTGTAGCTCTATGCTATGTGACTGGACTACAGTCTCACTGTAGCTCTATGCTATGTGACTGGACTACAGTCTCACTGTAGCTCTATGCTATGTGACTGGACTACAGTCTCACTGTAGCTCTATGCTATGTGACTGGACTACAGTCTCACTGTAGCTCTATGCTATGTGACTGGACTACAGACTCACTGTAGCTCTATGCTGTGACTGGACTACAGTCTCACTGTAGCTCTATGCTATGACTGGACTACAGTCTCACTGTAGCTCTATGCTATGTGACTGGACTACAGTCTCACTGTAGCTCTATGCTATGTGACTGGACTACAGTCTCACTGTAGCTCTATGCTGTGACTGGACTACAGTCTCACTGTAGCTCTATGCTATGTGACTGGACTACAGTCTCACTGTAGCTCTATGCTATGTGACTGGACTACAGTCTCACTGTAGCTCTATGCTATGTGACTGGACTACAGTCTCACTGTAGCTCTATGCTATGTGACTGGACTACAGTCTCACTGTAGCTCTATGCTATGTGACTGGACTACAGTCTCACTGTAGCTCTATGCTATGTGACTGGACTACAGTCTCACTGTAGCTCTATGCTATGTGACTGGACTACAGTCTCACTGTAGCTCTATGCTGTGACTGGACTACAGTCTCACTGTAGCTCTATGCTATGTGACTGGACTACAGTCTCACTGTAGCTCTATGCTATGTGACTGGACTACAGTCTCACTGTAGCTCTATGCTATGTGACTGGACTACAGTCTCACTGTAGCTCTATGCTATGTGACTGGACTACAGTCTCACTGTAGCTCTATGCTATGTGACTGGACTACAGTCTCACTGTAGCTCTATGCTATGTGACTGGACTACAGTCTCACTGTAACTCTCGCTGATCTTGAGCTTTAAATCCTCCTGCCTCTCTGTACGCTACTATCAGGATAGAGTCATTTTCCTCATGCCCTGCTTTGCTATTATCAGGTTTTGATTGGTAAAAAATGCTGAATAATTTTTAAAAATAAAGTGGAAATTAAAATTTTACATGTGTTTCTGGAATTTTTGGTAGAATTTGATATGTATTAAAGTTGTTTACACAAAAATTTACCACAAGCTTTAAAAACAATTAAAAGTCATTGTGTTTGACTCATCGTATAAGCTGTTTTTCTGAATTTTATTATCAATAGGAAATGGGAACAAATCTGTGCTTTTATGTATTTTTCCCTTTAAAAAAAATTTTCTTTAAAGTTAGTCTGTGCTTTATTTTCTGAAAACTTTGCTGATAATAGATTTTATAGGTGACAGAACTGCTCAGGTTTGGTGTCTGTCATGAAGTTATAATAAGATCTTTTTATTATTATACAAGTTATAATAAGATCTTAAATGATTACTTTTCTCCTCTATTTAGAGAAGTGAGATTGGGCAGAAATGGTGTAGAGGAAATCAAACGTCATCTCTTCTTCAAAAATGACCAGTGGGCTTGGGAAACGCTCCGAGACAGTAAGTTCTTTTTTTCCCTGGACATTCAAGAGTATTTGAAAGTAGTTACAGTAAGTTGAAAGTGCCTTACAAAATATTTGCATATAATTGAGGAAAATAAACTCACAGATTGCCTAAACCTAGTTAAAAAGAGCACTTGGTAATTCTGGAGACCTTTATGGAGCTATGCCCCTCATGTCCCTTGTACAGCATACATACTGATGGAAATTGAGTGGGGCTCAACAGTCATAGTTGATACTTGAGCATTTTTGAGTTGCCCTTCATTTAGGCTTTGTTATTTCTATAGGAAAATAATAAGTAGGAGCAAATGGACTAGTTTTCTCCTGGTTCAACTAAAACTTAAGCTGTAAGTTGGCTGTATTACTGTTAAGTCCAGAATATAACTCAGTTTTATTTAAATTTACATTGGAACTTGGAGGGCTTTGCAGAATGCAGTTGTAAAATAAATATGCTAGAATTTAATTGTCAGTCATTATAGAACGTTTTCTTATTTTTTATAAAACAGTTAAATTATGAGGTGATCTGAAGAAAACTTTACATTACACAGTTACACATATTAAATTATATTTAAATATATATATATATTTTTTGTTTGTTTGTTTGTTTGTTTGTTTTTCGAGTCAAGGTTTCTCTGTATAGTCCGGGCTGTCCTGGAACTCACTTTGTAGACCAGGCTGGCCTCGAACTCAGAAATCCGCCTGCCTGTGCCTCCCAAGTGCTGGGATTAAAGGCGTGCGCCACCACCGCCCAGCCTATAATATTTTTATTATGATTATGTATATGCTATATAGTATATTATATAATATAACATATTGTATATTATATAATCACATATATAATTATATAAACATGTAAAATATATTAAATGTATATTATACGTCATAATTATGATTATAAGATTATTATGCTGTACATTAGCATCAAGGTACATAATAGTACTAAAGATGACCCAGACTTAGAAGAATAAGAATTCATCTTTTTCCATACTGAAGTTTCAGAAGTTTTTGTTTGTTGTTGGTTTTTTTGTTCGGTTGGTTTTTATTTTTTCCTTTTTACTCATCAAAAGAAGGATGCTGCTGCTAGCCCATCACCTATGAATAGTAAGGGAAATGAGCTTTCCTGGATAGGAACAGTAGGACTGTGGAATTCATTGAGACAATAAGTGGTAGTTCTTACTTGAGAAAAATTTTAAATTAATTTTGAAGTCCATGATGTACATTTGCTAGTTTTAGTGATGTATTGTAGTTGTCAACGATTACTAAAAGAAACAGGTGCATTGTTTATCTATATCATATTTTGTTTTATACTATAAAATCACTCATGAAGAAGGGAAAACTACTCCAGAGATGAATAGATTGTACTCTAGCAAGGGGTGTCATTGACTGTACTTATAGGCTTATTAGAGAAGCTAGAGCACAGCATGACCTTGGGAGATGTCATGAACAGTTACATCCAGTCAAGAAATCTACAACAGAAAACAATAAACCACTCTGCAAGTAGGAGGGTTTTATATATAAGTATATATATAAATGTATGATTATATTTATTATATATAAAATACTTATTGTGACTTGTTTGACCTAGCAGACATCTGTCTGTCTCGTCTTTGTTGCAGTATTAATCATAGTTAACCATTGTTTACATGTGTGTGCCATTTGTTAAATCTATCAGTCATTAAGCATTTAGATTTCTCTACTCTCTAGCTCTTGTTAGCTATTTTTCCACCAATGTTTATTTTGAAATATGTTATAACTATTTTATAATTATGTAGAGTATATATGGATACTTGAAGAAATGTCTACTTGAGTAATTATCAACAAAAAGGAATTGAAGAATCATTTTACATTTCTGATTTTAGGTTTTTGAACAATCAGTCATTACCTACCCCGATGCTTTCTCATAGTGGTTTTGGTTTGCAATTTCCTATTGACTACTGATAGGACATGGAAGTTAAACACTTCCATGTTTGTTTATTGACCATATGTATAATTTTAAATTTTCCCTCATTTTTAATTGGTTCAGTTTTGTATTATTTCTCTATGGAATTTTTAAAATCACACAGGTAAAAACATTTATTATCTTGACTTTTACATTCATCTATATAGTTATCTTTTCCTATTTTTTCTTCATGGCTGAGATTATACTGTTGACTGTATGCATCTTCAAGTGGTTCTTTTATAGGTTCTCTTTCATTTGTATTCAGTTTCCTAGATGCATATATTGATATGTTTTATCAGATTTGAGGAGCTCTGGACAGTATTTCTTTAAATACTCTTTCTGCCTCTTTTTCTTCTCTTGTGCCAGTTGTCTTATATGCCCATGTTGATCAGTTGACTGTGTGTTACAATTCCTTTAGTCTGCTGACTTTTTATTCAGTGCCAGGATTTTTATTTCATTCTTTTTTGTATCACCTAACAGTTAAGACATCATTCTCCTTCTTCCTTATAGTTCATTGTCCATAGTATCTTTTAATGTCTATACAAATAAAGATTTATTATAAAATTGTGTTTAGTAGTTCAAATGTCTGGAGTTCCCCAGTCGTGTTTTTTTTTTCCCCTCCAAAAATTCCGAGGGGCTGAACCATATGTCCTTTTTTTTTTTTTAAGCAAAATAACATAGTAATTTTTTGTTATGAGCTTGACATTTTGAATGTTAATAGTGTTAACTCTAAAAATCACATTACTCCTCTAAAAATCACATTACTCCTCTCAAAATCACATTACTCCTCTAAAAATCACATTACTCCTCTAAAGATCACATTACTCCTCTAAAAATCACATTACTCCTCTAAAGATCACATTACTCCTCTAAAATCACATTACTCCTCTAATGATCACATTACTCCTCTAAAGATCACATTACTCCTCTAAAGATCACATTACTCCTCTAAAGATCACATTACTCCTCTAAAAATCACATTACTCCTCTAAAATCACATTACTCCTCTAAAGATCACATTACTCCTCTAAAGATCACATTACTCCTCTAAAATCACATTACTCCTCTAAAAATCACATTACTCCTCTAAAGATCACATTACTCCTCTAAAGATCACATTACTCCTCTAAAAATCACATTACTCCTCTAAAATCACATTACTCCTCTAAAATCACATTACTCCTCTAAAATCACATTACTCCTCTAAAAATCACATTACTCCTCTAAAGATCACATTACTCCTCTAAAGATCACATTACTCCTCTAAAATCACATTACTCCTCTAAGATCACATTACTCCTCTAAAGATCACATTACTCCTCTAAAGATCACATTACTCCTCTAAAGATCACATTACTCCTCTAAAGATCACATTACTCCTCTAAAGATCACATTACTCCTCTAAAGATCACATTACTCCTCTAAAATCACATTACTCCTCTAAAATCACATTACTCCTCTAAAGATCACATTACTCCTCTAAAGATCACATTACTCCTCTAAAGATCACATTACTCCTCTAAAGATCACATTACTCCTCTAAAGATCACATTACTCCTCTAAAGATCACATTACTCCTCTAAAGATCACATTACTCCTCTAAAGATCACATTACTCCTCTAAAATCACATTACTCCTCTAAAATCACATTACTCCTCTAAAATCACATTACTCCTCTAAAGATCACATTACTCCTCTAAAGATCACATTACTCCTCTAAAATCACATTACTCCTCTAAGATCACATTACTCCTCTAAAATCACATTACTCCTCTAAAGATCACATTACTCCTCTAAAGATCACATTACTCCTCTAAAGATCACATTACTCCTCTAAAGATCACATTACTCCTCTAAAGATCACATTACTCCTCTAAGATCACATTACTCCTCTAAAATCACATTACTCCTCTAAAATCACATTACTCCTCTAAAATCACATTACTCCTCTAAAGATCACATTACTCCTCTAAAAATCACATTACTCCTCTAAAGATCACATTACTCCTCTAAAGATCACATTACTCCTCTAAAAATCACATTACTCCTCTAAAAATCACATTACTCCTCTAAAGATCACATTACTCCTCTAAAATCACATTACTCCTCTAAAGATCACATTACTCCTCTAAAGATCACATTACTCCTCTAAGATCACATTACTCCTCTAAGATCACATTACTCCTCTAAAATCACATTACTCCTCTAAAGATCACATTACTCCTCTAAAGATCACATTACTCCTCTAAAGATCACATTACTCCTCTAAAGATCACATTACTCCTCTAAAAATCACATTACTCCTCTAAAATCACATTACTCCTCTAAAATCACATTACTCCTCTAAAATCACATTACTCCTCTAAAGATCACATTACTCCTCTAAAGATCACATTACTCCTCTAAAGATCACATTACTCCTCTAAAGATCACATTACTCCTCTAAAAATCACATTACTCCTCTAAAATCACATTACTCCTCTAAAGATCACATTACTCCTCTAAAGATCACATTACTCCTCTAAAGATCACATTACTCCTCTAAAGATCACATTACTCCTCTAAAGATCACATTACTCCTCTAAAGATCACATTACTCCTCTAAAGATCACATTACTCCTCTAAAAATCACATTACTCCTCTAAAAATCACATTACTCCTCTAAAAATCACATTACTCCTCTAAAATCACATTACTCCTCTAAAGATCACATTACTCCTCTAAAGATCACATTACTCCTCTAAAAATCACATTACTCCTCTAAAAATCACATTACTCCTCTAAAAATCACATTACTCCTCTAAAAATCACATTACTCCTCTAAAGATCACATTACTCCTCTAAAGATCACATTACTCCTCTAAAGATCACATTACTCCTCTAAAGATCACATTACTCCTCTAAAGATCACATTACTCCTCTAAAATCACATTACTCCTCTAAAGATCACATTACTCCTCTAAAGATCACATTACTCCTCTAAAGATCACATTACTCCTCTAAAGATCACATTACTCCTCTAAAGATCACATTACTCCTCTAAAGGTTACGGACTGTGATGAGCATTGATCATCCAAACTGGTTTTATAAAGTCCATTTCCCTTGCTTTGTGTGATTACTATAATCTCTGTTCTGTTAGCCAATGACAGAAATTTCCTAGGTACCAACATTATGAGTTCCTTGTTTGGTTTCTTTCTTTCTCTCTTTCTCTCTCTCTCTCTCTCTCTCTCTCTCTCTCTCTCTCTCTCTCTCTCTCTCTCTTTCTTTTCCCTTTGTTTCCATTGTTCTTTTTTTTTTTTCTAAAAGTTTTTAAACGTGTGTGTGTGTGTGTGTGTGTGTGTGTGTGTGTGTGTGTATCACTAAATCCAGAAGAGGGCATCTGAACCCCTGTAACTGAAATTGGAGGTGGTTGTGAGGCACTTGATGAAGTGCTGGAAGTAGAACTTGGGTCTTCTGCAAGAGCAGCAAATGCTCTTGACTCTGATCCATCTCTCTAGGTCCTCTAAGTCACTGTTTATTAAACAGCCCCTGTTTATCTTAAGGTATTATTAGATTAGTCTCAAGAAAGTTGCCTCTGACAGTTTTTGCCAACACAGTGTTTACTTCAATAGAAAAAGGTGTTTTTAGGATTCCCTCTTTGTTTTCTTGATGCCCATTTCATTATTGGTTATTTATTTACAAAGCCTGTATCTGATTACACTGTTGATAATAAGTCAGTAAAGTAGTCCTAACCTCACTAACTAGCTCTCACGTGATTAGATGACTTTATGCACAGTCTTAAACATGGCAACTCAGAAGCAGAGATTTCAGAACTCTAAAAGGATGTCTTCCACTTAGATCTCAGCAGTTTATAAAGGAAGGAAGGAAGGAAGGAAGGAAGGAAGGAAGGAGAAAAGAAAGAAAAAAAAAGAAAAACCTTTAAAGGTTTTAAACTACTCTGATGGGCAGGTAAGATGGCTCATTAGATAAAGGTGCTTGTCACCAAAGGCCACCAGAATTTTTCCCAGTATCCACATAAGTACCTACAAGTTGTCCTCTGACCTCCATAATATGCCATGCCATGGAGATGTATGCACACAAAAGTGAAGCATGATAAAATATTTTCTAAAAATTAAAACAACACCTCATAAGAAAATGTAGTCCATTGATAATGGCAAGAGAAAATACCATACTGGTTGGCTTCTTTAAAATATTATGTGATAGTTTTTACTAAAAACAGGCTTTGAAACTTCAGTAAATTGACTGGATAAATCTGTTTTGGGGTAACAGGGACTATTGTCCTTAGCATTATAAGCTATTTAACAGATATCAGTAGCATTTCTTACCCTATCAATGATAGCTGCAAGTGTATACAGATTTTGTCAAATGTTATTTCAGTGGACAAAAAATTGAGATGGAAAGATACTGCTTTAAGAAGTACGTTTACCAGGCATGGTGACACACAGCTTTAACCCTAAGCACTCAGGAGGCAAAGGTAAGCAGGTCTCAGTGAGTTTGAGACCAGCCAAGGTTGCCTCAAAAAACGAATAAAACAGTGAGAGGAATTCCCAAAGGAGGGAAGGAAGGTAAGAAAGATTGATTTTGCTGAGACCATAATTTACTTGTCAAGGAGCAGTGATCTTTTATGTACTTCTCATTTTACAAATCAGGCAGTTCTTTTGACCATGAAAGTAGAAAACCCCCTTTCCCTTCTGTTGCTACTGTTGGTTAATGCTACAGCTTTGATGGCCTAGCTCTGTTGCTTTGTTCTAAAGTTGGCCAAATAGTTTTGTGTACCTAAGATTGTACTTGATATTTTTCTGCCTGGGTCTCAGTGATTAAAAAGAAAAATGGCATGTTTATATAAGTAAATCAGTGAAACAAGTTCTGTTGGTTTTGCTCATAGACATCTTTTTCTCTAAAGAAAGTGAAGTAATTGTATCTAAGGCAGTGATCCAGTAAAGGCTATATACTTTGGTTGGTCCAGATGGATGTTTGGTTTTCTTTGAAACAAGGTTTCTCTATGTAGCCCTGGCTGTTCTGGAGCTCACTCAGTACACCAGGCTGGCCTAGGACTTAGCTTTGTTGCCTCTGCCTTTCTAGTGCTGAGATTAAAGACATACACCACCACTGCCTAGCTTTATACTTAGATGTGCTCTTTTATATAATTTTCAAGCTCCAGAAAATATTAGAAATATTACTTTCACGTGGTATTTTCCCTTATTAGATAGAAATCCTTTAACCACTCCCATCATGTGTGATTGCCTTCCTTCTCTTTATTTGTAGGACAACAAAGAAATAATTTTGATTTTTCAGTTTTCTCTGTAGCAAATTAACAACTTAAAATAGTAATCCAGTACTTAAAATGGACCTTTTTTTACAAGCACACTTTGTTAAGCTGTATGTTCTGAAAATTAACATATGCATTCCCAAATGCTTTTGAGTATTTTAAGCTATGTTGTGTTTTGTAGCAAATCTTAATTTTACTTGTAGCATGAACCTTAAGTTTGATACATAAGTAACTGCAAAGATATAATTTTCATTTAATTTTGAAATCTAGTAAATCTTAGTATTGTAGAATTTGATGCATTTTATGTTGTGATTTACAAGCTATTTAGAAGCAAGAAATCATCAGTAGTTAGTGTGGATTCTGTTTGCTTGCTTTAGATGAAGTCTGTCTTGTTGCCCAGTTGTTTAGCTAGCCCTGAACTCCTGGGCTCAGCACTCCTGAGCAGCCTCTTGAGTAGCTAGTATTATAGGTGTATGCTGCACTGCTGGGCTGCTATAGCTTTGTGCCACTTTGTTTGTTATAAGTTTGAAAAGAACAACTACTTTCTTTTTGTTTTTAGCTGTAGCACCCGTTGTGCCTGACTTAAGTAGTGACATTGATACTAGTAATTTCGATGACTTAGAAGAAGATAAAGGAGATGAAGAGACATTTCCTATTCCAAAAGCTTTTGTTGGCAATCAGCTACCTTTTGTAGGATTTACATATTACAGCAATCGTAGGTAAGTACTCCAAGCAGTAATTTGGGGGTAAGTAAGTGATAATTCTTTTATAGTCACCATATTTTCTTAAAGATAACTAAATATTGTTTTAAAGTGGGATTGACAGTATCTAAAGTGGGATTGTTAGAGCTTTTTAGTATGCCAATTTTTAAAAATAATTATTTTATATATAAGTACATTATAGCTGTCTTCAGACACACCAGAAGAAGGCTTCTGATCCCTTTACAGATAGATGGTTGTGAGCACCAGGTGGGTGCTGGAATTGAACTCAGGACCTCTGTAAGAACAGTCAGTGTTCCTAACTGCTGAGTCATCTCTCCAGACCCCACAAATTGTCATTTTTAGAATTTGGTATTTGAGGGTTTTTTTCTTAGTCTCATTCATGTTAAGAGTATAGTTTTTCAGGAAAATTTACGTTGAATTATGTGGCATATCTTCAAGTGAAAATAACAGATGAAATAATTATGTTAATACTGACATTTCAATTACTATTTTTAAAGAGTTAACTGCTCAAAAATTTTAGAATAACATAATACATTTACCTAGCATTTTATCACTGTATTAATACTTCTGAAAGCCCATAATTTTTAGGTTTTGAAAATTAGTTTCTCCTTCCCCCTCAAAAAAGCCCAGAATATTTAATGAGCATTTCTATGAACTATAACATACAATCGTACCTATAGTGTTATGTTTGACAAATAACTGTAGCCTTTTATGTTTCCATTCCCTTAGATAGAGACAACTTACCTGAACTCTGAGTTGTCTTAAGGGCTATGTGAATAAAAACATAGTAAAACATAATTGTGCTTTTCATGAAGTAAGCACTCAGTATTTGCTGTTCCTAACTCATAACATCTATTGTTAGCTTCTATCTTTACATGTACATAATAAGCTTAACCTTTAGCATATTTTATTGTGTTGGGCATTCATCCATTCAACAGATATATTTGATAATTTGTTCTTTGTCACATGGATGGTCATACTGTGGTACAGAATAGTACATGTCCAATGAGGAAATGGATGAACTTATAATGTAAGTTCTACTTAACAGAAACAAAGTGCTAGACTAGTACTATGCAACAAAGTACTTCTGGTTTAAATCTGCACACCTGCTATTCTTCATTGTTTTAAACTTTTCTTGTTTTAAACATCAATTTTTTTTATGGCATGGTTTTAAATATTTGACTTACTTGGAGTGATTATTACACTTGAATAATTACATGTTAACAAGTCTTATCATTTAAATCAGAACTTTCTTAATGATGGATTTCGGTCTACAGTAGAAATCAAGAAGGCAGTGTAGTCTTGCCTCCTAAATTCATTTTCCCAAGATTGACTTAGCACTACACTGGGCACTGGAGCAACATCACTACTGGATAGCTCACTTGAGCTTTGCCCATGAAAAAGTTTACTGTTTAATCCCTTCCTCCTGACACCTTACATAATACTGTATCTACTTTATGTTGGCATATATAAACAGGAGATCTTCTAGATAGGTTTTTCTAAAGTCTAATTTTATGTTAAATTATCTAGGATATAATGGTGCTTTTATGTTTTTATGAAAACAATATGTTGACAAACAATCCCCAGTATTTTTGAATTCTCTGTATGGAGTACAGCAGTTACTTTGTTTCTCTATACAAAGTTAATCTTTAGACAGTTTGTACTACATTATCATGCACTTCATTGTATTTTCTGAATTTCCTTTATATTCATGCTTCATGATCCTAAGTAATGTTTATATTTCTTAAAAATAGAATGTATTGTATTCTTAAATATCATAGTCTTATTGTTTAATATAAATATTTCTTTTTATTACTTTATGCGTATACATGTAGGCCTGGGTATATGTCTACATAGACCATGTATGCAGAAATGTAGTGCCTTTTAAAAGTAATTGTCCACATTTTATGTAAAAGCAACACTATATGCAATACAAAGACCGCTTGAACACAGAAGACAAAGGTGGAGAAGATATGGATAGACGGTGTCCTCGTAGTCCCCTTCTACACTCAGAGACCCTTTTACTACTAGCTTTGTTGAATGCAAGTTATATATCATATTAAATCTGCAAAATTCTTGCTCTGTTCAGAGCCCCTGGCAGGATCTTTTGGTCTTAAGCATTTGGTTTTTTGTGCTATTTTATAGCAAATCTAAAATATAGAAGTCAAACCTAATGTGTGTTGTTAATGTTGAGAATGGGATCCTTCTCTTTGTCATGATATTAAGAGTGAAGAATTAAAAAAAAAACCAAAGCTAAACTTTGAGTTAAAAGCGAACTCGAAGACGAACGAGCGCTGAGGTTGTGATTACTTTGGCTCTCAGCACTATTACACTGCTTTGTGTAATAAATACCACTTTGTTTCTTGATGTTGATGTATCATTAATGTTTCCACTTAAGTATTTTAAAAATTTGGCAAGTTTTTGTTTTTAATTTTTCTGAACAGTATAAATATTAATATATTTTCCTATAGAAATGTTGAATTATAATTGTAGTGTCACTTAAGAACAATCTAATTTATATATTGTTTCTAAAATAAAAATTAAACATACTTTATTTTTAAAAAGTTATCTAGTGAACAAAACAGGCACACAGTGCATATTGTTTCTATATATATATTTAAAATGCTATTTTCTTTATAAATTCTTTTTAAATTCCTTACCCTCACCTGATAGATACTTACCTTCAGCAAATCCCAGTGAGAACAGATCCAGCTCCAATGTGGATAAAAGCTTGGTAGGTATTTCTTATTCTCAGTTTTGTTTTTATTTTCAAGTTGACAGATAATGTATTTGTGTGTATGATATTAAGCAAGCCTGTGAATGTGCAGCTAGTTTAGATATTTATGACACTTAAATTATTGTCTACTCTTCAGTATTTCTTATCTGAGTATCAAATGAAATAATATATAAGCTGGAAATTGTATTAAATGATAACTACTCATTTCATTACCCTGTCCTCAGGCCCTAATAACCTGCTCTACTTTATCTCTCAATTTCTTCTACTGTCTTCCTATAAATGGAATTAGATACATTTGTCTTTATGTGTCAGGCTTATTTCGTTTACTTAAATTCATCCATGTTGCAGTATATGTTATAGACTTCCTTTTAAAGACTGCATAGTATCTCAGAGGACATGTTTACCACATTAAGTATAACATGCATTAAGTGAAAAGAGTTAAGTAAAGGGATATGCTACAAACATCAATCAGACAGAACAGTAGAGGGTAACACCTTTGTACTAACAGCGGTGGAAAGTCATTGCTCTTATACTGCTGAAAGCAAGGAGAAAGTTTGGCATGATAAAAGAGGAACGTAAAATGTAGAACAAGAGGTATTGAGAGAGTAATTTCATATCTCCACCTTTCGTGTAGTTTATTTTATTTTTAATTTTTATTATTTTCCCTTATTGTCTGAGACTAATAGCACAGCAGATCCAGGCAGTGTAATCTGTAGTTTTTATGACAAAAATAGAAGATCGATCTTTAAGACTGAAAAGGAGTTGGGGAAATAGAGAATAACTAGTATTGCTAGCATAACTTAATTTCTTCATTCTTTGGAATTTGTTATATATAATAAATAAGCACATTACTAAGAACTTGATATGTTCTGGTTAGGGATTCTTTCTGTTCTTCATTTGACTGGAAAACAAGCCTACCTGACTTATTTCTCTCCATCTAAGAATAATCATCCTTAAAATACCTTGTGTATACAAGAAACTTTTTTTTTTTTTAATTTTCAAGATAGAGTTTTTCCGCGTAATCCTTGCTGTCCTGGAACTTGTTGTGTAGACCAAGATAGCCTCAAACTTACAGAGATCCACCTGCCTCTTCCTCCTGAGTGCTAGGATTACAGGCATGCACCACCACTACCTTTTTCAAAGATGCATTTTATTTACATTTGTTTTGTGGTTTGTGTGGTTTGTGGTACTGGAGTTCAAAGCCAGTGTCTGATATAAACTCGACTACTGAGCTGTATCCTCATTATCTTGATTATATGCTTTTTAATTAAGAAGCAGAGGAGTAACGATTGTTTTTTATTTGCTGTTTCTTACATTTTTTCAAGATTTAAAACTTTTTAATGAATATGTGTATATACTTGGGTGTTTGTTGGTACACCATGTGAGTCCAAGTACCTGGGGAATATAGAAGAGACCATCAGGTCACCCGGAACTGGAGCTACAGGTGGTTTTGAGCTGCCTGATATGGGTGCTGGGAACTGAACTCTCTTTCTCTCTAAGAGTAGTAAGTGCTCATAACCACTGAGCCCATTTGCAATGTAGCTCTTACTGGCCTCCAGCTTGGTGTCTGGTCAAAGATGAGCATGAACTTGATCTTTGTGCCCCTCAATCCCATGTGTTGCCATTACTGGTATGGGTCACTTATATCCAGTTTATGTGGTACTGGGGGATAGAAGCTAGGGCTTCATGCATCCTAGGTAAGCAGTCTATGAACTGAGCCATTTCCCCAATACTGGTTTGTTTGTTTTTTTTTAACTTGGTTTGGTTTCTTGAAATAATCTCTGATAATTTAGGGTAGCTATGGTGACCTTGAACTTCTGATTTCACTTCCACAATGCCAGCAGCCATTTTTATGAAGCAGATACCATTCTTTTTCTTCTGATATATTTCCTCTTAAATGTAAGAAAACATGTGATAAAAGGGAAAGTGAGAAGTGGGGAAGGAACTATGCTGGTACTCTTTCTGCTCTGGTCGTTTTTAAAATTAAATTTTTTATTTGTTTCTGTGTACATGTGTATATGCAGAGGTCAGATTCAGTGCTTTTTCTTTTGCTTTCCACTTTTTTCTTTGATTCGGGATCTCTCCCTAATTTTGGAGCTCATTGATTAGCTAAGCTGGCTGACCAGCAAACCCCAGGCATCCTATCATCTACCACTAGGATTATAATCATGTGCCACCACCCTCTTCTTACATCGATGCTTGTATGGGAAGCACTACTGATGAACTAATTTCTAGTCCTGGGATACTAATTATTTTAGGATGTCAATATTATGTAACAAATTAGGACATTAAGTGCTCAAGTTTTATTGTGCATACAAGGATCATGGACCTACTTATTCTTAAAGTTTGACATGAGCTAATTCCTCAGTGATATTTTATCTTGTGCTATATTTGATTTTCCCCCATTATCAGATATCATATTTTCTTCTCTCCTTTTCATGTTTGCTAAAATGCTTTCTTTCTACTTTCTTCTCCTTTAGGCTAATTTTTCATCTGTCAGATGTACCTTAAAGCATTTATATTTTTGGTAAAATTAGAAGTGGCTCCTTTTCTTTAGAACATTCAATAGGCAGTCTTATTAACACCACAGTGTAATATTTTATGCCTATGTCTTGGGATTATTGTATGTTTTTGTTTTTGTTTGGTTTCTTTTGGTTTTTCGAGACAGGGTTTCTCTGTATAGCCCTGGCTGTCCTGGAACTCACTTTGTAGACCAGGCTGGCCTCGAACTCAGAAATCTGCCTGCCTCTGCCTCCCGAGTGCAGGGATTAAAGGCATGCGCCACCACGCCCGGCTCTATTGTATTTTTTTAACTGATAATGTAAAACATAAAAGTGTACGTACTGGGCTAATATATAATGTTTTTATGCATACAAATTATGCACAACTCTATTGAGAAAATACAAACTAACATTCAGAAAGATAAAAGATTGAACTAAATAATCATATTCTAAACAGCCATAAAATGTTAATAAAAGGTATTACTTTTAATTTCTCTGAACATTAGCAGAATGAAGGTTTTTTTTTTTTAAATTAAAGCAGGAAAGTTTACAGAAAACAATCTACAAGCTTGAAGAGCAACTACATAATGAAATGCAATTAAAAGATGAAATGGAGCAGAAATGCAGGTAAGACTGTCCTTCAGTGAGACTCTCATTAAAAGTTAGATATATATTTTAGAATGTATACTCTGTCAACATCTAGAGGTATATGGAGGGTGGGGACATCAAAGTTGCTACTTATGTACACCTATAAAAAGTGTCTTGGCCAGAATTGAAAATAATATTAATGGCTTGTCATATAGCTTGACAGTAGAGTCAGTAGACACATGGCCTTGTCCTTGAGTTTGATCCACAGCACTGTAAAAAGAAGTTTAAGGAACATTGTGTTGGCATTAGCTACAGAGCTACAGATATGTTTTCTTCAGGCTTTTAAAAATTAGTTACCACATTCACTGTGTTTCCCTCCATTGTGTTTTATTTATTTATTTTATTAGGTATTTATTTCATTTACATTTCCAATGCTATCCCAAAAATCCCCCACACGCTCCCCCACCCACCCACTCCCACTTCTTGGCCCTGGCATTCCCCTGTACTGAGGCATATAAAGTCTGCACGACCAGTGGGCCTCTCTTTCCACTGATGGCCGACTAGGCCATCTTCTGATACATATGCAGCTTGAGACACAATTTGTGTTTTAAGTAGCTAATTGTGTTTTAAGTAGCTAATTGAAAGGATAGTTTTCTGAGCTAAAATGACTAATTTTCATACTTCCACTGAGATTTTCTAGAGTATAATTTGTTTTGTTTTCCTGGTTGAATCAAATTCTTTTGATAACATGTATTTGAAAAATAGAGTGGTTCTCAACCTGTAGATTGCAACCCCTTTATGGGTCAAATGATCCTTTCACAGGGGTCGCTTAAGACTATCCTGCATATTGGATATTTATATTACAACTTATAACAGCAACAAAAGTAACAGCATTTAAGTAACAGCAAAAATAATTTTATGGTTGGAGGTCACTATAACATGAGGAACTGAATTAAAGGGTTGCATCATTAAGAGGTTGAAAATCGCTGAAGTAGAAGATGATCAAGGTATTTTAAAATAACCCAAAATAATGTTCGAATGAGTTAACTACAAATAATTTTATAGTTACATTTTATGACTATTAATGAGTAAGTGAAATATAATCGTAACAGATTTAGTATTCAGTAAATGGTATCAGGAAAACTTGAGAGTACTAGAGGCATAGGAAATAAGGGTTTTTTTTTCCCTGTCTACATTTCCTGGTATATTATATAGCTAGCTTATATAATTTAAAATTAAAAAGAAAAAAAAGCATGCAATAAACAAATAGCTGAAGCTGGGTTTTGGAAGGAATTTCTAAGAGTGAAGTATAGAAATACGGGAGGAAAAGAGTAGATGCAAACATGTAAATGCTGAGATGTTTCTACTTTAAAAATTAGGGGCTGTAAAGATGACTCAACAATTAAAAGAGTGCTTTCTGCTGTTGTAGCCCCGTGTGGTTCACAACCACCTGTAAGTCCAGCCCCAGGGCATCTGACACCTTCTCCTGGACTCTGGACATCTGCCCTCAAGTGTTTACATAATTTGCACACAGGCGTACATGTATACATACTTTAAAACAAATCTTTAAAAATTTTAAACAAAATTAAAAGTTTGTCGGTGTTGGTGATAATGGGTTTGAGGAAGAAGTCAGAATGGCCAAAGCAGGTGATCATGGAAAGTTTGTAACCTCACGAAATGGAAATGACAGACCTAATCCCAACTCTTTAGGAAGCTGAGGCAAGAGGAGTAAGAGTTTTTAGCCCAGACATTCAAATAGGGTTTTGTTTGTTTGGTTGGTTTGGTTTGGTTTGTTTTTCGAGACAGGGTTTCTCTATATAGCACTGGCTGTCCTGGAACTCAACTTTTTGTAGACCAGGCTGGCCTTGAACTCAGAGATCCGCCTGTCTCTGCCTCCCAAGTGCTGGGATTAAAGGCATGCACCACCACCGCCCGGCTCAAATAGTTTTAATTGCATTCATTTAACTAAGATTTTTGGGGCTGGGGAGATGGTTCAGTGGTTAAGAGCACTGACTGCTCTTCCAGAGGTTCTAAGATCCATTCCCAGCAACCACATGGTGACTCAAAACCAACTGTACTGGGATCCGATGTCCTTTTCTGGTGTGTTTGAAGACAGCTACAATGTACTCACATAAATAAATAAATCTTTAAAAAAAAAGATTTTAATTTGTACCAAATAATGTGCATACCAACAATATTGTATTAAACCAAAGAAGATATAGCCCCTATTTATGTGGAGGTTGTAAACATTAGGGAAGATAATGTAATTATGAATTAATATGGTACATGGTAAGTTAGAAAGAATATAATGATATAGTAATGTATTTAGAAGAACACCATGGTTGATGGCTCACACCTGTAATCCTAGCATTGCAGAGGTGGAACAGGAAGATTACAAATTCAAGGCTAGCCTGGGCTACATGTATAAGACTATGCCTGCTCCCTAAAAAAAAGAAGAAGAAAGAAAGAAAGAAAGAAAGAAAATGATGATCATATCATCAGATTCCTATACCACTTTATCGGATGTTTTAAAAACTCAGAGCCAAAAAGTTGGGTGAAAAGACTGAATTGGCAAGAGTGGAAGACAGTTAAAGTCCAGGAATTATACATATGTGGAGACCTTGTAAGGGAACTTGACTAGCTGTTAAATAAGAAGAAAAGCCAGGCCAGGTGTGGTGGTGCACGCTTGACACTTTCCTGCAGTGCCAGTGCTGTATAGGCAGTGCAGAGAGGGTGCAGTGCAGAGAGGCAGTTCTGAGACTGCCTTAATAGAAAGTGGGGTGTCATCAAGGAAGACTCCTAAAGTTGATTTTAGGAGCCTCACTCTAATCAGACTGTGTACCCGGCTACAGATAAAATAACAACAACAACAACAAAAACCCAAAAAAACAAAAAGAAAGATTAATCAGGGATAATTCCCTGTTGATAGAAAGTACTTGTACGGGGCTGGTGAGATGGCTCAGTGGGTAAGAGCACCCAACTGCTCTTCCGAAGGTCTGAAGTTCAAATCCCAGCAACCACATGGTGGCTCACAACCATCTGTAATGAGATCTGACTCCCTCTTCTGGAGTGTCTGAAGACAACTACAGTGTACTTACACATAATAAAAATAAATAAATCTTAAAAAAAAAAAAAAAAAAGAAAGTACTTGTACATTCTAGAAGAAAGGGAAATTAGTATTGAAGGCAGCTGTATAGGACTATAAAATTATTTTGTTGCTACATCATTAATGTAATTTGTTACCATTATGAATCATAGAGTAAATATATTGATATATGTCCCCCAAGGGGACATGACCCACAGGTTGGGAACCACTGTGTTAGAAGGTCAGAATTAGCTTAGAGACAAAGAAAAGAAACTGTGGTGGAGAGAATGCAGTTTGGGTAGATCTCAGAATTTTGCCCAGTGCATTTACTCATTTGATGTATGCCACTTTTCCCGTCATTCACTTAACCTTTTATGATAGATTCAGTGGCTTTTACTTGATAGCATACTGTATTAGGAAGCTCAGAAATACTTTTTCGGGTGTGGGGGTTCAAGGCAGGATTTCTTTGTATATCCTTGCATGTCCTGAAACTCAATCTGTAGACCAGGCAGGGATCCAAGGCATGTGCCATCACCACATGGCAGTTGAGAAACTTGGAGGAGAAAAAGTTACCTTAAAACTTTTTTTTTTACCATCATCGTGTGCTTGAGTGCAAAGGCATGCCTTTGTGGTGTGTGTGTTTGTGAAAGTTGTTAGACTTAGTCCCAACTGAGATCACAGTGCATGCATAGGCACGGTTACTGCTAAACCATTCTGCTGGCCCAGAGTTTTCTTTTTCTTTTCCCCAAGCAACAATTTATAGAGAATAGACTGTAGCTATGAGTTTTGCCAATAGAAGTCAAGATATTTTCCAGAATTGCTATTGGTGCATTATCTCTGCATCTTAATTATATCCATCACGGCTTTGAAATTCTTGCTACCATAACATGCCAATTAGTATATTACAGAGAAAACACTGAACTATACATGTTTTTCAATTTTTTATCTGTATTTCAGTATAATTGGCACCTTTTAATCTTATGTAATTTCTGTGCCTTCAAAAATATATTTATTGCTCCACATAAGCATATGTCTTCATTAGACCAGCCAAGACCTCATCTCACCCCCCCCCACCCGCATCTCTCACTCACGCACACACACACCAGTTTTTTAAAAAATCAAGTGAAAAGGACTGTTGGTATTAATACTGGTTAATGGAAATGAATGGATTTATAATCTGTATTTTTTGTTGTTGTTTTTTTACAGAACTTCAAACTTAAAACTAGACAAGATAATGAAAGAATTGGATGAAGAGGTACTTTTTAATCTTTTTAATTAAGTACACATAATTTTTCTTTGTATCACTTTCTTTTACTTTGGTATATTTATAGAGAAAATTTCATTTGAAATCATAAAACATGATGGGAAATGAAGATAAAAATTTTACCTTAGACTCCAGCTTCAAGTTTACAGTACTTTAGTTCCCTTTGTATAACTTTATTCTAAGACCATGTAGAAACTTTAGTACATGAATTTCAACTTTGTGGTTTCTGATAGTTGAAAAACAAAAATGCAGCAAGAGATCAAAAATGGAAGCTACAGCTATGTCAGAAAGGCAGCCTGGCAAGAAAAAGAAATATGTCAAATGATTGATTAATAGGGCTTAGAATTGAGTTGGGAAGTATTTATGTTTTCTGTGATTTCCTACAAGCTTGGTTTAATTAGCAGAGAAACAGTACTTCCTGATAGATGTTTGTGCACAAATACATAATACATTTTTAGCCTCAGTTAACTTTCTATTGTATGCGATGACTCTGTAGTCTTCTCCTAATGTAAATATCCTTTGTCTTTTTAGATTTAATCTTTGATAAATTTTATGTTGTCCAGTTTTTTTCCCCAGGGGTAATTATATCTATTAGTGATGTTTTTCTCTTTAACTTGTGTTTTTAGGATATAAATATAGTCATCTAAAGATTGTAACAACTTTTTTCTATTAGCTTCAGTATGAATGTAGTCTTAAGTTATTAGCACTTTATATTTCATTCTGGTTGTTTAAGGAATCAAACCTAAATTAAGATACACTATATGTTTAAGTTACTCATCGTTCTGAATTCAAGATCGAGAGAAAGGTCTTAATTATTAAATTAATATAGTCCTACTTAAAGAGAGGCAAAGTGAAAGTACTGTTTGCTCTTCTATCACTAAGTACAGCTAAAATTCCTATGCATTAAATGTAAACCAAATATGAGAAGATCCTGAAAAGTATGGAGAAAGCAGACTAGCTTTGGGGGCACTTGATTTCTAAGACCCACACAGGCTTCTGAGTTAATCGAGTGCTTGAGTAGCCTGAGTTCTCATGACCTCATACACAGAGATGTTGACACATACTTATAATCCTCATGCCTGGGAAATGGAGGCTGGAAGAACAAAATTTCAAGATCATCTTCAAGTAGATAGCAAGTTTAGGGCTGGCTTGGAACATGTCAAACCCTGTCTTAGAACATGAAATAAATAGTAGGAATAACATGGGCCCCTCATTTCATGGCCTCAAAATAACAAGAACAGACTTTATAGGACACAACTACATCATTGACATGTGTTCAACCGTGGCAGAATGCACATTTTTTTCAAGTGCTTAAGGACCACATACTAAGACCAAGATAGGTCTTGTCCTGTGCCATGAAGTATACTTAAAGGAATCAGAATGATAGTGTATCCTGACCAAAATATAATCAGGTCACAATGAGTAACAGGTAGATAGAAGGAAAACTGAGCATGTGAAAGTCAAATGAGAAAAAGAGGTACTGTCAAAGGGATAAAAATTCATTAGAATGGTGATTATATTTTCAAGCTTTTATGTTTCAAAAAAAGTAAAGTTTTTCATCATTAAAAATATATAATCAAATGTAAGAAAAATGAAGAAAAATACAAAATCAAAATTTGTGAGATGCATTTAACACAGTGACTAAAGGAAAGATTATATAGCATACCTGTTCATATTAGAAGAAGACAACTCTAAACATGTCATTTAAGTGAACTAAATGAATTGCTTAAAAAATCCAACATGCCTCAACTCAGTGTGGATCATTTCATTAGCTATATATAACTCTAAGGAAAGTGAATCTATAACTTTAGAACTCTTTCTCACCTGCACAAAGACGTGAATCTCAATGACCATATTCCGCAAATAATTTACAACACGTCAAAATAAGAACATTTCCTAATTCATTTTGTTAGAATAATAACCTTACATGAACTATAGAGAAAACTAGAGAACATGATCACTCACAACTACAAAATCTTTAGCAAAGTACTAACATGGATCTCAGATAACTTATCTAACTGTAGTTTATTTCAGAGATGCAGGATTCATTTAGTATTTTAAAATCAGTCACTTAATTCATTATATTAAGTCTAAAGGAAAAAAAAAACCAAATGATCTTATGAGTTGATACAGAAAGGGCATTAGACAAAATGAGGTATCCATTCACAGAAAAGTTTCCAGAAAACCAAAGTTGATAAATAACATATATAAAACCTATATTTTACTTCATATTTTATTGTAAAAGAGTAAGTACTTCTTCCCCTGAGGTCTGTTACTAACAGAAAGCACATCCTCTCTCATCTCATCTCATCTCATCTCATCATCATTCAGCTACTACTAGAACTTGTAGTGAGGACATATAACCAAAAATGGATCAGAGAAGAAGAGGTAAACCTGTCTATGTGTTTTATGCAAGAGAGACAATGGTGTGTTTAGAAAAATTCTAACCATGGTGATCAAGTCATGATATTGACTTAAGATTGTAGATTAGGAAAATAGAATGAAGAACAAAAATAAAGCCTACATGGGACTGGAGAGATGACCCTGAGGTTAAGAGTATTAGCTGTTCTTTCAGAGGTCCTGAGTTCAATTCCCAGCAACCACCTGGTGGCTCATAACCATCTATAATGAGATCTTGTGCTCTCTTCTGGCCTGTATACATACATGCAGGCATAATGCTGTATACATCATAAATACATCTTTTTTTTAAAAAGAGAAAGAAACCCACACAGTTATGGTTAACCTGTGACAAAGTTGCAAAAGCATTTTGGTGGAGGAAAGGTAATTCTTCAGCAAATAGTACTGGAGCAATTGTGGGCCAAGATCTGAACCTTGACGTGTCATACCTTGTGATTATTAACTTAATAATAGATTTAAACAAATATAAAAGTATAAAGCTTTTAAGAGCTTTGAGTTGGTGACTCATGTTTATAATGAATGCCGTAGTTCCCAGTTTCAAGTTAGCTTAAGAGTTAAAAGAGGTGACTCAGTAGGAAGAAGCCCTTGTATGTAGGCCTGATAACCCAAGTACCACCCCTACCTCCTAGAAGTGGAAGGAGGAAATGGATTCCCAAGAGTTGTACTCAGACAACACATGCACACTGAATTTTAAAGTTTAAAATGACAAAATCTTAGAGAAGATGAACTACTATGGAGATCTATATCCCCTCTACAAATCTTTCTGATAAGATACCATTTACTTATAGATGGGAAAATGTAGAAAAATCACACAGTAAAGGGGAATTTCCTAATGTCACATTTTAAATACAAAAACTAAGCAACAAAAATGTGGTAATACTGGTGTTAGTGGTTCAGACACAGAGGGTAGATCTGTATAATTCAAGTACAAGTGTCTTACTTTGTAAGACATGTTTTATCTGTTACTGCAAAGCTGTCATTAGAGTGTATGACCTGGAGGATTATACCATCAGAGGTGAGGAGGACACAACATCTGGCCCAGCACCGGAATTACCTGGAACCAGTGGGACTCGGCACCCAGGAACTCCGCCGGACCAGTGGCACAGGTTCCTTCCTGTCAGGGCCAGTGTGACCTGAGCAGACCTTGTGTGCGAACTCTGCATCCAGTCCCACAAGACCCAGAAGAAGCTCCCCTCTCAGGAGCTCAAACACACCCAGGACCACAGGATCCCAGGATCCCAGGAGCTTGGTCACACCAGGATCTCAGCGTCGCTGAGACAGCTTGACTCCCAGGAGCTCTGACACACCCAGGATCTCAGGATCACAGGATCCCAGAATCACAGGGTCACAGAGACAGCTGAACTCTGAGGAGTTCTGACACAACCAGAATCACAGAAAGGGCAGGCTCCAGTCACATATATCAAGGGCAGGTAGCACTAAAGATAATCAGATGGCGGAAGGCAAGTGAAAGAACATACGCAATAGGAACCAAGGTTACTTGGCATCATCAGAACCCAATTCTCCCTCCATAGCAAGTCCTGGATACCCCATTACACCAGAAAAGCAAGATCTGGATCTTAAATCACTTCTCATGATGGTGATAGAGGACTTTAAAAAAGGACATAAATAACTCCCTTAAAGAGGTACGGGAGAACACTCATAAACAGCTGGAAGTCCTTAAAGAGGAAACACAAAAATCCCATAAAGAATTACAGAAGAACACAGTCTAGCAGGTGCAGGAAATGAACAAAACCATCCAAGATCTAAAAATGGAAATACAAACAATAAAGAAATCACAAAGGGAGACAACCCTGGAGTGAGAATCCCTAGGAAAGAGATCAGGAGTCATAGATGCAAGCATTACCAACAGACTACAAGAGATAGAAGTGAGAATCTCAGGGGCAAAAGATACCATAGAAAATATTGGCACAACAGTCAAAGAAAATGCAAAAGGCAAAAAGCTCCTAACCCAAAACATCCAGGAAATCCAGGAGACGATGAGAAGATGAAACCTAAGGATAATAGGTATAGAAGAGAGTGAAGATTCCCAGTTTCAGCAAAATTATAGAAGAAAACTTCCCTAACCTAAAGAAAGAGATGCCCATGAACATACAAGAAGCCTACAGAACTCAAAATAGATTGCACCAGAAAAGAAATTCCTCCTGTCACATAATAGTCAAAACACCAAATGCACAGAACAAAGAATATTAAAAGCATTAAGGGAGCCACCAAATGCACAGAACAAAGAATATTAAAAGCATTAAGGGAGCCGGGCGTGGTGGCGCACGCCTTTAATCCCAGCACTCAGGAGGCAGAGGCAGGCGATTTCTGAGTTCGAGGCCAGCCTGGTCTACAAAGTGAGCTCCAGGACAGCCAGAGCTATAAAGAGAAACCCTGTCTCGAAAAACCAAAAAAAAAAAAAAAAAAAAAAAAAAGCATTAAGGGAAAAAGATCAAGTAACATATAAAGGCAGACCTATCAGAGACCATACTTCTCACCAGAGACTATGAAATCTAGAAGATCCTGGACAGATGACATACAGACCCTAAGAGAACACAAATGCCAGCCCAGGCTACTATACCCAGCAAAACTCTGAATTACCATAGAGAAACCAAGATATTCCATGACAAAATAGAATTTACACAATATCTTTCCATAAATCCAGCCCTACAAAGGATAATAGATGGAAAACACCCAACACGAGGGAAACTGCACCCTAGAAAAAGAAAGAAAAGTAATCATTCAACAAACCCAAAAGAAGATAGCCACACAAACATAATTCTACCTTTCACAACAAAAATAACAGGAAGAAACAATCAATTTTCTTTAATATCTCTTAACATCAAAGCACTCAATCCCCCCAAAAAAGGCATAGATTAACAGACTAGATACATAAACAGGACCCAGCATTTTGCTGCATCCAGAAAATGCACCTCAGTGACAATGGCAGACACTACCTCAGAGTAAAAGGTTGGAAAACAATTTTCTAAGCAAAAGGCACTAAGAAACAAGCTGGAGTGGGCATTCTAATATTGAATAAAATCAACTCTCAACCAAAAGTTATCAAAAAAGATAAGCAAGGACACTTCATACTGATCAAAGGAAAAATCTACCAAGATTAACTCTCAATTCTGAATATCTATGCTCCAAATGCAGGGCATCCACATTCATAAAAGAAACTTTTCTACAGTTCAAAGCACACATTGCACCCCACACAATAATAGTGGGAGACTTTAACACCCCACTCTCAGCAATGGACAGATTATGGAATCAGAAACTAAATAGAGACACAGTGAAACTAACAGAAGTTATGAACCAAATGGATCTAAGAGATACTTATAGAACATTTCACCCTAAAGCAAAGAATATACTTTCTTCTCAGCACCTCACGGTACATTCTCCAAAACTGACCATATAATTGGTCACAAAACAGGCCTCAACAGATATAAGAAGATTGAAATAATCCCATGCATCTTATTAGATCACCATAGACTAAGGCTGGTCTTAAATACCAACAAAAACAGTGGAAAGCACACATAATATGTGGAAGCTGAACAATACTCTACTCAATGATAAACTTGGTCAAGGAATAAAGAAATTAAAAGCTTTTTAAAATTTAATGAAAATGAAGACACATACCAAAATTTATGAGAAATAGTGAAAGCAGTGATAAGAGTATGATAAGTATGATAAGAGTATGAGTGATAAGACTCATAGTTCTGAGTGCCTCCAAAAAGAAACTGGAGAGAGCATACACTAGCAGCTTGACAGCACATCTGAAAGCTCTAGAACAGAAAAAAGTAAATAAACCCAAGAGGAGTAGACAGCAGGAAATAATCAAACTCAGGGCTGAAATCAACCAAGTAGAAACAAAAAGAATGATACAAAGAATCAACAAAATCTGGAGCTGGTTCTTGGAGAAAATCAGGAAGATAGGTAAACCCTTAGCCAGACTGACTAGAGGGACAGTATCCAAATTAGTAAAATCAGAAACGAAAAGGGAGACATAACAACCAAATACATCTTAAAATAATTATTCTCTTTGTTGAGTATTAACAGTTGAAAATATTAAAATCATGTTCTACAAACATAGAAATTTTGTTGATAATTTTTCTCACTGTGCTTGAAATTAGCATTTTCTTAATGCTTAACTTCAAAGAATTTTTGCTCTTTTGAAATTTTTAAAATATACTTACTGATAAAATAATTTCTCTCCCAGAAACACTGTTAATCTTTTTTTTTAAGTAAACTGATTGTTAGTGTACACAGATATGTAATGTGTTTTAACTACTCTCTCACTATGTCTGGGGGTGTCATATAAGGACTTTTGAATATATTTCTTAATGATTCATTTTTAATATTTTATGCTTTTCTGCTGTGTTTAACTCCAAAGAACATTTTGTATGTTTTGAAACAATTTAGTATTCAATATTAGATATAGGATTCTCAGTTATGAATAGGTTTAAGTATTCATTAATGATATTTTTAGGATATGAAAGGATATGAATAAAAAAGTTGATCAAATTTTTTATGTATCATTTGAGTCTCTAAATACTCAATATTATTAATGTTTGTTGTATACAATGCATTTAATTAATAAATTTTTTTTTTTAAAAATGTACTACCTGGGTGTGAGGGCACGGTTGAGCATGACTGTAACCTTATCAAGGGAAAGTATTGCAGACACAGGTAGGCCCTAAAACTCAGGCTTGCCAGTTGGGGTGCCACAGGTTCAGTGAGACCATATCTCAAGTGATATAGAAGAGAAACAATAGAGGAAGGCACTTGACAGTGGCTGCCAGCCTCAACACACATAGACACACCCACACCCACACACATGCATGTACTGTGTACACATAAGCACAACTGAAAAGAACAGAATATACCACCTGATTGTAAGCAAAAAATGGATTTTAAGATTTCATCTGAAGTATTTTAAAAGAGCAAAGTACTCCCTGAACTGTGTGTCAATTGTAACTGTTGTCATTATAATTTTAGGGGAATCAAAGAAGAAATCTAGAATCTGCAGTGTCTCAAATTGAGAAAGAAAAGATGTTGCTACAACATAGAATTAATGAGTACCAAAGAAAAGTGGAACAGGAAAATGAGAAGAGAAGAAATATAGAAAATGAAGGTAAATTGTTCTTTTGAAAATGTTGGACTATCTTCGTAGACACTACCACTGAGCTATAACTGTAGCCCCAAGATTTTTGTTTAATAGTGAACTGTCTTTATCATGAGATTGTCTTAACTACAATAATATACAGATGATTTAAATAACCCAAATCTTCAGTTACATTTATAACTTACTAAAGCCTATAAGTGTTATTTATCTAAGATCATGATTGTTACAATTTTGTTTATACCAGAATCATTGAAGACCGTAAATATCAGGGCTGAGGAGATGATTCTGTAGTGAAGAGCACTGGCTGTTTTTTAAGAGGACCCAGGTTCAATTCTCAGCACCCATAAAATGACAACCAACCACTTGTAATTCCAGTTTCAGGGCATCCAGCCCCCTCTTCTGGCCTCTGTACCCACTGTACACACACAGAACTCCCATACACAAAACAGAACATTCATACCCAAACTCCAGAGATTTCTATTTAAATTATGGTATAGATACATGGCCTGGCAACAGTAAGTCTATAAACTCAGACATTTCTAACAAGCAGCTCATAGGATTACTGTTAAGCTAGAGTTGCCACACTCCCACCCCGGAGTAGTAGCTCAGGCTAGCCTGGAATTCACAAAAACCCATCTGCCTCTATCTTCCAAGTGCTAGGATTAAAGGCATGTGCCACCATCTTTGGCTAGAACTTTATATTTTCATACCAGTATTCCAATTATATTACATTTAAAAGTTTTTTATGTCATTTGATAACAATTATTTTAATTCTAGTTTATTTTATATATGTACTTATATGTATGCAATCTTATGTATATATAAGGCTCTTCATAAAGTATAAACAATGAATTCAGTGATATAATATATATTGGAATATGTCATAAATATACACAGCTTGGGGGCTGGAGAGATGGCTCAGCTGGTAAGAGCACTGACTGCTCTTTCAAAGGTCCTGAGTTCAAATCCCAGCAATCACATGGTGGCTCACAACCACCCATAAGGAGACCTGACACCCTCTTCCGGCATGTCTGAAGACAGCTACAGTGTACTAATGTATAATAATAAGTAAAAATCTTTAAAAAAATACACAGCTTAACAAAAGAAAAAAGCATCTTATATTACTAAATATGCATATATTTCTATAGATACACATGTCAAAACATATGTATGATATGTTTGGTTTCATCTTAAGATATTGATTCATAGATTGACCTAAGAAGGAAGAATAGTAGTTGTAGAAGAATCAGTTAAGGGAGAAAAAACTAGAGAATCCTCATTATTCTACCATTTACTATCTTTTGACTTTTGTACCATTTTAAAAATACTGAATTATTCAAGTAATTTTAATGTTTAATATCAAAGAACTAGCTTTATAACTAAGTTTGGTTGTACATTCCTATATCCCAGAACTCAGGAGTTAAGGCAGGAGAATAACTTGAGCTCTTGTATTGGATTAGAGCCTGCAGCGACTATCAAATCACCCCTGGGAGGTTGGGGTGGGGGACTCCGCAAAAGTAGCTCTGTACTATTATACCAATAGATTGGTCCCATGAAGGCAATAAAAGATTTTGGAATACTAGTATTGGAGACAAAGCTGTTTTACTTTATACTGTAAAACCATGTTCTACTTTTTGATAGATTAAGAATATAAGAACTTGTAAGATAGAATTTTGTTTTGGGACTGAGAATGGCCCTTATTTCACTGATTGTTGGGTCTAAGAATAAATTTTATTATTAAAAAGATGTATTTTTTCTAACAAAATATGTAATTTCTACATAATCTTTGACTACCCAGTTTCTACACTAAAGGACCAGTTGGAAGACTTACGGAAAGCAAGTCAGACCTCACAGCTTGCTAATGAGAAGCTGACACAGTTACAGAAGCAGGTCAGTTCTTCATCAGGATTCTTTTAAAATTATAGTTAATTAAAAGAAACGTGATCGTGTTTGGTCAAACTTCTTTCTTTTTTTTTTTTTTTTAATAGTTAGAAGAAGCGAATGACTTACTTAGGACAGAATCAGACACAGCTGTAAGATTAAGGAAGAGTCACACAGAGATGAGCAAGTCAATTAGTCAGCTAGAGTCCCTGAACAGAGAATTACAGGAAAGAAACAGAATTTTAGAGAACTCCAAGGCACAAGCAGACAAGGATTACTACCAGCTGCAAGCTGTATTGGAAGCTGAGCGAAGAGACAGAGGGCATGATTCTGAGATGATTGGAGACCTTCAAGGTAATAAATACTTTTTCTTATGTGAAGTATATGTCACAAAATTTACCATTGTAAGTTTTTGATTTATTGTATATATTATTATTGTGAGGTGTGTGGTCTGTTGCCATTGTAGCACATATGGGTGGTCAGAGAAAAACTTGGTAGAACTAACTCATTCTCTCTATCTTCACCTGGTTTCTAGATATTGATCTCAGGTTTGTAGGGTGGCATGGTTAGCCCTTTACCGTCAGAGCCATCCTGCCAACCCCATTTTAAACATTTTTAAGTGTGTGTTTCAGTGTCATTAAATACATTCAACATTACTGTGCCTCTTTCCACAAATCTCCCAACCATTTTAGTCACTCCAAACTAAATGGTACCTGTTATACACTAACTGATCCCTTCCTCTCTGCAGTGGTCTCTAACCGTCATCCTACTTTCTGTGCCCCTTACCAAAAAGACCAGGGTAATAGGAAAGGTTGGGATTCATTATTAGCATTCTTTGTTTAACTAAAAAGCAGATTAAACACAAGTGACAGTGAATAAAAGGAACAGTTTTAAAAAGGTTAATGCCATTTGGGTTGTTTTCCAAAGATAACTGCCTCCACTTCCCAGATAGTTTCCTGGGTTTTGTTGCTGTTCAGTAGCAGCATCCACACTGTCTATACAAAAGACACATGAGAGTTGCCAGGCCTCTTAAGAAAAGCCTGGACTGGAGGATGAGAGGGGGGGTATGTTTTAACCTTTGTCATGGAAGGGAACATATTTTAGGTCTCATGAGACTTGATGATTAGCTATAATTCTGTGGACGGGGTCAGGTCAGTTTTTGTGACTATGGAAACAGAAATGAAGAGTTCCCATTGGCTCATAGCTGAAGAAGCTGAAGTGCAGTCTTATCTTTGAGGCACCAGGCTTAAAATAGGTCTAGATATATATAGCCAAGAAAGGAGCCTCTTTGAAATTACTGGGAAAGCCTCACACTTATTTAAGTCTAGTTTTTCTTATTGCTTTTATATAGCAAATTAGCCATGTGAAAATCTTATTGGTCAAGGATTAATTCTATAAATCCTTCCAGTTCTTAAAATTGTTGATGTTTGTTATCTTTTGCTTATAACTAAGCTTTGGACTGTTTGGTTCCAAGTTTTACAGCACCATCATGTGTTATAGTATATGTTTAATCTCAATTGGGGTTTCTACCATTCCTTAGATCATTCTGTTTCCAGATAAAATATGCAAACCTTTTATATTTAAGCATTAGAGCTGTGCAGATAACTACCCTCTATGCTGTAATGTTTGCTTACCCTGCTAATAACCCTGAGATATGACTTGCCATGTTTCTTCTGGGCTGCTTTTATTCCGATTTGCCAGCCCTCAGTTGTTTACCCCCTGGTGTTCTCTCTCTCCACCTTCTCTCTTCCCTCTGTGGTACTCCCTCAGCCCCCAATCCCTGGGAACCTAAATTCTGCCTACCTCTCTGTTGCCCAGCTACAGATTGTAGGCTTCTTTATTCAGTCAATAATTTTAAGGAGCTAGGTTACATGGCATCACTTGGTGTATGTGAAGATTTCTTCATCCCTGGTGACAACCAGACCGTGGGGGCCAGTATTTAGCATTAGAAAACATAGCAAAAAAAAAAAAAAAACCAAACCTGAGTAATCATGTTTATTAATTGTTTTTTCTTTTAACAGAATCTTTTAAGTATTGGTTAAAACTAAGAAAACTTTATAGTATGATTTATTTGATTTATCCCTTTTTCACTGCTTATTTTGTTTTGTTTTTTAACTTAAAGTCCTATTTGGAGGTTTTTGTTTTGTTTGAAACCACCTCAGTATGTATTCCTGGCTGGCCTGAGAACTCAGATCCGCTTGCTTCTGCCTCTTGAAGATTGAGGGTACCCCATTCTGAATTTGCTGCTTGCACCCAACTATATAATTTAGTAAGCTATCCCAAACTCGTAGCAGTTTAAATTGGGATTTAAATCTAAAAGCTTGACCTGTCTAGTGACTCCATGTCATTTAGTGCTTGAACAAGACAACTTAGTGATGGTTAGATATAAGGAAGCATATGACATCTGACTGGTTTTATTGGTAGCTTTTGGTAGATGCCCAGTTGTTTTCCCTGGGCATTCGCAAAATGGTGCCCATCTATTTTTTTAGTTCTAGCATTTATTATATTCAGAAGGTTGTACAACTGTCTTCCCTAAATTTTTCTAAAATTTCTAATTTTTTTTTTCACTACTAAACATCTCTCACCCATTAAATTGTCTTTCCCTGTTCCCCTACCATCTAGCCATGGGAAGCCACCAACTTTTCTTTTTTCTCTTTGAACTCAGGAAGCCTCTGCTTTCCTGAGTGCTGGGATGCCATCAGTATTCTTTTGAATGTATACTTAGTTGTGAAATTGCTGGGCCATGTAATAATTCTGTGCTTAACTTTTCTGGAACTGCTAAACCTTTTTTACAGTTGCTGAACTATTGCATTTTCCTCACCAAGAAATTAGGATTCTGTTTTCTCCATGGTGTTAAAATTTGGTAACTGCCTGAATAGGAATGAGCTCACATACTACTGTGGTTTTAATTTATTTCCTAAGGAGTTATGTTGAGCGTCTGATGCCCAGTTGTTTCAAGACCATTTAAGAAGCCATTTCTCCCTGTGTCTGCGTGGGTGTGGGTGTGTATACATACTCTCTTGTGGAGGCCAGAGGTCAATGTATTTCTCAGGCCCTATCCTTTTCTCTTTAAATGGTTTTTTGACATTTTTGTTAAATATTGATTGTCCATAGCTAAGATGTAGTTGAGTTCTTAACCTAGCATTTATCATTAAGGGCCTAAAGATGCCTGAGACTGGGGGAAAAAAATTTTTTTTTTTTTTTTAGGTTTTTTTTTTTTTGGGCTGGAAGAGTGGAGGGGAGAAGAAGGTTAAGGAGAATCACTGGGCTAGTGAGTTAACAGTTTACTGTTCTTGCAAAAGGACCTGGGTTAAGTTTCTAGCACCCTTCTGGCAGTTTATAGTAATCTGTAATTCTAGTCCCAGTAGACCCATTGCCCTCTTCTGGCCTTCATTGGCACTGCACACAAGTGGAGCATAACATATACATGCAGGCAAAACATTCATATGCATAAATAAAAATTCAAAACTGAACATTAACAAACACCTACTAGTCCCATCAAATCCTCCGTCATCCACCTGCTCACTCACAGATAATCAGTTCTGATTTATAATACCATAAATTAGTTTTGCTTTAACGTTCTTTTCTCACTTCATAGCACGAATTACATCTTTACAAGAAGAAGTAAAGCATCTCAAACATAATCTTGAAAGAGTGGAAGGAGAAAGAAAAGAGGCTCAAGACATGCTTAATCATTCAGAAAAGGTAAATGAATTACTGTCCTAATGTAGAATATTATGGTTATCAAAGGTAGTTTTATAGCATTCATTTGTAATGTTTGTTTTTTATTGTGTGATTGTTTTCCTGGTATATGGGAATGTATGCATGATATGTTTAGCATCTTGTTATAATATTATTTCTGTTTGTACTATGGATTTTCAATAGGCAATTATATTACTTTGGTTTGGAAATAACCTTTTAATAAGAAAACTATTCTTAGTTCCTTTGTACATAGGTAAGAGGAAGGTATTAACCCTTGAATATTAAATTATACAAAGACAGAAAATAAAGGACTGGACCCTAACATACCATGCATGCTTATTCTGTGTTGCTAGTAAAAAGTAAAATATAAGAAGACCAAAGTAATTGGCTTTTGTATCCTCTCCCTCTATCCCTCTGTACCCCTCCCTCCCTCATGGATCATGGCACATTTTTGGAGTCAGGACAACTTAGTGGTGGGAGGTGAATTTCAATTCTCTCCTTTTATCATATGGATTCTAGGGTTGTAACTAGGGTCATTAGGCTTAGTGGCAAGTGTCTATACCTAGTGGAAGTCTTCCTGCTGGGCTCTGCATTTATTTAGGATTTTATCAAAAATTCACTGCTAAAGAATTTAAAGGAACTGCTAAATCACTACCTTCCTTGCTGAAGAAAGTATCAATTACTTTACAGATCTAGGTCTCAATTTCAGTGTCTCCCTCAGGAAAATGATTTTAGCCCAGGCTGGCTTCGAACTCGTAATCCTCCTGCCTCTGCTTCTTCAGCAAATCCTACCAGCGTCCAACACAACAACTGGCAGGAAAATGATTTTAAAAGCAACTGCTTTGACATGTTCTGTCGCAAAATAATTTTTGTTAGCCAAGCTGATATAAATGTTAAAAAAGGATGAAAGAAAGAAGACTAAACTTTCAAAGGGCTGGAATCTATTCTTAAAGTTCTCAGATAAACATTCCACTACCTTGTCCTACGATGATTCATCTTTTAAAGGGAAGCAAATGTGAATTTACACAAAAATAATAGATTCTTACATTTTAAGAGTTTTGTTTTTTTTTAAGTCAAAAAATGGAATAAGATTGGAAAAGATGTTGCATTCATTTGTTCCTATAGTGTAAACTATTCTGAATATACCTAGGAACACAAGGAACTCTGCATCAGCTATTGCTTCAGGAAAGGGTAATTAGAAAAGTATTCATCTCCAGTAGAATATTGAAGGATGTAAGATTTAATTGTGTGCCTCTTGGGCAGTTTATTATATTTCATGGCTCTCATTCCAATTTTCTTAGGAAAAGAATAATTTGGAGATAGATTTGAATTACAAGCTCAAGTCTATACAACAAAGGCTAGAACAAGAAGTAAATGAGCACAAAGTCACCAAAGCGCGCCTAACTGACAAGCACCAGTCTATCGAAGAGGCAAAGTCTGTTGCCATGTGTGGTAAGTGCCACTTAATGTGCATATTTTTATTAGATTTAAATAGTACTTAGATTTGATTTTGATCTTTTGTGGTAGAGAGTATAAATAAACATTGTTAATTGACAAGAGAATACCTTTTATTATATCTTTTAGCACAAATTTACCTTTTATAGTTTCTTTTCTTTACCTACTATGTCTTTACTGTAAAAGTTAGTGAACTCACATGAACTAAGCATGGTGGCCCCCACCTGTAATCTAAACTCTAGAAAAGTTAAGACAGGGCAGTTTCGAGGATAGGGCTTGGGTCTAAAACAAAACAAAGATAGTGGACTCTAGTCTCCCAGTTTTTAATCTATCCATAGATTTTTCTTCACTATCCATTCTGAACCTTATTGTTACTTAACTGCTTTTTTGCCTCTTTTTTTTATATTTACTTTGCTTCATGTCTTCCAGTCACAATTTCAGTGTAGACCAACCAATTGGCTCGTTTTATTATTTCGAATGTCCTTAAGATCAGTCAGTATTAATACACTGTAGTATCTCCAACAACAGTTCTAGTGTATGTTCTTAAAAGACTACTCTTGCTATCTGGAGAATGCTTTATAAAAAGATCAGTGGAAGTAGGCTGATCTGGTGGTAGCAGAATCCAGAGAAGCACAGAATGTGAGGAAGGGCGGAAAGCAAGATAGGCTCAGTGCTTAGTTGGAACAGATGAATCAGTGGTTATATCTTACAGAGGATAATAGAAGTGGGGTAGAAGTGATTCGGGGTAGAGAAAAGTAACTCTTTCAATATGTTAAGTTTGGGGACTAGAGATGTGGTGCAATGGCAGAACACATGCTTAGCCTACTTGAGGTTCTGAGTTCAAACCTCAGCACATTCCCCAAAACAACTTTTATAATTTTATTACATAGCTATCTAGGTGGATATATTACTCAATTGGTGTGTAAGTCTGAAACTCAAGGATAGGTATCTAGAATCAAAACATAACTGAAATTAATTTCTGTTAGATTGGAGAGAATGGAGTTAGGAGGTAATGATTATGTTAGTATAGCTGAATTTATAAGGTTAGAGAAAAAGTGAACTTCCACTTTGTCACCTCAAGAGCAGGCTCCAAGAATAGCAAAATTGGCATGACTATGGAAACACTAGAATTCTTAATTTACAATATTCTAGAATCAGGCTCCCTGGTAAAGGTTACAATCTTCTCATATTAATTCTGCATAGAATCCTCTCATTGAGTTGCTCAGAATTCCTATAATAAGAGCCTCTTTGAAAATCTTCCAGACCAGTGCAAGATAGAGATTAATTACTACAGTCAAAGTTTTCTATTCTTTACCTTCATTTCATTTCTTAATTATTCTTTCCAACTACACCCTTAATCCTCTAGTTTAAATGGTATTGAATTTTTCATCTTTTTTGGGCAAGGGCTAGATTGAGACATTTTAAAAATTATTTTTATATCTTATCACTATTTCTGTAGAGATTCTTACACAAATTACTCAAATGCTCTTAGAGTTTTTATAATTAATATCTAGTACAGTTGCAGAATAAATCAGATTTTAAAGATCATTTTTCAGACCATTTAAAGTGAAAAATATTGAGGTACTCTTTAAATGTATGTTTGTAACTTTTTTCTGTTGCAGAAATGGAAAAAAAGCTGAAGGAAGAGAGAGAAGCTCGAGAGAAGGCTGAAAATAGAGTTGTTGAGACTGAGAAACAATGTTCTATGCTAGATGTTGACCTGAAACAGTCTCAGCAGAAGCTAGAACATTTGACCGACAGTAAAGAAAGGATGGAGGATGAAGTAAGACACTGTGCTAATGTTTCCATCTTTAGAGAGAGACTGTTCTAGGTTGTAACTGGAGAACTCTGTGTATGTTTGGAACACAGAAGATGTGAATGAAGTATGTGTTTACTGTTTACACTATTATCCCAGCACTTAAACAATTTTCATTTCAACTAGCTATTAAACATTCTCTCCCTAGGATCTGTTCCATTGTGTATTACAGCAGTGCATGCAACTGTATCAAAATGTCTTAGTTCCTCCTAGAAGAAACTGTTGGCTTAAAACAACAAAAACAAAAACAAAACAAAACAAAAAAACAAAACCCACCAAACTATCAACTAGTATCTGTGTTATTTAGAAAAGCATTAAAAAAAAATTAACTACTGTTTGGAGTGGCTTACATTAATAGAAAACATGTGTTTATAATACTATTGATAAAAAGATAAAAGACATTTGTTGGTGGTTACTATCTGAGTTTTTCAAGACTTGTCTTGGCAGATAGATTATGTACTTGGTAAGAAAGTAGTAAGTCATACATAAGAGGAAGTGAAATAAAAGAAGAAAAGATAAAGCTGTCACATGGAGCTAACACTTGGGCTGTAAACTAACTGGTGTTCTTTTAAAATGTTCAGAAATGTATAGGTGAAAACAGTCTTAGGAAAATTAATGTATTTGTATATAGAATTGACTAAAAATTAGCAAGTAGGATAACTATATATTGAAACTTTGGAAGGACCCACAATGACAGCTCACAGTTATCTGTAACTCCAGTTCCCGGGGATCCAGCACCCTCTTCAGGCACCAGGAATGTACATAATACACGGACATAACGTATAGGCTAAAGGCTAAACACCATACACATAAAGCAAAATAACTTTTTTCTTTAATTTAAAAAAATTTTAAAAGGCCTCTTCTCAGCTGGGCAGTGGTGGCGCATGCCTTTAATCCCAGCACTTGGGAGGCAGAGGCAGGTGGATTTCTGAGTTCGAGGCCAGCCTGGTCTACAAAGTGAGTTCCAGGACAGCCAGGGCTACACAGAGAAACCCTGTCTTGAAAAACCAAAAAAAAAAAAAAAAAAAAAAAAAAAAAAAAGCCTCTTCTCTCTCTTTTGCTATTGAGGAGAGTAAGATACATCTATGATCTATATACTGTTGGGGAACAGACAGCTTAGAAAGACTACATATAAGAACTCCAATGCATGTGGGATTTTATGAAAGTTAAGGAAAGCCTTGCTACGGGTGTGTCATGTGGAAGCTAAAGAATAGACTGAGTTTAACATTATTCATTAAGTCTTGGAACATTCTGCAGTGTCCAACCATCAAGGGAAGTGTAGAAAGGAGGAGTACATATACAAGGCAGGGGTGAAGGACTTCGTGCTGTTTGATGATTTCTATGATAATCATTTTGCACATAGCAGGTAAAGAACATGTTGAAAACTGCTGCAAGAGTTTTGATTGGCTAATAAGTACTTAATAAATATTAACTATTTTCTGAGTTTTATGATTATATAGAATAGAATATATAAACATTTGTGGGTTAACAGGTAAATTAAAATTTGGAATGTCTCCTCAGACACAACTTTTATCATTATTTTCCCAAAGTTTTGGACTAGTTGAAACTAAGGTTTTTCTTTTCCCCACAGATTTCATACTTAAAATTTACATACTATTTTCACTTAGTAATAAATAGGCAGTAATAGGCTCAAGAGGGAATTAGAATGGTGCAGACGATAAATGTTCTTGAGATTGATTAGTATTCTTTTAGGTATCTAATAAATTACTAAAAATGGTTAAAATGCCAATTGTTTCTCATTCATAGGTTAAGAATCTCACCCTGCAGCTGGAACAGGAATCAAATAAACGGCTCTTGTTACAGAATGAATTGAAGACTCAAGCATTTGAAGCAGACAATTTAAAAGGTTTAGAAAAACAGATGAAACAGGAAATAAATACTTTATTGGAAGCAAAGAGGTTGTTAGAATTTGAGTTAGCTCAGCTTACAAAGTAAGTCTTGAAAATATCTTTTTGTGTTTTCATTGGCTTATAGATGCTTGATATTTTATATGTTTAGATGATCTCAAGATTTATGAAAAAGACAAAATTTGTGATAAAAGGATTTACTTGCAAAGATTTGCAAGGAAGTTCAGGCTTTGGGAGGACAAGCTTATTAAGTTACAATTACGGGTATTTAGAGGAAGAAATATAGGTTGACAAGCCTGCTGGCTTTACAGTCAGTCTGTTGATGTTGGAAATGCCAGTTCCTCATACTTTTCATATATATAAACATCATCACATCTCTCAAGACTAGCATTACAATAAGAAGGCTACCCTACCTGAGAGGAAGTGTTCAGGTTGCTTTATTTTAGAGATTAAACAATCTTGAGTGTGAGTTTGTTTTTTTTTTTTTTTTTGGTTCCTTTCAGAGTTGTACAATCTTTTTTTATTTTTCTGTTACTGCTAAGATGTTATGTGCCTGCTTGAGATCAAGAAAAAGCCAGGGTGTCATTACTTTTAGAACAGATATGGGCCTGCTTTAAAAATCCAGTATACCAAGTTGTGATTTTATCTTCTCCAGTGTATGTTAATCATACATTAAGAGATTCACCTGTCTCTACCTCCTGAATGTTGGGATCAAAGACATGTTGCCACCTACCACCTGTTTCATTGGGATAAGTTATCAGTTTTTATTAAGTTGGATTTATATTGGCAACTTTTTTCTTCATTTACTAGCCCCTTTTTTTGCCAGTTAGTTACATAATACTTTTTCCCACAAGCAACTCTCACTTGGCACTCAGTAGATATTTAGTATCTACTGTCTATCACCTACATGGCTTGTTACTAAACTACAGAGCAATTACTATATAATATTAAACTCTAAAGCCTAGAATAAAATTGGGTCTTCAAGGTCTATTACCTTCTTGTGTGTTTGAGTCTTTATCTCTCCTTAGTGTGTGGTCTTTTTTATGTGAGGTGTGTATGTTTGTGATGTATACATACTTTGTCTTTCTCCTTACCAGTTTATTGCTCTTCCTTTCTTTTTATATTCCCTGTAATTATTTTTATACTCCTTCATGTGTCTGATTACCAAATGTTACACTTTATTTTTTAATTAAATAATTTATGACCTCTGCTCTTGTTTACTATACAAGACACTTAAAATACATTTCTGTGATGTTTCTGCCTGTAAACTGTATTTCTGCCTTTTTCTGCAAATATTTACAGGATTTACAAACAAATCATAGCACCTTTGATTTCATTTTGATGGTTTGGAGAGAGCTGTAGTTAATGTCGATTCATTATCACTTCATAGTGTAAGATGAGCTAGAACATAACAAGATGCTGAAATATTTTTCTTACAGAAGTTATTTTATTGAACCTTTTGTATTTTAGCAACTTCAGTGAAATCTGTCATAAATACGAAAATTTAATTATTGATTTTCTTTTATTTAAAGGCAATATAGGGGAAATGAAGGGCAAATGCGGGAGTTACAAGATCAACTTGAAGCTGAGCAGTATTTCTCTGTAAGTGAGAATTATTTTTAGTAGAGACTTTAAAAACTGACTTAGAAAAGAACCTTTTAAGAGTTTTTTCTGAAATTATAGTTCTTTTCAAGGTTTGTAGTCTATTTAAATTGTGAAGGAGAAATAAAAGACCTTTTGTGCAATTTCTCAGAAATTACTTACCGTCAAATTACAGCTGTAAATAATAGTTTGATAGTTGGGCAGGGTAATGCAGGCCTTTAATCTCAGCACTCTGAAAGCACAGGCAGGTGGATCCAGGGCAGCCAGGGCTACAGGGTAAGACCTTGACTTAAACGAAGACTTCGTTGCATGGAAATACTATGCCTAATGCTCAGCACTTGGAGGTTAAGGTAGGATTGTGTACAGAATTGTCCTGATTCGAGGTTAATGACAGAGGTGGAGAGTAACTCCTTGAACTCGGCGGAAAGGTTCTAACAGCTTTTATTTATTCATAATTAGCAATAAGCAAATAAATGACAACATGGGCACGCACTCGTGTTCATTCTCTCTCTCTCTCTCTCAGCTGCCATATGGGTGCTGGGAATTGAACCTGGTTCTCAGGAAGAGCAGCCAGTGCTCTTAAACTGATAAACTATCTCTCTACTCCTGGTTTAACTTGTTTTCACTTTTAAGATAATAAACCTTTTTAAACTTTTAAGATAAAGAAACTGCTAAAGAGTTTATATCTCACCACAAACATTTAATTCCTATCACTGTTTTTACAGACACTTTATAAAACCCAAGTAAAGGAACTTAAAGAAGAAATTGAAGAAAAAAACCGAGAAAATTTAAGGAAAATACAGGAACTGCAAAGTGAAAAGTATGTCTGTTTTCTTTTGAAATAAAACAGGAAAGGCATTCATAAATTTAAGTTGAAAAATTGGGAGTAAGGGTGACATCATTCTGATAGGGCTAATTTATTGAGCTAACTGATATCAAATCACACTAGTCTACCTTAAGATTCCAGTTTCAGAGCATCTGCTCTCTCTCCTGCCACCGTGAGCTCTATGCAACAAATAGTGTACTTACATACATGCAAGTAAAATACTCATACACATAAAGTAAAAATAATGTTTTAAAAAACAAAAAAGGAAAAAGAGGAGGTAATTGTGGTCATAATTAGGGATAGTTCACTACCCAAATTTTCTAAGAACCTACAAAAATAAAGGAAGTATACGGATAACCAAGATGGCTTGTCTAAGAGAGAATCTTAGGGACAGACATATTAAAGTAATCTAGTCTCACTGTAAAAGCAAATTCTGAAAAGTTAATGTTTTGAGATAAAAATCTTTCGCTCCCAAGGCTGGCCTAGATCAGTCCTGCCCCCTCTACTTCCCAAGTAGATAGAATTTTAGACATGACCACTATACTCCAGCAGTTCTGAAAAGCTTCAAAGTGTGTTTTCTAATAACATTTCCAAATAGTTTACAATGGTTTGAATCTATATGTTTTCATAATATCAGATATTAGATAATTTAGTTTAATCTCTTAGTTTATAGACTTAGTCAAATTAAGCTCCAGGAATTGTAAGGAACTTGCCCAGTGTAAATGGGGTTGAAAGTGTCTTGAATGACCTCCTGCTCTACCAGTGGCTTATAAAGTTCAAACCCACGACAGTCTTCTTTCTAAAATAAAATGACTTAAAAAGTTAAAAGTCATTACCTATATAAAGAAAAAATAGTGGATTTAAAGTTTACTTTAAAAAGGAAAATCCTTGGTTATGTTATATGGGGTTTTTTGTTTGTTTGTTTGTTTGTTTGTTTGTTTGTTTTTGGAGGAGGGGGGCACTTTTTGGTTTGTTGTTTCACTGTGTAGTCAGGCTGGCTTTAAATTCTCAATCCCTGTGCCTTAAGACTGCAGTTGTCAGAATTACAGGTGTAGACTACCATGTCTAGCAAGGTCATTGTTTTCATTTACAGGATCAAGTATGGAGAATAAACTGAATTTGTTTTATTCATTTCACTTACAATGTTGCAGAGAAACTCTCTCTACTCAGTTGGATTTAGCAGAAACAAAAGCTGAGTCTGAGCAGCTGGCTCGAGGGCTTCTGGAAGAGCAGTATTTTGAGTTGACTCAGGAAAGCAAGAAAGCTGCTTCAAGAAACAGACAAGAGATTACAGATAAAGATCATACTGTTAGTCGGGTGAGTGATAAGTAAATATCTGACTGAGACTGACTCAATCAAAGTCGGTCATAAAGTATTAGGGCGTGTGCATGTGCACACATATATACTTATGCTTCTCACATAGAGAGAGTGACCTTTCTGTACTTGTGTTTATTTTATCTAAAACAGTTGGTAATGATAGAAAATCTTACTCAATACACTGGGTTTTTTCCCTACTGTAAATCTATGTTATATTTTATGTGAAGAAATGCCCTTTTTAAAAAAAAAGATTTATTTATTTTATGCATATGAGTACACTGTAGCTATCTTCAGAGAGACAAGAAGGGGACATCAGATGCTATTGCAGATGGTTGTGAGCCACCATGTGGTTGCTGGGAATTGAACTCAGGATCTCTGGAAGAGCAGTCAGTGCTCTAACTACTGAGCCGTCTCTCCAGCCCCCTTACCTTAAATTCGTCTTCTTAACGGTGTTGAAAGTGATGGTATGGACTAGATTTCCTTGACGTTCAGAGAGACTACTCTGGAATAAGAAACTCATGGTTAGTAAACAAAACTAATCCATTGTGGAAAACACTCAAATTCCCTGTCCTTATGGCTCAGAGTAATGTGGGGTGAATGGGAGTCACAGGGACTTTTGTGTAGTTAACAAGTACTCACTCTGTAGCAGTGGGCCAGCTTCAAATCTTGACTTTGACTCTGAGAAGTTAGGTGATCTTGGTAAATCTGGGGCTTAGAGGATTAATGCAATCTGCCAAGATCACCTAACTTCTCAGACGCAAAAGACCTAACACCCATATAAAAACATGGACATGGCTGTCCGTGTGTATAATCCCAGTGTTGGGAATGAAGACAAGAAGGTCCTGAGGATTTTCCTGGCCATCCAGACTAGCCAAAATAATGAGTTTCCTGTTCAATAAGAGACCCAGCCTCTATACTTTCAGAAGCTATAGAGGAAGATATTGTATCTTATGTCCTGCTCTGGATTTTATATGTATGTGCTCCAACACACACACACACACACCTACACCTGCATGCATACACAACACAAAGACACCAAACATAAGAAAAACCAAGCATGGTAGTGTATGCTTTATATTCCCAGACTTAGTGACTGATCATTAGATCTAAGACCAGCCTCAGTTACATAGATTCAGACCAACCTGGACTATACATATTACTAGATTCTATTTTAACTGATTCCCCACTTTCTCCCTTACCCAACCAAAGAGGGGGAAAATAATAATATTCCTTCCAAAAATTGTTTTTGTGATTAAAGAAAAACAACATACTTAGAATAGTCAATGCTGGTCATAATATTTTCTTTTATTATTTTTTTTCTTTATTTACATCTCAAATGTTATCCCTTTTACTAGTTTCCCCTCCAAGAACTCACACAATATGTATTCATTGATAAGTGGATATTAGCCCAAAACTTAGGATACCCAAGATATAAGATACAATTTGATAAACGCATGAAACTCAAGAAGAATGAAGACCAAAGTGTGGACACTGTGCACCTTCTTAGAATTGGGAACAAAACACCCAGGGAAGGAGTTACAGAGACAAAGTTCATAGCTGTGATGAAAGGATGGACCATTTAGAGACTGCTGTATCCAGGGATCCGTCCCATAATCAGCTTCTAAACGCTGACACCATTGCATACACTAGCAAGATTTTGCTGAAAGGACCCAAATATAGCTGTCTCTTGTGAGACGATGCCGGGGCCTAGCAAACACAGGAGTGGATGTTCACAGTCAGCTATGGGATGTATCACAGGGCTCCCAATGGAGAAGCTAGAGAAAGTACCCAAGGAGCTAAAGGGATCTGCAACCCTATTGTTGGAACAACATGATGTACTAACCAGAACCCCGGAGCTCTTGTCTCTAGCTGCATATGTATCGAAAGATGGCCTAGTCGGCCATCAATGGAAAGAGAGGCCCATTGGACTTGCAAACTTTATATGCCCCAATATAGGGGAATGCCAGGGCCAAAAGAATGGGAATGGGTGGGTAGGGAAGTGGGGGGCGCTATGGGGGACTTTTGGGATAGCATTGGAAATGTAATTGAGGAAAATATGTAATAAAAATATTAAAAATCAAAAAAAAAAAAACTATCCCCTCCTCCCTCCCGCTGCTCCCCAACCCACCCACTCCCATTCCTGGTCCTGGTGTTCCCCTATACTGGGGCATAGAGCCTTCACAGGACCAAGGGTCTCTCCTCCCATTGTTGACCAACAAGTCCATCCACTGCTACATATATAGCTAGAGCCACAAGTTCCACTGTTCCAAGGAGCTCTGGGGGTACTGATTAGTTCCTATTGATGTTCCTCCTATGGGGCTTCAGACCCCTTCAGCTCCGTGAGTACTTTCTCTAGCTCCTCCATTGGGGACTTTGTGCCAATGGATGACTGTGAGCATCCACTTCTGTATTTGCCAGGCACTGGCAAAGCCTCACAGGAGACAGCTATATCAGGCTTCTGTAAGCAGGCTCTTGTTGGCATCTGCCTAGTGTCTGGGTTTGTGGACTGTTTATGGGATGGATCCCCAAGTGGGGCAGTCTCTGGATGGTCGTTCTGTCAGGCTCTGCTCTGAACTTTGTCTCTGCATAACTCCTTCCATCGATATTTTGTTTCCCCTTCTAAAAAGGATTCTGAGTTTCTGGGCTAATATCCACTTATCAGTGAGTGCATATCATGTGTGTTCTTTTGTGATTGGTTACCTCACTCAGGATGATATCCTACAGATTCACCCATTTGCCTAAGAATTTCATAAATTCATTGTTTTTAATAAGCTGAGTAGTACTCCATTGTGTAAATGTACCACATTTTCTGTATCCATTCCTCTGTTGAGGGACATCTGGGTTCTTTCCAGCTTTGGCTATTATAAATAAGGCTGCTATGAACATAATGGAGCATGTGTTCTTATTACCAGTTGGAACATCTTCTGGATATATGCCCAGGAGAGGTATTGCTGGGTCCTCTGGTAGTACTATGTCCAATGTTCTGAGGAACTGCTCAGACTGCTTTCCAGAGTGGTTGTACAAGCTTACAATCCCACCAGCAATGGAGGAGTGTTCCTCTTTCTTGCCAGCATCTGCTGTCACCTGAATTTTTGATCTTAGCCATTCTGACTGGTGTGAGGTGGAATCTCAAGGTTGTTTTGATGTGCATTTCCCTGGTGATTAAGGATGTTGAACATTTTTTCAGGTGCTTCTCAGCCATTTGGTATTCCTCAGTTGAGAATTCTTTGTTTAGCTCTGTACCCCATTTTTTAACGGGGTTATTTGAATTTCTGGAGTTCAGCTTCTTGAGCTCTTTGTATATATTGGATATTAGCCGCCTATCAGATTTAGGATTGGTAAAATTTCTTTCCCAATCTGTTGGTGGCCTTTTTGTCTTATTGACAGTATCTTTTGCCCTACAGAAGCTTTGCAATTTTATGAGGTCCCATTTGTCGATTCTTGATCTTATAGCACAGGCCATTGCTGTTCTGTTTAGGAATTTTCCCCCGTGCCCATATTTTCGAGGGTTTTCCACACTTTCTCCTCTATAAATTTCAGTGTCTCTGGTTTTATGGGGAGGTCTTTGATCCACTTAGACTTGAGCTTTGTACAAGGAGATAAGAATGGATCAATTCACATTCTTCTACATGATAACCGCCAGTTGAGCCAGCACCATTTATTGAAAATGCTGTCTTTTTTCCACTGGATGATTTTAGCTCCCTTGTTAAAGATCAAGTGACCATAGGTGTGTGGGTTCATTTCTGGATCTTCAATTCTATTCCATTGATCTACCTGTCTGTCGCTGTACCAGTACCATGCAGTTTTCATCACAATTGCTCTGTCATACAGCTTGAGATCAGTCATGGTAATTCCATCAGAGGTTCTTTTATTGTTGAGAATAGTTTTTGCTATCCTAGGTTTTTTGTTATTCCAGATGAATTTGCAAGTAGCCCTTTCTAACTCTGTGAAGAATTGAGTTGGAGTTTTGATGGGGATTGCATTGAATCTATAGATTGCTTTTGGCAAGATAGCCATTTTTACTATATTGATCCTGCCAATCCATGAGCATGGGAGATCTTTCCATCTTCTGAACTCTTCATTGATTTCTTTCTTCAGAGACTTGAAATTCTTATCATACAGATCTTTCACTTGCTTGGTTAGAGTCACACCAAGGTATTTTATATTATTTGTGTCTATTTTGAAGGGTGTTATTTCCTTAATTTCTTTCTCATCCTGTTTATCCTTTGTGTAGAGAAAGGCTACTGATTTGTTTGTTTTAATTTATATCCAGCTACTTTACTGAGGTTGTTTATCAGGTTTAGGAGTTCTCTGGTGGAATTTTTGGGGTCACTTACATGTATCATCATATCATCTGCAAACAGTGATATGTTGACTTCTTCCTTTCCAATTTGCATTCCTTTGATCTCCTTTTATTGCTCTGGCAATTACTGGCAAGTACTATATTGAATAGGTAGGGAGAGAGTGGGCTTTCTATTATTTATGTTGTTATTGAAGATCAGCCTTACTCTGTGATGATCTGGAAGGGTGCATAGGATGATCATAGCATAGGTGCATAAGGTTTGGTGACCGATTTTATGGTCAGTTTTGGAGAAGGTACCATGAGGTGCTGAGATTAGGGTATATCCTTCTGTTTTAGGACGAAATGTTCTATAGATATCTGGTAAATCCATTTGTTTGATAACTTCTGTTAATTTCACTGTGTCTCTGTTTAGTTTCTGTTTCCAGGATCTGTCCATTGATGAGAGTGGGGTGTTGAAGTCTCTCAATATTATTGTGTGAGGTATAATGTGTGCTTTGGGTTTTAGCAAAGTTTCTTTAATGAATGTGGATGCCCTTGCATTTGGAGCATAGATGTTTAGAATTGAGAGTTCCTCTTGCTAAATTTTACCTTTGATGAGTATGAAGTACCCCTCCTTATCTTTTTTGATAACTTTGGGTTGGAAGTCAATATTATTCGATATTAGAATGGCTACTCCTGCTTGTTTCTTGGGACCATTTGCTTGGAAAATTGTTTTCCAGCCTTTTACTCTAAGGTTGTATTTGTCTTTGTCCCTGAGGTGGGTTTCCTGTATGCAGCAAAAAGTTGGGTCCTGTTTACGTGACCAGTCTGTTAGTCTATGTCTTTTTATTGCAGAATTGTGTCCATTGATATTAAGAGATATTAAGGAAAAGTCTTTGTTGCTTCCTTTTATTTTTGTTGTTAGAATTGGGATTCTGTTCATGTGGCTAGCTTCTTTAGGTTTATTGAAAGATTACTTTCTTGCTTTTTTTCGAGCTTTGTTTCCCTCATTGTGTTGAAGTTTTCCCTTTATTCTTTGAAGGGCTGGATTTGTGGAAAGATACTGTGTAAATTTGACTTTGCCATGGAACGTTTTTGTTTCTCCATCTATGGTAATTGAGAGTTTTGTTGGGTTTAGTAGCCTGGGCTGGCACTTGTGTTCTCTTAGGGTCTGCATGACATCTGCCCAGGATCTTCTGGCTTTCATAGTCTCTTGGGGAGAAGTCAGGTGTAATTCTGATATGCCTGCTTCTTTATGTTACTTGACCTTTTTCCCTTACTGCTTTTTAATATTCTTTCTTTGTTTTGTGTATTTGGTGTTTTGATTATTATGTGACAAGAGGAATTCGCTTTCTGATCCAAACTATTTCTGTAGGCTTCTTGTATATTCATGGGCATCTCTTTCTTTAGGTTGGGGAAGTTTTCTTCTATAATTTTGTTGAAGATATTTACTGGCCCTTTAATTTGGAAACCTTCCTTCTCATCTATACCGATTATCCTTAGGTTTAGTCTTCTCATTGTGTCCTGGATTTCCTGGATGTTTTGTGTTAGGATATTTTTGCATTTCACATTTTATTTGATTGTTGTGTCCGTGTATTCTATGGTATCTTCTGCACCTGAGATTCTCTCTTCCATCTCTTGGATTCTGTTGGTTGTGCTTGCACCCCTGGCTCCTGACTTCTTTTCTAGGTTTTCTATTTTCAGAGTGGTCTCTCCCTTTGTGATTTCTTTATTGTTTCTACTTTGTTTTTTAGATCCTGGATGGTTTTGTTCAATTCTTTCACCTGATTGGATGGGTTCTCCTGTATTTCTTTAAGGGATTTATTTATTTCCTTCGTAAGTCCTCCATCATCATCATGAGAAGTGACTTTAGATCCATATCTTGCTTTTCTGGTGTGATGCTGTATCCAGGACTTACTATGGTGGGAAAGTTTGGTTCTGATGATGCCAAGTAACCTTGGTTTCTTTTGCTTCTGTTCTTAAGCTTGTCCCTACCATCTAATTATCTCAAGTGCTTGTTGTCCTCAATATATCTGATTGGAGCTTGTCCTTCCTGTAATCCGGGTTGATTCAGGACTTCTCAGAATCCAGATTTCTCTGGGATCCTATGATTCTGGGATCCTGTGAACCTGAGATTCTGGGTATGTCAGAATTCTTGGCAGTTAAGCTTCTTCTAAGACCCTGAGATACTGGTGTGACCTAGCTCCTATTATCCTGGAATCCTAAGATCCTGGGTGTGTTATAGCTCCTGGAAGTAGTGTCTCCTCTGGAGACCATGGGACTGTCTAGTGTGTTCGAAACCAAGGTATACCAGCACCAACCAGAAGGAATCCATGCCGCTGGTTAGACAGGGCCCTGTGTTTTTGCTCCTGTTGTCACAGGCCTGTCACAATTGGTTTGTAACAGATGTTGCGTTCTACTTACCAGTGATCCTAAGAGCCTGGGCATGCTAAGGCACCTGTGGCATGGAGAGTCCTCTGGGGACCGTAGGACTGTCCGCTGAGTTCACGCCCAAGGTGGCCCAGAGGTGGCGCTGACTGGAAGGCTAGTCATGATACTTTCATCATCCTCAGTGAGGAAACTGAGCCACAGGAAGATGACTTGTCCAAGCTCACAGGGGTCACATGGGTTACTTGTAGAGTTAAAAATAAGTTCAGTTTCCTAGTCTTCTATTTATTAATCTTTATAATATTTTTAACTTTACATCATTTTATCTATATGTGTGTCTATATGTGTATGTGTATATTCCACACACGTATGTATACACATAACATTTTTGGAGGGTAATTTTTTTTTTAAATATTTAGAACTTAATTATATATTCAGTTTCTCATTGGGGGATTAGTTTTGGTTTTTCAAAACAGGGTTTCTCTATATAGTCCTGGCTGGCCTGGAATGCACTCTGTAAACCAGGCTGGCCTCAAACTCAGAAATCCAACAGCCTCTGCCTCCTGTATGCTGAGAATAAAGGTATGTGTCCTCATGGATGACTCATTCGTATATTTAAAACTGGAAACTAGGCATTTTCTATACTTAAGCAATGTTTGACCTCTAGAAGATGTTACGAAAGATTTTAAAGATGTGTAGCTTTAAGTATAAAATAACCTTTGTTTGTTTTATTTAGCTTGAAGAAACAAACAGTGTGCTAACCAAAGACATTGAAATGCTAAGAAAAGAAAATGAAGAGCTAAATGAAAGAATGAGGACAGCAGAAGAAGGTATATAGTTTCCTTAGCAAATGATGGTGTGAGCAGTTGCTGCTCTTAAAGAAGACCCAGGTTCAGTTCCCAGCACCCACGTGGCAGCTCCCTTCTGTGAATTGTGCCTCATCTTTAGGTCCAGCTTCAATCCAATAGCTTCCTTATGGTTTCTGAAGGAACCAGAAATATGTCTGCAGACAAAACATCCATACACATAAAATAAAAATAATTTTAAAGAAGTTAATGATTAGTAACTTTAATTATTTTTAATTGATGGTATGAGGACTCAGCCATTAAGAGAGCTTATTGGTCTTCTAGAAGACCCACGTTTGGTTCCTAGCACCCATATTGGACAGCTTAAAACTCCCTGTAACTCCATATTCAAGGAATCTGATGCCCTCTCTGGCCTATCTGATTGTCTCCAAATGCTCCATGCTAAGAGTGGGCTCATGATCTATGTAGCCATTCATGATGATGCAGAGTTCCAGATTAGTCTGGTTGATACCCTCTTAAAAAAAGGAGAATGTAAAGTGAATTCTGAGATTAATCTGTAGTTATGTTTTACTTTGTCTTTGTTTTTAAAGAATTATTTATTTTATGTATATGAACGCACTATAGCTGTCTTCAGACACACCAGAAGAGGACATCAGATTCTATTACAGATGGTTGTGAGCCATCATATGGTTGTTGGGAATTGAACTCAGGACCTTTGGAAGAGCAGTCAGTGCTCTTAACCACTGAGCCATCTCTCCAGCCCCTTATTTTGGGCTTTTAAATGCTTGTTTTCATATATTGACTAACTTATGTACCTACCCTTAATAAGATTATTAAGGAGCTGGACAATTGGTAAATTCATGCAGTCCCAGCACTTGGGAGGTAGAGACAAGAGAATTGGGAGTTCAAGGACAGCCTGGCCTACATGTGTTTAAAAAACAAACAAACCAAAAACATTCCAACCAGTTACCATAATGAAATTGCTGAAAGATACTATGTAATACTGTGTATTAAATAGTATTTTCAATAATTGAAGTCATTGTTATTTTGGAATGCAGATAAAAGTATCTAATGCTCCACAATAACAGTTTACATAATTTATTGGCAGAATATAAATTGAAGAAGGAGGAAGAAATAAATAATCTTAAGGCTGCTTTTGAAAAGAATATCAGTACCGAACGGACCCTTAAAACACAGGTACATGTGCCATCAGCCCTTCCTAGTGGTTTGCATTTGAGTATCATATAATCAGAAAACTAATAATTGTTCTTTATGTATGTTTTTTACTAAATGAAAGTCCTAAGGTTTAGCTTTTCATGAGAACAAAAAAAGTGTATCCCTGTTAGATATAGAAGACTTACTTGAGATGTATAATTGATCAGTGTATATCAGGCTATGATCACTAGTCTGTGACAAGTGTATAATGACACAACTCAGTACTAGAGTAATGGCTTAGTATTCATGAAGACCTTAGTTCCATCCCCAGCACTCTAAGAATGTGATGTTTGATAACCTATTGTTGACAGTAGGAAACATGAAGAGAAGATATATTAGATCCAAAGCCAGAGAAATAGTTTGGGAATGAGAAACAAACTGTAGGACGGTGGTTTACCATTTTGTTTTGCATTTGAATATGTATATAGCTTAGTTTTTGTTTGTTTGATTTTGTCATTAAACTTAATATCTTAGCCGGGAGTGGTGGCGCACGCCTTTAATCTCAGCGCTTGGGAGGCAGAGGCAGGCGAATTTCTGAGTTCGAGGCCAGCCTGGTCTACAGAGTGAGTTCCATGGGTAGCCAGGGCTACACAGAGAAATCCTGTCCCGAAAAAACCAAAAAACAAAAACAAAAAATTTAATGTCTTGACATGAAACCCTATCTCAGGAAAAGGTTGGGATGGGGAGGCAAAAAAACTGTGTGTCTTATCATTATACTAAGTTACCCAGTAGATCAGAGACTGAGTGTTTCACTTGGTTTTTTTTCTTTAAAACAGTAATTGCTTTTCTCTGCTTTTAGTATAATTAGATTAAATAATTGAAGAGAGTAATTTTATTTTTAAGTAAGTACATGTTAGGTTTATTATTCAATAATCTAAATGCGTATTAAAATTACTGAGAGGTGGGTGCCTCATCGTCAGGGGAACTTTACTCGTAATCTTACTTTCTTATTGATCCTATACATTGCAGCTAAAAATAATTTTTATAAATGTGCTTGACTGATTTTTTTTTTAATCCTTCAAGTACAGATGTCACCTTTAGTATAGAACAGAGACTATGAAAGAAAAGATGCACTTATTACATAAAAGGTCACATGTGTGTGGAGGACCTATCAACAAAAGTTTAAATGAGACAAACTGAAGAGAATACTTGCCAATATTAACATCTGTAAATAAAAATACCAGTACAATAAGAAAAATATTGTCTAGCAAACATTTGAAAAATACTTAACCTTAATAATAAACCAGGAAACAAACAAGACCTAAAGAGACAGCTTAGCACTTAAAAGCACGTACTGCTCTTGTAGAAGACCTGGATTCAGTTCCCAGTACTTACACTGAGCAACTTACAACCAACTTAGATATACAGCCAGAAAATTGAAAGAAATACAGAAGGCTTTGGTAGAGCTTGCCCTTGAGGGATGTGGTGCTACACTGACTTTTCATTCTCAAATGTTTCATGTGTTAGATTTATTATTGCAAACTCTAAATATGCATTAAAAATTATTCAGGGTACCTCATTCTAAAGGGAACCTTATCGATATAGATGAGATCTAAATTAGGACTTTTTCCTCTCTTAATGGGATCAGATCTATCATGTTCATTTTTTATGTTCCTATCCATGAATACTATGCATGTATATGGTAGACACATATGCATTCAAGTAAACAAATGCTCATATACATATGATAAAAATATGTCTTTTAAAACAACAACAACAATAATGTAGAGAGTGATTGAAGAAGACACCGAATATCAGCCTTTGGCCTCTGTACACATGAACAAACACACAAGTGTACACAAACATGGCAAAAGAAAAGGGGTATCTGTATGGCCTAATCAGATCTTGCTTTTCTACTAGCCCAAAGGAAAGAGATCTCTCTAGCCTTTTTTTTTTTTTAAACCTGTGCTTACAATGTTATCACTGCCTTCATATGCTTTTCTTGGTTATCCATCTCCTAATCCTCTTAAGAAACGTGGAACGGAGTGCAGTTGCATACTCCTTTAATCACAGTGTTCATAAGACAGAGGGAAATGGATCTCTGAGTTTGAGACCAATATGATCTGTGTAATAAGTTCCTGGCCAACTACCTACATACTCAAGTGATGAGGGTGGAGGTGGGGGAGGAGAGAGAAAAGAGAGGAAAGCTGTGGCACATTCTAGGGAGCTTTTCTTACCTTCTCTAGGGGTCTCCATAGCACCGTTGCATGTGTCTCATGCTCTGTATGGCTTCTCTGTCTTCCTCCTTTACCAGCTAGAATATTTGGAGCATAGTTATATTTCTTTATATCTTGTGTGCAGTAATATATACTGCAGTATTATTAAACAGTGGACTTTGTTTTACAAGCCTGATTCTTACATTGTGATAAATAAGACATCAGTTTTAGTTATCTGGACCACTATTCATATCCTAGCCTTGACTGGTTTGTTTTGTAGAAACATAAGTTTACATACAGAGACAAAGGAAAAAAAGTCCTACATAACTTTGAAAACCAATACATTTTAATAGACATTAAAATTGAATAACTATAGTATATTGATTCTTACAAATACTATTTTAATGTTTGAACAGGCTGTTAACAAGTTGGCAGAAATAATGAATCGCAAAGATTTTAAAATTGATAGAAAGAAAGCTAATACTCAAGATTTAAGAAAAAAAGAAAAGGAAAATAGAAAGCTACAACTGGAACTTAACCAAGAAAGAGAAAAATTTAACCAAATGGTGGTGAAACACCAGAAGGAGCTGAATGACATGCAAGCGGTAAGGTCTGTGTGTATACAGCATGGAGGGATCATCTCCAATTGGTACCTGCCATGCTTAAAGTAGACTTGCTTGTGTTAAAATATATATTTTAATCTATAGTGTTCACATTTTAATCATATGCTCTAATACTAACATTTCTCTCTAAAGAATGTAAAGATGCTCTTTTTCCTCTCAGTGGTCATGACTTGAATTATTTTTACTAGCTTGATTAGAGGCCCTCATTTGAAAGAGACAGTCAAGGATTTTTGTTTTTCAGGTGCAACTGAATTTGGAATATGGCTGTTATATTGATTATGGTTAGTTTAGAGGTTTTAATAGAAGCATTCAATATCTACTTTTCTAAAGTCAAAATACCAATAAGTTATATTTGACATTTAATATAACATAAGACAGTAACATAAAATTGTCTTAAATCATTTATATCCAGGCTTTTATCTTTAATTTTCTGTGCTTTTAGAATTAATTCATTTGGAGCCAGAAAATAGTTTACTGATGTTTTAAGTACTTTTTCATACCTTATAATTTAAAAAAAAAGAAAGAAAGAAATTTTTCTAAACAAAGTCTAGAGTATTTGTTGCTCTAGGTTTGATTCCTAGCACCAATATGGTGGCTCACAATCATCTGTAACCCCAGTTCCAGGGGATCCAACAGGCACACATGTGGTACACATACATACAGGCAGGCAAAACATTCATACATATAAAGTAAAATAAATCTTTAAAAAAAGGGAGGGGGGGAGGAGTTTATTTGCCTTTAGCACTGAACTCAGAAAGAAGCGAGTTTCTTCATCAGAGAACATCATCATCTGTGGCAGGTGCCAGGCACAGTAGCATACTCATGATCTAGCTACTTGAAACAGGCAGAAAGACTGCTTGAGCTAAGAAGTTCTGGACCAGCCAGCACAGCCAACCACATTTCCAAAAGAAAACCTAACCATAGTAATAAACATCCATAGTGTACAACATGTCTCACACTTACAATTTTTAATTACTCATTTACATTTCAATGATTACTGTCGAAATTATTTGAGTCTGGTTATTTTTATCATCTTTTTTTTTTTTTAAATAGCAATTGGTAGAAGAATGTACACATAGAAATGAACTTCAAATGCAGTTGGCTAGCAAAGAGAGTGATATTGAGCAGTTGCGGGCAAAACTTTTGGACCTTTCGGATTCAACTAGTGTTGCTAGTTTTCCTAGTGCTGATGAGACTGATGGAAACCTCCCAGGTAAGAATTGTGTTCTGTCACTCAGATTTGCTCAAATAAAAAGGTTATTCAAATGTACTGATAGGCTGTGCCTGAGGAAACCCCTGAAGATGTTCAAAGAAATTTTGTTATTTTGTTTTGCTTTGCTTTGTTTTGTTTGTCAACATGGGATTTCTCTATGTAGCTCTGGCTGTCCTGGAACTCATCTGTAGACCAGGCTGGCCTCATAGAACTGTCTGCCTCCGCCTTATCCTCAACCCCCATCCTGAGCTTAAAAGTGTACACTACTTTCTCTGCTTTAATGTGTTTTTATGAGTACTTAGTGCTTAATGCTTATGTATTTTGGGAGAGAGAGAGACAAAGACAGACAACACACATGCACGCACACGCAGAGAGGGAGAAGGAGAGGGAGGGGGAGAGACATAGAGAGAGCGCAGAACAATAGCAGCTATAAGTAGAATCCTGTCCAATATATTAGTGAGAACCCTTTTGTAGACTTTGTCAAGGGGATAACAAAAATTGAGTAGAAATAAATGCCTAATGTTTCATTTCTTCCTCTTTCCCTAATTAAAGTAAATAAAAAATAATGAATGAATAAATACACATTCTTGGCTTAATTGGAGTTCAGATGAAGTGAATAGGATGTGTAGCTAAAGAGATGGCTCAGTGGCTAAGAGCATTCCTGCATGATGGTTCACAACCATCTGTAATTTCAGTTCTAAGGAATCCAACACCCTCCTCTGGCTCTGCACAGCCACCAGGGCTACACAGGGTACACAAACATATATGCAGGCAAACAAATAAAAACACCACATACACACAAATAAGATGATTCTAAAAAAATTTTGAAACATGCATTTACAAATACTATGCATATTTGCTATGCCAAAATTCTAGTTCAGTGTTTCTGAAGTGTTTTTTTTTTAACAAAGTAATGGAAAATATATTTTAGTATATTTCCTAAGTGATGCATGAGTAAAAAGGTGTTTTATTAAGCTAGATAAGTAATACATTTCACCAGAATATACTATAGTTTCTATTTTCATAAAGTTGATAGACTACTTTAGAAACTTTTTTTGGTTGTTCAGGAAAGTGGTAGTCAAGGGACCATGTACTTAATATCATGTAATCTCTGCCCTCATGCTTTACTATCTTGGCTTGCCCCAAGTCAGATTTCTGTGAGGGCAGATAGGACTGTACTTCCTGTTCTTAAAGTCAGGTATTTCTGTCTTGTAGTGTTTGCCTCTTTTATACAGCTTCTGCCTGTAGAAACTTTTAGCTTTCCATCATAGGAAGATGACTATGGGTTAATAAGAGCCTCTGTTGTCTTTAAGTTATTGCTGTGATAAAAAAAAAAAAAAAAAAAAAATTCATGACCAAAAGCAACTTGATAGTGGAGAGGTGTCTGAGTGATTTCGAGCACTAGTGGCTGGCTCATCTAGAGGATCAGAGCATACACATGGTGCCTCACAAGTGTAACTCAACTCCCAAGCACTATCTCCTAGACTCCATGAGTACTGGGCACTTAAGAGGTTCAGAGATAACATGCAGGCAAAATATTCATAGACCTGACATAAATAAATAAAATATTTTTGGTAGTTCTCAAGTCACACTCATATCTCTGAGAGAAGTCAGGGAAGGAGCTCAATCAGGAACCTGAAGGCAGGAACTAAAGCCGAAGCCATGGGAGAACACAGGTTGGCTTCCCGTGGCTTGCTCAGCATGCTTTCTTATACAGCATAGGACTGCCTGCCCAGAGGTGGTGCCATCCACAGAGAGCTAGGCCCTCCACACATAAGTTATTATTTAAGAAAAATGCATTTCAGACTTGGCTATAGGCAATCTAATAGAAGCATTTTTTTCATCTGGGGTTTCTCTTAACAGATAACTCTAGGTTTTATTCAGTTAACAGGGTAGAGGACAGCCAGGACAATTATGATTTAGTTTTTGAAATGAAATTGTTAACTCATTTTTTATTAACCACATGATACTTCTGGAGTAAATGGGTCTAATGTCAATCAAAAATCTTGAGTAGGGCTTTTTCTTTATCCTATGCATTTCTGTTAGCTTTAGAATATCTTACTGGTTTTGTCTAAATTTTCAGAGACTCATACATTATTAGTGACTATAATTAGAAGACTTGAATCAGAAGATAAATTGGTGAGCTGCACACTGAGCAAGCACATGAGGTGGTATGATTGGCAGGCTTTAGGTTAGACATCCACTTTGACTTCAGAACCCTGATCTAGGAGATAAACAGTCATTTGACAAAAGGATTTAAATGTTTTTACAGGCCCTATATTTACATTTGCTTTTGAAGATTTTGTTTCTGAGTATCAAATGTCAAAGTACTTTTGGGTATTCTTCATCATCACTGTAATGTCATTATTGGAACTTTAGAGAAAAATAAAAAACAAGCTAAACTCTGACTTTCCTATTGGATGTAGAAATTAAAGGATAATCTTTAGCAAAATCACTTTTCCCTTCAGGCTGGAGAATAGCTTAGTAGATTAGAACACTTGCTCCTTGTGCAGAGAACTTGGATCTGTTCCCCAGCATTGTAATTGTAAACTACTTTACCCTCTTTGCTTCTCTATTGAACATTCATACTACATTTTTCATGTACTATATGCTTAAAAATAGTTTTTTGACAAATAGAAAATGCTTTATAGTAATATCTAGGAAAAATTCTCTAAAGTATTTTAATATCCTTAATATAGATGGTATATTATTCACTTGTCTATAATAGTTTCTAAAGATGACAAAATTTTATTGGGGGCTGGAGAGATGGCTCAAGAGTTAAAAGCACTAGTTGTTTTTCTGGGGTCCTGAGTCCCATCCCCACCAACCACATGGTGGTTCACAATTGTCTATAACTGAATCCTATGGAATCAGATTACCTCTTCTGGTGTATGGATATACATGCAGACAAAAACACCCATATACATATATACACACATACACACACACAGCTTTACTTGTTCTATTATGGTTTTGTCCTAGTTTGTCTTATGCCCAAATGACAAAATAACTTCTGTATAATAATGGCTTCTTTTTGGGCTAGAGAGATGGCTCAACAGTTAAGAGCATTGGTTACTCATCCAAAAAGCTTAGGTTCAGTTCCCGGCACCCGAATGGCAGCTCACAATTACCTGTAACTCCAATTCCAGGGGATCCAAAACCCTCACACAGACATACATGCAGGCAAAACACTGGTGCACATACAATAAGAATAAATCACTAAAGAAAGGCTTCTTTCTCGGTCTTTTTCTTGCCCTCTTTTGGAATTGTTGATTGTTATCTGAAGCGTATGAAGGGCATAAAGCATTAGAAAAGCACGCATTGTCTCTTACATTTTTCATTCCCTTGGATCTCAGGCTCTATAACTTAAGCCAGAGAGTAGGGATCACTGAGTTTCCAAGTCTATGAGGGCTTCTGACCTTACCCAGTCTGAGTTGGAGGCCATGCTTCTGTGTATTTCAGCATTAATTAATGATGTTTGCTTTGTATGTCACTTTTGAATATAACAAAAACACTACATACTGCTTCTCTACCTCTATTAAATTGTAAGTAATATATTAAAATAAACTTTGATAGTCTAAAAAAAATTAACTTTGATATTTAAATTGCCTCTGCTAGCTATTAATTACATCATCCAGTTGGGCTCCGTCTGTCGTTTGGGTGGGTAAGAGTCAGTTATTGCTGGTGTAATACTACAGACAGTTTTTTTCAACTAAAATTACTTTATAAATACATTATATAAAAATCCAGGGTTTTATTTTTGTTTGTTTGTTTGTTTGTTTTACTTCTGTGGCTAATTGTTAATAAGGAGAGGAAACAGTGAAGCTAGTGTCATGATTGCTGTATTGTGAGCCTCTAAGCTGAGCCATCTCTGTGAGTGTGAGTATGAGTATGTGTGTGACAGAGAGAGAGAGAGAGAGAGAGAGAGATTGAGATTAAATCTATAATCACTGATTTTAGTTCGGTTCTCAAATCAAATGTAGAACTAGAGAAAGTAAATAGTATCAGTTAAGAGAAGGCCAGGTAGAAATATAGAAAACTTGAATTTAACGTACCACAATTTCATTTAAAGAAGTTTTCATACTAACATAAACAAAAGCTTGGCGACGTTAATTAACTGGTGGAAGTGGCAACAAGAGAAATATTACATTCAGTAACAGTACTGTGAGACTTGTTTGAAAATAGCCTACCATTGTACTTTAGCAACATCAACTCAGCAGTTAAGACATAGGGGGTTTGAGCCCTGGAGCTTTTACACATACAGAAAGATGAGGCACCCTTTCCTAAGCCTTGGTGTCACAATTTTTTAAGTGGGTGAAAATAGAATTGTATGTAAGAATGAGGGCTACACAGAGAAACCCTGTCTCGAAAAACCAAAAAAAAAAAAAAAAAAAAAAAGAATGATATTCTGTGTCTGGAGAGACAGTTCAGCAGTTACTTCTCAGGTCCTTTATTTAATTCAATTCCCAGCACCCACATGGTGGCTCACAACAGTCTGTATTGGGATCTAATCCCCTCTTTTGGTGTCTGTGAAGGTAGAATACTCATATATAAATAATTTTTTAAAAATAATATATCCTATAATCCAAGACTGTACAAATTTATAATATGATGTATCACTTGCGAAGCATTTTGACAATCAAATATTTAGTAATGACACCTGTTGTTATTCCTGTAAGACTGAGCTTTTCAGCTTTATGTGAAGAGGGAAATTTTTTGTTTGTGAGTACACTGTCACTCTCTTCAGACACCAGAAGAGGGCATTGGATCCCATTACATATGGTTGTGAGCCACCATGTGGTTGCTGGGACTTAATCAGGACCTCTGGAAGAGCAGTCTGTTCTCTTAACTGCCTAGCCATCTCTCCAGCACTACCTTCTATTTTTTTAATGTGTTAAATATAACATTAATATAGAAAGAGCTTGAGTTTTGGGGGTGTTTTTGGTGTTTGTTTGTTTGTTAGTTTTACGTACCACCTGATATAACTGTCTCTAAAAGAAGCATCTTTATTTCTCAGACACATCTAATACACTTTAGATATATTAACCAGGTTTGGTATTATACACCTGTGATCTCAATACCTAGGCGATTAATCAAGGCTAGCTTGGGCTACATAGTAAATTTAAGTAAGCCACGTAGTAAGGCTGTCTCAAGAAGTTAGAATCTGGTGATATAAGTCTGGTAGAGCACTGGCCGAGCATGCCCGGTGCCCTGAGTTTGATGCATAGCACCACAAAAGGAATAAACATTATGTAATAGTACAACAGTTGCTATAAAAAGCTTTAATTATAGTCAGCTATTTAAGGTATAAATACTAGCAGTTAACCTACTTATTTCTTTTTTTGTTTGTTTATTGAATTAAATAAGCATAAAAAAATAGCATACTTCATTAGTTTGAGAAGGTTTGGAATTAGACTTATATGTAGAATTAAGTGCCTCCCAACCAAATTTGAACAATTTTACTGAAGTTGTTGTGTGTTTTACTCAATTTATTAGGATATTTTACTGAGAAAACAAATAAAATGCTTGTCTCTTATTCTTTGTATCTAGTTGATTCTGCCTGCATTCCTTATTTATTTATCTTCTACTCTTGTGTGAGTACGGGGACACCTCAGCACTTTGCCTGCTCTTTCTTATGTAAATAAACCATGGCTCTGAATTGTTCAACATGCCGCAGTCTTTCTCCTTTTCCTTTTTGTTTTTCTTTTCTTTTTTTGCTGAGCATTTTTATATAAATGTCATATAATATTTAAAATATTATATATCATATCCCATTTAAGCTGTCACTCATTCCAGTCATGCCTGGCTCTTAAAGACATTATTATTTCATATGTTTTCAATTGAGTACTAAATGTTAATTTTATGGGGAAAGTGGCTTTGGATTTTTTTCTGCAGTCTTTATTTGACCATTAAAGCTAATATGTGTGATTGAAGCATGAAAGAGCAAATTACAGCATTTATTTGTTTACCTGTTTTCTGTTGCTTGTTGTTGCATGCTGTCAGACCAATTGCAGTTTTTCCTTTGATTTTAAAATTTAAGATTGACTACTACTATACCTATTCCCCACCCCCCCCCAGAGTCAAGAATTGAAGGTTGGCTTTCTGTACCAAATAGAGGAAATATCAAAAGATATGGCTGGAAGAAACAGGTACCATATATCTAATATCTTCTCATTGATAATTTTGTTACATGTTTTACTATAAGTGTAAATCTTAACTGCTCTAGTACTAAAATTGACTTTAAGTTACTGCAGTATAGTGGAAACACAAATGGAAAATATGCTAGTCAATTTAAACCGAGTTAATGTTGATCTTTTCATTCTTCTTCTCTCTTCATCATTTCAGTATGTTGTGGTAAGCAGCAAAAAGATCTTGTTCTATAATGATGAACAAGATAAGGAGCAATCCAGTCCATCTATGGTGTTAGACATAGAGTAAGTTGCCTTTGATTGAATTTTTTTTCATTGTTTGACTTTTTACTTATGAGTTATCTTCAGAACTGCTTGTCATTTTGTGTTATTTAAACATCATTACCTATTCTAAACAATATGGCCCACTGGGTAAAATTTGCATTTGCTTCACAAGCCTAAGTACCTGAGTTCTGATGCTCAGAACCCGTGTGAAAGGTGGATGCTAGGGGCCGAGCATCTAATCCCAGCACACCACTGCAGGGTGGAGGGAGACAAATAGGAGGATCTTCAGAAGCCTGATGGCCAGCTAGCTTGGCTTGCACAGTGGCAAGGCAACCTGTCTCAAAGAAGGTGAAAAATGAAAACCAATACTCATACGTTTTCCCCTGACTTTCATATATGCACCATGGCATGTTTGCATCCACATTGACACAAATAAGCACACATGTACAATTTAAATAAAGTCTAGCCTTAGCAAAATGTGAGAAGGGAAATTATGTATACAAGATTTATGTACTTTAAAAAGCAAATTTCTATTCATTGTTTTGAGTGCCCTGAGCATCTCAGAAAGTAAAATTGGGGGCTATAGAGTTGTCTCAGAGGTTAAGAGTACTTGATGTGCCAGGCGTGGTGGCGCAGGCCCTTAATCCCAGCAAAGCACTCGCAAGGCAGAGGCAGGTGGATTTCTGAGTTGGAGGCCAGACTGGTTTACAAAGTGAGTCCCAGGACAGCCAGGGCTACACAGAGAAACCCTGTCTCGAAAAACCAAAAAAAAAAAAAAAAGAGTATCTGATGTGCTCTTGCAGAGAGCTCAGGTTCCTTTCTCAGCATCCACATGGCAGCCCACAACCATAGCTTCAGTTCGAGGGGCGTGATCAGCCTCTCCTGGCCTCCGTAAGTACCAAGCACACACATGGTTCACATATATACGTGCAAGCAAAAACACTTATCATGGGAAATCCTTTTTTATTTTAGTTTTACTTGATATTTATTGTTGTTTTGCCTGCATATATGTCTGTGTGAGGGAAGGTGTTGGATCCCCTGGAACCTAAGATACAGGCAGGTTTTATCTGCCATGTGGGTGATGAGAATTGAACCCAGGTCTTCTAGAAGAGCAGCCAGTTTTCTTAAGTGCTGAACCATTTCTCCAGCCCCCAATTTTTTTTTTCAGTGTAACATTATTTGATCATCATACTGACACCATCAGTGGTTTATGTTAATTAATGTAAACAAATAACTGTTCTTTTTTTAATAATATATATCGGGTTTTTCTATGCGTGTTCATTCACATTCCATTTGTCTATATTATCATACAGGTAATATTTATGTAATGAAACTAGCTTCTATATTTAAGAACCTTAGAGACAACTACTTAAAAAATTTTAAGTGTACAATATAAGTTCAATATGAGGTTTGGGAAATGCTATTCAAGAGTTATATAAAGTTTAATAAAGGACCGTCAAGATGGCTTAGTGGGTAATGTTGCTTGTTGCCATGCCTGATAATGTAAGTTTTGATCCCTGGAATCCACAAGATGGAAGAGAATGAACTTCAGAACGTTGTTCTCTAGCTTCCACACATACACCATGGCATGTGCACCCATACATAAAATGTAACGTTTTCATGTTAAATAAAAAATTTTGGAGCTAGTACTTGTTAGAAGATAAACAAAATTGAACAAGCTTGGGTAATATTTCGTACTGCTTTAACTATTAGTTATGAATGATAAGTTTGAATGGAATAGTAAAAATAAGAGTGAGTCTAGTTTATAAAACAAGTAGCCAAGTTGTTTTTCAAGTGGATTTGCAATTTTGCGTTTCTGTCAGCAATATGTGAGTAATCTAGCTTCTATACATTTTTGTCAACATTTGTTTTACTTTTAGAGTCTTATTTTTATTATTTTTAATTATATGTATATGTGAGGGTATGTACACATGAGTGTAGAGACCTTTTAAGCCTTTTGAGTTGGAGTTATTGGCAACTGTGAGCCACCAGATTTGAGTGCTGGTAGCCAAACTGTGGTCCTCTGAAAGAACAGTATACATTCTTATATTTATACCTCTGAGCCATCACTCTAGCCCCTATTGTTTCTCTTAAAATTCTTAAAGGTATACCACGGCATGCTTTTATATACACACACGATTATTGATGCTGGACATTTTTTTTGTTCCTTTGCCACTTAATATCTCTGGTGAAATGTATGCCTTTTGTTACCAATGAGATTCTTATAATGGATTTATATCATATATTTCTATCTTAGTAAATTGTTTCATGTCCGACCTGTAACCCAAGGAGATGTGTACAGAGCAGAAACTGAAGAAATTCCTAAAATATTCCAGGTACAAATGTTATATTTATAATTCTAAAAGCTCTTTTACCTAAGCAATTTTGTGAAATAAGTATCAGTGTTTTCATGCATGTAGAATTTTTATTTACAGATCAAGGTTTTTTTCAATCTTCTTCACCCCTTCTGAATTTAGATACTATATGCAAATGAAGGTGAATGTAGAAAAGATATAGAAGTGGAACCGGTTCAACAAGGTGAAAAAACTAATTTCCAGAATCACAAAGGCCATGAATTCATTCCTACCCTCTACCACTTTCCTGCCAACTGTGAGGCCTGTGCCAAACCTTTGTGGCATGTCTTTAAGCCACCACCTGCCCTAGAGTGTCGAAGATGCCATGTTAAGTGCCACAGGGATCATCTAGACAAGAAAGAGGACTTGATTTCCCCGTGCAAAGGTAAGGTGCAGGGTGTGAAATGACTCAGTGGTGTGGATTCTACAGGTGGGTTTTAATGTGTTCCTGAGGGACCGTGCAGCGGTCTTCTCTTAGAGCTAGTGGTTCAGCTTTTAGCAGTTATGAAAGCAAATCATCCCCTTTTCAAAAGGCAGGCCGCTGAAAACCTTGTCATCTGAGAGAAGAACTTAGGGCACCTCCTACTGCTCCCCTTCGAGTTTTCACCATCTGTATTTCCCATGTATTTCACCAGTGTGCCTCTCACAGACAGCCAGAGGAAATGGACATACACTGTCTGCTTTAAGTAAGAGACATAGGTTCTGGATTTAAAACCTGGCCTTTGTATAATGATGCTTCCCAATGAGGATGTCAAGGTAGGAAGGCAGAACCTACAGAATCCAGTGGCTTCTTAACTTCTTACTTGGTAATGTCTGTGCATCTGGGCATGTGATCATGACTTGCATTTTTAGGCTCACTGTGGGCAGTAAAAACATTCAAGGCACTGAATATGGTTTTAAAGAATCACTTTTTTCCACTAAGAAATTTTGCTCTGTGAAGAGTTACGTGGATAGCAAATACCTCCATGCATAATGTATGACAGGAAACGAAGTTTGCAGTCTGGAGATTCCACAATCTGCACCAGGGTTTTCTTCTAATCCCCACGATGACACAACAGGGAGGCACTCTGGAAAAACTAAGATTCAGTGACATTAAACAATTTGTTCCATGTCAAAAAACTAGAACTTCAATTAGCTTTAGTTGCACAATAAACTGCCTTAAATTGGAAGTGAAACGAAAAAGAGAGAAAGATACGTTCTATAGAAAATTTGCTTTACTGTTGTATTTTTTATATTTCTAATTTTATACTATTTTTCCTATGTTTACGACTATTGGTCTTGATATTTTTGGTTTTTAGAAAAAAAAAATTTAGTCTTAGTTAAATTGATACAGATACTTTCCAAGTATAGTTAAGTATAGTATCTTTAGAATTAAGAACTTGCTAGGTGTTGGTGACACATGCCTTTGATCCCAGCACTTAGAAAGTAGAGCCAGACAGATCTCTGTGAGTTTGAAGCTAACCTGGTCTACAAAAAAGTTTCAGGACAGCCAGGAAGAGAACATGACATGACAGAGAACCCTGTCTCAGAGGAGCCAATTTAAAAAAAAAAACTTGAAAAATTATGAATGTAATTTTTTTTTGTTTTTAAAAAGAATTTTATCACATGAAATACCCACTAGACACTCAAAGTACATCTCTAGCCATTTGTGATGGATGAAAGTAGGTTTCCAGAAATCTTGAAATGATGTCATCTGTCACAGCTTGAGGGACCAGGGAATAAGGCCAGCACTGCCCAGTAACGAGATGGGCCGTTCTGCTGAGGGAAAGCTATTAGGTTGAAGTCTGGTCTACTCCTCTATTTTTTTATTTTATTTTATAATATTTTTATTAGATATTTTCTTTATATACATTTCAAATGCTATCCCGAAAGTTCCCTATACCCTCCCCCCCACTCCCCAACCCTGCTCCCCTACCCACCCACTCCCACTTTTTGGCCATGGCATTCCCCTGTACTGGGGTATATAAAGTTTGCAATACCAAGGGGCCTCTCTTCCCAGTGATGGCCGACTAGGCCATCTTCTGCTACATATGCAGCTAGAGACATGAGCTCTGGGGGTACTGGTTAGTTCATAGCTTCATATGAAACAGCTACACCAGGGTCCCTTCAGCAAAATCTTGCTGGCATATGCAGTAGTATCTGGGTTTGGTGGCTGATTATGGGATGGATCCCCAGGTGGGGTAGTCTCTGGATAGTCCATCCTTTCGTCTTAGCTCCAAACTTTGTCTCTGTAACTCCTTTCATGGGTATTTTATTCCCTATTCTAAGGAGGAATGAAGTATCCACCTCTTCTTGATTGTCTTGTGTTTTGCAAATTGTATCTTGGGTGTTTTATGTCTTGGGTATTTTTCTTCTTGGTCTTCCCTCTTCTTGATTGTCATGTGTTTTGCAAATTGTATCTTGGGTGTTCTATGTTTCTAGGCTAATATTCACTTATCAGTGAGTGCATATCTAATGACTTCTTTTGTGATTGGGTTACCTCACTAAGGATGATATCCTCCAGATCCATCCATTTGTCCAAGAATTTCATAAGTTCATTGTTTTTAATAAGCTGAGTAGTACTCCATTGTGTAAATGTACCACATTTTCTGTATCCATTCCTCTGTTGAGGGACATCTGGGTTCTTTCCAGCTTCTGGCTATTATAAATAAGGCTGCTATGAACATAGTGGAGCATGTGTCCTTATTACCAGTTGGAACATCTGGATATATGCCCAGGAGTGGTATTGTTGGATCCTCCGGTAGTACTATGTCCAATGTTCTGAGGAACCGCCAAACTGATTTCCAGAGTGGTTGTACAAGCTTGCAATCCCACCAACAATGGAGGAGTGCTCCTCATAATTTTTTTAATATGGTATTATGGTTGTAATTGTATACGTTTTATGAGTTTTTTCTTGTTTGTTTTTTAATGTAGTAAGTTACGATGTAACATCAGCAAGAGATATGCTGCTGTTAGCATGTTCTCAGGATGAACAGAAAAAGTGGGTTACCCATCTAGTGAAGAAGATCCCTAAGAACCCACCGTCTGGCTTTGTCCGCGCCTCTCCTCGAACGCTGTCAACAAGATCCACTGCAAATCAGTCTTTCCGCAAAGTAGTCAAAAATACATCTGGAAAAACTAGGTAAAAACTAAAATATTAAAGTGTTTAGTCACATAAATATTGTTGGGACCTGTCTATTAAAATTAGAAATCTAGTCAGTCATGATGGCCACACCTTTAGGCCCAGCACAGGCATGTCTATGTGAGCTTGAGGCCAGCCTGGTCTACAGAGCAAATTCTAGGAAAGTCGGAGCTAAATAGGGAGACTCTGTCTCAACAAACAAATACTACTATTACTATTATTAAAAGCCTTCAGTAGCAGACATACTAAAATCAGAAACAACTATTTTCATCACAGAAGAACATCATTGCTGTTATACGTAAGATTAATTGATTGCAATTAAGAATTACTATGTAGGACACTTTCATACCCAGTTTCTATTACAGATTAGGATGTGACATATAATTTATCCCCTGTTATTTTATCCCGCTAGAATCATTTTAAATGCAAATAAGTCATAAAATGTTCCTCATCTTTTACACTGTTTTAGAATTGGGTACTTTTGAAAAACAACATCATTTGTTAGTACTGATGAATAGTCTATTACAAATAAACTCAGTTAATTCCTCTTTTTAAGTCTTTGGTGGGTAGGACTTCTTTTCAAAAATACTTTATGCTACAACAATTACAGAACCTGATTAAACACTGTCCCTACCCCATTGTTTTTTTTTTTTTTTTTTTTTGAGACAGAGTGTTTCTCTATGTAGTCCTGGCTGTTTGGAACTCACTCTGTAGACCAGACTGGCCTCAGTCTCAGAGACCCGCCTGCCTCGGCCTCAGAGTGCTGGGATGAGAGGCTGGGCCAGCATGCTTGGCTTGAAGCTATATTTAATTCACTTACTGTGTTCACTCTCTTCTGTCAGTAATGAAATGATGCATACCTTTTCTGTATTTTCAAGCCTCTATACTATTATAAGCATATCTCAGCATTTACCTGAACCCTATAGAATGCTATTTCAGCCACCTAACAGGGTATAAACTAAGACTAAAAAAAATAAGAAAATGTTTTAGAAATACAAAAGGAAATCATATTATAGTGTCTTTTCCTTTCTTCTGCTTTATCTAAACTTTATGTCATTTCTTACTCCTTTGTGTGAGTGTACATATTTGCCTTTCCCTAAGTTTTTAGGAATAGTAGGGGTGGTGCTGATGGGGTTTGAACCCAGGGCCTCATGCGTGCCAGTCAAATAGTCTACCACTGAGCCATACTCTCACCCTTTCTTCCAGCTGTTGTTGTATCTTATATTTTTGAACTTAGCATCTTTCTTAAATTACAAGATTTTTCTTTTCCTTCAACAGTTAACCATGTGACCTACTGCTGTGTTGGAATCATGTGGGATGCTACCTGATAAACCAAGCTGTTTAACCATGTGGAGCAGACAGGCTGTTTCTTTTGACACAAATACCACAGGCTTTTCAGGATTAAGATTGCTGTTAATTCTGTCCTTGTTTTGGCACAAAAAGCACACTGAAGATTGTTTTTGTTTTTGTTTTCTTGCGGGTTTGCCTACAGGTAGATTAGATTAATTATTACTATGTAATGCAAGTACAATTGGGGAAAGCTTTGCTAGATTATTTTTTTTTAAGGTGCTGCCTTTTTGAATTAACTAGAAAATGCCTGTCAGTCATGATAGAACAGTTTTCCTCATATGAACAAGAGGAAGGAACTTTCACTTTCAGTGGAATGGCCATCACTATCAAGATCAGATCGTGGAAGGAGTAAAGAAAATATCTCAAAATGAGACAAGTTTTTCTGTTTTGTTTTGTTTTTTTAATAACTAAGTTTTTTGTGCTCTTGCAAAACTATTCAGAACTATTTTAAGAACACAGTGATGTCACTTTAAGCTCAGTGTCCTTACTGTAGAATTAAAAGCCTTACTGTCGATTGCCCACAGTGGGCTCTGTGGAGAAATTAAATATCTTACATTATGCTTTACAAATATTGTATATGTTTCAGCAACTTTGTAGATTGGGAACTGGGAGAAGATGAAAGAATTACATTTAATCTATGCATTTTTGCCAAGCCATATTGAGTTATTTTACTACTAGAGACATAACTAACTGTACAAGAGAACCAAGTTTAAAAGCATTTTGTGGGATACATCATTTCTGTAATTATATAATGTATTTCTTTGTGGTTTTAAGTGAAAAGACATTAAGTTAACAAACATATAAAAATGTATGCACTGTTTGAAATGTAAATTATTCTTAGAATACTTTCAGTGGAAGTTGCATTACCCTATTAGTGCCTTAATTTGAGAGAATTTTTTTACTGCCATAAATACAGACTTTTCAGAAAACAGATTTTACAAAAAATTATGTGTTTTTTTTCATTGGTAATTGGTTTAATTTAAAATATAGAGGTTTGTCAGATTTTTATAAATTGAGTACAACCTTTGTACCAAACTACCTGCTACAATAATGAAACTATCTGCAAAAACATATACAGTTACACCAATAGTAAAGAATTATGAAATATATCCATGATGTTTTCCAGTTAACATAGGAATTACCATATAAATACTGTTCAACTCTCCTCTGGTAACAAGAGTTGATGTGTATGGGCAGTGTGATTTATTGTTTATTTTTTTAACCAAATACCTCCTCAGTAATTTATAATGGCTTTGCAGTAATGTGTATCAAATAAGCACTGGAAAACCGATCTTCTCTAGGGTGATATGCATGTTTCAAGTGGTATTGAAAGCCGCACTGATGGATATGTAGTAATAAACATATCTGTTATTAATATGCTAATGACTCTGTGCTCATTTAATGAGAAATAAAATAATTTATGGATAGATACTTTTAATATTGACTACTATAGTATTTTCTCATGGCTGGAATGAATAGATGGCATACTAAAATTATTCAGTGATTGTATACAAATGTTTGCTAAATTTTGTGAATAGATTAAAATTATTTTTTAAAGATAAAACTTGACTTGGGCTCTAAAACAAGAGGTACTATTGTTCAAGTAAAAGATAGCTAATCTTCGTTGGAAAACAATTCCCCATGGGCCTGTTGCAGATCTTTACATCTTGTGAGTAGAGGCTGTGATAACTTACATTTGGACCATCACAGATACAACACAAACAACCACCCACAGCCTTAGAAGATAAAATGTGTCCCTTCAGAGGTCCCTTTACTGCCAGTGTCTCTCTGCATGGTTAAAGTCAGGCAGTTTGCTTAAACTTATTTAAAAATTCAGATTCCAGTGCTGAAGAGATGGTTCATTGGTTGAAACAGCATTTGCCTTTCTTCCAACAGGACCCAGTTCAGTTCTCAGCATTCAATGTCTCAACAACTTCTAACTCCAAGGGATCTAAGACCCTCTTCTGGTCTCTTTGACACCAACACAAAGGTAGCATACACATACACGTGTACATATGCACGCACGTGCACACACACTTAAAAACAAGAAAGGCTGGCTCCTTATACTTGTAGTTTCTTCATCTGTTATATAAGACCATCCTGAGTTCAGGGCCCACCTTACCTGATCTGGGGGAACAGGAAGATCATGCTGCTTGCTATGAGTAAAATAGTGTTCATTTTTCTCTGTCATGCACATGTTTCATGTTTGTCTCTATCCTAAGAACTGTGAACTGTGATAAACTTAACTTGTGACTTGCAAATGGGATGTAGGGTGTGTATCCTTTATCACCTGACAGTTTACTTACTGCATTCTTAGAGACATCCACAGTAAGTAGTATGTCAAGGTTGAGTAGCAGCCAGCACAGTTAATTAGTACTAAATATAAGGATTTTTTTAAAATGAAATATTGGCTGGGCAGTGGTGGGGCATGCCTGTAATCCCAGCACTTGAGAGGCAGAGGCTGGTGGATTTCTGAGTTCAAGGCCAGCCTGGTCTACAGAGTGAGTTCCAGGAAAGCCAGGGCTAAACAGAGAAACTCTTTCTTGAAAAACAAACAAAAAAAAAGGAATATTACATTTATTTTTATAGCAATACAGTTAATACTAAATATAAGGGTGTCTTTTTTAATGAAATACTAGTCTGAGCATCACAGTGCTCAGAACTGAGTGTCCAGAGGAAGGACTCCTAATGCTGACTTGCAGAACTGCTTCTCTGCATTCCCAGCATATTCCAGTTCTATAATGGCCAGAGCATGCTAGTCCAAGAAGCTAGTACCTGACAATACTTTCCAAGTGTCTGCTACATCTGCAGACCAGTCTGGCACTTTGTACTTTTTGCCACTTAGGAATTTCACATCCACTCATGTGAATCACTGTCCATCCTGCCTCAGAAAACCACTTTGGCCAAACATTGTCCTACCCAGAACCCTAGCTCAAGGTTGTCTAAGAAATATATTACAGCTTCTAGATCTCTCCTCTCACTGGAAGACACACTAATGGAATGGAGATTTTAATAGTCCACCTGAAAGAGATGGGACTGTGGGGGCACTTGTAGCTGACAGAGATTGTCCTACATTCAACTGTTAACAAAAATAATTCACAATATCATGCTTTCTTTTTGCTTGACATACACAAGGACCTATGTTTGAGCTTGCCACCACTGCCCACAAAAGAGTGGTGACAACAAAAAATAAGTAGGAAGGAATCTTTTGTTACTTAAGTTAAGTTATGAAAACAAAACAGACTGGGCTAGAGAGATCACTCAGTGGTTAAGAGCACTGACTGTGGAGCTGATACTGTGACACAGTGCTCCATACCAAAGGTATTTACCTTTGGGAGAGAGCTGGTCTCCCAGAAGTGTGGACAAGCCTGTGCGCTCCAGTAAGACCACCACTTCTGCTCAGAGGGACCCGCTCAGAACTCTCAAGACACATGAACTGACGAGCAGCCTGGCAGGATCCTTCTGGTTTCCATCTGTGCCCTGAACTGACCCAGTGCCACAGCTCTACATACCCGAATACCATCAGGAAAGAGCTGGTCTCTCAGGAGTGTGTAAACACTTGTGAGTACAGGAAAGACCACTACTTCTGTTCAAATTCCTGGCCCAAGAGGGGCCCGCCCAGAGCCATCAAGACACAGAAACCAAGAAACAGCCAGGGACAGGATCCTTCCAGTTTCCATCTGCACCCCTGAGCTGACCCTGTACCACAGCTCTCCATACCCAAATTTCTCCCAGAGAGAACTGTTCTCCCTTGAGTACTGATGCACTGGCTTGCAGGAGGGACAAGCCACAGTAAGAGACAGCAAAACCATCTAACACCAGAGATAACCAGATGGTGAGAGGCAAGGGCAAAAACATAACAGAAACCAAGACTACTTGACATCATCAGAACCTAGTTCTCCCACCACAGCAAGCCCTGGATACCCGGACACACCAGAAATTCGGATTTAAAATCAAACCTCATGAAGATGATAGAGAACTTTAAGAAGGACATAAATAACTCCCTTAAAGAAATAGAACACAGGTAAACAGGTAGTAGCCCTTAAAGAGAAAAAAAAAATCCCTTAAAGAATTACAGGAAAACACAACCAAACAGTTGAAGGAATTGAACAAAACCATCCAGAATCTAAAAATGGAAATGGAAACAATAAATCACAAAGGGAGACAACCCTGGAGTGAGAAACCCTAGGAAAGAGATCAGGAGTCATAGATGCAAGCAACACCAACAGATAGAAGAGAGAATCTCAGGTGCAAGAGATACCATAGCAAACATTGACACAACAAAGAAAATGCAAAAGGCAAAAAGCTCCTAACACAAAACATCCAGGAAATACAGGACACAATGAGAAGATGAAACCTAAGGATAATAGGTATAGAAGAGAGTGAAGATTCCCAGTTTCAGCAAAATTATAGAAGAAAACTTCCCTAACCTAAAGAAAGAGATGCCCCTAGCCGGGCGTGGTGGCGCACGCCTTTAATCCCAGCACTTGGGAGGCAGAGGCAGGCGGATTTCTGAGTTCGAGGCCAGCCTGGTCTACAAAGTGAGTTCCAGGACAGCCAAGGCTACACAGAGAAACCCTGTCTCGAAAAACCAAAAAAAAAAAAAAAAGAAAGAGATGCCCATGAACATACAAGAAGCCTACAGAACTCAAAATAGATTGGACCAAAAAAGAAATTCCTCCTGTCACATAATAGTCAAAACACCAAATGCACAGAACAAAGAAAGAATAGTAAAAGCATTGAGGGAAAAAGGTCAAGTAACATATAAAGGCAGACCTATCAGAGTTAGACCAGACTTCTCACCAGAGACTATGAAAGCTAAAAGAACCTGGGCAAATGGCATACAGACCATAAGAGAACACAAATACCAGTATCTTTCCCAAATCCAGCCCTATGAAAGATAATGATGGAAAACGCCAACACAAGAAGGAAAACTACACCCTAAAAAAAGCAAGAGTAATCTTTCAACAAAACCAAAAGAACATAATTCAACCTCTCACAACAAAAATAAAGGAAGCAACAACCACTGTTCCTTAATATCTTAACATCAATGGTTTCAATTCCCCCAATAAAAAGAGAGGCTGGATATATAAACAGCACCCAGAATTTTGCTACATACAGGAAAAGCACGTCAGTGACAAAGGCAGATACTACCTCAGAGTAAAAGGCTAGAAAACAATTTTCCAAGCAAATGGCCCAAAAAACAAGCTGGAGTTGGCATTCTAATATCGAATAAAATCAACTTCCAACCAAAAGTTATCAAAAAAGTTGAGCACTTCATACTCACTAAAGGCAAAATCTACCAAGAAGAACTCTCAATTCTGAACATCTATGCTACAAATGTAAGGGCACCCACATTCATAAAAGAAACTTTACTAAAGCTCAAAGCACACATTGAATAGTGGGAGACTTCAACACCCCACTGTCATTAATGTACAGATCATGGAAACACAAACTAAACAGACGCAGTGAAGCTAACAAGTTATGGACCACCTGGATTTAACAGATATCTATAGAACATGTCATCCTAAATTAAAAGTATATACCTTCTCAGCACCTCATGGTACCTTCTCAAAAACTGACCATATAATCCTTCACAAAACACCTCAACAGATACAAGAAGACTGAAATAATCCCATGCCTCCTATTAGATCACCACGGACTAAGGGTAGTCTTCAATAGCAACAAAAACAACAAAAAACCCACGTACACATGGAAGCTGAATAATGCTCTACTCAAGGATAACTCAAGGAAGAAATAAAGACTTCTTAGAATTTAATGAGACCGGCGTGGTGGCACACGCCTTGAATCCCAGCGCTTGGGATGCAGAGGCAGCCGGATTTCTGAGTTTGAGGCCAGCCTGGTCTACAAAGTGAGTTCCAGGACAGCCAGGGCTATACAGAGAAACCCTATCTCGAAAAACTAAAAAAAAAAAAAAAAAAAAAAGAATTTAATGAAAATGAGGTCACAACATATTCAAGCATATGGGACACAAGAAAGTAGTGCTAAGAGGAAAACTCATAGCTCTGAGTGCTTCCAAAAAGAAACTGGAGAGAGCACACACTAGTAGCTTGACAGCACACCTGAAAGCTCTAGAACAAAAAGAAGCAAATGTACCCAAGAGTAGTAGACAGGAGGAAATAATCAAACTCAGGACTGAAACCAACCAAGTGGAAACAAAAAGTACTATACAAAGAATCAACCAAACCAAGAGCTGGTTCTTAGAGAAAATCAGCAAGATAGATAAACCCTTAGCCAGACTAACCAGAGGGCACAGAAACGGTGTCCAAATGAACAAAATCAGAAATGAAAAGGGAGATATAGCACAGAAACTGAAGGAATTCAAAAAATCATCAGATCCTATTACAAAAACCTGTAGTCGACAGGCATGGTGGCACACGCCTTTAATCCCAGCACTCAGGAGGCAGAGGCAGCCAGATTTCTGAGTTCCAGGCCAGCCTGGTCTACAAAGTGAGTTCCAGGACAGCCAGGGCTATACATAGAAACACTGTCTGGGGAAAAAAACAAACCAAACCAAAAACATATAGGCAACAAAATTGGAAAATCTGGATGAAATGGACAATATTTCTAGACAGATACCAAATACCAAAGTTAAATCAGGATCAGATAAACCATCTAAACATTCCCATAAGCCCCAAAGAAATAGAAGCAGTCATTAAAAGATTCCCAACCAAAAAAAAGCCCAGGACCAGATGGATTTAGTGCAGAGTTCTATCAGACCTTCAAAGAAAACCTAATACCAATACACTTCAAATGATTCCACAAAATAGAAACAGAAGGAACCCTACCCAATTCATTCTATGAAGCCACAGTTATACCAAAACCAGACAAAGACCCAACAAAAAAAGAGAACTTCAGACCAATTTCTCTTATGAATATCAATACAAAAATACTCAATATTAAGTTCTCACAAACCTAACCCAAGAACACACTAATACGATCATTCACTACAATCAAGTAGGCTTCATCCCAGGGATGTAGGGATGGTGTAATCCACTACATAAACTCAAAGAAAAAAAAATGATCATTTCATTAGATGCTGAAAAAAGCATTTGACAAAATTCATTCATCCCTTTCATTTCATTCATCTCTTTAAAGACTTGGAAAGATCAGGAATTCAAGGCCCATACCTAAACATAATAAAAGCAATACAGCAAACCAGTAGCCAACATCAGACTAAATGGAGAGAAACTTGAAGCAATCTCACTAAAATCAGGGACTAACAAGGCTGCCAACCTTTTCAATGTAGTACTTGAAGTTCTAGCTAAAGCAAAAAGACAAAAGGATATCAAAGGAATACAAATTGAAAAGAAAGAAGTCAAAGTATCACTGTTTGCACATGATATAATAGAATACTTAAGTTGAAAGATCCTGACAATGTAAAAGGTCACAGAAGCCCTGAAATTGGCAAGATAGATGTCACTGTTAGCAGAACTAGCTTCACTGATTTAGAAAAATAGAGGTGCACAATGCTCTGGTCACTCCATGAACCTGTGTGTCTGCCAATGTTTTGACCATTCCTTGACCCATGTGTGCTCGCTGATGAAGCCCATTGCCAGGTGTTTGTGATATTGGTTGCTGAGAAAGAGTCAGAAAATCTCCCCAGCAACCGCAGCCTGGGCAATCCTGAGTTGCTACACCTGCACCAGACTCTTTCCTTGTACCCCTCCCATACCCATTTCTTGAGAATAGACATTGTTTAGATCTGGAAATCCCCTACTCTCCCCCTTCTCCTTTCCCCCCTGAGGGCCTATAAAAACTGGGACCTCTCTCCCCTCAAGGTCAACTCCTCTACCCCTGCATGGGATATGAGTCATCCGCAGAGCTCTGGCTTTCCCCGAATAAAGCCTCATGTGGTTTGCAACAAGCTCGGTCTATCGTGAGTTCTTGGGTGTCCGCTCTTGTCCTGAGGCCTGAGCGAGGGGCTCCTCTCGGAGTCTTTCAAAGTGACCCCCAAAACCCCATCAGAGAACTCAGCTGATAAACCACTTCAGCAAAGTGACCGGATATAAAACTAACTGAAACCAATCAGTCACTTTCGTATACTCAAAGGATAAACGGTCTGAGAAAGAAATTAGAGAAATGACACCCTTCACAACAGTCACAAACAATATAAAATATCTTGATATGACTCTAACCAAACAAGTGAAAGATCTGTAGGTCAAGTATTTCAAGTCTCTGAAGAAAAAAATCAAAGATTGGACATAGTACTATCTGAGGACCCAGCTGTATCATTCCTGGGCATATACCAGAAGATGCTCCAATAAGGACACATGTGTCACTATGTTCATAACAGCCGTATTTATAATAGCCAGAAGCTGGGAACAAACCAGATGTCCCTCAACAGAGGAATGGATACAGAAAATGTGGTACATTTACACAATGGAATACTACCCTGCTACTAAAAACAATGACTTTATGAAATTCACAGGCATATGGATGGAACTTGAAAATATCATCCTGAGTGAGGTAACTCAGTAACAAAAGAACTCACAGTATGTAATCACTGATAAGTGGTATTAGCCCAAAAGTTCAGAATATCCAAAATACAATTCACAGACCACATGAAGTGAAAGACTCCAAAACTCCCAAAGGGAGGCACTTACTCAAGCCTCGGGTCAGCCGCGCACCCAAGAAGACACTGAGACCGGTACTTAAGATGTATAGAGAGTAAGATTTAATACAGCAACGACAAGAAAGCAAACAAAAAGCACATATACCAGATATCTGGGGTCGAATCTCATGCAGCCTGCAAGGTGCAGAGGGGATTCGGCAATTAGCCCAAACTTTTCACAAGCTTTTATAGGAAGGAGGCAAGGGGGGGAGCAGGGCAGGGAAAATACAGGTTTTACGTCACTAAGTGATTCAGCCAAGGGTTTTTCCAAAGTGCTTTTGCAACCGCGTCCCACACTTTGGCCATGTACTTGATTCATTGGAACTGAGGTTTTTACTCACACCCTTATCTCAAAAATGTCCCTGGCACAGTCCTTAGTTGGGAGGGGTTGGACTGGGTTCGTTCCAGGAGACCCTTATCTCAGAAATGTCCCCGGAACAGTTTTCATTTGAGAGGGGGTCTGACTCTGGTGTGAGAGTTCAGAATGTACTCTGGGGTGAGAGTTCTGGTGGTCAGTAATTTTCCTCTTTCATTCCCCACTCCTTCTAGTGAGTAATTCTAATCTTAGAATTTCAGAAGTCTATATTTTCATGCGGAGAATACTGCATTTACTCTATTTTAACATGGGAACAAAAACAGAATAAGAAGCATTAGTAAACAGAACTAGGCAGGGGCCCTTTTAGCGAGGCTTGAGGGTCTGGGCACGATGTAGGTGCACGTAGATCAGATCTCTGGCTGGAACTGGTGAGATGTCCTTGGGGTACCCAGCTCGTTCACTGTCTCAGCTGTTGGGATCCCTGGAGCAATGTCGTCTGCGTACTCAGTCCGATTTTTCCCAGTTGTGACCAGACCACCTGCAAGCCTTTTAACTTAGCATACAGATCATTATTATAACATCATAGGTTTAAACACATCATTTGAGACTATGATGGGCATAGGAGTTTCATAAAGGATTTTAAACAGAGTAAAACTGAATCAAGAGGAAGTATTTCTAGTACGTTTAAGTAGGGCATAGGGAAGGAACACCAAGTCTGTGCCAGTCTCTACGATTAATTTTGTCAAGGTCTGTCATAGAGTTTTAAACTAATTTATTTTATCTGTCCTGAGCTCTGAGGTCTATACACACAATGTAATTTTTATTTGACCTCTATATACTTGGCCACACCCTGACTTACCTGGGCAACAAAGCAGGGCTATTATCTGACACTATTGCTTTTGGCACTCTGAACCTTGGAAAAATTTTCTTCAATAATCTTCTTGATGACTATGTGAGCAGTCTCATTTATCCATTTTGAGAACGTTTTTTCTCAGTAAAGTTTATTTCTCAGTTGATGTCAGGTCTGTCTTTTCAAGGGAGGACTAGTTTTCTTTCTTTCAGTTTTTACCATTTTATACAGGGTTTCTTTTACCAGTCTTAATTTGTCTATAACTTGATAGTCTTCAGACTGCCAGGATCATTGCTCTTTGGGATGCCTGTTTTTGGCGGTTAGATCTGCCATCTGATTTCTTTTGTTCACAGCATCTTAGGTCTTTTTCTGTAGATGTCAACAGCTCTCTTTGTCTGTATATTGTTCCATACAGTGGCAAAAGCATACCTGCTGTCAGTGTAGACTTTTATAAAGCTTGTATCAAAACCACAAATTCAGCTTTCTGGGCTGAAGTCCCTTCAGGGAGGCTGCTGGCCTAGATCACTTGCTTTCTGTCCACCGCTGCACTGCTGTCCCCGCCTTCCACTTACCTTAGTCAAATCTGGCAAAGCCAGAGCGGGGGCTGCAAGCAGTGCTGCCTTTATGCTGTCAAAGGCTTTTTGGTGTTTTTCAGTCCAGGTGAATGGGACTTTTTTTTTCTGCAAAAGCCCGCCGTCCCCAGAAACTCACGTACTTGGCGCCGGGTGGTGGGGGTTGGGATCAGCATCACAGTCTTTTTTCTGGCCTCGGTGAGCCACCGCTTTTCGTCGTCTCAGCACCTCGGTACGACATAACTGAGCTTTCTTGGCTGATACCCGGTACCCCAACTCACCCAGTTCATTCAGGAGCTTCTAGGAGGGCCAGAATTTTTTCTTTGCCTTTGATGTCTCTGCCTTCAGCCAACCGCAGGGCTTGGGTTAGCGCCAAGAGTTCATGTTTTCCAGAGCATTAGTCAGCCATCAGTCAGGGGGCTGAACCACACTTTTAGGGCATGTGTCAAGTTTTGTCTCAGAGTCAGTTTATCTGCGTCCTTGACCAGAAGCCACTATGTGCAGACAAGCAGGTCATCTTACAGTCACCAGGTCTAATTTTCACAAGTATGCCACCGGTCTTTTTCAGGGTCCCAATCTCTGAGTAAGAACCTCTTTGGCAATACTTTTGTTCTCAGTCACATCTAGGAGTCCCAAAGTTAGGGACAACATTAGGGCAGTCTCAATAGCATCTAAGGCCATCCAAGGTTGTTCTTTTTATTTTTTACTTTTATACGAAGGGCTGTTTATCTTTTTAATTCAGCAAAACCTGGAATCCACAGTCTGCAAAGGCCCGCAGTGTCCAGGAACCTTTTAAACTTGCTTTGCACTGGTCAGTGGAGGAATATGAAACACAGTCTCTTTTTAGCTGCTTTTAACAGGTAGGCCACCGGTCTCTTTTAAGGACTCAGCTTCTGTGTTAGCACCCCTTCTGCTTTCTTTACTTTCAGCCACAAACAGGTGAAGGGTTTGGTCATGAGGGGGGGGCTCCTCTTCTTTTTGTTAGGGCAGTCTCTCACTCAGTGCTTTTTTTCTTTAACAGATAACAGTAAACACTTTGATCTTCAGCCAAAAGCTTGCTTTTGTTGCCGGGTACTAAGTTTTCTAGTCTCCCTGACTTTTGTGACCAGCATTCCATTTCTCTTATCCTTTTTTGAAAATTTTCTGGCTCCCTATTTCTTACAGATCATCTCTAAGTGCTAGTATTATTAGCAAGTGTCACTTTGCTAGGTTCTAGTCTTTGTCATTTTTCTCTCTTTGCTCCTGTTTCTTCTTTCTTCTGCCTCCCGCCTCTCTCTCTCTCACACACACTTTCTCTGCCTCTTTCACTAGATCACATAACTGTCTCCCTCTCTATCTATAAATATATCTTTTTGTTCTCTTTCCTTTGAATGTTATCTAATTATTACATCTATATTCTGTCACTTAACTTTTTTCATAGTTCGACTACCCTGGTTTATTTTTCTGTCTTACAGCACATTTCTGATTCTGACTCTGGTCTCTGTACTTGCCAGCCTCATTTTACTGGTTCCTCTTTTAAATATTTCTCATTTAGAGTATCTTTCTCATTTCAGACCTAATTTTCTTTATCTCTATTTTTACCTCTTTTTACTGTTAACCTATCTCTTCTGAGTCTGCTGAAGCTTTGCTCTCAGTTCTTCTTTGCAGACCTCTATCTTTCATCAGAGCCTGGCAGTTAGACCCGTAGGTGCTCCTTACCTTGGACAGAAGAAGCCCCAAGTGAGTGGTCTCCCTCACCGGAGCCCAGAACAAACTCACACAGCTCAGGGCAGTGCCTGAGAAGAGAAAACACATGGGGCAGAGAAGGGAGTGCAGTTCTCACATCAGACCACTGATATTTCAAAATGAACACAATTTTTTTTCTCTGTTAACAAGAGACAAGATACAGGGGGCAGGAGAATGAGCCTTTCTCCCACCCAAGAGGCAGGCAAAGGCTGAAAACAGATCCTTTGATGTGAAGAGCCCAGCGCCGAGTCTCCGCTGCGTGCCGGAACGGTGTAAACTCCTGGGAGTGGCAAACAAACGCTGGCAGGCAGAGGCAGCAATTTAACTATTTAACTACCTGATAGACGCCTGGTGCTCTCTGCACTGTCTTTGGGGAGGGAGCACGCAGTCAGGCAGGCACAAGGGAGTGCGGGTAGACTCTGGGGGGGGCCAAAGGAGGGACGGCGGCTGTAGTCGGCCCCTCCCCAGCTGTGGCAGGCTTGACGGCTATTCCGGGACTGGCAGGCGGGGGCCGGCAGGCCGCTGCACTCACTATCAGCATAACTGCGCCGCCAAAGCCAGCTCTGCATCTAGGTTCTCTTTTGAACAGCCTGGGGCTCCCCAGCTGAGTGCGGACCTTGCGCTGCCTTTGTCGGTCGGTGGCAGCTGGTCTCGCCCCACGATGGCCCCGCAGCAAGGCGGCCGGCGCTGCCCGCCCGCTGCGAGCAGCTGGCACTGCCTCACCGAGAGCGCGGTGGGCAGGACCGGCCTGGTGGTTCTCTTTCCTTTTTAAAACCATTGCTGACACATTCTGTCCTGACGTCAGTCCAAGTCTACAGTCGGCAAAGGGTTAACACACACACACACACACACACACACAGTCTGTCACGTGACAAAAACTACAAACAAGCACACCCGTCCACATCAAACACTATTTTCTGACGGGGTCGGATTCCACATTGACTCCTTTTCCTGATAGGGGTGGGATTCCACATTGACTCCTTTTCCTGATAGGGGTGGGATTCCACATCCACTCCCGCCCTGGCAGAGAGAACACTCTCTCTCTCTCTCACTCTGCCAGGCAACAGCCAGGTCTTTTTGACTGTTCTGTACCCTGGGCACTCCTTCCAGGGTCTCCCTTGGAACATCTTTTTGGGGTGCAGATTGTGAGGCCATAGACAGTCGTCCTCTCACAGCCACTGCCAGAATAAACCCACAATCTCAGAATACACAAATGCAGCAGTTCCACACCTACACACCCAGCAGATTGTCCCATTTTCTAGAATAATAGCAGACACGACAAAAGCAGACACAAGACTTGAGACACTACAGGCAACTTACAGAATCAGATGGCCTCTCCAAGGCCGACAGATTGAGACCTTCCTGGTCTCCAGTGGGGTCCACCAAGCGTCCTTGGTCCTCCCCTATCTCACCTGGGACGTCTCCCAGGGGCAGATCGGACGGTGGGCACCTGAGCACGTCTACTCTTACCCACTTCGCATTCCCTCCCGGAGTGCGATCTCTGGTGCTCTTACTGAGCACAGAGCGTCACGCAAAACCAGAACAGCGATCGCTCATACAGAATGGCCTTCCTGGCCTTTCAGAAATTAACAGAACACAGACACCAGACCAAAGCAGAACAGTAAATCTTACTTCTGAGCGGGTCCAGGACTTCTGGGTGGACGCGCTGATTCCCGGCCAATGCACCAAATGAAAGACTCCAAAACTCCCAAAGGGAGGCACTTACTCAAGCCTCGGGTCAGCCGCGCACCCAAGAAGACACTGAGACCGGTACTTAAGATGTATAGAGAGTAAGATTTAATACAGCAACGACAAGAAAGCAAACAAAAAGCACATATACCAGATATCTGGGGTCGAATCTCATGCAGCAGAAGCCCATGAAGAAGGAAGACCAAAATGTGGATGCTTCAGTTCGTTCGTTCTTCCTTTCTCTTTCTTTCTTTTATTTTATTAGATGTTTTCTTAGTTTACATTTCAAATGTTATCCTCTTTCCTAGTTTCCTCTCTGAAAATCCCCTATACCCTCCCCCTGCTCCCCAACCCACCCACTCCAAATTCCTGGCCCTGACATTCCCCTATACTGGGGCCTAGAACCTTTGCTAGAAGAAGGGCCTCTCCTCCCATTGACAGCCTAGTAAGCCATCCTCTACTACATATGCAGATAGAGACAGGAGCTCTAGGGGTACTGCTTAGTTTGTATTGTGGTTCCTCCTATAGAGTTACAGACCCCTTCAGCTCCTTGGGTACTTTCTAGATCCTTCCATCTTACCTAGGCATAAGTATGCCTAGTTTTAAGATACTATAAGGCACTCATCAAGGAGTTCTTTGGCATCCAAATTTTAAAATTTAAAAAATAAAAAGTGTGAAGCTGAGCGTGGTGGCACACACCTTTAATCCCAGCACTCGGGAGGCAGAGGCAGGCAGATTTCTGAGTTTGAGGCCAGCCTGGTCTACAAAGTGAGTTCCAGGACAGCCAGGGCTATACAGAAAAACCGTGTCTCGAACCTCTCCCCCCTAAAATAATAATAATAATAATAATAATAATAATAATAAATTTAAAATACAGAAAGTGTGATTTAAATAATGTACACAGAGATATAATTCCCCCCTTTATTGTTTTTTAAGATAGAGTTTTATAATTCCACAATACCTTGTCCTTGATAAATATAAAAAGTCTCAGTAACATGGGTAACATTAAATTGTTGACAAAACATCTCAAATAATTGACTGTAATAGCTTGTTCCAAAATCTGTTTTAATCTGATTTGGAACACCAAGCATAAAAACATATTAATATAGGCAATGACTACACTTTTAGTTGCTTCTTTTGTTAGAGCTGTTGCAACTAGAAAGCCTAAAACGCTGTCAATAGTTTCATGTGCATATTTTATTTATTTAAAATCAGAAATATGAGTATTCATTTGCAATAATTGATTAAGTATAAGTCCTCAAGAATTAACACCGTTATGTGGAACAGGTAGAAACTGAGGACACTGAGCATAAGTCTACAATTTGACATGCACATTCTCTAAAAATACCAAATTATTATCTTAAGCCATTTCTATTTTGATGATCTAAGGAATGAGATCATACGGCCAATTATTCTTGTGTAAGGCCTAAAGTCTGCCTGGGACATAAATCTGGGGTGGCATTGTCTTAAGAGATCTTGTCCAGGCAATCTAGAATGAGTTCTTAAATGTCCAAAGACAGTCCTTTAAAGGAACAGTATTTTTTTTTCTTAACTTGAGAAACAATATGCATAAACAATTGCAAATTTGAGAATTTGTAGTATCTAAGAAACGAACAATTTCAAGTAATTGTAAGCTCTGAGATAGATAGATAGATAGATATAGATAGATACACTATTAGTATACAAATTAAAGCTTGATTTGTCAACATTTTAAAACACTGGCTACAGCACACAATTTAATTATCTGTGCTGAAGCAGGAGGAAACTCAAAAGAATAAACATGTGATCCAATCACATATGCTTTTCTCCCATAGAAGGGCTGTTTTTAAATACAGTAGTTTTGGTTTTTTGTTTTTTGTTTTTGTTTTTTTTTTTTGGTTTTTTGAGACAGGGTTTCTCTGTGTAGTCCCGGCTGTCCTGGAACTCACTTTGTAGACCAGGCTGGCCTCGAACTCAGAAATCCACCTGCCTCTGCCTCCCGAGTGCTGGGATTAAAGGCGTGCACCACCACGCCCAGCTGGTAGATGTATTCTTTATGGGATGCATACATGTATAAATTTATAGAAAATACAAAAGCATGCATAGAAGCAATCTTTAACAACTTTTAGATAATGATTATCAATTTTACCTAAAAAGTTTGCTATGCAATAGGCCAAATATCAATATTCTGCAATAACCAATTTAATTGCTGTTTGGAAGAAGGTTTTTAAGACACATTTTTTTTTTTCTAAAATAACTTCATGATTTTATCTTACAATTCTTTTTTTTTTTTTCAAAACCCACAACTCAGTGGTTTCATGCTACCGTTTTCTCTTTTTTCTTTTCTCTTTTTTTTTTTTAGATTTATTTATTTATTATATGTAAGTGCACTGTAGTTGTCTTCAGACACACCAGAAGAGGGCGTCAGATCTCATTACAGATGGTTGTGAGCCACCATGTGGTTGCTGGAATTTGAACTCGGGACCTTTGGAAGAGCAGTCAGTGCTCTTAACCGCTGAGTCATCTCACCAGCCCCCCTTACAATTCTTTATTAGGACCACAACAGCATCATAATGGGATGTTAAAACTTTACTTGGATATGAAGTAAGATGATTTTACATTAATGTTCTATTTTGCCAAAGAATTGCTGTGGACACATTGAGTAACAATAACTGAAATAAGCAGCTAATATTTGATTACCATTGATTGCAGTTGATAACAATTAATTATAAAGGCTTCCTCTACTTTCTGCAAAGTATTTTGTTTCTCACCAGTTAATTTGCGTCTCCCTTGATAACATCCAACAAAAGTTTAAGTCACCTTAAGACCTTAGCCAATTAACATCTCCTGGAAGCTTTTGAAAGTAATTTGAAGTAAGCAAATCATCTTTTCTTTTCTTTTTAAAAATTTCTGTAGCACAATTTTTCTAGGATAACTAAGACCCTAAATATTAAAAAGATATTGCCTCTGAATCTTTTCTGGAGCAACAGCTACTCCCCAGAACTTTAAAGTTCTCATTGTGCGAAAGCAAAGATTTGAAGTAAACGTCCCTTCAGAGGCATTAGCTAATAAATTCCTTTCCTTTTAAGAAACAATATACACTGAAGGATTCAAAGTTTTAGCTTCTTGTATTGAAGCAGAGACAGAAAAAAATTTTTTTCTTACATGATGTAAGGCTATTAGCCATACTTAGAGGCAAAACTTTCCAGTGATCACAAGCTCACTGGAAACAAACCCTTTACAATTATTGGGATGCAATAGGAAAAAACAGCCTTCCAAATCTATAATAATCCTATATGGAATAGGCAAGCCAGATTGTAATGCCTCTATAAATTCTACAGCCTCATTGACCTTTCATAAATCTAAAATTTAAACTTTATTTTGAACTACACTTGGATAGATCTGTAATAATGTTGTTTTAGCTTAAAAAAAAAAAAAATCCCCAGTGTCAAGCAAAGGTGAGGTCCCAAGAACTTCTTTAGGCAGGGTTTGCAAAACAAAAGAAATGTCACACAAGCCTTGTTGAGGCTCTTCTGACCTTTGCATTAACTCAAATGTAAATATTTCTTAATCTGAGCAGAACTGTCTTAGTTTTGGCCCAAAGATTATCTCTCCTGTAGTGAGGACAGATTCCAGGGAAATTTTTCGACTATCTGTCTATGCCTCTAACTTTTTGGACAGTCTTTCTTAAGATGACTTATACTTAAAACATTTTTTATAACCTTAGTGCTGTGAAAGCATTGCTTGTCACTGTAGTCCCCTCCAAGGCAGCAACCGTAGCCAAACTGATTATATGAGGGTCCATTTTCTACACAAAGACGAATATATACAGGTAACTCTGCCTTTGTTCTGTATGGCCGGAAGTGAGCTACATTAGCACTCTCATAAGATGATTACTCTTGTAATCATACTAATTACAATATGTGGGTGAGTTAAAAATCTTAAGCTTGTGGTCAAACTGCAAACTGCAGTCAATTGAACAGTGGCAATTTTAATCATAATTTTTAAGTTTCTTTTGCAATATTAGAATATATCCATAACTTTTGGAAAGCAAAACCCAATTTTAAACAATTTATTCTCTTTAAAAATCAATACCAGAAACATCACTTTCATGTTATGAAGTCTGGCTGCCAATTTGTACATATGAATGCATGACAGTGCAAATTTTAATGCTTCATTAAAGAGACATTGCTTTAAATCTTGTCTCTTATAAGTCTAGTTTCTAGGGTAAGAATCACGTAAAATATTATCCCAATTTAGAAGTATCCTTAGAGGCTTAGTTTCCTGGGCTGTTTTATGCCACGTGCTGTTGTTTAAAATGATTCCAACCCTGAGTTACCAATTTTAAGCTAACTTTCTTATGACCAATATTGTACCTTTTTAATCATGCCCAATAACTTAAAAGCCAATACTCTATGACACATTGGTCTTCCTTCTTCTTGATTTTCTTGTGTTTTGCAAATTGTATCTTGGGTGTTCTAAGTTTTTGGGCTAATATCCGTGTCTCTAGCTGCATATGTAGCAGAAGATGGCCTAGTTGGCCATCACTGGGAAGAGAGGCTCCTTGGTATTGCAAACTTTATATGCCCCAGTACAGAGGAACACCAGGGCCAAGAAGTGGGAGTGGGTGGGTAGGGGAGCAGGGTTGGGGGAGGGTATAGGGGACCTTAGGGATAGCATTTGAAATGTCAATGAAGAAAATATCTAATAAAAAAATCTTAAAATTCAAAAAAAAAAGCAGAGGCAGATATAAGAGGTGGATAATTATGGATCAGAGAATAGAACTTGGAGATTCTTTAGTGGAATGAATGCTGTACTACACAATTCACTTATTCGGGTGATGAGAGATATTACATTATAAAAATGAAAATCTTTATCCACTTTTCCTTTCCCACTACTGAAAATCTTCACAGTAGTTCACAAAAAGTGAAGGGAGTTGTTAAAAATACAGACAGATTGGTTTGCAAACTTGTAATTGAAATGTATAAAACTGTATAGAAGTCACAGAAATCAATGAAATACATAATTTGAATAAATACGCAATATTTTCATTTAAATTGAAAAAAAAGATGTATCCTTGCACAGTAAACAACACACAGCATTAATATTTACACTACAAATGTCATCATTTGAAGGCTGTTGATCGTCATTTCTCCTTAGAATAGGGATACTTCTTCTTCTTACCTTTCCTGTGGAGCTCCACCAAGACAGTGTTTTCCTCAGCTGGTCCTTATGTATTCAGGCCACCTGATCGAGGCCGCCTGACCACAGCTACATGAACCGGGTTCCTGAAAGGGAGGCTGGAGCTGTATGGGAGAAAATGAGAGCGAAATAACAAGCCAAGACAAAGCTTTCTGACCAAAGCCCAAAGTTTACTTAAGAGTTTGAGCTTGTAAAGGGGAAGGTTCATCCACCACCAAGCCAGGCCCTTGTTGCTTTGTTGCCAGGCTCTCGTCACTCTGTCCACTCTGTCACCAGGCTGTTGCTTATTCAGGATCACCTCAGGAAGACAGGTTTAGCCTCTCAGTGAGTAGCAGCGTCTTGGAGAAAACAGTAGAGGTGACAGAACAATAGACCTATCTAAGTTGGAAGACTCCACCCTAGGTGGGCTAGCTGACAGTGGCAGAACAGGTCTGAGCCAGACTGCTCAAGGCTGGGGGAGGCTACACCAAGGTATGGCCAGTATACCCTGCCCCCTACCCTGAATTCTCTAGCCCAGTGGCTGGGCTGCTCTTGCCCTTGTAGTTCACCCCTTTTACCCTTCAACCTTCTGGCCTCTTGTTCTTCTGGGCCTCCCCTCCCCCTTCTCACAAGTCTCTGCATCTGGCTATGCTCTCCCTTTTTTATCTACTATCAACCTTCTCACCATCAAATCTAGGAGCAGTCAGGTCCTTTTATTTCCTTTGTTATCATTCACCTGGGACCCCCAGTGGCAACACTGGACCTGGGTAAACTCAGGTAGGTCATTTTCAGATGATTTGTCTCTTGAAAAAACCCTGCTAACCTATGACATAAGAATTATTGCTTTAAACTTATAATGAACTTAGGCTACTAGTAACAGATAATGATTGTTTAGGCAGGCACTAATCTTAATGGAAAGTCATGTAAACAATTCTGCTGTAACTCCATAAGTCTTAGCAACCTATGACAAAAATTGTTGCCTTAAATGTACTATAAACTTATAGAATGTAAAAATGCTTTTAAAACCATGTGATCAAATATCCTGAGAAGGTATAAAAACTAAGAACAGGATAGTGTGAGGACAAGATGTAGCTACTAGTGTCTCCCAGATTTGCCACTGGAGAAATTAGATTTAATATGGCTTACAAGATTAGAATTCTAGTTGTTGTGCCCAGAGATTGAGTTCCTATTGTTTCTGAAAAACAAAAACAAAACCAAAAAACCAAAAAACCAAACAAACAAACAAAAAACCCAAAAAAAAACCAAAAACAAAACAAAAAAACAAAAACAAAAAACTAAGAACTAAAAGGAAATAAAACTTGAGACCTGTGATGCATGTAATTTATGTCAAATAGCCCAAAGAGTTGTTTGTGAGCTTTGAAACCTGGGGCTGAGAACATAGCAGAACAGGCCAGGACATGCCTGGGCAGGCCTGTTGTTACATGTCCTGACTGGCCTGGTGCCTCCCTATCTCCCGCCCTTCTGACAGTCTGTTGATGTTTAAATAGACCAATCATGTGAAACCGAGCCAATTCCTTCCCCAGCCCCACCCCTTTTCTATAAAACCCCCTAGCTTCCAAGCCTCGTGGTCGAAACCACTGTCTCCTGTGTGAGATACGTTTCGAACGGCTCCACCATGTGGTCGACTCCTCTGTCTCCTGCGGGAGATATGTGTCGGCCCAGAGCTCTGTCATTAAACTACCTCATGCTTTTACATCAAGATGGTCATCTGTTCGTGATTCTTGGGTGCGTGCTGAATGGGAATTGAGTTGGGGTTTCCCCACTAGGTTCTTTCAGAACAACAATAAAGTAGAGTGGAGCCCCTTTTCAGCTTCATCCAGTGTACATGTTGTCTGTATGCATGACTTTTCTTTGTTTTCTTTTTCTCTGGTTCATGAAGAGTTATGGAACTCTAAGATCTCATCTGGCCAGTGAGGAGCCCCTGTAGCAGTACCCAATTAAATACTTAAGTAGGTCCCAGTGGTGGCACGTTCCTTGGTACCTGCCCCAATATTCTGGGTTCCCGAATGAAACACACACACACACACACACATAGCCTTTATCTTTTGATATGCCTAAAATAGATCAATAACTGGAGCACTTCCTAACCTCCACATGGTTACTCCACCTCCCTCTGATATTCCTGAGTGATATTATTACTTACTAAATCCTATGCTCTGTCATTGCTGCCCTGGACCCAGTTGGGCAGCCTTTTGGGCCGCTATCCCCCAGCTCCTACATGGCAGCCATGCTCTCTGTCCTTCACCTTCTCAGGCATGGCATCTTTCCACTCCTTCTCCTGGCATGGCAGATCTTCAGACCCCAGCCAGGGAAAATCCTAAGGTCCCACCTCTGTCTGCTCTGCTCCTCCATGAGCTGTTGGCATCTCTATTTACCAGTCAGAACCAACTGGGGGCAGGGTCCCTCAGTGTCTTAAGTGTGTACTCCTGTGAAAAACGATTTTGGGGACTTAAATTAGCATACGAATACAAGCAGTCACAGGTCCCTGAGTCAAAGTGAAAACAACCCAAGGAACTTTTCCCCTGCTTCTGTCAGCAGGAGTTAAATCCCCAGAAGTCATCAGCTTTTGGTCCAGATTGCTGAAGCCACAACCCTTTGATGCCTGCCTTGGCTTACCCTGTGATGTCAAAGCTGGTCCTTGACAGATGGGAACTAACACAGACTCACAACTGGACCATATTCAGAGAGTGAGAGACTTTGGAGCACTCAATCCTAAGTGGAATGTCTTCATCAACCCCTCCTCTCAGGCCTCAGGGAACTGTAGGTAGAGGAGGAAGATTTTGAAAGCTACAGTCAATGGATGACACCAAGGAAACAGGGTCTTCCAGATACAACAGGACTGATGCACGTAAGAACTCACAGAGAGTGTGGCAGCATGCACAGGTGCAAGCCAGCAGTGGTCCCAGCACTGAAAGCGGGTAGTGGACATAACCAGGAATAAGTTATCTCCAGTTGAGATCCAGTAGCAAAGGAACAATTAGTTTTCTCCGATGGTATTTCACTGGGTATATGCCCACATTTAAAGGTAGGCCTCATGCCCAGCAGTAAATAGCCAACAGAAGAAGAAATCTGGTATTTCCATAGACGTTTTGTCTCATGTTGCTTTGTTTGGACATCTTTTGTGTTACTGATCTTTCAGTTGTGTAGTGGTTAGTTTTGTGTCAACTTGACACAGCTGGAGTTATCACAGAGAAAGGACCTTCAGTTGAGGAAATGACTCCATGAGATCCAACTGTAAGGCATTTTCTCAATTAGTGATCAAGGGGGAAAGGCCCCTTGTGGGTGGGACCATCCCTGGGCTGGTAGTCTTGGGTTCTATAAAAGAGCAGGCTGAGCAAGCCAGGGGAGGCAAGCTAGTAAAGAACATCCCTCCATGGCCTCTGCATCAGTTCCTGCTCCCTGACCTGTTTGAGTTCCAGTCCTGACTTCCTTTGGTGATGAACAGCAGTATGGAAGTGTAAGCTGAATAAACCCTTTCCTCCCCAACTTGCTTCTTGGTCATGTTTGTGCAGGAATAGAAATCCTGACTAAGACAAATTGGTACCAGCATAGTGGGGTCTTCCAGTGACAACCTGACCATGTTTTGGGGAGAACTGTGGAAGGACTTTGGAACTGTGGACTTGAAGATCCATTCGTTGTTAAGAGCTCTGTCAGATGTTGTGTAGGAGCTTGGAAGATAATGTTGAGAACAGTGCAGAAGATGGAGGCCTGGCTTGTGAAATTTCAGAGGGAAAATTAAAGACTCTTTTCAGGGCCATTGCTGTTTTGATTGTGAAGATTCTGTAGTTCTGGTTAGCTGGGGCTGAAGAATCACCTGTGATTAACAAGATACCAGAACTACCAAAGCAAAAACTTTGCACTACTCAGACTATTGATGCTGGTTAGCTGGAGATAAGAAATTAGCGGTGATTAAGAAGAGACCAGCATCATTGAGGTGACATCTTCTTGGAAGTGTTTTCTAAAAGCACAACGAGGCTGTGTTCCAAAGATAGCCAAGGTTGTACTCCTGCTGCAGCAGGACTTGGTAATGTGTAAGGGTCACCCAGGTGGTACTGGTTTTGAAGGCATGAAGGGGTCACACAGGGCAGCTGAGGCTCGGCCCTGTGAGAGGCCATGGAAGGCCATTTGTGAAGGTTCAGCCTCAGTTGCAATTGAAGGCCCAGGACTGAAGGGGTCATGCAGTGTTTTGGAGATACCAGTACCATGAGATGACCACCAAGAGCAACAGCAGCAGTGGAGTACAGGCATCTGGAACCTAGAGGATGACGTGTGTGCTACAAAGGGCATGGCTGGAGAAGTGACCCAAGCCCTTGGAGGAGCCCAGAAGATCGTGAGTTGGATCCCAGACATTGGACGGTTCGAGATTGATTTTTGCTTTTGATTGTCACTGTGCCCTGATATTTTCCCTCTTGAAGGAAGAAACTGTTTTAGTGGAGCCCACAGTTAAGAGACTTTTAATTGTAAAAAGACTTTGAATTTTAAAAGAGATGGATATTTTAAAGAGATTGAAATTTTAAGAATATGTAAAGACTGTGGGACTTTTAAAGTTATTTAGATCTTGGGGATGAATAAGAATGTAAGGGTTGACGCTTACTAGTGATGTGTTTGTGTGTCAGGTTGACAAGGGGTCAACTTGACACAGCTGGAGTTATCACAGAGAAAGGACCTTCAGTTGAGGAAATGCCTCCATGAGATCCAACTGTAAGGCATTTTCTCAATTAGTGATCAAGGGGGAAAGGCCCCTTGTGGGTGGGACCATCCCTGGGCTGGTAGTCTTGGGTTCTATAAAAGAGCAGGCTGAGCAAGCCAGGGGAGGCAAGCTAGTAAAGTACATCCCTCCATGGCCTCTGCATCAGCTCCTGCTCCCTGACCTGTTTGAGTTCCAGTCTTGACTTCCTTTGGTGATGAATAGCAGCATGGAAGTGTAAGCCGAATAAACCCTTTCCTCCCCAACTTGCTTCTTGGTCATGATGTTTGTGCAGGAATAGAAATCCTGACTAAGACAAGTTGAATATTTTGGTTTCCATTTTTGTAGTTTATGGTATATGTCTGTATGTGTTTCTCTGTTTCTTGTGCTTTCTCTGTTATTTTTTTTCTTTCTTTTCTTTCCTTTTTTTTTTTTTTTTTTTTTTTTTTTTAAATGATAGGCGTTCTCGTGTAGCCCTGGCTGTATTGTAACTCTCTATGTAGACAAGGGTGGCCTGGAACTCAGAGATCAGCCTGCCTCCAGAGTGCTGGGATTAAAGGTGTGCCACACCATATCTTCCATATTTTTCTTTTTTTTTTTTAAGTTCTGGTTTGTTTATATTTTTTTGTCTGACTGTTTTTCAAAGAGAAAGAAAGTGTGAAATGGGGTGGGTGGGAAATGAAAGTATCAGGGAGGAGTTTGGGGAGAGGAAACTGTGATCAGAATATATTTTATATTGCATGACAAAATGTATTTTCAATAAAAAGTAATTATTAGACAGGAGAGAGGTAGATTGTAACATAATAGATACTTTTTCATAGTTTACAGTGTAAATTCAGGAAATATTCCATTAAACTTGATAAATTAAATAATAAGGTTATGTTATTTAGAATTATAGAATTACAGGAGATCTGAAATGAAAGGGTCAAAATGCAGCTACTTGTAAGATATAAAAGTAAGGCATGGGGAGATAGATAGAAGAGTTTTATATTTCTTTAAAGGCTTTCCTGTAAATAATCAGCCCTCTAAATCATCATTTCCATATGCTGGAACAGCCCAGCATGTAGAAATGTCAATATTACTTTTCTTTTGTGATAAATAGTGACTTTAAGAAGGGAGCTCTGTTAAATCGAGACTGAACATTTCCCCCAGTTACCTAGGCTCTCTATAATCATCATATCCCATATTGCCCATCCTGCCTTATCTATCCTCACAGTCCCACACATGCACCCGCTGCTGGGAGCTATTTTCCCTCCTAACCTCCATATACACTTATATATTGTGATAGTTTTAGTTTTCTTTTTTTCTTTTTTAAAGATTTATTTATTTGTTATATGTAAGTACACTGTAGCTATCTTCAGACACTCCAGAAGAGGGTGCCAGATCTTATTACAGATGGTTGTGAGCCACCATGTGGTTGCTGGGATTTGAACTCAGGACCTTCAGAAGAGCAGTCAGTGCTCTTAACCGCTGAGCTATCTCTCCAGCCCTCTCTAGTTTTCTAAGACAGGTTCTTACTATATAGCCCAGGTTAGCTTACAACTCACAACCTCCTGTTTCTGTTTCTTGAATGCTAAGATTATGGGTTTAAGCTACTATTCCTGGCCATATATTTTAATATAGTTTATTTTATTTTGATACCAAGTCTCACTATTTAGCCCTAGAACCTACTATATAGACTAGGCTGGCCTCACATTCACAGAGATCCACCTGCCTCCCATGCTTGGTGTAAAGGCTTGTGCCTGGCATTATTTCTTTTCTTTTCTTTTCTTTTCTTTTTTTTTGTTTTGTTGTTTTTTGTTTTTTCGAGACAGGGTTTCTCTGTGTAGCCCTGGTTGTCCTGGAACTCACTCTGTAGACCAGTCTGGCCTCGAACTCAGAAATCCACCTGCCTCTCGAGTGCTGGAATTAAAGGTGTGCACCACCACACCTGGCTGCTTCCTTATTTTCTGATGGTCTGTTACTTCTTGGAATATAGGGGTCCATGAGTATATAATTAAAAATAAATATCAAATTAATGGACTTGATTGCTTCAAGGTTTTCCTTTTTTCTGTAACTATCTAGAGCTCTGATGCCCCCAAATGTCTTCAATATCCTTCAATTTCTTTCTTCTTTGATTTCCAGTATCAACAGTCAGTTGGTATATATATTGCGCGCACCCTGGCTCGCCAGCAAGAACTATGCTGCAACAGGATCCTTCTGCACAAGTTTATTGGGAGAGCTTGATTGCAGAGGCAAAGAGTCCCCAAGCCCAGAACTGGTGCTGCTTATATATGCCTAGCAGAGGCTTGTCTCACACCCGGATTGGTTGTGCTTGGGTTATGCTTACCACCTCAATTGCATGCCTACATCTGATTGGTTAACTTCTCTCTCATCTGATTGGTTAACTTCTCTCTCATCTGATTGGTTGTGGAGAGCCGTGCCGCGAACAATCGCCATTATAAGATGGCGCTGGCCTCTGCTGTGCCTAACTAGTAAACAAGCCTTGTACGCAGGTGCGAGAGTGAACTCACGCCTAGTCACTGCTCATCTCGGGGCATAGTAATGGGGTGATGGGCGAGCAACAAATCAGGAGCTGACACGCCACATCAGGTGCTGAAACGCCATGGCTGAGGGCTATATAAGCAACGCCATTTTCCGGGGTCTTGGTCTTCCCTCCTTAAGAAGCAATAAAGCTTTTGCTGCAGAAGAATCCAGTTGTCCGAGTGTGTTCTTGCTGATGAGAACAATAGCTCTGGATAATTGGTTAACTTCTCTCTCATCTGATTGGTTAATTTTGGTTAATTCTCAAAACCTCATCTTGGCAAAAAAAACTTTACTGCCTATGTATGCGTGGTGGCCAGCAGAAGCCAGCACCACCCTGCAACGGCACATTTGGCTTCCCACATCTCCCCCTTTTTGTTTTAATAAAATGAGGCTGGTCTAGGCCTGTGCAATTATGTCCATCCACCGTGGCTCCTGTTTTAGGTTGTTCCTCTAATGTTACAAACTTACCCATCATAGGGTAACCGTATCACTACCAGGCCCGTGTCTTAGTTTGGTCTGTGCATGTGGAAAGTTGCCCATCTCTGGATACCACAGTGCTGTGTGACAGTAACTGCTAAATGACCTAGGGCGAACTCTACAAAAGAGGCCAGCCAAAAAATGAATTAGTGGGGAAATCATGATCACCCTATCTCGTGTAATGAGGAAACCTCAGCGATGTGCAAGGGCTGATCAATGATTGTTGAGTCTCTCTCATCCCAGTTCAATGGATTCATAAATCTGTGGGGTGCAAGAGCAGAGAACTCAGATGTCAACTAATTCTTGAGCATAAATAACCAAACTTCAGGGGAGGCGCCGTTTTCAATAGCTAAAAGTGCCTGAGTTATAATCACCTTGTCACGTTTTTGTTGGGTTCTGAATTTGTATACCAACCAGAGCATGAACACCAGTCCACAGCATATGGCAGCACCAAACAAAATCACTCCCACCCATTCCTTAAAGTAAGAAAATGCAGAGGTAAGCCAAGAGGTATAGTCTCCAAGGGTCACTGGTTCCACTCAGGTTCCATTAAGGTTCAGGATCTGTATTTGCAGCCTCATCTGCAACCTTTCCAGCTCCTGCGACCAGTTCCCCTTCAGATAATTCGATAGGTCTGTACTTCTAATAAAAGAATCATTAATATACCTAATGGGAGTAGTGCACACATGTGGAGTGGATGCCACACAACTCATTTGTATGACATCCATCATCTGTTCCATGTTATGTTGTAAAATATCCACTCTCTGATTCACTAACATTAACCCTGAGGCGATATGAGAATCCACCCTTTGCAGGGTAAGCAATGCCTCAGACGTTTTTTCTGCTATCTGACTTATAGTGTCAGCAGTATTAATTTGATCTGCCCAATTAGAGATAATCTTTTTCTTTAAAAAAAAATACAGGGTGTAAAAGATTTATCCACATTATGCACAAGCATAGTGTATAATTTAAATGAAAACTAGTACTCTTATACACCCGTGGCTCTTGAGGAGTTTGTCGTGCATAAGTCACATCCAAAAAACATTCCTTTGCAAAAAACAAAGGCTAAGTAGAAGAATTGGAATGTACCGGTACAAGTACTGGCCATGATCTTACTATGGCCCACAAAGATATACTTATCCCGGTCTCAATCATCAGGAGTAAGAATAGCAGGATCATCTTGGGATTCATCTTTATCTTTCATGGTCCTTGTCAGTCGTGTCAGAACCCAAAGTGGATTTTCTTTACCCAGCGGAAAAACACAAATAGCTCCCCGGGATCTGATTAATATAGGATCTGGGCCATACCATTTATTATCAAGGACGTTTTTCCATTTGACCATTTCATTGGCCGATTGAGGCCATTGTCCGTGCCTTTCGGCTGGTGATCTTCCAGCATCATCCAATTTTAAAAAATTAAGAGTAAATATTGTAAGGGATAGAGCCATCTTTGGCGTCATAGCCTCTATCCCCCCTTTTTGTTTTTGCAAATATTGTTTCAAAGTATGATGGGCTCTCTCAATGATGCCTTGGCCCTGTGGATTATAGGGCAGTCTAGTAATATGTTTCACTTGCATTTGTTTGCAAAATTGGCTAAATTTAGAAGAAGTATACGCAGGACCATTATCTGTCTTTAGCACTAAGGGCTTTCCCCATGCAGCCCAAGCCTCCAATCAGTGAGATATGACATGAACTGCTTTTTCCCCTGTCAATGGAGAGGCATGTAGGACACCAGAACTGGTATCGATGGACACATGTACATATTGTAATTTCCCAAAAGCTGGGATATGCATAATGTCCATTTGCCAAACATCTGGGGGTCGCAATCCACGAGGATTAATGCCCACGGAAGGTGCATTAATAAATTCTACACATCTACCACCCTGTAGGACAATATCTCGAGCTTCTGTTCATGTGAGCTTAAACTTTTGTCATAATGTAGAAGCAGGGACATGATAAAGTTGATGAAAATTCTTAGCACTGTCTATAGAGTTTTGTGATAGGAAAACCATATCTCTGGTGGCTGAATCAGCAATTGCATTTCCCTTAACCATAGGTCCAGGTAATGATGTATGTGATCTAATATGTTGAATATAAAAGGGGTGCTCACGCATCAAAATACAATCTTGTATTTTCATCAAAATTTCAGATACTGGACTAGACTGCTTAAAATTCCCAGCAGTCTCTAATGCTAGTACAGCATTAACCACATAAACAGAATCAGAGATAATATTTATGGGCATAAGAAATCTTTTCAAGACTTCTAAAACCACCAAACATTCTACTAATTGAGGGGCTCCTGGTGTAAATTGCAGCCTTTTCATTTATCACATAACTTCCAATTCCTGTTTTGGATCCATCGGTATAAATATCAACGGCTCCCTTTATAGGAGTATTAGCTGTTACCTTTGGAAATATCACTGGATGCAATAGCATAAAATGTAATAAAGGATGTTTAGGATAATGATTATCAATTAAACCAGAATTACTGCATCTAAGAATGGCCCATTCATCTATAGTCGCACACAACATTTGCATTTGTGCGGCAGTATAGGGAACAATTATGCTATCAGGCATTTTTCCAAAGTGAGTAATTGAACTTTTTATACCTTTATGGGCCATATTTGCCACCATGGTGGGATAATGCTCTATAGTCTTATTAGGGGATATATGTGGATGTATCCATACTAAAGGACCATCTGCCATAACACAGCAGTTGGCAAATTTATGGTTCTTAATATGCATAGGCACAAAGGTTCTTGCTCATTTATACGATTTAACTGTGCTTTTTGGATAGCTCTTTCCACCTGATAACACTGTGTCTCCTTTCTTTTTCTTTTTTTCTTTTTAAGCCCTTCTCCTTTTCCAACATACTCTCTTGTTGCTCTGTAAGGATTTTCTTTTTTTTTTTTTTGTTTTTTTTTTGTTTTTTTTTTGTTTTTTTTTTATATTTTTATTACATATTTTCCTCTATTACATTTCCAATACTATCCCAAAAGTCCCCCATAGCGCCCCCCACTTCCCTACCCACCCATTCCCATTCTTTTGGCCCTGGCATTCCCCTATATTGGGGCATATAAAGTTTGCAAGTCCAATGGGCCTCTCTTTCCATTGATGGCCGACTAGGCCATCTTTCGATACATATGCAGCTAGAGACAAGAGCTCCGGGGTTCTGGTTAGTACATCATGTTGTTCCAACAATAGGGTTGCAGATCCCTTTAGCTCCTTGGGTACTTTCTCTAGCTTCTCCATTGGGAGCCCTGTGATACATCCCATAGCTGACTGTGAACATCCACTCCTGTGTTTGCTAGGCCCCGGCATCGTCTCACAAGAGACAGCTATATTTGGGTCCTTTCAGCAAAATCTTGCTAGTGTATGCAATGGTGTCAGCGTTTAGAAGCTGATTATGGGATGGATCCCTGGATATGGCAGTCTCTAAATGGTCCATCCTTTCCTCACAGCTACGAACTTTGTCTCTGTAACTCCTTCCCTGGGTGTTTTGTTCCCAATTCTGAGAAGGTGCACAGTGTCCACACTTTGGTCTTCATTCTTCTTGAGTTTCATGCGTTTAGCAAATTGTATCTTATGTCTTGGGTATCCTAAGTTTTGGGCTAATATCCACTTATCAGTGAATACATATTGTGTGAGTTCTTTTGTGATTGTGTTACTTCACTCAAGATGATGCCCTCCAGGTCCATCCATTTGGCTAGGAATTTCATAAATTCATTCTTTTTAATAGCTGAGTAGTACTCCATTGTGTAAATGTACCATACTTTCTCTATCCATTCCTCTGTTGAGGGACATCTGGGTTCTTTCCAGCTTCTGGCTATTATAAATAGGGCTGCTATGAACATAGTGGAGCATGTGTCCTTTTTACCGGTTGGGCCATCTTCTGGATATATGCCCAGGAGAGGTATTGCTGGATCCTCCGGTAGTACTATGTCCAATTTTCTGAGGAACCGCCAGACTGATTTCCAGAGTGGTTGTACAAGCTTGCAATCCCACCAACAATGGAGGAGTGTTCCTCTTTCTCCACATCCTCGCCAGCATCTGCTGTCACCTGAATTTTTGATCTTAGCCATTCTGACTGGTGTGAGGTGGAATCTCAGGGTTGTTTTGATTTGCATTTCCCTGATGATTAAGGATGTTGAACATTTTTTCAGGTGTTTCTCTGCCATTCGGTATTCCTCAGGTGAGAATTCTTTGTTCAGTTCTGAGCCCCATTTTTTAATGGGGTTATTTGACTTTCTGGAGTCCACCTTCTTGAGTTCTTTATATATATTGGATATTAGTCCCTTATCTGATTTAGGATAGGTGAAGATCCTTTCCCAATCTGTTGGTGGTTTTTTTGTCTTATTGATGGTGTCTTTAGCCTTGCAGAAGCTTTGTAGTTTCATGAGGTCCCACTTGTCAATTCTCGATCTTACAGCACAAGCCATTACTGTTCTATTCAGGAATTTTTCCCCTGTGCCCATATCTTCAAGGCTTTTCCCCACTTTCTCCTCTATAAGTTTCAGTGTCTCTGGTTTTATGTGAAGTTCCTTGATCCACTTAGACTTGACCTTAGTACAAGGAGATAGGAATGGATCGATTCGCATTCTTCTACATGTTAACAACCAGTTGTGCCAGCACCATTTGTTGAAAATGCTGTCTTTCTTCCACTGGATGTTTTTAGCTCCCTTGTCGAAGATCAAGTGACCGTAGGTGTGTGGGTTCATTTCTGGGTCTTCAATTCTGTTCCATTGGTCTATTTGTTTGTCACTATACCAGTACCATGCAGTTTTTATCACAATTGCTCTGTAGTAGAGCTTTAGGTCCGGCATGGTGATTCCACCAGAGGTTCTTTTATCCTTGAGAAGAGTTTTTGCTATCCTAGGTTTTTTGTTATTCCAGATGAATTTGCAGATTGCACTTTCTAATTCGTTGAAGAATTGATTTGGAATTTTGATGGGGATTGCATTGAATCTGTAGATTGCTTTTGGCAAGATAGCCATTTTTATAATGTTGATCCTGCCAATCCATGAGCATGGGAGATCTTTCCATCTTCTGAGATCTTCTAGAATTTCTTTCTTCAGAGACTTGAAGTTTTTATTATACAGATCTTTCACTTCCTTAGTTAGAGTCACGCCAAGATATTTTATATTATTTGTGACTATTGAGAAGGGTGTTGTTTCCCTAATTTCTTTCTCAGCCTGTTTATTCTTTGTGTAGAGAAAGGCCATTGATTTGTTTGAGTTAATTTTATATCCAGCTACTTCACCGAAGCTGTTTATCAGGCTTAGGAGTTCTCTGGTGGAATTTTTAGGGTCACTTATATATACTATCATATCATCTGCAAAGAGTGATATTTTGACTTCATCTTTTCCAATTTGTATCCCTTTGATCTCCTTTTGTTGTCGAATTGCTCTGGCTAGGACTTCAAGTACAATGTTGAATAGGTATGGAGAAAGTGGACAGCCTTTTCTAGTCCCTGATTTTAGAGGGATTGCTTCAAGCTTCTGACCATTTACTTTGATGTTGGCTACTGGTTTGCTGTAGATTGCTTTTATCATGTTTAGGTATGGGCCTTGAATTCCTGATCTTTCCAAGACTTTTATCATGAATGGGTGTTGGATCTTGTCAAATGCTTTTTCCGCATCTAAGGAGATGACCATGTGGTTTTTGTCTTTGAGTTTGTTTATATACTGGATTACGTTGATGGATTTCCGTATATTGAACCATCCCTGCATCCCTGGGATGAAACCTACTTGGTCAGGATGGATGATTGTTTTGATGTGTTCTTGGATTCGGTTAGCAAGAACTTTATTGAGGATTTTTGCATCAATATTCATAAGGGATATTGGTCTGAAGTTTTCTATCTTTGTTGGGTCTTTTTGTGGTTTAGGTATCAGAGTAATTGTGGCTTCATAGAATGAGTTGGGTAGAGTACCTTCTGTTTCTATTTTGTGGAATAGTTTGTGAAGAACTGGGATTAGATCTTCTTTGAAGGTCTGATAGAACTCTGCACTAAACCCATCTGGTCCTGGGCTTTTTTTAGTTGGGAGACTATTAATGACTGCTTCTATTTCTTTGGGGGATATAGGGCTGTTTAGATCATTAACCTGATCTTGATTCAACTTTGGTACCTGGTATCTGTCTAGGAACTTCTCCATTTCATCCAGGTTCTCCAGTTTTGTTGAGTATAGCCTTTGGTAGAAGGATCTGATGGTGTTTTGGATGTCTTCAGGATCTGTTGTTATGTCTCCTTTTTCATTTCTGATTTTGTTAATTAGGATGCTTTCCCTGTGCCCTCTAGTGAGTCTGGCTAAGGGTTTATCTATCTTGTTGATTTTCTCAAAGAACCAGCTCCTTGATTGGTTGATTCTTTGAATAGTTTTTCTTGTTTCCACTTTGTTGATTTCACCCCTGAGTTTGATTATTTCCTGCCGTCTACTCCTCTTGGGTGAATTTGCTTCCTTTTGTTCTAGTGCTTTTAGGTGTGTTGTCAAGCTGCTAATGTGTGCTCTCTCTAGTTTCCTTTTGGAGGCACTCAGAGCTATGAGTTTTCCTCTTAGAAATGCTTTCATTGCGTCCCATAAGTTTGGGTATGTTGTGGCTTCATTTTCATTGAACTCTAAAAAGTCCTTAATTTCTTTCTTTATTCCTTCCTTGACCAAGGTATCATTGAGAAGAGTGTTGTTCAGTTTCCACGTGAAGGTTGGCTTTCTATTATTTATTTTGTTATTGAAGATCAGCCTTAGTCCATGGTGATCTGATAGGATGCATGGGACAATTTCAATATTTTTGTATCTGTTGAGGCCTGCTTTGTGACCAATTATGTGGTCAATTTTGGAGAAGGTACCATGAGGTGCTGAGAAGAAGGTATATCCTTTTGTTTTAGGATAGAATGTTCTGTAGATATCTGCCAGATCCATTTGATTCATAATTTCTGTTAGTTTCACTGTGTCCCTGTTTAGTTTCTGTTTCCATGATCTGTCCATTGGTGAAAGTGGTGTGTTGAAGTCTCCCACTATTATTGTATGAGGTGCAATGTGTGCTTTGAGCTTTACTAAAGTTTCTTTAATGAATGTGGCTGCCTTTGTATTTGGAGCATAGATATTCAGGATTGATAGTTCCTCTTGGAGGATTTTACCTTTGATGAGTATGAAGTGTCCCTCCCTGTCTTTTTTAATGACTTTGGGTTGGAAGTCAATCTTATCAGATATTAGAATGGCTACTCCAGCTTGTTTCTTCATGCCATTTGCTTGGAAAATTGTTTTCCAGCCTTTCATTCTGAGGTAGTGTCTATCCTTTTCTCTGAGATGAGTTTCCTGTAAGCAGCAAAATGTTGGGTCTTGTTTGTGTAGCCAGTTTGTTAGTCTATGTCTTTTTATCGGGGAGTTGAGTCCATTGATATTAAGAGATATTAAGGAAAAGCAATTGTTGTTTCCTGTTATTATTGTTGTTAAAGTTGGCATTTTGTTCTTGTGGCTGTCTTCTTTTAGGTTTGTTGAGGGATTACCTTCTTGTTGTTTCTAGGGCGTGGTTCCTGTCCTTGTATTGGTTTTTTTCTGTTATTATCCTTTGAAGGGCTGGATTCGTGGAGAGATAATGTGTGAATTTGGTTTTGTCGTGGAATACTTTGGTTTCTCCATCTATGTTAATTGAGAGTTTGGCTGGGTATAGTAGCCTGGGCTGGAATTTGTGTTCTTTTAGTGTCTGTATAACATCCGTCCAGGATCTTCTGGCTTTCATAGTCTCTGGTGAAAAATCTGGTGTAATTCTGATAGGCTTGCCTTTATATGTTACTTGGCCTTTTTCTCTTACTGCTTTTAGTATTCTATCTTTATTTAGAGCATTTGTTGTTCTGATTATAATGTGTCGGGAGGTATTTCTTTTCTGGTCCAGTCTATTTGGAGTTCTGTAGGCTTCTTGTATGTTCATGGGCATCTCTTTCTTTAGATTTGGGAAGTTTTCTTCTATAATTTTGTTGAAGATGTTTGCTGGTCCTTTGAGTTGAAAATCTTCATTCTCATCCACTCCTATTATCCGTAGGTTTGGTCTTCTCATTGCGTCCTGTATTTCTTGGATGTTTTGAGTTAGGATCTTTTTGCATTTTACATTTTCCTTGATTGTTGTGCCGATGTTCTCTATGGAATCTTCTGCACCTGAGATTCTCTCTTCCATCTCTTGTATTCTATTGCTGATGCTCGTATCTATGGTTCCAGATTTCTTTCCTAGGGTTTCTATCTCCAGTGTTGCCTCATTTTGGGTTTTCTTTATTGTGTCTACTTCCCTTTTTAGGTCTAGTATGGTTTTGTTCATTTCCATCATCTGTTTGGATGTGTTTTCCTGTTTTTCTGTAAGGACTTCTACCTGTTTGATTATGTTATCCTGTTTTTCTTTAAGGATTTGTAACTCTTTAGCAGTGTTCTCCTGCAATTCTTTAAGGGATTTTTGTGCTTCCTCTTTTTTTCTTCTGCCTGTTTAGCAGTGTTCTCCTGCATTTCTTTAAGTGTGTTATTAAAGTCCTTCTTGAAGTCCTCTATCATCATCAGGAGATATGCTTTTAAATCCGTGTCTAGCTTTTCCGGTGTGTTGGGGTGCCCTGGACTGGGCGAAGTGGGGGTGCTGGGTTCTGATGATGGTGAGTGGTCTTGGTTTCTGTTAGTAAGATTATTACGTTTACCTTTCGCCATCTGGTAATCTCTGGGGTTAGTTGTTATCGTTGTCACTGTTTAAAGATTGGAGGAGAAGCTGTGTTCCACTCACCAGCAGTCCCAAAATCCTGCGGCGGGGGTCGTGGGTAGCTGGCGGGTGTCAGGCAACCCTGCTCTCCCGCTACCCCGGCGCTGATCTGGCCGGATGAGGCCTGTGGCCCTACTCAGGCCGGTTTCTGCTTCCCTAACTAATGCAGTCTCAGGTCCCGCGCAATTGGATTGGAGCAGAAGCTGTGCTCCACTCACCAGAAGTCTTAAGATCCTGTGGCAGGTGTTGTGGGTAGCTGGCGAGTGTCAGTCGACCCTGCGCCCCAGCTGCCCCGGTGCTTTTCTGACCGGAAGAGGTTTGTGGCCCTATGTAGGCCGGATTTCTCTCTCCCCAACCTGAGCAGTCTCAGGTACCGCGTGATTGGACTGGAGCAGAAGCTGTGTTCCACTCACCAGCAGTCCCAAAATCCTGCGGCGGTGGTCGTGGGTAGCTGGCGGGTGTCAGGCAACCCTGCGCTCCCGCTACCCCTGCGCTGATCCAGCCGGATGAGGCCTGTGGCCCTACTCAGGCCGGTTTCTGCTTCCCTAACTAATGCAGTCTCTGTAAGGATTTTCTGACCTGTCTTGCAATGACAATTCAAACAGTAACAGAGTCCATATATCAGAACAAACAAGACCAAAACTATCAGACCTACCCACAAAAGGCCAATGGGAGAAAAAAAGCACAACTCTTGAACCTTAACTTGTCCCAAAGCCGGGAACCTTATTGTCTCAATCCTTTCTTTTTTCCTTTCCTTTCCTTTTTCTTTTCCTTCACTATTTCCTTTTCTTTATCACTGATTCCTTTTATTTTTCCTCCCTTTTCTTTTCCTTTTTCTTAAAAAACATATCCCCCTTTAACCCGGGGATCAATTTGGGAGATTTACCGGTACCACCGTTCCTCAGCTGAAGAGTTCTGAATCCACACCATCAGATCCTTCTCAGCAGCCTGTTTTACGGGAACACTTTATTAACCGCTCCTTCCCCGCGATGCAGTTCTGAATCCTCCCTGTAGCAGGGGGTCTTTGCTCGTGCCTGAAGATGTTTCTTTTCCCGGATTTCAGCACCACTTCTTGCGCATGCTCGACTTGCCAGCAAGAACGATGCTGCTATATATATATATATATATATATATATATATATATGTATGTATATATATATGTATATATGTATATATATGTATATATATATGTATGTATATATATATATATAATTGCAAACAAGTAGAGAATACAGATCATAATATATTATTTATTTATTTGTATGTTCATGTGTGTGTAAGTGCAGATGTGTGCATGCAGATATGTGGTACTCACAGGAAAGCTCTTAGGACTCAGTTCTCTCATGCCACCTGCTGAGATATGGGTATTGAATTCAAGTTTTCAGGCTTGCATGTAGTTACTTCTACCCACTCAGTCACCTAACTGGCCCTACAGATATAAATATTACCATACCTCAGGTAGAGGGTAGAATGAACTATTCATAGTCTAAGGGAAAATACAAAATATAACTGCTATATATCCACATAAATAGGATACTATACATCATTAACTGCTAATAAATAGCAAATACTAAAAGAGCAATTGAAGCACTAAAAGGGCCAGGAGATGCAAAGATCAGTTGTTTACAAAGGCAGAGAAGGGGCGGGAGAGCTGGTTCCAAAGATTGGCTGCTTTTCCACAGAATGTGTGTTCAACTCAGGTTCTAAGGAGCCCAGCGCCCTCTTCTGGCTTCTGTGGGCACCAGATACACACGTGGTCCACAGACATACATGAAAGCAAAAGACACATACACACAATACATTTCTGAAGAAATAAAAAGGCATCGGAGACCATTACAGAAAAGTATAGCCATCAAAGATCAGTACTATGGAGCCAAGTCCCAGTGGACACATCTACCAGACAGTCCAGCACCTCAGGCTCAGGAAACACTTTGGAAAGGGAGGTGGAATCTTCAGGGATCAGGGAGTTTGCTGTGAGATTGTATATCCGAGGAATGTCAGACACTACATTTATATAGTTTTACAAACATGACTGTCTAAACATGAGCCAAACAAGGATGACACCAAAATACATGCCAAAGTAGGGGTGGGGGGAGAGCCACAAAGATCTACAGGCAACTAAGGAATGCTGAGAGGGGAAGAATCAGTGTTCTCCAGGGAAGAACCCACCAACTGGTTATCCAAGACCAAGTAGTAATCCATAAAACCTACATACAAATAGCATTATACAGATTAATCATGTTATATTAAGAAATACATACATCATGTAACAACAATTGGTGAAAAAAGAGAATGTGAATTTGAAAGAGAGCAAAGGAGGAACATATTAACATATGATATAATGTAATTATAATTCCCCAAAGAAAAACTTTAACATACAAAATAGAGAAAAACTTCCATATTGTAAGGTTTAAACATCTATCATCAGAGTAAGTGGAGAGAAATTGGGGTCTGTAGGAGTGAAGAGCAAAAACTGGACGTAGGTCACCAGGGAAAAGCCCTTGATATATAAGCCGTACAACCTGAGTTCTAACCCACATAAAGGTAGAAGGAGAGAACTGACCTACAATGTTGTCCTTTGACTCCCACATGCATAATGTGGCATATACACACGCACACACACACACACACACACCATCACTGCCAATAACAACAACAACAACAATGATAATGACTGATAGAGTAAAAGCTGGAAGGCATGAAAAGGCATTCTTCAATGTCCAATAGGTTCTTGGAATCCCTGCAGATACCCACATTTTCAAAGTTCATGTCTCTCATACAACTTGATATATTTGCTTATAACCTATTCCTACTCTGTTATATACATGGGATCATCTCTGTTACTTATTACCTAGTGTAATAAAATGGTTGTTATAGTGTTTTGTTTTGTGTTCAGATTTTAAAAAACCTGTTTTGTTTTGTTTTGTTTTTTTGGTTCGTTGTTTTGTTTTTGGAGACACCGTTTTCATGGAGACCAAGCTGACTGCAAACTTGCAAGTTAGCTAAAGCTGGCCTTTAACTCCTGATTTCCCCACTTCCACTCCCCAAACATTAGGATTACAGGCGTGCACTGCCTTCCTTGGCTCATCTGTGAAATTGTTTTGAGAGTAAAGATTAAAAATTATATACTTCCATTTGGGCTACAATAATAAAACTTTGGTAATTGAACTTATTCTAAAAAGTAGATGTTTATCATTCTAGTACGTCTACCATTTATTCTGTTGTGGACTATCTTTGTTTGATAGTTATTTTGACATATAAGCATTCAGTAGAATTTTAACTTTACAACCCTGAGGAGGATCTGTATCAGTATAATCATTATCAATGCATGGCTGACAAAACTGAACTGCCAGGAGCTTTGTCACTCATAAACATAAACATAAGCTTTGAGATAATTTACAAAAGATCAACATGAGCAGAACAGGTACTGTTGGTTTCCTGTTAAAACCCACTGTCCTTCCTGAACACTAATGGCTTTAAGTGTGTATACCTGGGCTCCTGTGATTCATTTCTCAGGATCCCATGTTGGCAGGTATGACTGTGTAATTAGTTTCTGGTGAAGTGGGAGTGGGAGCAGTTGGTGTACATTTCCTCCTTTTATTTAAAAGGAAACCACTTGGGCTGGATAGAAGGCTCAGCAGTTAGTACTCGCTGCTTCTTGGAAGAGGTGATTTTGGGCCTAGCTGCCCGCATGGATGTGTATAATAATTTCAGCTTCAGAGGACCCTGTGCCTTCCTTGGGTAACACACACACACACACACACACACACACACACACACACACACACACACTGTTCTTATTTATATGCCTTTAGGCAAAGGCATTCATACACAAGAAAATAAATCTTTAAAAAAAGTGCTGTCTTGTACTTTCTTTTCTTCCTTCTTTTTTGGGGGGACCAAAGCCTGCATATACATGTAACCTATTAAATCAAAGTGAAAAAGCAGAAAAAAAAACCCCACTTTTTAACACCTTCCTCCACAATGAGTGATTTTTAGACTGTCTCAGTATTTTCTGAGAACTTGTTAGTGGTTTAGGCTTATCTAAGATCTATAGAGGAATTTGAATTTACATTTGAAAAAGGCAAGTAACTCATGTTCACATTTAATTTGTGTGTGTGTACATATATACACATTTTGTTTCTTGTACCTGCTTAGAAGTCAGAGGACAACTTGTGGGGGGTCAGCTCTCTTTTTCCAGTGGGTTCCAGAGATCAAACTCAGACCCTCAATCTCAGCAGCAGGTGCATTTGCCCACTGAGCCATCTGATAGGCCCCATTCACCTTCAGTTAGAGATGCAAGTACTTCTGTAGTAGGTGGCAGATGAATTTTACAGATTCTTAATGTTCATATTTGGTCTGTTACTATGTATTGTAATGCTAAGTGCGGACCCCTAAGGCTTGGTTGCCCCAGAGACAAGAGAGTTCACAGTAGACCCAAGTGATGCTATGTGACCTTGCCCCCAAGTTATTTGTGATTAGTGAATAAAGATGCCTACAACCTATAGCTAGGCACAATTGAGATAGGTGGGGCTTGGGGTTCGTGGGCTTGGGGTCGGAGGAGAACCACGAGGGAGAGAAGACTGTGAAAGGAGAAAGATGCATGAGTTAGGAGTCAAGAAAGCATGGCCATGAGGGCTGGCCAATTGGAGTTAAGAGCAGCCTAGATGAAACATAGCTCTAGTGCTGACTAAAGCTTATTATAAATATAAAGGTTGTGTGTGTCTTTTACCTGGGAATTAAATGTCAAAGGAGGGTTAGAAACCTTGGATTGGGATTAAAAATTTTCAGCAACATATTAACACCCACCAACAGGCAAAAACTGACTCCTATCAAAATTGATTTTTCATTCCCTGGGTTTAAAAACAAAAACAAAAACAAAAACATGTGCACACTGTCTTCTTAAAACTAGGAAGGCAGTAGAAATGGTTCCTTAGTGAGTTGTTTTTTCCCCAAACTGCTCAGAGGTTCCTACAAGGATTGAAATGCAGACTGACTTGGTACACATGATCCCAGAGGGTGGCTTCAGGGGTTAAAACATGAGCTAAAATATAGTTGTGCACCAAAACTGAACAAACAAAACAACAGAACCCTTGAACTACAGTGCAGGCTTAAATAGCAGCTAGCCTAAGCTCTTAGTGGGCGTTACTCTGCACTGTTGCTAAGCACAGCTCTGAGCTGAGGACAGACATCAGTTTAGTTGCACAGGTGCAACACAGCATCTGATCTGACAAAATAAAAGACAGATCTCTAAATTCTATACACATCAATCTTACATTTATGTAAGAGAAAGGGGAATATGAGTGTATTTATAAGGCATGTTTATACTTTTGTTGTAATCTCAAATTGAAGGATAAAGTTTTTCTGTTGCCCTAGGAAAGGTATATTCTACTGGTCACTGTGAAGACCCAGAATGGGGGTTGGGGCAGGGTTGTTTTGCTTTTATCCAGCAGAAAAAGAAAAGCTATGCTCATGAGAGCTAACATGGGGTAGAATTTCGTGCTACTCTAAAATGTCTCCTCAAAATGTGGGGTTCTCATGGGAGAAGCTCATGGGTAGCAGCTCCTGAGAGCTAATTTAAAGATGTGTGTCACGCCTTTAATCCCAGCAGTCAGGAGGCAGAGGCAGGCGGATTTCTGAGTTTGAGGGCAGCCTGGTCTACAAAGTGAGTTCCAGGACAGCTCCAGGGCTATACAGAGAAACCCTGTCTCGAAGCCCACCCCCTAAAAAAATGGGTGTCACACTGAGATGAGCAACCAGTCTCTATATACGTGGGTTTCCTTGGGAGAATTGGCAATTGCTTGGCACATGACATGGCCTAAGCCTTAAAAACTCAGCAACTACATGGTAGCTTGGGAGTATGCTTATTCAATAAATAGGAGGAAATATAAATGAAGCTAAATATAGAAAAGGATATTGACTTGATTTATATAAATAGAAAGGGGATATAAATATATTTAACCACAGATATATTAATCTCCAAAGAAGGGAGAAAGAAATGGAAATTGATATAAATGTTTTCAAGGATACATAGATAAATAAACAAATCCAGGCCTTTGCTCTCAATACTTGGAAGACAAACGCAAGGATGGATAGGTTTCTTGTGAATCTGAGGCCAGCCTAATTTTAGAGAGCAAATCCAAGTCAGCCCGGGGTACACAGAGAAACCCTGTCTTAATAAACAATAATACTTGTTTTAATTGTTTCAGATTATTTTATTTTATCAAAATGAAGGTGGTTATGAGTTCTATGTTTGTAAGAGAGAGGTCAAAATAAAGTGGACCTAAATACAAAAGAGACTGCTAAATTAAATCAATCTATACTTTTGATGACTTCAAGTTGCTGGATCAAGGAAAAGATATTTTGGGAGAGAGGCTCTATATTTGTGTTAACAGAAAAGAAGAAAAGGATTTTGACTTCTTCCAAAGTAATAAGGATGAGCTTTGGTAGAGGAAGAACTCCTGAAGATCTTGGCTACAGACAGGAAAAAAGAAATGAAGAAAAACAAGCAGGAACAGGTAACATGATTTGCTGATCCCTCTACATGGGAACAGACCTAAACTGGCTGAGACATAAAAATGTTTTTAGCCAGAACTTCAGCTGTACACAGCTAATGGATCTCATTGGCTACAGAGTCCTCAAAATTTATCATGCCATCTTTTCATATGGCATGAATGGTGATTTATGTTACAATTTATATAGTTATATATTTATATTCCAGTTTGATTATATGATCAATCTAACTCATAAAAAAAGACATTTGTCTTTCACCTGCTCAAACAAGGAGCAAATATTCATCTTTAACTGATCCATGCACATTGTACAAGTTAAGATAAAAATACAAGTTAAGATAAAAAATAACTTAAATAAAAAATTCTAACTCACTAAGATAGGATAGATGATAAAGTGCTTTATCTAAATTGTCAAATGTAATGGACTGGACATTATTAATGCATATGACACCTTATAACTTTCATAATTGTTATAATTGTATTCAATTTATATCTGAGAGAAAAAGAGTCTTTTATTGGACTAAAAAGCAGAATTGTTGAGATTTGGTCAGTTGCTATGTATTGTAATGCTACATGTGAGCCCCCAAGGCCTCGTTGCCCCAGAGACAAGAGAATCCACACTAGACGCAAGTGATGCTATGTGACCTTGCCCTTAAGTTACTTCTGATTGGTGAATAAAAATGCCTACAGCCTATGACTGGGCAAAACTGAGATAGGTGGGGCTTGGAATTTCCTTGTCTTGAGGTCAGAGGAGACCAAGAAGGAGAGAAGAAGGTGGAGAGAGGAGAAAGACACCATGAGTTAGGAGTCAAGAAAGCATAAAGATGAGGGCTGGCCAACTGGAGTTAAGAGCAGCCAAGATGAAACATAGTAAGTGAGTGATAGCTCAGGGTTATGGATAGGAAAGTAGATTTTAATAGCATAGATGGTAGATATAGTCCTGATTAAGGCTTATTATAAATATAAAGGTTGTGTGTGTCTTTTATCTGGGAATTAAATGGTCAAAGGCAGAGTAGAAACCCCGGATTGGGACTAAAAAATGTCAACAACATCTTGGTCCACCAATAACCTTTCCTCCTTTCTTCCCTAACTCTTCCACAACCATCTATCTTCTTCAAACAGCTGGACTTTGAGGCCTTTTTTTTTTTGTTTTTTTTTTTTTTTGTTACAGAATCATGCATTTACTTGGTATAGTCTGAATCTTTATTGATTTCCAACTATGTTTTGCATCCACTTAGGAAATATTTTCTGAAAATCTTTCAAGGCAATGCGACAAAGACAACAATGGGTTAATGAAAGCACAGTAGAGAGGATGATCTAGCCATAAGTGTTAATTCCAGGTTTCTACCTGTGGCTGAGTGTTCTCCTGTTCTCTCTCTGCTCTCTCCCTCCCTCTCTCCCTCTCCCTCTCTCTCAGCCTCTCCTGCTTTCCCCCACCCCGCCCCGCCCCGCCCCGCCCCGCCCCGCCCCGCGATCGTCCCCCCCCCCAAGCCCCGCCCCCACAACGTCAGTCCTCCGACTCTGCCCCGTGCTGCTCTCCCCCGCACCTCCCCGCGGTGGCTTCTTGGGCGGACAGCGTGCGGCTGCGTCATCGCCAGTGGCCGGTTTGAATGAGGCTTGTCGCACCGGAGCTGCCGCCTCCATCTCGCTTCCTCCCCGGCCGCCTCCACGAGTTGCTTCGTATTCCTCGGCTGCCCTTGTCAGACCCAGCCTCCCGCGCCTTTTCTTCCTTCCTGCCTCGCCATGCCACTCTACTCTGGTGAGCTCCGTCCTCCCCCGCGCCGCGCCCTCGCAGCGGACGCTAGGCCTCCGCGTAGGCCCAGCCTGCAGAGGCGCGCGCAGGGCACAGCCGTGGGACACGGTGGGAAGTGCGGAGTGGCGGCCGCGCGAGTTGGAGCCCAGCTACGCGTAGGAGCTTGTCTGCTGTGTCTCCGAGTGGGTTGGGTGGGAGCAGGGGTAGAGACAGGGAAAATCTCAAGAGTCGTGACTCTGCAGAATAGTTTCTGTCGCTGCCCTAGAGTGTGCTGGGAAAGGTGAGGGTGTGTCTTGGGGCTCGGGAGACCAGGCTGCTGGAGTGTGATTGCTTTGAGTTCCTAGATGTTAGCAGTGGGTGGAATGAGCATGGAGGGGAAGTTGGAGATAGAAGGTCTCAGGAATTAGGTTTGCTTACTTTCTGCTTGATATTGCTCTCAGTAGCTCCCTTCGCTCACACGTTTGGTTCTACTGCCCCCTTTGTACCAATTTCAGTTCTATCTCCAAGCCCCTGCACATCAGTCTTTAGTGCTTAGTTTTAATTTCAGCATACATCGTTTTGGACTTCGAAGATAAAACAGTGTTAGTTTCGAAAGGCAGATGAATACAAATACTGGCAAATGCTATTTCTTTCACTGTGGCATTTGGCAGGAGTCTTTTCTTGATGTCTTTCCAAGGTATTGACCGAGGATCACGTTGTCCTTACTTAATGGACTTCCCTGTGCTTCCTCTTAGTCAAAATGGCCTCCGAAATGTGTGTGGCGACTCTGGTTGGCTATGAATATGTGATTTCTTGGTTCTCTCTGTTATTCCTTTATAAGATACTGCGTTTAAAGAATGATATGAACCAAGAAAAAAAAATCGTTGGTCTTAGGGTGGATTCTTTTATTCATTTATTTGGAGACGGTCTGCTGTGTGGGCTTAACTGGCCTGGAATTTAAGAAATTGCCTATCTTTGCCTACCAATTGCTGGCATCAAAGATGTGCACTACCGTGCCTGGCCTCCTCTCCTTATTTCTAATACTGTTTTCATTTAGTCTTATGTTATCTCTAGCTTGTACTATTATACATTACTTTTTCATTTAGGCCTGTGTTATCTCTAGCTTGTACTATTATACATTACATGTAGTGGCCCACATATTTGATCCCAGTACTTGGGAGGCAGAGTGGGGTGGATCTCTGATTTTGAGGCCAGCCTGGTCTCACCCCCCCCCCCCCCCAAAAAAAAAAAAACCCAACCCAACAACAACAACAAATTACAACAAAAACCCAACCAAACAACCAAAAAACCCATCATGCTACTTTTATAATGTTGAGGAGGATCAAACCTACCCAGGACCTTGTGCATGCTAAGTAAAAACTGTCTCTAAACTATGTTCCCAGTGCCTTTTCCTTTGTTTCTTTATGATTGCAGTTTGTACCAATTTGAATCTATTTTTTCTTGCTACTGCTAGAGATATCTAATAATCTAACAGACCAACCAGCCTTTATTTAAATTTACAAGCAATTACACATTGCGTATACCATAACAGGCCATATGTATGTTTTAGCATGCCACATGCTACCTTTTTTGTTTGTTTGGTTTTTGAAATTGGGTTTCTCTGTTGTAGCCTTGGCTGTCCTGGAACTCGTTTTGTAGGCAAGACTGGCCTCAGACTCAGAGATCCATCTGCCTCTGCCTTCCCAGTGCTGGGACTAAGGTGTGCACCACTGCCTGGCCACATGCAACCTTTCTGACTTGGCCCGTATTATCTAGCTTTCAGTTTACTTTTCTACTGCCTTAATTCACTCTGGGAATTACTGCTATCTCAGAACTCATGCTAAGTGTTTTTCTTGTCTGTTTTAGGAATACTTCTATTTACTGATACCTTTGGAGATTCAACTCAAAGTTGGCAATGATAATTCAAAATCTTCCTCTAATATTTCCTCTAAGAAATCTTTCCTAGTTGTGTTATGGTGGCTCATATCTCTTATCTAACATTTGAAACACTGAGACAGAAGGATCATAAATTTTGGTACGGTGTAGTCTACAGAGGGAGACCCCGTTCCAAAGAGCAAGACCAGACAGAACAACAAATAGGAATCCGCCTTACTCAAGATCTTTGCTTGGCTGTCTGTGGTGGTGCATGCCCTTAATCCCAGCACTCGAGAGGCAGAGTCCTCCTGTGAGTTCAAGGCCACTATGTAGGCTACATATTGAGACGTGTCTTAGAAAAATAAAAAACTGTAGCTCTTTAAGCCTTTAGTATTTATGGCAAGCATTGTCACTACCATGTCCTCTCGTCTTTATTAGGCTGTATTAGCTTGGTTGCTATGGAGTCAATGTTTGTTTATTGTATATGAGTGGGTATTTACATGAAGAATGTGATGGTCAGAGGAATTGTTCCCTTTTTTTTTTTTAACCATGTGGGTTATGTGGACTCACTAAATCAGGCTTTAACACACTTAGTGAGCTGTTGATAGCATTGAGATGTAGAGTCCGGGTTAAGAATTAAAATTTTGATTCTAGAAGTTAGAACTTTGTTTTGAAATTCCCATTTTTTTTTAAGAAAATACAATTTTCAATGTATGTGCTTGTTTTATTATTTATATATTTCAAAATATATAAATAGCTATTTGGTGAACTTGAGCAAAGCTTTTTAATTGCAGTGCATTTTATCTTTGTGACCATTTTCCTCCTTTTCCTTCTGGGGTGGCTTCACTCTAAATCCTCAGAACGAGGTAGTATTCTGCCTCAGTTTCTTGAGTAGCTGAAATTACAGGCACATGTCACATCTCAGATATTTTTAAGTGTTTAAGTTCTTTGTCACCTAACTTCATTCACATTTTTGTGCAACCATCATTATTTCCAGAGTCTGTTCATTCTCAAGCTGGCACTCTTGCTATTAAAAACATTTCTGTTACTTATTAGCTGACAGCCACCATTCTTTTAGTGTTTAAAGATCTTGACTTTGAATGCATCAATAAATTAGACACACATTTACCCTTTTATGATCGATTTGTCTTACTTTATGCCATATCACCACACTTCAGCTGTCTTGTGGTGTGTGTAAGAATTTTTCTACTTAAAATTGATGTGGGTGAGCTTTTCCCAGCATGCCCCTTCCCTGCCCTCTCTTTTTCCCTCCCATTTTCATTTATATTCCCTTACCCTCTTGCCACAGGGATCAGACCCAGAGCCTCACACTTGCTAGGCAGCAGCTTTTCCACTGGCCTCATCCTAGTCCTTTCTCAACTTTTGTCTGAATGATGCTGCTCTGAAGGAGTACACAGTTAGCTACTTTGAGTCCTTGCTTCTGTACTTCTGGGCGAGAAATTTAATATGGTTATACTCGGGCTGGTGAGATGGCTCAGCAGGTAAGAGCACTGACTGTTCTTCTGAAGGCCCTAAGTTCAAATCCCAGCAACCACATGGTGGCTCACAATCACCCATAATGAGATTTGATGCCCTCTTCTGGTGTGTTTGAAGTCAGCCTCAGTGTACTTACATATAATAATAAATAAATCTTTAAAAAATATGGTAATTCTCTGCTTAAATTTTTTTGAGCCAGTGTCCCGTAGCAACCACTGTTGCACAGGATTCTACTTTCTCTACTTCCTTACCAATCCTTGTGTTTTCCTGTTGCAAGCAACATTTTGGGCGGGCCAGCAAAGTGAGCGTGCTTGTTGTGCCACCTGAGTTCATCTGTAGCACCTACCCACATGGTGGAAGGAGAGCACCAACTCATAGCAATTCTCCTCTGACCGCAACGATTGCAGTGGCATGTGTACCTCCCATACACATGCATGGACACTCAGTAATAAGGAAAAGGCAATACAAAATTAAAAGACACTTTTTAAAAAAAGACTATGCTTGCATGCTTATCCACTTCTAAGGCTGAGGCAAAGGAAAACAAAATTGAGCTCAGTCTCAGCAATGCTGATTTTCAACCTCAAGAAGCCCCCATGGGGGGGGGGGGCAGCTATTTTATGTAGTTAATGCATATTTGGAGTTTTGTATACTTGAGTACCTGTTGCTTGGGAAGCAGCCTTTCATTTCTCTCATGCCTCTCTTATAGTTTAGAACTGTAAGATTTTTTCAAAAACTGGGGTGGTGCACGTATGTGCGCATTTGCAGGTACAAGACAACTCTCGGGGTTGGTTCTGTCTTTCTGAAACTCTGAGAGCTTCGGATGGAATTCTGGTCATCAGGCTTGTGAGCCAAGGGCCAAACTCTATCCTCTGAACCATCTCATAGGCCCAAGGATTGTTACAACCTCGCTCTCGCTCCTCCCTCCCTCTCTCTCTCTCACAAATTGAGGCAATGTCTCATGTATATCTTGTTGGCCTGGAACTCTGGAAAGGCTGACAGTGAACTCACAGGGGTTCACCTCCTTCTGCTTCCTGAGTGGTAGCATTAAAGGTGTATATCCACATATCCAACATGAATTATGTAATTCCTTACCCCGTTCTCAGTGCTCTTTTATTCTCTCAAGATTTATTTTCTCATAAACTCTCTTTTGTACCAACAGTATGTATTGCTTTAAACCAGTGATTTTTAACCTGTGGGTCTTGACCCTTTAATAGGGGCTGCCTAAGACCTTCAAAAAACACAGTAGCAAAATTACAGTTTTGAAGTAGCAATGGAAATAATTTAATGATTGGGGTCACCACAACATGAGGAACAAAGTTAAAGTTCCGAATGCTGGAATTAGGAAGCATTAGGAAGGGTGAGAGTCTGGGCTGGTGAGATGGCTCAGTGGGTAAGAGCACCTGACTGCTCTTCCGAAGGTCCAGAGTTCAAATCCCAGCAACCACATGGTGGCTCACAACCATCCGTAACGAGATCTGACTCCCTCTTCTGGAGTGTCTGAGACAGCTACAGTGTACTTACATATAATAAAGAAATAAATCTTAAAAAAAAAAGACATAAAAAAAAAAAAAAAAAGGAAGGGTGAGAGTCACTGCTTTGAGGCTAACCACATCATGAAGGCCAGGAACTTTATCCTGGGAAATAATTCAGTGTGTTTAGAGGTTCACCTTAGTTTACAGATCTTGTTGGAGGGTGATGTAGAATTCTTGAGTTTGTGACATTAGTGGATCAGTCACTTCTCAAGTCAGTCTCCTGTCCTCTTCCTTCCTCTTCCCTTCCTTTTCCTTTGGTCCTCTTGCCTTCCCTCTCCTTTATCCTGCAGCACTGGGAAAGCTGTACTTTGAGCACATTTGTATTTAGATAGTGGGAACTGAGTCAGATCCAGTGAAGTTTTGTTTTGGATCCATTGCATTTATACTGGCACTGAAACAACAGAGGACATACTTCGACTTTGGTGGGTAGGGGCGGAATTGAGACACAGTCTGTCTCTGTCTTCCAGTCTTGGCTGGCTTTGAACTCACAAAAGTAGCTTTCCTCTGCCTCCCAGGTGGTAGGACCTGGTATATTTTCATCTTTAAAAGGTTATGCCCTAATGATTTTCTAAATTTGAGGTCTATAAATTTGAAAATTATGTAAGTGAAAATATTTGTTTTTGTTTACAGTTACAGTAAAATGGGGAAAGGAGAAATTTGAAGGTGTAGAATTGAATACTGATGAACCTCCAATGGTGTTCAAAGCCCAGCTTTTTGCATTGACTGGAGTCCAGCCAGCCAGACAAAAAGTTATGGTGAAAGGAGGAACCCTGAAGGTAAAACTGATATAAAATGTCATAAATGCTGCTTAACAGAACGAATGCTAGAGACTGTGGTTATTGGAGACATGGTCTCATGATGTAACCCTGACTGGTCTGAATCTTCCTGGTAGATCAGGCTGGCCTTAAACTCTCAAATCTGTCTGCTTCTGCCTCCCATTTAAACTGTTCTAGTGATGTTGTGTATGTGAGGAGCATCATGTCTGTTTCAAAATATAGCATTTATTTAGTAGGTACCTCCAGTGGTCAGGACTATAGCATGCTATAATTATCTGTAGTGTTTGAAATTTTTGGTATGAAGACGTTAATTTTATTTTTGTTTGGGCTAGTAAAAAATGGATTGGTATATCTTTAGTAATTTTATATACAGGGATAGAAAATTTTATTTGTTACAAGTATACAACCAGGGGTTGGAAAGATGGCTCAGTAGTTAGAAGCGCTTGTTTCACTTACAGAGGACTCAGGTTGGAGTCCCAACATCCGTCTGGGGACCCATGACTGTCTATAATTTAAGTCCCTTCTGGTTTCCCAGGGTATGCAAAATACCTGCATACATGAACTATAGAATAATAAAAATGCAACAGTAGGAATAATTTTTTTAAACACCACAGAATGTACTTTTGTAATATGTATTTGAATGTTGAAATTTAGTTTCACATCTTCATCAAAGCCCTGGTTCTCAAGTAATGGGACACATTTTTATACTTTATTCTTACCTTTTCTCATAGTCTGCATTTTAAAGAAGAGGCTTTTTCTCTTAAGAGTAATTGCTGTCAGGGCCTGGAGAGATGCTCAGTGGTTAAGAGCACTGACTGTTTTTCCAGATGACCTGGGTTCAATTTCCAGCACCCACAGCGCAGCTTATTACTATCTGTAACCCCAGGGGATCTGATACCCTCACATAGGCATATATATATGCAGGCAAAATCACTACTGCACATAAAATTTTAAAAAAGAAAAAAGAAAAAGAGAGTAATTATCTAATTCCTATCTAGATCTGGAAGGAAAAATGTCTATTTAAAAGGAGAAAAAACCCATTTTCTCCTTTGGAATGACCATACAAACTCTATAGTAAGAATTCAAGCTTAGTAGCCTTTCATGGAGGACCATAAAAATAATGAGGGCTTTTTGCTTTTGTTTTTGTTTCCTCTTATTGTTCTTAATACCACATAAGGATCGCTGAAAAATATTTTTGTAGGGCTTGATGTGACATTCTGAAGAGCAGTAGTTAACTTTAAGGATGAAGACTGCCTGCCCTATTGGTTGGGTATAGATATAGATGTTGATGAAAACTTGTTTACTTCCCAAATTCTATGAACCTTTGGCTTTCAGGGACTTGGATAGCTAGTTGGTGCTGGGCTGTGTCCTAATGGGATACTTTAGAATATAACAGAAAATACTAACCAAACAAAATTGATTAAAAATAAATAATATTACTGTATATATCTTCTATACCAGACTTTTATGATTTTTCATTACTTTTGAATTATATATTACTTATATTTTAAAGCAAAGGGAGCATAAAATGTGAGATGTACAAGGCAAGCAGGTCTGAATTGAAGCTTTAGTTTTGGGGCAGGCATGTAAATTTTGTTTTGAGGTAGCTTCAAATTTAAAATTGTGCAGATGTGGTTAAACATGTTTGTTTGTCTTTGAAATAGGATGATGACTGGGGAAACATCAAAATGAAAAATGTAAGTATTAAGAACACTCATTACAATGAAGTGAGCCAGTTATCTCACCAAAATAAATCTCAAGGTCCCTTTTTAAATGTGTATTTCCAGTTGTTCAGCACCATTTATTTATAATTCTTATTCAATTATAATTTTAGAAGAAGTCAGTTTCCACAAGTTAGTGTTTAGACCAATTTGGAGAGGATGAACCCACTTTGAGAACTGTATCTCCTAAACCTTAGAGCATGGCATGCTTCCTATGTTGTTTAGGTCTTTAATTTGGCACAACAGAGTTGTGTTTCAGTATAGAGACCTTGCCTGGCTTTTGTTAGATTTTCAGAATTTAGTGTTCTGTTGCAGTAGGAGCAATGTTTTAAAAAATTGTTTCTCAATGTTTATGGCTAGTGTATAAAAATATAATTGATTTTTCAATTTTATTCTTATTCTGTGATCTTAATTCATGTGATATTCCAGTAATGTTTTTGAAGATTGCATTATCTTTGCATTCACAGGAATAGCATCTTCAAATAATGAATTTGCTCTTCCCTTTAGTTTCTGTGACTTTTATTGAGATATAATTGCTAAACCACATAACTTCTGTTTTATTTTTTTCCTTGAATTCTTGGTAGAATTTCTAGTATACTACTGAATAGAAAATAGAGTGGAGATTTTCTCTTGAATCACTAACATTTAAAATTATGAACAACTGTTATATGTCGTTAAGTCCTTTTTCTGTTACTTGTTAAAATGATCATCTGATTTTTTTAATTTTATTTTACTTTTATACTTTGTTCAGTGTCATTGTTACCTGTCACCATCCTCTGTCCTCGGTACTGGGGATGGAACTTTGGGTCTAGTGCATGCTAGGCAAGCTCTTTAACACTGAGAAGGTGCACACCAAGTGTGCTCTCACTGATTCTCAACCCATCCCTAACACCTGATACTTTCGTATGTTGTTTAGGCTGGTTCTGAACTCCTGGGCTCAGGTAGTCTTGCTTCAGCCTCAAAAAGTGAAAAATGTGTATCTGGTGGGTATGGTTGCTATACTTGCCTTGAATCCCAGCACTCTGGAGGCAGAGATAAGTAGATCTCTGGGAGGTCCTGGTCAGCCAGGGATACATAATAAGACTCCATGTCAAAGGAAAAAAATGCAATTAACCCCAAAGGGGATCTTGTATGTGGACTTTACCCATTGATATTTATCATATTGAGATATTAAAACTGAGATATTTAGGGAGCTGGAGAGATGGCTCAGCGGTTAAGAGCACCAACTACTCTTCCAAAGGTCCTGAGTTCAAATCCCAGCAACCACATGGTGGCTCACAACCATCCATAACAAGATCTGACGCCATCTCCTGGAGTGTTTGAAGATAGCTACAGTGTAACTTATATATAATAAATAAATAAATCTTTAAAAAAAACCTGAGATATTTAAAAATATTATTCATTCATTTAAAATAATTACAAAGAAAGTTGGCAATTGACTTTGTGGGTAAGAGTGCTTGCAGCTAAGCCTGGGGACCTGAGTTCAGTCCCTGAAACCCATAGGGTAGAAGGAGAGACCTGACCTCTGCGAATTGTCCTCTGGCCATTATGTGTTGTACGTACACACACACTCACACATACACACACTTACAAATCATAAATAAATAAAAAGCTGAGGAAAGTGCCTAGCCCAGTTTGTGAGTTGACATTTTCAGGAGTGACTACCTTGAGAGCTAGCATCACTCAGTGGGATGTAGCTGTTTATGGCTTCTTCGTATACTGCAGAGGATCAGCTGTATTCAGAGATAAGATTTATTTATAATAATATTTGCGAGTTTATGATTCTGAAAGAATCTCAGGATCCAGTGGAGGTTAACAGACAGTATCTAGAGTACTGTGAATGTTTAAGAGGAAGAAACATTTATCTCAGTATATTGCTGGGTTCCAATTTTTTAAAAAAATTTTAAATATATTTTTAAAAGATTTATTTAATGTATATGAGTACAATGTTGCTGACTCAGACATACCAGAAGAGGGCATCGGATCTCATTACAGATGGATGTTAGCCACCATGTGGTTGCTGGGAATTGAACTCAGGACCTCTGGAAGATCAGTCAGTGCTCTTTAACCTTTGAGCCATCTCTCCAGCCTGGGTTCCAATTCTTAATTAGGATGTTTGCATGTATGATCATGAGATTTGTTAGCCTTCATTTCTATATTGATTTATGTACTTACTTTGTGACTCTGGTTGGCCTTGAACTTTGTATGTAGTGGAGGATGGATGGCCTTGAACTGATCTTGCCTTTGCCTCCTGGTGCTAGGACTAGAGGCCTGTGCCACCATACCTGGCTAGTCTGTATTTTTATGACTTACTTAATTTTAATGTCAGAATTATGCTGAGCTCATTAAGAGAGTTGGAGAAGTATTTCTTCTTTCCTGATGAGTTAAAGAGTAGGTTTCCTTTACATATGTGAAGTAATTTACCAGGATTTTCCTTGTGTATGATTATTTTAACTTCCTTAAGAGATTTATAACTTTTGCTTTTTTCTTACATTAGTTTTCAGTGAGGGTACTTTAAAGAAAGGGATAGAAGGAGAGAGAACTCTGAACATCAGTCCTTGTCTCCCACTGTGTTTGAGATAGGGTCTCTTTGCTGCTGTGTAAGCAGGAGAGTTGGCCCCTGCTCTTGTGGAGATGTTCCTGTATGTGGTTTTCTTGTCTAGGAGCACAGGGATTAGAGATGTATGCTAGCATGTCTTGTTTTATGAGTTGTGTTTCTTCAAACTCATATCCTTGCTTGCATGGCAAGTACTTTCTCTATTGAGTTAATATTTTCCCAATCCTGTAGGATGACTTTTAAAGACGTCCTATGCCCATGGATTTGCAGATCCTCCTACTTCTATCTCCCAAGTTCTAGGATTAGAACATATAGGTCTGTGCTATCATGCCTAACTTAATACTGTCTCCTGTTTTCATACTGAGTATTAGTGGTATATTTAAATATTTGCATCCTTAGTTTTCGAAGAAGTTTCCTTAGTCATATTTTGGTAATTACAAAAAGTCCATGGAGAAATAAAATGAAGGTTTGAAAGTTATTGAATTCAACATAGATATTCTCTCTGTGTGTGTGTGTGTGTGTGGTTGTTGTTGTTTTAATCCTGATCACAGTTTCCCTTCTACTCCTTTCAGCTCTCTCCCCTACCTCCCTTCTTCTGCAGATCCACTCCTCTGTTTCTCTTCAGAAAAGAAATCAACCAAATGTAGCGTAACAAGTTACAATAGACTAACCACATACCCTTATATTAAGGCTAACCACATACCCTTATATTAAGGCTAACCACGTACCCTTATATTAAGGCTAACCACGTACCCTTATATTAAGGCTAACCACATACCCTTATATTAAGGCTAGTTGAGGTAACCCAGTAGAAGGAAAAGGGTCCCAAGAGCAGCCAACAGAGTCAGAGAACCCTCATCCCCAATATTAGGAGTCCCACAAGAACACCAAGCTACACAACCATAGTATGTGCAAAGGACTTAGTTCAGACCCATTCAAACTTCCTGATCGTTGCCTCAGGCTCTGTAGCCCCTGTAAGCCAAATGAGCCCTGCTTACTTGACTCTGTGGACTATATTCATGTGGTGTCCTTGACTTCTCCTGCTCCCATAATCCTTCCTCTACCTCTTTTGCGGTGTTCTCTGAGTTCTGCCTAATGTTTGACTGTGGGTCTCTGTATCTGCTCAACTCTGCATCAGTTGCTGGAGGAAGCCTCTCTGATGACAGCTGGTCTAGGTATGAGCATAGCAGAATATCATTAGTAATCATTTCACTAACCTTTTTTTTTTCTTCTTTCTTTTGGCCAGTTGAGTTTGGTTCTATCTTAAGTTTCTGGGTTATCCAGCCTCTGGTTCCTGGCCATCCAAGCATGTCTTTTGGTGTGGTGGCCTCAAGTTGGCCAGTCGTTGGTTTGTTGTTGTTTTGAGGCAGGCTCTCACTACATTATCATAGCTGTCCTGGAACTTGCTATGGAGTCCAGACTGGACTAGAACTCAGAGTATTCCATGTTGTGACTTCTCTGGAGCTGGGATTAAGGTATGTGCCGAGGTGCCCAGCTCAGAGATACTGCTCACCTTTCTAAAGAAACACAGTCACTCCCTCCCACTACTCCAGGGCTAGGTTGCCAGGCATCTGTTTTGTGTAGCTTTTCCTTTTTTCAGCTAGTCGTCATGCTGTAGTGTGAGTGCTTTTGAGATTTCCTTTATTGAGCATAACATTGTCAGCTTTTAAGTATTTTCATGAATGTATTTCTTTTGTACAGGGAATGACTGTACTAATGATGGGGTCAGCAGATGCTCTTCCAGAAGAACCCTCTGCTAAAACTGTCTTCGTAGAAGACATGACAGAAGAACAGTTAGCAACTGCTGTAAGATGTACCAGATTTTATGTTGGGTCACTACTTTTTGAAGGGCAGTTATTAAGATGCCTTCCAGAAAGTAGTATCTAAAGGTTCTAATTATTAACATTGATGTAGCAATAAGTAGAATTTTAATATTTTTGAAACTAGCTTAAGTTTGTCCTATCGTCAGGTCATCATAAAACTAAGAAGGATATTGTATACTTTGATTGTTGTTGCTTTTCTTAATTTAGAAGTGATTTTGACTTAGCCTTAATTTACATTTAGCATTACATATGGAATTTCTAATTCAGGGCTTATGCTTTTATACTTCAAAGCTATGAGATATTAAAAAAAATTATTTGGGCTCAGTGGTTAAGAGCATTGACTGCTCTACCAGAGGCCCTGAGTTTAATTCCCAGCAACCACATGGTGGCTCACAGCCATCTGTAATGAGATCCGATGACCTCTTCTGGTGTGTCTGAAGTCAGCAACAGTGTACTCATATACATTAAATAAATAAACCTTAAACAGGCCCCCTAAAACCAAATTATTTTACAGATGGTGTTATAAAATGCACACATAAATATACAGATATAAATTGATATACAGTAAGTATATATTGGGAATACTCAATTGAAATATTTACTACTTATAAGAAAGCAGGATCAAAGAGAAGCTTAAATGCTAGGATATTTAAATTCTTAAAACCTTCCGTGTTAAATACAGTTTATCTTCATATTTTTTTTTAATGGTACTGAGGGTCAGAATAAGGGGATGCTAAAGCAAGTGTTTTTCCCACCAAGGTCAGCCTGGCATTTATCCCAAAATAAATGTAAAATCAATATATAAAATGGCCAAGACATGTCAAATTAAAGCGAACAAATACTTACTATTATATACATTTTTTTTGGAAGTGAGGGAAGATCGTTTGAGACTGAGACTCACTGTGTTACCCAGACAATCTTGAATTCATGATACTCCTTTGTTCTGACTATTGAGATTGCAGGCATGCACTATCAAGCCCAGCTCATTTGTATATTTGTTTTTGTGTACTTGTTTTAAGTCTTTCTACCTGTTTCTTTTGCTACCTGTTTTTGTTTTTGTTTTTTTTTTTTTTTTTTTTTTTTTTTTTTTTGGCCAGGTGAATTGATAGGCTTATCCTCTTATTTTCTAGACAGTAATTACTACAGAATTCTTGCCAGCATGATGCAAGTAAAATTTTTCTGTTGGGGGAAGTGAGACACTGTTTTTGTATGAAGTTAGAATATTAGTTAATAGGGCTAAATGATTTCCTGACTCAGAGTGTGAACTTTAGAGATTAAAGTATGTCATGTCGTTTTATAAATGTGTTTATCTTACTCCATCCCCTTTATCAGATGGAATTGCCGTGTGGATTGACAAACCTTGGTAACACTTGTTACATGAATGCTACAGTTCAGTGTATTCGTTCTGTGCCTGAACTCAAAGATGCCCTTAAAAGGTAAGGCTGAAAAGAATTTGTTTAAAGCCAGGCAGTAGTGGCTGCACACCTTTAATCCCAGGCTGAGGAAGCTGAATCTCTGTGAGTTGGAGGCCAGCAATCAAGCAAGCTCCCCAAGTCCCCCAAAGAAGTCTCTGGGTAAAGGTGGTTGACTTTTGGATGAGTGGCATGGCTGTCTTTCCTGGAGACTTCTTTGAGGGGCTCATTTACTAATACCAGTCCACTCTTAATGCACTCAAAGTTTTTATTCACAGAATTGTACAACTTTTAGCACACTAAGTTTTGAAACCCTCCTCTCTTCTAAGAAAGGAAATGTGGCCAGGCATGATAGTGCATACTTTAGTGTCTCTGGTCTACATGTGAGGTCAAAAGAAAGAAAGGAAGGGCATGTGCTCACTGCAGTCACTTTTATTTTCTCTACCCACCTTTAGCAATTCATTTACTTTCTGTTGTAAAAAGTTTGCCCATTTGCAGACATTTCATCTATATATATACACCATATAACATGTGGTCTTCCAATTGGATTTATTCTTTCATAATAGTTTCAAAGGTTTATTCATGAAGAACATGTATTACTGTTACTATTTCTAGGTAGACACATATATGAAGTTTTACTTATTCTGTTGACATTTGGATTGTGTCCACTCTTTATCATGAAAAATGCTGGCATGGACATTGTGTTAATTTCCTAATGCTGTGATAAAATTCCATAACTAAGTTAGCAGCTTAAAGAAGAAAGGGTTTATGTAGGAGATACACCTAAAGAAAGCATTGGAGGAACCAGATTTGTTGAACGCTAGGGCCTATTGTCTTCAAAGGAAGAAAATCACTGATGCCTGGTTGCTGGGAAGGCTGGACCTTGTGATCTTTTCGCTGTTCTGTGGAGCCAGCCTTCCTGAATCCCCTCCATATCCTGAGCATTGTTTAGCCCTTATCCTCAGCGTCGTTTCTCAGTGACTAGAATTCATCCTTATGATAGAGGCCCGCCCCGTGTACTTTGTATCCTCCATCAATAGACTCTATCCTTATGTTTATTACAAATCCTTCTTATGTCCTTTTTCCGAGTATTATTTATTATAGTCAGTACAACTCATTGTAAAGGTCACAGGTGTTTTGCTACTTTGCTAGGGAGTTTTCATAAAGCTATGCCTAAAGCTTTGTTGTGATAATTGTACATGGAAACCTTTTCCCAAAGTTTTACTGTTATTAAATATATAAGAAAAATAAACCCTAAGGCCACACTCTAGAAGTTTTGACCTAGCACTTGCTAAAGTGGTGCTGACCCTGAGTTCCTTCTTCACCTTGCTTCCTTGCTGGCTATGAGGCATGCTGGGTACCGACAGCTTTATTCTGGCTTACAGGTCCAGACTCATAGTGTCTTTAATTATGGGAAAGGTTTGACAGCAAAGAGGCATGGTTACAGGAACAGGAATCAGAGATGGGAGACAAGAGGTGGTGCAACTCTTCAAGTCACTCCAAATGAAGTGCTTACTCCAGCAAGTTCCATAACGTCCCCCAGACAGCACCGTGAACTGGGGACTGTATCCAGACACAGGAACCTGTGGGGGCATTTCTCAGTCAAAGTACCACAAGCATTCATGTACAAGAGTTTAGCCGGTGCTTTCCTGTCTCCTGTGTATGTACATAGGGGTGGGTTGCTTAGTCATTGGATAACTGTTTAAGATTTTGAGAAACTCCAAAGAGACTGCAGTGTTTTACATTTTACCGGTAGTGGAAGAGGGTTCTAATTTCTCCATCTTTGTTCAGTACTTGTTACAGTCTGACTTTGCAGCCATCCTGAAGGTGTGAAATGGTGACTGATAATCTCCTTTATGTTTCTAATGTCTAATGATGATGAGCATCTTTTCACTTGCCTACTGGACATTTGTATATGCTTAGAAAATGTCTTCTTAAATCCTTTTTAATTATTTGCCCTTTTAGAAAAAAATTAGTTACTGTTTTTAAAATATATTCTAAATTGACTTATTGGCTAATTTACAAGTACTTTCTTCTGTATTCCGAGTTGTTTAATTTTGTGAATAGTATGTCTACAGCACATTAAAAATTATTTTAATGTAGGAGCTGGGAAGATGGCCCAGTGAGTGAATATGGTTGACCTGAGTATGGTCCCTGGAACCTATGTAAATTGCAAGATAGAATGGCATGCATCTGTAATCCAGCACTTTCTGTGGCTAAATGGGAGGAAGCACAAAGACAGGCAGATCACTAACGTGGAAGCTTATAAGCTAGCTAGCTGGTGATGCTGTAAGACGTTCCTCAACAAAGTAGAAGGAGAGAGTGAATGCCTGAAAGTCCTTTAATCCTCGTGTGTGCACTCCATGACACGAGGGTACATGGAGTAAATTTAAAGAACATTTTAATGTAGTTAAATTTTAATTTCTTATTTTATCTCATACTTTTGGTGTCCTGTTAGAAATTAACTCTGTAATATAACATCACAGACTTTTTGTTTGAGCCAGGGTCTCTGGCTTTCCTGGAACTCACTATATAGACTTGGCTAGTATCTGTCTCTACCTCTACTGGGATTAAAGATGTGATCTACCATACTTGGCCACATTTCCTTTTTTAGGGAAGAGGAATTTTTCTTGAGGCATGTGACCCATTAGTTAATTTTTATGTATAGTAGGAAGTCTCTGTCTTACTCCATCTTTTTTTGTATGTAGATAATGTAGTTCTTCCAGCAGTGTTTAACAGTGTTTGCAGTTAGTTGTAGCTCTTCATTCAATTGTCTTAGGAGCTTTGTTAACAATAATTTATATCAGGACTTTTAATTTTGTTCTCTTAACCTGTACATTTAACTATGCTAGTTGAATGGTATTTTTTAAGAATGGAAACTTTGTTTTTAGATACCATCATACAAGTAAATAAAAGTCATATGCTTTGCGAACCTATGAATTAGTCTATAAATCTCTTCTCAATGACTGTAAGTTAAAAGACAGGGCTTAGGTAGATGGGTCAATAATTAAGAGCACATAACTGCTCTCATGGAAGATCTGTATTTCCAAGCATCCACAAGGCAACTCAAGCTGTCTCTCTGTAACCAGTTCCCGAGGATCTGACACCCTCTTCTGCTTTCTGTAGGCACCAGACACACATGCATGTGCTGTACATGCATATATGGAGACAAAATACTTAATGCAAATCAAATAAAATTAATGAATCCTTAAAAAATGCCATATGGGACCAGTGATATGTCCCAGTTGGTAAAGTTGCTTGCTGCATGCCCTAAGTTCAGTACCAGGTTTCCATGGTGGGATAGGATTCGCAGGAGAGACCTGACTCCTGATAGTTGTCCTCAGTTGTGACATGTGTGTGCTGCACACGCTGCAGTAGTAGTAATAATAAATAATAATAATGGCAATTGGGAGCCTTTATTGAAAAATTCTAAGGAGAATATGTCCATTCAGATTACTTAGCTATTGATACCTATAGTTATTTTATTCTTTAGTACTTTTTTTTTCTTTAAAAAGATTTATTTATGTATGAATGCTCTATCTGCACGTACGCCTGCATAACAGAAGAGGGCATCTGATCCTGTTGTAGATGGTTGTGAGCCATCATGTGGTTGCTGGGACTTAGGCCTTTATGGAAGAGTAGACAATGCTCTTAACTGTTCAGCCAGCTCTCCAGCCCTCTTAGTACTTTTGTTATTGTTATTTTAGCTTAATAACATGGCCTGATACAAATCATAAGCCTTCTGCAATTCTTTAAAACATGGGTTTATTTTATCTATTTTTCTTGGTGCAAATATTCTAGGTCAAAATTAAGCTTCTTCAGTGGTTAATAGTTATTTCTCTAAGGTTTCTTAGATTTTCTGGTCTGAGTAGTTGGTATTCTTTTCTGTTAGTAGTTTTTAGATTTTCCTTTATTTTTCTAAAAAAATTTTTCTTAGAATCCAAGTTTATTTTTTTTTGAATCTGTGGTGATCAATTAGGCACTTGGTTTGACTAAATTAGAACTTTTCAGATATCACTTAGTAGTGTTTTATATGCCTTGAGTGTTTTTGTATGTCTGTACCATAGGTATTCCTGTTTAGGAGGCCAGTAAAAAGCATAGTATATCTCTGGGATTCCAGGGGTGGAACTGAAGTTAGAGATGGTTTAGAGCTGCCATGTGGGTGCTAGGAATTGAACCTGGGCCCTTTGCAAGAGGACCTCTAAACTGCTAAGCCAGCTCTCCAGCCCAAAATGTTTAGATCAACTTTTCAAACTTTCTATGTTTTTATCTGCATTTTACTTAATAAAAAATATGTGTTATGGTTTGGAACAGACTTCATTGTACCACAGTCTGTCTGTCACTGATTTGTTCAGTACTTATTCATTATGACCTCTCCAAATAGTACTCTGCTCTGTTTTGTACATTGGTCCTACATTGATTTCTTTAAGAAGCTGCAATATTCTTAAAGATGTTCTTTGTCCCCTGCCACCATTTGGTTCTCTTAGTTTAAAAAAAAAAGGTTTCATTGCTATAGTTTTGAAAGTTAGAAACGATGATAGGAAGGCAAAGCTCTTGAGTTGGAGGCAGTTTAACATCTTTTTTTGTGCCGGTTTTCATCCTATTTACATAAGCAAATTGCTTTTATGTTTTTAAATTGAGACATACTTTATATCTACAGGAATACATGGCAATCCTGTTTGATTTGATTGTTTATTTTTTTCCTTGTTAGATTTGATTAGTCTTGAGAGCTGTGAATGCTCTGTAGTCTGCTTTCCTGTCAGACTGCAGCATTTCATACTTCAGAAAGTCAGGCTTTCTCTACAGTTCATTCCTCACTCCCTCAGATCCCTCCACTGACGTAAGCGTTCATGTTACTTTGCAGCTCTGGATGCAAATGGACCATGTAGGCTTTTCTTTTTGGTTTAGCTTTTTACTCAACCTAAAGTTGAGCTTCATGAAGGTTGTTCCTACTTGTAGCTCTGGCTGGTCTCCTGTAGTGGTTACTTTAGTGGATACACTAGGAAAGCCATATTTTACCATAGTGACTTTGTCATGCATGGAGATTGAGATTCTTTTTGTGAGGTCATGGGTGAGAAATGACCATGGTTGGATTTTTTTTTTTTTTTTTTTGATGCTTCATGTTCTGTGCTGTTGTGAATTAACTGAGCATCATAAAGTTGGAAGTGAAAGTAGAAACTATACTAGGACCTTAAGCTGACAATGACTTATTTAATTTATCTTAGACAAGTTAATGCTGGAAGTAGGTATATGGCTTTTGCTCTAAGCAGTATTATATAGGAAGTTAGTATAGCTTCTAAGGGTGTGGCTTTTAAATTTATAATTTGTTTTTATTTTTTATGTACATTGGCATTTTCCCCGCAGGAACAGGAGTTGCAGACAGTTGTGAGCTGCTATGTTGGTGCTGGGAATTGAACCTGGGTACTCTGGAAGAGCAGCCAGTGCTCTTAAAGCTATCTCTCCAGCTCCTGGCTTTTAAATTTAAATAGCCATTTAAGGTCCATTGTAAGAACAGAAGAGAAAAAAATACTTTGAGAAATTTCAAGGGTATCCTAATAAGTTCTTTTAACTAATTTCTTCTCATTTTAATTTCAGGATGAATTTAATCATGTTATATTTAATTTTCTTAGGTATGCAGGTGCATTGAGAGCTTCAGGAGAAATGGCTTCAGCACAGTATATTACTGCAGGTCAGTATGTGTACTGAGTGGCTGTAATAGTTAGTGAAAGTTATTTTATGTGTGTGTGTGTGTGCATAGAGACCAGAGGGACAACTTTACTGGGTTGTTTCTCTCCTTGGATTGTGTGGGTGTCCTTGGGGAGTTGAACTCCCAGCTTTTCGGCTTGGCATCAGGCACCTTTACCTCTTAAACCAACTTTTCAGGTAAAGCCATGGTGCCTTTTTTCTTAAAAAAAAAAAAAAAAAAAAAAAGAAGAAGAACAACAACAACGTGGCGATGGTGGTACAAGTCTTTAATACCAGCGTTTAGGAATCAGAGGCAGATAGATCTCTGAGTTCAAGGATAGCCAGGGCTACATAAAGAGACCCTGTCTCAAAACAAATGGACAAACAAATAGCAACAAATTTCTTTTCTTTTTCTTTTTTGTACGTCACTTTATTTCTATTGGAGTATCCAGATTATAATAACCAGTGATATATTTTTTCTTGAAAAATAAACTAATGAAGTGGGCCAGGCATGGTAGTACATGCCTATAATCCCAACACTTAGGAGACAGAGGCAGGAGATTACAAGGCCAAAGATGACCTGGAATATCAACAGGCACATCCTGCCCTTAAAAGACGTAAAATAGCCAGGTAGTAGTGGTATACACGTTTAGTTCTAGGCCTTGGGAAGAAACAGGCAGATGGATCTCTCTGAGTTCGAGGCCAGCCTGGTCTACACAGAGTTCCAGGACAGCCAGGGCTATAAGAGAGACTGTCTTAAAAAAAAGAAAAAGGAAAATAATCCTTTGGGTTCTTTTTTTTTTTTCTTCTTCTTCTTTGTTTAGTGTCTGTTAATGTGTGTGTTCTTGCAGGTATATTTTTGTGTGCTGTGTGTTGTGCATTTGTGTATGTTGAGCCAGGACTCAACCTTAGGTGTAACTCATCTGGAGCCATTTCTGTTTTTGTTTGAGACAAGGCCTTTCATTAGCCTGGAACTTAGGCAGATGTGTGGTCATCGAACCCAGGGATGCGCCTATTGCCACCTACCTAGTTTTGGAGTAACAAGTGCCTACTACTGTCTCTAGCTATTTTGTGTGGTTCTGGGAGTTGAATTCAAGCTCCTGTGCTTTCTGGTAACCACTTTATTGACTAGGTCATTTCCCCAGCCCAGACCTTTGGATTTTTTGTGTTGTAATTTTGTTTGCAGGTTCTAATAAATCTCTAGGAATGACATTTAGGGGGTGACAGAAATAAGACTTAGTATTGATGTGATTGTTATAAAACAAAACTTAGTTGGTGTTAATAAGGAAGTAATATGTATGAAAATAAATCTAAATTACTATTTTTGTTGTGCTAAGAATTGAACCTAGGGGTGCATGCAAGCTAAGAGTGCTTCCTTCTTACTATTTAGCATTTGCTATTCTTTAAAGGTTAGCAATCCCGTGCTTCTTTACTATGTGAGAAAAATCTGACATTGTAATAATTTATTTGATTTTAATGCATTGGTGCGAGGGTTTTAGATCCTCTGGAACTACAGTTACAGTACAGTTGTGAGCCGCCATGTGGGTGCTGAGTATTGAACTCGGGTCTTCTGGAACCACTGAGCCATCTCTCCAGCCCACTGACATTATAATAAATTAATAGCCCCCACTTTTTAAATTATTGAGACAGGATGTTACCATGTAGTCCAAGTTGGTATTGAACTCAAGATCTTATTGCCACAGCCTCTTAAGAAATTGGATTATGGATGCATACCACCATGCCTGACTGTCATCTCATAAGTAATTGGATTAGATAAGGTTTCATAGCTGGACTATTTTTCCTCAGAAGTTTTATTGAAATGTAACATATCATACAAGTCACTCATTTGAAGTGTGTCCATCAGTAGTCATAGTGTTGTATAATTTTAGAACTTTTTTTTTTTTTTTTTGATTTTCGAAACAGGGTTTCTCTGTATATCCCTGGCTGTCCTGGAACTCACTTTGTAGACCAGGCTGGCCTCAAACTCAGCAATCTGCCTCTGAAGTGCTTGGATTAAAAGCATGCGCCACCACCGCCTGGCGAACATCTTCTTTACTACAAAACAACCATGTATTCAATGCATTACTGTTTTTCTTAACCAATGTTTGTTTTCTTTTTAAGCTCTTAGAGATTTGTTTGATTCCATGGATAAAACTTCTTCTAGTATCCCACCTATTATTCTGCTGCAGTTTCTGCACATGGCCTTTCCACAGTTTGCAGAGAAGGGCGAACAAGGGCAGTATCTTCAGCAGGTAAAAGGGATGGATGTCTCCCATCTTGTAAAAAGTTTATATTATCTTTGTGTGTTTATATGTAAATGTGGGTACACACATGTCACAGTATGCATGTGATGGTCAGAGGACAACCTCTGGTGTTGGTCCTTGCTTTCCAACTTAATATAGCCACTCTTGTTTTTCCACTGTGTACTCCAGGCTAGCTGGCATACAGGTTTTTGAGGATTCTCTTTACTGGTAGCACTGGGATTACAAATGCTTAAGGTGCAGGTCTGACTTTGACATGGGTTCTGGGCATTCAAGCTCAGGTCCTTATGCTTGGACAGCAAGGATTTTCCCACTTAGTCATCTCTCTAATCCAAGATTTTCTGCACTTAGTATAGTAATTGGAGTGTATTTGGAGACACAAGTATCAGTCTGCTCTTGTTCATATCAGTATCTTGTCTACATTGTGTATAATCTTAGCTGGTCATCTTGATGTTGTTTTTAATCCCGGTATATTTGTCACACAAGCCCAAGTATATTTTTAAACATTCAAATAAAAGGAGGGGTACAGCTAAATGATTAGGCACTTCTTTAACATAAATGAAGCTTTGGGTTTGATTTCTACACCCCCACCCCCACCCCCACCCCACCCTGCAAAAAAAAGATAGATAAATTAAAAATAAGTGGAATTTTGGGGTTGGAGAGATAGAGGATTCTCTTCCCGAATCCTCCGTTTTGTTTTGTTTTGTTTTGATGTGTGAGCATTTGTTGCTCTTCCATAAGACCCAAGTTCTGTTCCTAGCACTCGTATTGGGCAGCTCACAACTACTCTTAACTGCAGCTCCAGAAAACATGCTGTTGTGCTTCCCTCAGGCACTCACATATGTGTCATACACCTACACATGCACACACACATGAAGCAGAAAATGAATATTAGAAATTGATTCTTGTTTGGTACCAATAAGGTAGTCACTATGAGTGATTTGCTGCCTCAGTCTAAATCTGTTTGATGCCTCTGATTTTAATCACGTATTTTCTGCCTTGCTCATCTTTCTTCAGCCTGTGGCTCCTTCCTTTTGCTTAAATTATGAAAACCCACTCTGGGGTGTTTTGGTCTTGTCCTTAATTGTCATTTATGTGATTGTGGCTCTCTTAGGTCTCACCACTCTGTGGTTCCCTTCCCCAAATCTTCAGCTCTCACCCTTTTCTCTGGCTCCAGTCCCTGCATGTAAATTTGTATTCCTATATATGTGTATTCACTACCAGGACCTTTTGTAGTCACTAATATTTTGAAATATCTGCAATAGTGTAGTGCAATTTAGGAACACAAAATCTGTAGGTGAATCTTCTGAAATTTTTTACTTTTTGAAAACTCTTATGCCAGTTTGGTTAAAGTAGTTATTACTGCGCATGACTAAATAACAGTCAAGGGACTGAAGGCATGGCCCAGTGGTTGAGAGTGCTTGCTGCTCTGCAGGGGACTCAGGTTTGGTGCTCAGTACTCAAATCCTCCAGTTCCAGGAACACGCACACAGATCAATGTTTAACAAGTTTAGAAAAATTGGAATTACATTTCTATTCATTTTGTGTGAAATGTGTAAATGTGTGTGGGCTTGGGATATGTGTGGCACTGTGCATATATGGAGGTTAGGGGTCAGGGGTCAGTTTTCCCTTTCTATCATGTGGATTTCAAGGATCAAACTCATGTTACCAAGCTTGGCAGCAGGTGTTTTACTTTACTTCTTGAGAATGAGTTTTGCTATGTAACCCAGGCTGGCCTCCAACTTAGATGAATGTAACTTACTTTGGTCTCAAACTGATGGCCATCTTCTTGCCTTACGCCTTCTGAGTGCTGAGAGTAAGATGTGCACTGCTGTGTCCAGGTAAGAATGGTGTTTGTTTTGAGACAGGGTTTTTCTGTATAACCCCAACTGGCCTGGGATTATATGTATATCAGACAGCCTTGAATTTGTGGCAGTCTTTCTACCTCTGCTCCCCAAGTGTAGGATTGTAGGTATGCATCATCATACCCAGATCTGCTTGAATAATTTTAAAGAAGAAATTATCTTCCTTCCCTAAGGAAACAGTAGTTTAAAAGAGTTTTATAGATTAAACCCTGTCTCATTTTATATCACAGGATGCTAACGAATGCTGGATACAAATGATGAGAGTCCTGCAACAGAAACTAGAAGCCATAGAGGATGATTCTGGTAGAGAGGTAAGTGAAGTGTGTTGTGATTAGAGATTTTCATTATGCCACTTTGTGTAGTACAACCAATTTAAGCTTATCCCTGACTAGTTTACAAATAAACAAGACTCAGACTATGGTTATTTTAATTGGTTTTGACAGTTATTGGGGGTCACCCGTAATCTACTTTTCTAATTGCTGACCTGCTGCCTCCCTAGCAGTGCACCCTATAATCTTGGTGTTTCTTCTGGCCATCTGCTCATGGCTTCCTCCTCTCCTCTTGTTCTTCTTCCTCCTTCTCCACCTGGTCTCTCCTCACTTCCTGCTCTTTTCTACCCCTAACCAGGTAACTCAAAATCCGCCTACCACTAATCCCTCCAGTAATTGGCTGTAGCCAATTTAATTAAATCAAGGAACAAGGTTTGCATAACCAAAGCTGGTAAACATGAGAATTCACTAGTAGGCCTAGACTAGAATTCAGCATTAAAATACATAGTAACAGACCAGACATCAACAATCCCCCCCTCACTTTTTTTTTGCCTAAATAAAAAAGCTCTTTCTCTCAAAATAATAATAATAATAATAATAAACATAGCCTAGGAACAATTATGAAATTATAGAAATTATGTAAGAGATATGTTCAAAAAGTCTAGTCTGTTCATATTTGGCAACTCACGAGAAAGTATTCTATTACTTACCTATCATGGTGAATTTAAGGTTCTGTATCTAAATCGGTTTTTATCCAAACTTGTATTACCATCCTAAAAATAACTTCTTAGACCTAGAATATCTTAAATCCTAAACAGCTTAAGCTTATAGTAAGACTATGGCTATCAGAGGTCTGAAAAGGAAATATTACCTGAGTATGTAGGAAGCACAAGAGCGCAGCTTCCAAAAATCATAGAAATGACAGACCAAACCTCAATAACTTTGTGTTTTATTTTAATTTTCTTTTTGTTTTTTTCCTCTGAAAAGCTTTAGATCAATCCATCTTAATAGGTAGATATCAGGCTGGGGAGATGGCTCTGCAGTTAAGAGCACTGAATACTAGTCAGAGGTTATGAATTCAATTCCCAGAAATCACATGGTGGCTCACAATTGTCAGTAATGAGATCTGATGTCCTCTTCTGTCATGTAGGCATACATGCATATAGAGAGAGTGTGTGTGTGTATGTGTATGTATGTATGTGTGTGTGTGTGTGCGTGCGTGTATGTGTGTATGATGATCTTCTGCATCAGCCTGTGCAGCCTGTACTTAGATTTTGAGAACTTGCCTTTTAGTCTATTTCTAAATGTAACCTATTAATGTTTATCTACATGTGTTTAATCTCTTGGTAATGTTTTTGAATCAGAATGAATTACAATATCTTAAATCATTTTTAAATCATTTAAAAATCTTGAGTATTCTGGGCAGTGGTGGCACATGCCTTTAATCCCAGCACTTGGGAGGCAGAGGCAGGTGGATTTCTGAGTTCGAGGCCAGCCTGGTCTACAGAGTGAGTTACAGGGCAGCCAGGGCTACACAGAGAAACCCTGTCTCGAAAAACCATCCAACCAACCAAACAAAATCTTAAGTATGTATTAGTAAAACGGGATTGTGTTGAGATCTACAAAAAGTAAAACTAGAATTTTCTTTTTAATTTTGCAGACGGATTCTTCATCTGCATCAGCAGTGACACCTTCTAAAAAGAAAAGCTTAATTGATCAATATTTTGGTGTTGAGTTTGAAACTACGTATCCTTTTTGAGCCAAGATTTGTATAGATGGTATTCATAATTTTTAAGAAGTAATTGTCACTAAAAGCGTAGTTGGCTGATTGGCACTGAAGGCTTCAGGTTTCTATGCCTAAAAACTTATAGTTGTGAGAATTAGAAAATAATAAAATAGTCTTTCAGGGATTTTGAGCTTTAGATAAATGTATATATATCTTAAGGATATTCATTATTTTTTTCTTAAGAACATGTTTTTTCTGTGTCTCATTAATTTGTCTCATAGAGAAGTTTCAGTTATGTGAAATTCGTATACTAATAATGTACATGAATTCAAGGAATTGTTTTCTTGTGTTAAAGGTAGAAATTTGGAGAATATCTCTGTTCATCTTTGGATTATTAAGATACATACGAATCATAATGACAACTTATATTTTGTAAGAGTTCTTGTTTCTCTTACACACATACTCATTTTTGATAAAGTGGGTAGGCAAATGAACATTTTTAAGCATGTTGCAGTGAATCTTAATTGGGAGACTAATATTTAGAATAAATCAATGAATGACCATTAGTAACTCTGTGATAATTTATTCTTTTCAAGATTGACAAATTGAATACCTGTTGCCATTCCTTAATTTACAAAGCATGAAATGTACAGAGTCTGAAGAAGAAGAGGTCACCAAAGGAAAGGAGAATCAACTTCAACTTAGTTGTTTCATTAACCAGGAAGTGAAGTACCTTTTCACAGGGCTGAAATTGGTAAGGAGGTCATGGTTGGGCCTCATTTGTGGGTTCCATATTTGTGGATATGTCTCTTGGCTGAAATTTATTTGTAAAGTCAAAGGTGGTTTTTTATTTTGGTTGTTAATTTTGGTGTTTAGAATTTATCCCCAAGCATACAGCATTCCTAAGTATGCGGGCACTGTAATGTGCCTTACGAAGACGGCATTCAGTCTGAGTATGAGTTAGGGTACAATGATGTAGGTTCAACACTGTAGGTAAAGTACGACATCTTTAAATGGAAACACCCCATAGGCTATCTGTTGATGGGTTGATGGGAAAGTGGCCAGAAGTTTCCAGGAATCTACCCAGCGTTTCTCCTAGGAGCATAGCTTAGTCAATTCATTGCTCATGGCGTCATCGATAAAGCACAGCTTTTCTGTATACCAAGAATTACCTGGGTAATTCTTCACACTTCATTTGGGCTTTTATCTCATGAGACATTAACATAGTTTTATACATTACTGAATTCAATTTAGAGGGCATGCAAAATATAATGTTAATGTTATTGAGTTAGAATTGAATGCTGTGGCAAGGATTCTGTAGGCAGTTTTCTTAATTTTGTAAAAATATAGCCGAGTGATACTTGGGAGTCCTCGATGACAACGTGATAGTACCTAGAGTATGTATTCATGTGTGTATATAAGTCCAGGACCTTACAGTCCTCTTGCATCAGCCTCCATAGTGCTGGGATTGCTGTGTAACACCACACCTACTTCTAGCTTATACTTGATTGAAATACACATTTTTGAATTATTTTCTTTATAAAGATTTCATTATTTGTTTGAATTTTCTTTTTCTTTTCTTTTTTCTTATTTGGGTTTCTCTGTTTTATCCTGGCTGTCCTGGAAGTTACTCTGTATGTCAGGCTGGTCTCCACCTGCTTCTGCCTCCTCAGTGCTGGGCATAAAGGCGTTACTGTTACTACATAGCTACTTGTGTAGATTTTCTTAAGTCATTTTACTCCATGCTTCACCTGTGCATAGCTATGTGTTAAAGCTCCACAGTGATCCTTTTATAATGTGATTGGTAATTTTTTTTAAAAACTAGACTTAAATTGCACAATTGTAAGATACTAAATTATAAACAGTAAGGTTTTCTAGTCCATATTTGTTTAGTTTTGCTTATATATATATATATCCATATATATATACATATACATATATATATATACATATACATATATATATATGCATATATATATATATATATATACATATACATACATATATATTGTTATAGTGACAATATTAGAGACTCCTTATTACAGACGGGCTATATGCCAGGTTGTTTCCCAGGTTTTCAGCATGCACTACTTTGTGTTGTTTTTACATCACTCTGAAAGGTGACCGGGAAGTAAACCACACCTAGGAGTCTCTCACATCCCTTATATCAGTGGTTCTCAGCTTTCCTAACCTGTGACCCTTAAATAACATTCATGCTGTACTGACCCCAACCATAAATTATTTCTGTTTCTCCATAGATGTAATTTTGCTACTGTTGTGAGTCATTATGTAAATATTTGATAGGCAGGATATACGATGTCCAATCCCTATGAGAAGGTTGTTCATCCCCTAAGGGGCAGCGACGTAGAGGTTGAGAACTGCTGCCTTAGATTAACAAGTTTTCTTTGTTAATTCTTCTTAGATTTAAAATTAACATAATTGATGCTGGCAGGCTTTTATATATAATGCATGAAGAACAAGGGTTTCCTACATTCTCTTAATTTCTAGTGTCAGTATTCTGATAATTCATAGATACAGGGTAACAGAAGGCTTTATTATTTAATAAAATAACACTATACTATACCTTCTTGACTTAGAGCAACATTGTATTCAGAGCCTTTTAAGAATTAATTTTTCTCTTCTATATACATCCTAATTGCAGTCTCCCCGCCCCAGTACCATTCCCCATTTTGACTCTCACTCCCCTACCCTCTGTTCCCATCTCCTCCTCCATTTCCCATCAGAAAAGGGCAGACCTCCCAGGGCTATCAACCAAACATGGCATAACAAGTTACAGTAACACTAGGTACCTCCCCTAGTATTAAGGCTGGGTAAGGCAGCCCAGTAGGAAGAAAAAGTAGGCAAAAGAATCAGAGACACCCTCACTCCCACTGTTTTGAGTTCTTTAAGAACACCAAGCTACACAACCAAAGCATGTGTGCAGGGCACAGCTCAGTCCCATGTCAGGCTTTTTGATTGTCACTTCAGTCTCTGTGAGCCCCTATAAGCCTTGCCTAGTTAATTCTGTGGGCCGTGTTCTTGTGGTGTCCTTAACCCCCTCAGAGGGGTTCTTAATAGTGTATATTATATGATTTCTTATAAATGTTGAGCAAATTACTTTTTAAAATGGCATACTGTATCATATTTATTCTAATTGTTATTTATTGGGATAAATCCACTGATATTATAGTGCTGTTTTAAAAAAATAGATATGTGATTTTTGTGTTGCGTGGAATAGTTTTTAAATTTGATGATTGGTTGTTTGTAATGTCCTTTTTTAGCGACTTCAGGAAGAAATTACTAAACAGTCTCCAACACTGCAGAGAAATGCTTTGTACATCAAATCTGTAAGTTATATATTTCCTTTTGACATTGAGTTCCATTTCATTGAAAGGGTTCAAGGGGAAGGAGGTGGCTCATTAGGAAACCTGCTTGCTGTGCAAGCCTGAGAACTGGAGTTTGGAGCCTCAGAACTCATGAAGAAGCTGGGGAGGCATGACTTCCTGTCTCTAATCCCAGGGTGCTGGAGGTGGAGCTGGCTGGTTGGACGAGTTGGAACAGTGACTCCACATGCACAGTCACACATGTGTTCTTGCACATACACACTTGTACACATGCATGTAAATACACATGTAGATGCTCACTCTTACTACACACAGAAGTAGAAAAGAGAATGTGTGCCAGTTAGTTTTGTCTAATCTTTGTTTTTATGTGCTCCTGTCAAAAACCAAACCAAACCTAACCAAACCAAACCAAACCAAACCAAACCAAACCAACAACAAAAAAACCCTTACATGGCATAGATATAAACGAATCTTTCTCATTTCTCTCCTTAGTCTAAGATCAGCCGGCTACCTGCTTACTTAACTATTCAAATGGTTCGATTTTTTTATAAAGAGAAAGAATCTGTGAACGCCAAAGTTCTTAAGGTTAGTAATGAATTTTAGTCTGTCTATTAAATATAACCCTGTGAGGGCAGTTCCTAACCTGTAATAGACTTATTTGTCCTACTAGGGACAGCTTTGCGATGGTTAGAGGTGACTGACATTAGACAGGCGATCCTTAGGCCACAATTCATTGGGATTATGTATTATCCGTTTTGTTTTACACATGCCTGGCTTCTTTCTCCAGTCTCAAACAGCTAAGCCTTTCACCCACCTTTTTATATTTTTCAAAAGATTCACAGATAATTGTTAGTTCTTATACTCCTCAGAAATCCTGCCTGAGATTAGATTGGAAATGAGGACAGATGCGGTAAGCACATTGCAGAGCTTCAACTGTGTAGCTTAGCTGTATGTATACAGTCTTCCTTTGGAAGAGCTGTATGAATCTAGCCTCTGGAGCTGAAATTTGTAACGTTTTCTGGTGGTTACAGGTGAAGGTTAAATAAAGCTTGGTCTTTATTTTTTATTTATTGTAACTATTTTAACATAGCTCTTTAGCTGTTTCAGTGTTTGTATAGAAACAGCAAAGCAGAGCCTGGTTTAAGCAGCACATTGGGACCATTACTCCTGAATCACACGTACAGATTCTATGGTCGGGTCTATGGGCTTGATTATCTAATAGGAAAAGGTCATGGAAGTAGTTACTGTACAGAAGTTAGAATCAGATCATTCTGTAAATTTTTTTTAGTGTTAGGAATTTTGAATATGGATATAATTTATTTTGGTGAGATCTACTCCTTTTTCCTCCTATTTTCCCTCAGACTTATAGCACTATTGCTTCCCAATTTCATGGGTCACTATGATATCACAGAGTCATTTTCAACTTTATATGAATTATGAAATATTATTTTGAAAGTCTTATATGACTGGGCAGTGGTGGCAAATGCCTTTAATCCTAGAACTCTGGAGGCAGAGGCAGGTGGATCTCTGAGTTCAGGACAGCCAGGGCTACACAGAAAAACCCTGCATTAAAAAAGAAGAAAAAAAGAGTTATATGTAGTTTGAATAATTGTCCTTTTTCGTTTGTTTTTCTGCCTTTTTTTTTTGGTTTGTTGCAGGATGTTAAATTTCCTCTTATGTTGGATGTGTATGAACTCTGTACACCAGAACTTCAAGAGAAAATGGTCTCTTTTCGGTCAAAATTCAAGGATCTAGAAGATAAAAAAGTGAATCAGCAACCAAATGCAGTAGGTTCCTTTCGCTGTATTTTTACCACTGCCATTTAAATCTTCATTTAGTGCCCAGGAGTTACTGTTATGAATTTCTGTTAGGAGGTGCATATATCTTGATGCAGGCCTCTTATAGCTGGAGATGCATTAACATGCAGGGAGCAGGGCTCTGCTGTCATAAAGCAGGCTCCTCATCATCTTTGCTCTGCAGTCTACAGCATATGTACATTTCTCATGAAACCTGAATTTCTCATATGTGATGATATTCCTTGTGAGGCATTTTAATTGGAAGTACAAAATATACCTTCCTAGTCTCATTATCCTTCATGTTTCTATGCTTTCGTAATTTCAAAAAAGTTACTATGTGAAATTAAGCTCCCAATTTTTTTAGTCATAAACTTTTGAATTAGCTCGTTCATAATTCATAATTTCCCAGAAGTCATCTAGGTTTTGTATGTCAGTAGTTATGTTTTGCTCCTGAATAGTATTTCCTTGTCTGGGCATTCTGTAGTTAACCCATTCCCCTGTTAAATGATACATTATTTTCAGTTGTTGTCTATTATGAATAAAGCTGATAAAATGTTGATTTGCAGAAATTCGTGTAAGCAGGAGTTTACTTTTTCTGAAATGAATGTCCAAAAGTGTAATTGCTATGCTGCATGGTGGTAAATGCCAAATGATACCTGCTTTATATTCCTGTCAGCACTGCCTGACTGACGAGTGCTCCAAGCAGCCTTTGCCGTTGTTACTAGGTTTCATTTGCGCTGACGGATAAGATTGTGGTACTGCCTTAATGATACTGTTTTTCATGTTTTGTTTGCCCTGTGTGTCCTCTGCTGAACTTTCTATTCTTTTGTAGATTGTAATTCTTAGCTATGCAGATTGCAAGTATTTTTCTCAAAGTCTGTAATTTTATCTCTTCATGCTCCTTATGGCAGAGAAAAAAGTTTAAGAGTTTGATAGTTTCTTTATTTAGGTATTCGATTCATTTAATTTCTGTGTGATAAGATGTTCAGATCCATTCTTTTGGGTATGATTATCCAGATCTCCAGGATATTAAACAAACAAACAAACAATGAAACCTAGTATTTGCCAGTTGAATTATTCTGGCATCTTTGTACATAATTGGTTGACAATAGATGTGAATGTGTTTATGAAATTTTCAATTCTACCCCAATCCTTTGTATATCTCTTCTTTGGCTATACTACATTGTTTTTGTTTTATAAGATGGGATTCATGGGGTCCAGGCTAGCCATGAATTTGCTAGATAGTTGAGGGTATCTTGAACTCCTGATCCTCCTGACTCTGGCCAGACCTCCAAAGTGCTTGGTTTTCAGGCGTGTGCCACAATATTATACATACCTAATGCGTTCCTTATAAAGACAGGACTTGTGATCTCAAGTTTGCTCTTTTCAGTGCTTCTACAAGTGGCATCACTTGCTTTGTTGGTGTTGATCTTACATCCTGAGCTATTGTCCTTTTTTTTAAAACCTATTGTTCAAACAGACTTTGTAGAATTGTTTTCTTCGTTTTTTGTTTTTGTTTTTGGAGACAGGGTTTCTCTGTGTAACCCTGGCTGTTCTGGAATTCACTCTGTAGACCAGGATGGCCTCGAATTTAGAAATCTCCTTGCCTCTGCCTCCCAAGTGCTGGGATTGCAGGCGTGCGCTACCACTGCCCGTGGTAGAATTGTTTTCTATTTGATGAAACTGTGGAAATAATCAATGTTTGGAGACTTCTTAGTTTTCAAAGGTCTGATTCAGTTTCCTGTACAGGACATGTACAGAATTATTCAAGTGATCTATTTCATAATGTATCTGTTCCTATGTAATTGACTAATTTCATTTAGCATTTCCCATTTGTCTATGGAGATTTTCATTAACTGTTTTCATGTGTGTAGGGCAAATCTAGCCCATTTCTTTACTGTTAACTGTAATTTGTCTCTATTCTTGAGGATTCCCAATTTTATTGATAGTTTAAGGTCTGGCCTTGTTTTGTTGAGTTTTCTGTTTTCCATTATTTTGATTTGATTTGAGGCCTGTTTCATTTTCCCCTTTAGTAAGATGAGTTGAGGTAGTGAATTCCTACTACATTTTAGTTAATCACACTACTTTTAGTGTAGGCCTTTATTCATTTTAGCTGAAATGGAAGCTGGCATGGCTGCGAGTGCTGAAACTTTACTTAGCTTCTTATTTTGGTTATTTGTTTTGTTTTGTTTTGAGGTAGCCTTTGCTCCTGCAGGTTCACAGACATGGATTATTAACCTCACTGCTCTACCTCTGGCTTGTTAAAGTTTTAGTTAGTGGCTTAACATTAGCCATATATCCACGCAACATGTTACTGTACTGTGATAATATTGCATATTATTGAAGTCTTTGGCTTTACAGTTTTTATGATAAGTGTAGTTTATTGTTTAATTATTTTACAAGGCAGACTATTATGTTGTCCGTGATTCAGTGATTTGTAGATAGTGTAAATATTTATATAATTAAGTGCTCAACAAGAATATGTATTCATTTCCAATATCACAAGTTAAAATTCAGATTTTTCTCCTCAGAATGACAAGAATAGTCCTCCAAAAGAGATTAAGTATGAACCCTTTTCATTTGCTGACGGTAAGTGGATGTCTCAGTTTGACTGTATGCATTTAAGTTAGATTGCATGTTCTACCATTTATCTTTTGAATCATATACCATGCACTCTTCACGCTATCTCTCTTCTTTGGCTCACTCCGTAGTCCAGCATGGTCTGGAATTCCGCATGTACCTAACGGTGGTCTTAAGGTTATTTGTACTCTACCCTAGCTTCCCAAGAATTGGTGTGACAGACATAAGCCACCATCCCTGGTCTAAATTTAGGCTTTTTGAAAAATAATGTCCTTAATATAACTTAAATAAAGTAGTACTTTAGACCTAATTGTAGCTCTGCACAGTAATATGTGTAATGGAGTCCAGTAAAGCAGTGTTTCTCTAGTCTTAACTTGATAATTGTTACTTTGACTGAGCACAGCATATGTCTATTTGTTGCCTGTTTTAATCGAATCCCTTCTCTTTAAGATATTGGCTCCAATAATTGTGGCTACTATGACTTACAAGCAGTGTTAACTCACCAGGGAAGATCTAGTTCTTCAGGTCATTATGTATCATGGGTGAGAAGAAAACAAGGTAAAGAGTATTATTACAGTTGTTAACTACCTTATTATTACAAACTTTATAGCATTGTAGGTGTTTTTGTTTGTGAACTTCATGCCTTTTAAAAAAGAAAGACAATTGCCTAGTCTGTATGCAGTTGTGGGTGTATGTGTATGGGTACATGTGTATATAGGCCAGAATCTTCCATTAGCATTTCCTTGACACTTTCTTGCTGAGCCTGAGCTAGGTTGAACTGGACTGGCTAGTCAGGGAGCCCAGGTCATTTCCCTAGCCCCTCAGCACTAGGGAGATAGACGGGAGCCATCACACACAGCTTTTGCCTGGAGATCAAAACTCAGGTTTGCATTTGTGTGAGAGGCATATATATCACTGAGTAAACCCCCAGTCTCTTCTCAGTGTCAAGGCCCTCAAAGCTTGCTTATCGTTTCTACCCAAACTTACAATATCAGCAGTTATGGCTGAGAAAGTGAGCTTAAAGCGACAAGTTCTAGGGGATGATGAAGTGGTACGGGTTGACTTGTTCTTTTACTTGTTGTCCGGCTCAATATGGCTGCGTTCTTATGCCTGTTTTTGTTTTATTTTAAATGATACTGGGATCAAGCCAAAGATATCTTTCTTGCATATGCTGAGCAAGTACTTGGCAACAAATTCCTTTGTATTTGTCTGTTTTCATACTTGATTGGCACACATCATGAAGCTTTGGAGAACTACAGCATGTACTGGGAATGTGAGAGTAGAATGGCAGATCATGCATTAGAAGTAAGAATAGCTGTGATGTCATGGAAATAGTGAAATCATATTGAAGCTGCATGGTCCCTGGGCCATGTTTGAAGAGCAGATGGAATCTTGTTGCACATCAGATCAGTTCCTTTTGCACCAGAACTCTGAAAATAATGGTGTGTATCTTCTTAATTTAGATGAATGGATCAAATTTGATGATGATAAGGTCAGCATTGTAACCCCAGAAGATATTCTGCGGCTGTCTGGTGGTGGAGACTGGCACATTGCTTATGTTCTACTTTATGGGCCTCGAAGAGTTGAAATAATGGAAGAAGAAAGTGAACAGTAATCTTCAATTTAGCTATTTATGCTTAGGTGTGAATGTTTTTGTTGTTGTTGTTGAACATTTCTATAATCTTGAGCTCTAAAGAAAATGAGAACAGAACCAAACCACTTATGCATCTTCAATCTTAAGACTATGGAAAATTACGTTTGGGTGCTACCTTGTATAAAGGTAGCTTCAAGACATTCTTTAAAAATCTCATTTTTTGCATTACTCCTTAGAAATTCTTGGCTGAAATCCATTTTATCCCTTGCCTTTTCAGCCCAAGCTTTAGCAGTGATGTTTATTGCACACCTATTTGTTGTTCTTGCATGGTTAATATCACCGTTCAGTAGCTGCCCGTCCTTTGCCTTATCTAACCAATATTTTTCTAGGAAGGTGGAAAAGTGTTGCTCTCATCGTGTAACTCAGTGCTGCTGTCCACATCCCATCAACTGGGTGCAATCAAGTATTGTCCAGACTGACTGTTGCTGGCCTTTCATGACTTTACAATAAATTGTGATCAATAAGAACACACTTGATTATACACTTATTATTGTGTCTCTAATGTACTGTGGTTTATATGTTAAACTTTGCATTGGTTTTTGTAGTAATCATAATGTGTAAACAAGCTCCAGTTGCTTGGAAACCAAGGATATTTAATAATAAAAAAATAAGGAAAAAGAGGGATTAACAACTTTTGAGATTGTTTCTTTTTAGTATTAGAGCTTGGTTGGAGAGTCAGATGAACTCAGTACTATACAGTTTCCGCAAATGGCTAATAATCCAGTACTCTGTGTACTGTAATAGTTTATGTCATGGCCCCTGGGATTCAGTCTTATTTGCTAGAACAGTTGTAGAATGAAGTAATTTGGCACCTGTGTTTTCCTACTAAACCAGGTGAGGTAGATTTAGAACAAATATGCCAAAACTATGTTTAGAATGCATTAAGAATTAAGAAAACTATTATATAAAAAGTGTGGTGATAGTTTATTTGACCTAAAAAAGCATTCCAAAAATAATTCTTTAAAGTAGAAATTGGATTTCCATCATTTTGTTTTAAATAAGGTGTTAAGTGTTTTAGAATGCATCCTTGAATTTAAGAGAGATGAGGCAAAAAAACCATTCTCCTCCCTTTCAATCCCTGAACATGCCTTAATTTGCTTAATGCAGAAGACATCTGGAGGCCAGGGTTGTGCTTAGTCACTGCTTCCCCAGCTAGTAGAGTGCAGTTCAAGCAAGAACACTTAACAGTGGTCTGCCCAGTCACTAGTATCCTAAACACCCACAGGAAATGCTGTATGGGAACAGAACATGAACATCTTAACCTTCAGCCAGTGCTGCATATGCTCTGCTACATACAGGGTATTTTCACATCTCAAGTGAACTGACAGGAATCCCTGGGTGTTTAAAGACTGAAGGAGGTCAAGTAAACGTTGTAAAGCTAAAGGACTAGTTGGGAATTAGACTCCACTTAGAGCTAGCAAACATTTCCTGTTTTGGACAAACAGCTAATCATTTGGTTTTTGCAGGCCCCTGGCTATCAGTTTCAACTCTTTGCTACTGTAGTGTCACCATGTCAGAGTGCCAGGAAAACACTTAAACTATCCATGGTTTGCTGATCCTCTTATCTCAGTCCTAAGGTTTCAGAAGTGTCATCTTGTAATTTCAGAATAAAATTTTATAACCGATAGCATGCAGGAAACTAATTTGGGACAGGACTGTAAGTAGTACTCATTTAACTTCAGTATAGAAATACTTAACAAAAATTGCTGTGATCTTGAGGTCCTTTTACTTTGGCCGTTTTCCCACCCTGTCCTCCACTCCAATGCCTGTTCTGTATGTGGATTTTGGAGCACCAGCCAACTGTACAATAGCTGTTATAAAAGTGTTTATTGTTTACCAAAACCAGTGAACCTTTTATCAAATGCTGCTTGGTAACAAAATTTTATCACTGTTTAATAAAAAAGAAAAGAAAGGAAGAAAGCTAACTGTTTGTTTCAGTGTCATTAGTTAGACTTTCTGCGAGGTCACTTAATCCAGACTTGTTTAGTGCACTAATCAGACTATCAGTTGTTGCATGAACTCCTTCTTGATCTTGCCAGGCAACAAGGAGCTGCTTGGCTCTCATCTTCATGTCTTCACTGTCACACTCAATCTGCCTAATATCGGAGTCTTTAATTTCCAGGTAAGGAGCCAAAATCTTCCACTGCTCTCCAAGTTTGTTGGCAAATGACTCTATCTGCTCCCCTGTTATAGGTTTATCTCGCCGAACATCTGGACCTAGAAAACAGAGGATATAAATCATGTGCAAAATATAGAGATGTGCAATTAAAGTATCTGAAAGAACTGCAAAGCTGAAATGACCACTGGGTTACTAGTCCCCTAAAACTTTACTTTAAAATTTGAAAAATTTCCATAGGTGTATACACTCAAAGCTATTTTAATTAGAAACACTTTCTTGTAGAGGAGATACTCCAATTCCCACTAGTTAGAGTTTAAGCTCTGCTGTAAACACCTTTCTTCTTTACCTTTTAAAATCATCATTTCCAAATTTCATCTATAAAATGTGTTTTAAGTGACTAGTGTTTTAAATTTCATATTTTAAGTCAAAAGATAGATAAAATGGTAGAACTGAGAAGTAGATCAAATTAGTTCGCAACAAAGATCCCCCAGCCTTTTCCAATTTTGTAAAATAGCCAAGAAGATTCAGTTCTTACTTTCATTTTCCTTTAGTAAAGCATCATTGTCTTCCTCATCTTCATCCTCACCTGTCTTTATTTCTTCAGAAGGGGGCTAGAGCAAATGAAGAACAATGCTGTTTAAAAGAACACCAGTTTCTGAAGCTAGCTAAGGTGTAAGACTTTGGGTAGAAAGAAGAGTGAGAATCATCAACAGGCAGGTTTGCAAATACCTAAGCTTTAGGCAGTACTGTCTAAGGGGAGACGGAAACTGATAATGTCCATCATCACCATACTGTTACAACAGTGGAAAAGAGCAGAGTAGAAGAGGCTCTGCCAGGTGAGCTACTGCCACTCTTAGACCCTGCTTTTGACAAAAGACAGTAAGACACATTGGCAATGTGGAAAATCTGATCTAGTTTACTGAAGACACTTTGGGTAAATTGCATGCTGCACAGAAGACTACCAGTATCTCTTAGCTTTACATTTTCTCTGTAAATGTATATTCAACAACATCCTCACCCCCATTCTAAAACATGATGGTCTGCAGATTACTATTTTTGTGGGAAAAGCTAAAGTGACTTCTGCTCAAATAATGATAACAGTTTTAAAGCAGATCATGTCTACTAGGGTAACGGGAACAATGAAGTACATCACTTACTGGTAGTTCCTTGGCTAGCTTTATCACCATGTTTTCCAGATACTCTGGTAGACTCTTAAACTGCTGGTTGGTTGGCTGAAAGAAGTGAGGGCTTCTCCGGGCTAAGAGTCTAAGAGCTCTCCATCCATAATTTGAATTATTTACAGCTCTATAAGAAGAGATGTCAGCCTTATAATTTATAGTTACTCAGTTCCATAGTTATTTTCATGTAACGAGTGTCATGAAATTTTATGCTCTCTTGCAAATATCAGCTCAAAGTATACCATCTTATAATTTGAAAGTCTATATATTTTGCTTTATTTTAGCAAGTCAATGGTCTTATGTCCCTAGTCCTGGCTACTAGACACTATGCACAGAAACCACCCAGTTATAAAGAAAAGAAAAAGATAATTGTATTCATTATCTGTAATGTTACCTATAGATGCATGTTTAATCTAAAACCTAGATGTTTCAAAATCTAATTTGTCTTACCTGCTGAAGTCTAAAATGTGCCAAATCTGGAAAAAGAACACTTAGGGCTTCAAGTATTTTGAATAAGGGACCTGTATTTAAGAGTTGTATTATACAATGGCTAATCTTTAATTCATATTAACATCATGAATTTAAAAATGGCTCAGAATGCTAAAGCAGTAAATATCCAGTGGCCGCAGTAATGACATACTGATGTCAAGAATAGAATGGGAAACAGAGAAAGAAGGGACCCATGAGAAATCTTAAACACCCCACTCCCACCACCACCAATGACAAAACTGCAGCAAGTACAAATGGATTCCACTTAGGACTTTTTAGTATTTGCCCACCTCGAGAACCCCAAATACAGACTTGCAATCTGATTTATTTAGTGGTATATAAACAGTTAATTTTAAGTATGAGAAAGACTTTAAGCATGAGATGAGACTTGGGCATATCTTACTTTGATATTGACAGACTTCGTAAGCCACACTAACCTCAAACTTAATCTTGCTTCAGCTTCCTGGGTGCTGGGATTAGGTCTGTGCTACCATGCCTGCTTCTGTGCATGCATGTGTATTTATTTTAGGCAGGTTCTTTTTTGTTTGTTTGTTTTTTTGAGACAGAGTGTCTCTACAGCCCTGGCTGTCCTGGAACTCACTTTGTAGACCAGTCTGGCCTTGAACTCAGAAATCCACCTGCCTCTGCCTCCCAAGTGCTGGGATTAAATTCATGCACCACCACTGCCCGCCTTAGGCAGGTTCTTACTGTATAGACCAGGCATAGAAATCACCTGACTTCTGCTTTCTAGGCACTGGGATTAAAGGTGTGTATATGTATTTTAGATTACTAGTTGGCCATCACTGGGAAGAGAGGCCCCTTGGTCTAGCAAACTTTATATGCCCCAGTACAGGGGAACGCCAGGGCCAAGAAGTGGGAGTGGGTGGGTAGGGGAGCAGGGCGGGGGGAGGGGATATAGGGAACTTTCGGGATAGCATTTGAAATGTATATAAAGAAAATATCTAATAAAAAAATAAATAAAATTTAAAAAAGGATTTCAATTGTGTATTGTTTTGCCTGCATGACTGTGTCATATGCATGCAGTGCTAAAGAAGGCCAGAAGAGCACATCACACCCTCTGGAACTGGATGGTTGTGAGCCACCATGTGGGAGACCAGAGGAGCACATCACATCCTCTGGAACTGGATGGTTGTGAGCCACCATGTGGGTGCTGGGGATGAAACCTGGATCCTCGGGAAGAGCGAGCAGTTAGTGTTCTTAACCTGAGTCATTTCTCCAGCCTATAAAGATCACTCTGGTGCAAGGAGAATAGAACACAAAACTAAGAGGTTGGAGTATGTAAAAACTTAGCACAGGGTCAAAGCTAGTTATGTCATGTACTAACTACATGCTATGCATGGATCAAAATCAGTTGTTTACTCTTCAGAATGTGAAATGAGTGGTTACTATGTAGCAAACGAGAAAAGTGGCACAGGGATTACTTGTTAGAAGAGAACCTATGCATTTGACAAGAGGGCCCCTGCCTGCCTTTAAATCACAATCCAGAACAGCTTCCTAAAGACTAAAACTGCTGTCACATGGGACACTTTAGAGAAAAGACTGAATCTTAAAAGTTACTGCAGGAATTTAGAGTAAGACAGCGGGTTTGGAGGCAAGTGGAGGGGGCAGCAAGGTTACGGTGAGTGGGCCCACCAAAACTGAGACAGGTCTACTGACAGATGCTGTTGGGACCTTAAAAAACAAAAAAGAATACTGGAGTGATAGGGAACACAGTCTCAAGTGGATGGACTGACAAGAATGGGAGGCTGGTGAGGAAATGAGGTCAAAACCTAAATTGGCTAGCAGAAAAGACTGTTGTGGAGAATAAACAGTTGAAGTGAAGGTTAGAAGGAAGTGTGGGGTGAGGGCTGAGGGGTCTCCAATTTCAAATGGGTTATTCTGTCATGTTTTAGAGCCAAAAGGAATTGACACTGAAATAAGGATGTTATAGCAATGTGAACTGCATGCATAAACTCATCTAAAAGCACTACTTTGCTGACTTAACTGTAGCATACAGAGGATTCCTAAGAAAACATGCTGAAAATTAGCATCAGTTCATTATACCATTACTTACTTATATTCGCTTTCAACCATGTTTTCAGGATCTGCTTGTTCAATAGCTTCTTCAAAGAACTCCTCCAACGTTGGCATGTATTCTCTGGGCATTGTAAAGTAAACAGTGAGGGTTATGTGTAGTGCTCTAAAATGGTGGCAATATGAATTTTAACAGTATCCACATGTGATAATTACACCTAAGACTGAAATGCAGGGACTTGATAAAGACTGAAAGCTCAATTCTAAAATGGGACAATAAAGAAGGTATAGGTCTAAAAACGATTCACTCCATATTCCATCAAACCATGCACTGTGATAGACTGTACTATTCATTTTTGAAGACTTCTGTCTGATCTGATAAGCTCTGCCTATCATACCTTTATTCTTTTAGTTTCAACATGGTCATATCTTTGTTTTTATGGTATGTGTTTTATAATCAATATGTAGGTAAAAATTTAAAATACCTATCAATCTGTCTTCACACCAGAATGCCTGATTTTTTGTTGTTGTTGTTTGGGTTTTTTTTTTTTTTTCTTTTTTGTTTTTTGTTTTCCCAAGATAGGGTTTCTCTGTGTAGCCCTAGCTGTCCTGGAACTCACTTTGTAGACCAGGCTGGCCTCGGACTCAGAAATCCGCCTGCCTCTGCCTCCCAAGTGCCGGGATTAAAGGCGTGCGCCACCGCTGCCCGGCAGAATGCCTGATTTTTGTTCATTTGAATTTAATTCTTTGTGTACCTTTTGTCTTGTCTTGTCTGCCCGGCAGAATGCCTGATTTTTGTTCATTTGAATTTAATTCTTTGTGTACCTTTTGTCTTGTCTTGTCTTTCTTTCTCTTTCTTTCTTCCTTTTTTCCTTCCTTCCTCCCTCCCTCCCTCCCTCCCCCCCTCCTTCCCTTCCTATGTACCTTTGCACTCCTCATTTACTTTAGAGATTACACTCTGTCTTTACAACTCTTTGAGGCTCTTATTCCTGTCTTCTGATTTTGTTTCTGAAGTCTGCTGTTAGTTTAATTTTACTTTTGTTTTGTCTTTTCACTCACCCTTCATTTTTCACATAGACAGATCTGGCTTAATCTATTTAATGCTAAAGCCCAGATATCTTAAACCAAAGAATTTATGAATTAAGCCTATTTAGTCCTGATCTTAAGAAGTGCTTCTTTCGTTCTCTCTGCTGGGTTTTTGCTCAGCTTTGTGTTGTATTGTGTCTTAACAAGTCTCCCAGCTGATGGGATTACAGTAATGAGCCACCATACCCAACTATCTGGTTCTTTTTTGACAGTGCTAAGTTTTTCTTGTTTTAACTGCTACTTCTTTATTTTACAGCCTTTATCTGATTCTAGTTTTATTTACTTATTTATGAGTATGTATGAGTATTTTGTCTTCATGTACATCTGTGTACCACTTGTGTCCTTGGTGCTCATGGAAGCCAGAGGAGGGTGTTGGATCCCCTAGGACTGGAGAGAATGAGTGCTATGAATAGGACTTGGGTCCTCTGGAAGAATAGCCAGCATTATTAACCACTGAGCCATCTCTCTCTAGATTCTTTATGAACTCATGGTAGATTGTCTCCTTGACAGTAAATTTGGATTTTTTTTTTTCCTTTTTTGGTTTTTCGAGACAGGGTTTTTCTGTATAGCTCTGGCTGTCAGAAGTCCGCCTGCCTCTGCCTCCCAAGTGCTGGGATTAAAGGCGTGCCCTACCACACCCAGCTGGATGGTAATATTTTTAGGCTTTTTCCTCTGTTAATAGCTCCATCTGAAGATCTGACCTTCAGAGAGTTTACCACCAGCCTAGGATTTCCTAGCTGACAATTTTAGCCTTGGGTTCCCAATTGCTGCTGGTACTAGAAATGTCAGCTGCATGACATGTTCTTGTTTCTCGGGAAACCCCTAGCAGAAGCAAACAAGCTTTCTGGTTTGCACTGTTCTTGTCTCCTGATGCTTCTCTTCCTTTGCAGGCAGTGTCTCTCCTTAAACCAGAGAACCATACTCAGGTTCCTCTCCTGCATCTCTGTGAGTAACCTGGAGGTCCCATCTTACTGCTTGCTCACTTGGAATATCAAATCATTCCTAACTAAATTATTCTTCTGGTGTTGAGTTCCCATTTCTTTGTGAAACTTTTATTTTCTTGTGATCTATAAAAATTTACCAGCATTTCTAGGTGTTTTAAGGTAAACTATATTCTGCCAGGCCCAAAGTTAATAACCACAATAAACTTTTAAGCTTTGATCATTCCTAAGAAAAGGTTTTATTATAGTTTACTGAACACTGAGAAAACGAACAGAAGTTTTACACTTGCCTTGTCTCTGATTTACAGGCTTCCATATTATCAGGACAGAGATTCCAAAGCCTTGTTAGCTCCTCACTACAAAATAAGGCAGTCATAGTTTGTATTGATAGCATTCTCATAGTACATCATAAAACTGCATATTTAACATGAGTCTGGGGGTGGTGACCCCTAGTCTATAATGATAACCACTTCTCAGAAACTATTCAATAATAATAAAAAATGGAGAATTAACTGAAAGGTGACAGAATTGAACTGAATGATCAGTGCCCTTTCAGTAAATATAAGTGAGCTGCACTGGCCCAAACATTTATACTGTCCATGGCCTAGAAAAGATTACCGCCTAGAGCCAAGGGCTTTTAAAGTGGGAGACAACAGGAAGGCTTAAGTAGTTGCCTAGCCTTAACAGCAGGGCCATCTCTTTAGCCTAACTGGAGAGTTCTTGTAGTAATATTTTCAAAACATAAAAATAGCAATCAAGAACATGGGGAAATGAGTGGACATACTTTCCGATCAGGATTTTCTTGTTGGGCCCTTTGCCTAGGAAGTCTTCTGGGGCTGCTCTCTTCCTCACCACTCTCGTGGGCTTGGTATCTGATGCTCTGTGAACAAAACATATATATTCTGGGGACTGTATATGGATATGTGGTAAGCATTTGCCTATTGTGCACAAGCTTCTGGATTCATTTAATCCTACTTACAGCAAAACTATCAGGAAAAAAAAAAAAAGAGAACAAGTGAGCTACATATTGCTTTTACCCTAAAATACAAAATCTTCCTGGTGTGACAGAACAGTCATCAGACAGAAGACAGAATTAGCGGGCACATCATAGGGCAAGTAGACACGGCATTCTCCGTACACTCGTGAGCGTCCTGTTCTTGTGCTGATTATTTACCTTTCTTTAACAAAACTTGGGCAACCTTCATTCTTCCATGAGTTCCAATTTTCCTCAGTGTTTAATATATGCTAGAATACACAAAAGACATACATAGCTGCATAAAAATACTTTGGAATCATACTTGGTAGTAAGAAAACTAGTGATCGAATACATACCTCTACCATCTTTGAAAATCTTTCTCCATCAGGGGGATTTTCAGATAGCAGCTGTGATTAGAAAGAATACACTAAGGTTTCAACAACTTTCTGCATCATAGGAGTGGATTGTAGGCAGAGAACCAAGAAGTGTTTGTGTTCTTGTACCTGAGCTTAACTTTATCCTTATTTTCCTATTTGGGGCTGAAACAAAGAAAATTCTAAATTTCCATTTTTTCAATCATGGGTTTGTTGCATGTTGGACTTACTTGGTAGACTGATTTTGTAGTATCTTCAATCCAGAGTGATTGCTCATCAGTTAAAACATAATTTGAACTAGGGAAAGAAAGAACAAATGCATGTCTAAGTTATAGCATATGTTTTTATATTGAGGCTATTCATGGCACCTTAAATTAATCATACTGTGTGAAAAATTACCTACAACTGTGACAAACATGAGAATTATTGAGAAAATTCTTGCATTTCATTGTCAAGTGTTAAAATTGAAGTCATGAAAGTATAAAGGCAAATAAGACATTCAATAATCTGGCCTGACTATAGAGTAATAATATTTCATAAATTTAGGAGAGATAAAAATCTGAGAAAGCATTAACATATCATACTCTATATGTATCATACTCCATATGATACATATTCATATAGGCATGCTATATTTTTCTTTTAAACTGACTCAAAATACAATAAGGATACCGACAAAACTCAAATTATTAACAGTTTCTATTAACTATCCACTAATTGCTCCAAAGCCACCAACAAAGAAAGCCGGAACTGCAGAACCATTTTATGCACATTTTAAAGAGAATACATTGATTTGGTGACTTCCCTAACGCCCAAAGATTTAATTCAACCTATGTCTGATTTCAAGCTCTTGATCTTTCTATATCACACTAAACTTTGAAATAGAAGAAAAAAAAAATTACATTTTGGTTGGGTACCATGTGCTACTTATGACAGTTCTGAAGGAACTGCAGTACATGGTGATACAGGACTATGGATTCAGCAGGCGAAAATGGCATGGACTTTATGCATCTCATATTGCACCGATTTGTGTACAAGCAACATGATCCTGGCTTCAGTTATGGACAAGAATAAATGGTATGCTTTTTGTTGGAGGGGCTTAGACACAATACAGATCCTGACAAGGTTGTATGGAAACCTAAAACAACAGAACAGTGTGTAAGGGGTATGGGGGCAGAGGTCAACCCTGGGTATTATTCCTCAAGTGCTTTTCACCTTGTTTGTGGAAAAAACGGTGTCTTATTGAGATCTGGTTTTTGATGACTAGACTAGGCTAGATGGCCAGCAAGCCTCAGAGATTCTCCTGTCTCCACATCTGCAACACTGAGATTACAAGATGTGTCTTGTACCTGACTATGTAGGTGCTGGAGAATGATTTTGGATTCTCATTCATATCAATCACTTCACCAACTGAGCAATCTTCCTAATGCCTAGAATTCACATTTGTTTCAAGATTTTCTTTGATTATTTCAGTTCTAATATCCTAGAAAGTTTATGCTATTGGAAGGTGTTATTTCCTTAGTTTACAATTTAGCATGATGCCTAGGTGTGGTAACAGAGACTTCTATGCACTAGAAATAAAAACTGTGAAAGTCTAGGATTCTGCAGAGACTCACATTATCAAATGTATATTTTGACACTTTACCTAAAACAAATATACATCTAAAAGTTCCCAGTTAGCTGTCTGGTTGCTGTAGCATTAGTACTTTAAGGTATGTAGCCAGTGAGATACTACCTCAGTGGGTAAAAGCTCTTTCTGTGCAAATTTGACAACCTGAATTCCATACCTAGACCCTATGATAGAAAGAGAACTGACTTTTGAAAGGTGTCCTGGGACCTCCACAGGTGCACCATGGCACCCCTCCCTGTAATAGTAATTTTTAATTACAAAATGTAAATTATGCTAGGCAGTGGTGGCGCACACCTTTAATACCAGCACTGGGGAGGCAGCGACAGACAGATCTCTTGAGTTAGAGGCCAGCCTGGTCTACAGATCGAGTTCCAGGATGCCTAGGGCTACAGATCCAAACCATGTCTCCAAAACAACACCCCCCACCCCACCAAATCAAAAACAAACCAAAACATCCCCCAAAAGCAAAGCTCTGTGGCCCAAAACATGAAAAATTCTTTGCAAGATCTTCTCATTGTCACTGTTTATATATGACACACAGTAACTCACCTTTTGAATTTGACCTGTCCCTTGAGATACTGAAATAAAATGAGATACTGCAACAGGATGTGTCGACGAAAGTTACTGTCACTCAGCTGCAAATCCATCAACTATTCAAAACATAAGCACATACACAAAACAACACATTAAAACCAAGTATGACTAAAAGCACAAATTATATAGTTGTAGAAATGGAAGATTCTGTTTCATTCAAAAAAAAAAAAATGCTGAAAGCTTCCTCCTCGCTCAGCCCGAGAACAGAGCAGCAAGAGCACTACTCATTTTCTAGCCCTGCAAACAGATGGGGTTGAGTAAGCGAGCAGAAACAAGGAGGAAATTATCTGTAAATTAAAAATGGGCTGCTTCTCTTTAGATTTTGGAGAACTAAATTGCATGGTAACTGTATTACAGAACCTGGAGCTCAAGGATCGCTAAAGAGTTTCTACACACTTGTAGTTTTGCCTTGCTTTTCTTTTTGCTTTTCTTTTCTTTCCTTTTCCTTTCTTTTCTTTCTTCCACTACATACCAGGGTGTTCTATTACTAGCACCGTCTTTCACACTCATGACTCAACAAGCTGCATTGCTGTCTTATTATAACTGGCCTTTCTTCAGCATTGGGAAATGAGTATTTGATTCCCTCTGTCTGGGGGATTGTTATCAGAATGTCTTTCCTTTTACCACCACTCACTCTCAAAGTAGAAGCAGCTAGGTGATAGGACTCCTAGAGAATATCCTCATCAATGGTCCTCAGGTCCACTCTGTTTGTTCCATGTTCTGTGATACAGTTACAATGCAATTTAGTTCTCTAAAATTATTTTTCATATTCACCCTCCACATGTGAATGGCACACCAGTGGTTTTCCTTTCCTCTAGATCCCAACTGACTTTACTGGCAATAAATAGGCTCTTAGCTTCTGGATTCTACCCCAACTGACAGGCACAGCCCTTTTACTTTGATGTTTGTTCCAGTCACAAGTTAGACTACTGATCACTCAGTCACTTCAGCTCTGGAGTCTTACTCTCACAGTCCTGTACAGGAGGAGCAATTACAATCTCATATCCTTTTAGGGCTCACTCGGAACTGCTCCCAGTGTAGTTAATATTTAAGTCTTACTAAGACAGAACCTTATTTATCTGTGAATCGACACTGTTTTTTATTATAATTGAATTTTGGTTTAGTTGTTTCCTTACGGTGTTGTGGACCAAGAAATATATTAACAGTATTGTGTAAATACATAAGCACTTAAAATACAGTAGCAAAACAAAAAAGTAATTAGTGGGTCAGATTTGGCTAAACCATTTTCAACCACTTACTGAACACTCTTTTGTACCACAGTCTATCACACCTACGAAGCCCACAACTTGATTATAACAACTACAATCACCTTCTTTATACCAACCCTACGGTTCTACCCAGATAAAAAGCCAAGTTGTTTGAACAAATAGACAAATCACGTGGCTGGACAAACACTGTTTCTACTGATGCCCTAAGGGGAATATCTTCATTTTACTCAGCCATCTTTATTCTTTAAAGCCATCTCTCATATTCCATTTTCACCCCTCAATTTCTATTTGCTTTCCAAGAGCAAAAAAGTTCATTTAATCAGAACCCATTTAATTTCTTGTTTCTTCCTCAAAGGAAAACTTAGCTGTACCTAGACCTGCACCTGCTTTCTCATCTGCTTCTGTTGCATCTCCCTGCTCAAAGAAAATCCTTTCATTTATGTGCCTCAGTCTAACCAAGCTCTATTTGTTACCCCTGCTTCCCGACCCTTCTACCCTCTCTTCTTTCTTCCCAAGTTCTATTTTGTTGATATTAAATAGCCTCCCTGAAAGATACCTCACCATACTTTCTTCACCCTCCCCAAATGGCAAAGATGAAAAAGAAACAGCTATATTTATGGTTTTCAATTTGTCCTTTACCTGCTCTGATTTGTCTTTCTTAGCATTCTGTATCTAAGATCACTAATGAGTTTATGCTGATATGAATATATGCTGAGTATATAAATCTGAGCACTAGTTTTATTCTACTGGGCATTGCTTGGTTCCCATGAACTCAAGCTTTCCTATTTAACTAGTCATCCCCGCTTTCTCAATCTTCTATATCCCCCACTCCTTTCTTAGTTAAGCCTCCCCAGCCTTAGTCTTCTGTTTCTTAGTCTTAGTTTCTTAGTCTCCCCACCCTCTGTCCTCCTGACTAAGTCTTGGTTTTCTTCAGACTTTGGTTCCACACTTCTTTTTCTAATCTATACTTTCCAGCTGATCTCATACATTGTATACATTATATAACACTTAAAAACTAATCAAATCCCAAATCTATACTGTTAACCCAGATCTTGTTCCAAACCTCCAGAATCATATACTTAGCTGCTCAACAATTCTATTTCATGTTCAACTGCTATCTGGTTCATGAATAAAACAAAACATCAGTTTTTCTCATAAGGCCAGTTCTTTAGAACTGGCTAATTCACCACCCACTTACCAAAGCAATAGCCATTTGTCTAAGAAGGCATCTGGAGGAAGCAGTAGCTTGACTGCAACCCCCAGCAGCAAATCTAAGGGAATAAAGGAACAAGGGAAGAGCACAACAACAGACACCAAGAGCACTAAGAGAGGACCACAGCGGGGAGGAAGTGATTCCTAATTCTTTGTCTTCATTTCTAAGTGCCCTTTACCACATTTACCTTCTTCATTTAGCTCATGCTGCAAGCCAACTTTTATTGCTAGGAACATGGATTAAAAGCAGCACTCAACTAGACAGCGCAGGCTGAGATGAGACTGCGTGACCATTCACACTAACTGCTTACCATATTCTGAGGGAGACGAAGCTCAGAAGACAGAACTACTTATTTAAATCTACGAGCCAGCCAGTGACAGCAGACTAAAAATCTTCAGCCTTACTCTTCCTTTACAATATTTACACAATTTTTTAGTTCCTTTTCTATTGGTTGCCATTTTCATTGTGTCATGGATCAAATATTGCTTTGTAAACATTTTTGTTTCTAGAACTTTTATACTTCTTGACTTTTGCTAATTGCTTAGCTCAGGCCTCAGCTTGCCTCATATTATTCTAAACATAAAATGGTTCATATTGGATCACTTATGCTGTCATCAATTTTCCATGAAAAATTTCCATGAAATATTCTTGGTAAAGCAAAGGCTAAATCTGAAATCTTCCATTTCTATCAATTCAACATAAAATACTTTACAAATCTGTACTAGGAAAAAAGTTTAGTGCATTTCATTATTAAAACTTTCATTAACTAATAATACCATGAAACAAAAATATTCCTTCTAAAATTAAATATTTCAAAAGTTTAAAAGGCACAAACAGTTCAATATTCACATACTACCACCTAGTTACTTGTTTCACATTTGTTTAAAAATAAAAAAACACATTCTGAAACTGCTAAGTGCCTAATACCCTCCATATTCCTATTCCCCTCTCCTGCTATGGCAACCATTCTCATGTGTTTGGTAATTATGATTTTTTTTTTCAGAGACAGGGTTTCTCTGTGTAGCCCTGGCTGTCCTGGAACTCACTCTGTAGACCAGGCTGACCTTGAACTCAGAAATCCGCCTGCCTCAGCCTCCCAAGTGCTGGGATTAAAGGCGTGCGCCACCCCCGCCCAGTGGTAATTATGATTCTTAGGCATATTTTATAACATTAATATATGTGGCATCTATAAACACTATACAGATATACTCAAACGATATCACATTCATTGTTCTGTAATTTGCTATTTTCACACAATACTAGGTTTGAAATCTACCCACATAAATACATGTAGCTTTAGGTTCAGGAACTAAAAAACAAATTGTGTGTGTGTGCGTGTGTGTGTGCATGCTTGCACGCACGCACACACACGCGCACACACACACACACTATGGGAACTATATGCATGCTTGCACGCACGGGCGCACACGCACACACACACACCTACTATGGGAACTATATGCGTGCTTGCACGCAAGCGCGCGCGCACACACACAGACATACACACACACACACACACACACACACACACTATGGGAACTATATGGTGTCTTGTCATAACTTGCATTCATACAAAAGCAGTCAGACAATACATCTATGAAGGTTCATGGCCACAAAAAGTAAAGCTTATTTGCAGATAAGTCAGATTTGGAGACAACTCTTCCAGATCATCCACTATGAGTTCTTCATTGAATTCTGTTGAAGAAATTACTGCCCTGTGTGTAAAAAAGGTTACAACCTTGTTTTCAGTTGTTCACTTACACATCATTAAGTCAGTATAGCAAATCTTATCATTTCCTTGAGCAGGTATATGATTCTCTAGGATAGTGGTTCTCAACTTTCCTAATGCTGTGACTTTTTAATACAGTTCCTTATGTTCTGGTGACACCCAACCATAAATTCCTTTTGTTGCTACTTTATACTGTAATTTTGTTACTGTTATGAATTTCAATGTAAATATCTGTGTTTTTCAATAGTCTTAGACAACCCTTATATACTGGCCAGTTTTGTGTGCCAACTTGACACAACCTAGGGTCATCAGAGAGGAAGGGGCCTCATTTGAAGAAATGCCTCCATGAGATCCAGCTGTCAGGCATCTTTCAATGGGAAAGGAGTCAGCCCATGCTGGTGGTACCATCCCTGTGCTGGGGACCCTAAGTTCTATAAGAGAACAGGCTGAGCAAGTGATAGAAAACAAACCAGTAAGCAATGCCCCTCCCTGGCTTCTGCTTTAGCTCTTGTCCCCAGGTTCCTGTCCTGCTTGAGTTCTTGACCTGACTTCCTCCAATGATGGACTATGATCTGCAAAGGTGAGCTGAATAAACCCTTTCCTCCTCAACTTGTTTTTTGGTTATTGTGTTTTGTTTCAGTAATAGAAACTAAGACATCTTAGGAAAGAGTCATTCGACTCCCAAAGCGGTTGCAACCGACAGATTAAGAACTGCTGCTCGCCGGGCGTGGTGGTGCACGCCTTTAATGCCAGCACTCGGGAGGCAGAGGCAGGCGAATTTCTGAGTTCGAGGCCAGCCTGGTCTACAAAGTGAGTTCCAGGACAGCCATGGGCTATACAGAGAAACCCTGTCTCAAAAAACCAAAAAAAAAAAAAAAAAAAAAAAAAAAAAACCAAACACTGCTGCTCTAGGAGGTACAATTAGTAATAAAGAGTTTTCACTAAAAGTGTTAAAATGTTGAATCAGTATTTTCTCATACCTTTGACAAAACAATTTATCTTGAGCTTTCTTTTTTTTAAAGACAAGGTCTTGCTATGTAGCCCCGGCTCTCCTGGAACTTGCTATGTAGACTAGGCTGGCCTCAAACTCCGAGATTGGCCTACCTGTCTTCTGAGCACACTAGACCATCTAGGGCTATACAGGAAGATAGATAGACAGATAGATAGATAGATAGATAGATAGATAGATAGATAGATAGATAGATAGATAGACAGATAGATAGACAGACAGACAGACAGAACCAAAGCTAATAAAATTCTAAATAACACACAACTAAGCCTGAGCTCTGCAATGATTTAACTTCCAAGAAAGCAGAGTCATGCTACCAAATATGCTTCTTTCTAAGTTATAAATTTCATTGTAAATTGAATTATACTGTAGCCAGACACTGTTTAGTACAGGATGTATTCTTTGAAATTTGCTAAGACTTCCCCTGTGATCTTATACATATATTTGTGGATGCCGCCCCCCGCCCCCCCATCAAGCAGCACTACCTCTGTTCTGTACAGGTCTCCAGATGTATTCTATCAGGTTTAGCGCTTCTGTTATTCAATCTTCCACATGCTTTCCAATCTTTTATCCCTAATCCAGCCCTTTCACATAGCTCCATCATAATTATGAAAGTACCAACTTCACGTAATTTTACATTCTTACTGTTTTAAGAATATAGTTAGTGTAAGTCAGTTCTTGGTGGTTCATTCCTTTGTTATGTACATTTTTAAACTTTATACTTTTTCCTGCCAATTCTTTGATGTTCAAGTAGCTTTGTCTTTTAAAAAAAGTTCTACTGTCTTTATACCCATTTCTGTTTTCCAATTTCTTGTCTTCCTTAAAAATTAATTAATTAATTAATTAATTATATGTATATGTATATGAGTAACATCAGAAGAGGGCATTGGATCCCATTACAGAAGGTTGTGTGTGCTGGGAACTGAACTCAGGACCTCTGGAAGAGTAGTCAGTTTTCTTAACTGCTGAGTCATCTGTCCAGTTTTTGATAGTGATCTTTAACTTGAGTCCCCTAAACTTTGGAGGTTTAATTAGAGTGTTTGAATGGGAAGCTTTTCTTGAGGTACTTAGTTCACTTTCATTTTCTCACTGTGGACACACATCATTATCAAGTAGTTTTTGCATTTATATCAATCATGGCCCAAGAGCCCAAGTGTGAAGAAGTACTCTGACTTCTGGGAGTAGCTGCCTTATGAGAGCATAGGTGGCATTATGTATGCAGTCATTGAGTAAGCAGATAAGAGACAGATCTATAGCTTTGCTATTCCTGAGCTGGTAACTTCCTATAAAATCATTGCTCTTGGCAGGTATCAGTAATATACGCTAAAATTCTACAACAGCCCCAGTTTCCAGCAGTACGTGGCTCTACTCTGGTCCGACAGGGAGCACACTTGGCCTCTGTTACTTGCAATCAAACAGTGTGGTCACCATCTGCTTTGGATATAATCCAGTGGGCCATGGCTTCAGTTTCACTCTCATAACTTGCTATTTCCTTATTATTTATTTATTTATTTAGTTTCTGAGACAGAATTTTTCTGTGTATCCCTGGCTGTGCTGGAACTCAATTCTGCAGAGCAGGCTGGCCTTGAACTCAGAGACTGCCTATTTTTGTCTCCCAAATGCTGGGATTAAAAGCATGCACCACTACCACTGGGCATAATTTGTTTTTTTTCTGATCTATGAAGATATTTATTTCTGGAAGCACAGCTTTCTTTTGGGTGTTCTCTTTATACTTTACTTGTCATTCCTATATGTTTTCAGAAAAAGGAGTATAAGTAAGTCAAAACACAAACTCGATGTGCCACTTAGAACAAAAATCACTGAAATGCATATAAAAACAGGGAACTTTAAAGCCCCTTAGTTTTTACTATATAATAAATGAATTGCAAAATATTTTTATAAATGCAAAAATATTTATAACTTAAAATTTAAAATATATACACTTCATAGTAATTAGGTACATTGGTTCTAAAGTAAGTCTTCTAAAGTGACTTAATGGAGAACAACGTTGTTCAAGTAAGAAATGGGAATCTCAAACTAAAACCAATCTTAAGTAAGTAAGTACAGCCATCCTACTGACCATGAACAGACTGCACGTTTAGGACAAAATGCCTCGTTCTCAGTGGCAAAGGAGCATCATACCTTTTCACTCGTTAGAAACTTGGCGAAGTATACATGCTCTCCTCCTGTTTTCAATTCTTCCATCTTTTTCCTGGAGGCTTGAGTATCATCTAATTTATAACTTTTAAAAACAGCTAAAACTTCTTCAGAATACTGCAAAGAACAAAAAAGAGTTTCCTTTGACATTGTTATGAAAAACTCATTCGGTGGTTTTCTGTATCAAATGCTTTAGAACTTACTCCCAGTTAACATGTATAATGTAAGGCATATTTTCAAAAAGGCATAAAAAACTCTAACAGCAACATGGGGAGTAAAAGTACTTTTGAATGAGATTTCATAATATTTAAAAGCAGGAATAAACACTATCCCTCAAAAACTATAAGACTTTTGCAGCAAACAGAAAAGGATATATTTTGATAGCATAATAATAATAAACCCTTGAGTATCTGCTCAATTCTGTCTCTGGGATAAGAAAATATTAAGCTTCTGAAATGTCTCATTTATGGCACAGTATCTATGCACACCCTCCTGCTATAGTTCACTAAATCATCTCATACAAGTAGTATCTACTACAATGTAAATGCTATGAAGATACTTTTATAAGCAATTAGTCTGCATGTTTGTTAGTATAGGCACAAATTTTCCAAATATTTTCAATCTATGGATAACTGATGTCATAGAACCTACTGATATGAAGAGATGATTATATATAAAAATTTACCAGTAAATTGTTTTGCTATGTGGTTATGATGTCATTGCATCCTAAAGACTCGTGTTTATATGAACAAACTAGTGCTGTGCTTGGATTTCATCAGAGAAGCCTCTTACTACAACAGGGGATGGGAAATGGCCAAAATGTGAGAGTAAGTGACAGTGGAGAGCTCAAGCCGTAAGGAGAACATATATGTCATTACCACCAAGTGCAGAGAACATGGTAGAAGGGGCTGAAAGATGTAAAGGTTAGAGGACTAGGTGAGAAATGCAGCAAAAAGCTACCTTCTGGATAAGACACAGACACTGTACTCAAGACCTTACTGCAGCTGTGGTCCTGCACAGGACTGCACAGGACTGGGCCTGCCTGTCAGCACTTGATCATGGATTGGGATGAACCCTTAAGCCCCCTTCCCCTGCATGTCTGCTGGCAGCTAATGGCTATTGGGGAGAACCGATCATTTTCTTCAGGGTATAGCCACGAATTCACTGCTATACGCCAGTAAGTAACTCCTCCCACATGCATGCAAGCAAAGCATTAACTTAGTTGGGTCAGATGCAGAAAGAAGACATGAAGGAAGGAAGAGAACTTGCTGGGAAGGAAGTTTTGGGAGCGGTGGTGATAAAAGGAATGAGGTAAAAATACCTAAAATTCATGTATTAAAACTGCTAAAGAACTTTTAAAAACTTAGCAGTAAAACTGATTGTTTAACCAGCTATGGAGCCCTCAAAGCCATTTTATGTGCTAAGACTAACAAATCAGTAAGATGGTAAACTCCCTTATCTCACTCACCATTTGAATCTCAATTTAGAAGGTCACATTCCTCTAAGATAAATTAGCACAGACCACTTACTTTGCTTTAAAAATTATCTATGTTTTTTATTTGAATCAGAGTCTTCCATGTCGACAAGACATATATGGAGATTCTTTTAAGATAGGGTTGGCAAATGTTTTGTAAAGGTGCAGACAGCAAGAATTTTGGGCTTTGTGGCATGTATGTTGTCATTACTGTAGAAAACCACAGATAAATGAACCTTCATGGCTGTAATCCAACAAACCTTTTTACAAAGCAGACTGACTTGGTTTGGGGCTATCATTTTATGAAGTCTGTTTTAATAGGAAAACTAGAATAAAACAACAGTTGGACAGGACAACTTTTTTCAAGCTTTCTCACTTCTGTAGACTCTGCTCCCTACCTCTCAATAAATCTTGGTGTGTACTCTTCAAAAGCACTTCAAATACAGAAGACATCCTGAAACAAAATCATCACTTTATGTGGACAGCAATTACTATGAAAAAAATAACCCTTGAGGCTTTAATGACTAACTTTTAAACCTAAAGCCACTTAAAAACTATACTACAAAAATCAGTGGCTAAGAATCAATTCACAACTTAATTTCTGTATATTATAGAATAGGTATGAAAGCATCAGAGGGAGCGTTCTATAGTGAAAAGTACTTGAACAAGATAAAGTCTACCCCTGCCATTATCTGAGAAATATCAGCTTCAGAGGTCTATGACTCACCTTGAGAAAAGTTTTCCAAGAAATCTTCTCATAGCATTGTACTGGGTTCCTGAAGTAATCCTGAAGTGACCAGAATTTTCTATACAGGTTGTAATCAATTGGAATAGAACTATAAAATAAATACTGTATTACATCACTTAAATTATTTGACAGACACAGAAGCTCATAAAAAGTTTCTATCCCCTAAAACGTATACATTAAAAAAAAATAATGACATAAACTTTTAGAAACAGTCTGAAGGGTTTGGAAAACATGCTAGGAGTAGCTATGCGAAATTAGTTGGAAAAAGTCATATGTGCAATATGTGGGCCATGTTTTACCATCTGTTTTATTGCACTACAGGGAAAAGGACAAACATATGCTGAAAAACAGTCAGAAGAAATGAGTTTCCTAGAATACCCATGAGTAAGTACTATCCTGGAATGCCTCTTTCTAGACTTAAACCAAAGTAAATGGATAATGCTAGTACAAGACAAATATGTAAGGAACAAATCAAGTTAGCATCACAATAGCAGGCCCTTTCTCCAGTGACTTCATTATGGCATTACTGATTTAACTTCCAGTTTGGCTATGATACTATGTGGGACCAGTGGTGGATTCTTCCTAGGAAAAATGAAAGGTTATCTCTGGCAGAGAGAGTCATGCAACCGTTTATATGTTCATCTTTGTCTCAGTAACTACAAGATCTAAATATAATTTAATGTTTGACACCAATAAGGATATTTTGTTTATTTAAGGGCTAGAGAGATGGTTCAGTGGTTAACAGCCCTTAGTGTCTTGCAGAAGACTGGAGTTCAGCTAGGCAGTTATATTAGGCATACAAGGCAGCTAAAAACTGCACAAAACTTCAGTTGTAGGGGACTGGGACACCTCTCTAGCCTCCAGAGGCACCTGCACTCATGTGCACATATCTACACACAGATACACATACATATAAATAAAAACAAATTTTTTTTTTTTTTTTTTGGTTTCTCTGTGTAGCCCTGGCTGGCCTCAAACTCAGAAATCCACCTGCCTCTGCCTCCTGAGTGCTAGGATTAAAGGCATGTGCCACCACACCCGGCTAAACAAATCCTTTTTAAAAGGGGATCTTTTGTTTTAGCTAGTTTTCTTTGTGTGTGCATGCGTATGTTGTGTTTATGACATATGTTGTCCTTGGGTATGAGTGTAGGTACATGTGTGGACACTGGAAGACAACATGTTGGGTTGGTTGGTCTTTGCTTTAACTAGGTTAGCTGGTCTGTGAGCTTCCAGGTATTCTCTTGTAGGAGCTCTGGGAGTACAGATGCACGCTACAGTGCCTGGTTCTACATGGGTTCTGAGGATTCAAACTTAGGTCTCCACAAGTTCTTCTCCTTATTTTCTTCTTCTTTACTGGCTTTACAGAATCAGTTTCATTTATTTTCTGTGGTGCTGGGGGAATCAAACTCAGCAAATACTTTGCCATTGAGATATGCCCCCTTTCCAGAGTAAATTTTCAAGCAGTATCAACACACTAAGAAACTTTTATAGTTGAGGCACTAAAACATCTGCCACTTGATGGTTATATTCCCCTTGGCTAAATTGGGGTTTTCTTTTTTGGTGTTGAGTATGGAATCTAGGGTTTGTGTTTGCCAGGTAAGAGTTTCACTGAGCTCTGCCTCCAGCTCTTCAGATACACTTGGAAGAGCCTACACGCCAAATACCAATTTACTGTCCGCTTGTACTATTCTTTAGAAACGTACAGACTGACTATTTACTCACACAAGGTATATGACACACGAATGCATGCACTCGCGCACACACACGCATGCGCACAATGTTATGGAGCAGAGGATTGAGCCCAGGATTTCATGCATGATAGGCAAGTGCTTAACTACTGAGCTGCAGCCTTTGCCTCATTGGTTTTTGTTTTTCTGTTTTGTTTTGTTTTGTTTTTTGAGACAGGGTTTCTCTTTGTAACCCTGGGGCCTTGAACTCAGAGATCCACCTGCCTTGCCTTCCTCTGCTGGGATTAAAGGCATGCACCACCCCCACCCCCAGCTTTTTTTAAAGGACAGGTTTTTTGCTATCTTTCCACCCACATAATGGAAAAAGAGAACTGACTTCCACAAGGTGTCCTCTGATCTTCCCTTTTGTGTTGGCACATGCATATACATACACACTAAACAAATAAATTCACAAGTGTAAAAGTACACAAACTCATCCATAGGGAAGTTGTTTAAATAGGATCTGGCATACTCTGAACCTTGGCTCTTCTCATCTCAGCCTCCCAAGCAGCTAGAATTATAGGCCTGTACCAGTAGACCCAACTTACTACATTTGTAAGCAATAACAAATTAGAGGTAAGAGTTATTGTCTAAAATAGAATGTCTCAAGTAGTCAAACCCAGACATCTGGATAGGAGGCAGGAAGGTCTCTTGAGCTTAGAATTTTAAGAACAGTATGGACAACAAAGGAATAGCCGTCACAACATCAACAACAAAATAGAATGTTACCTAAGTATCTTAAACTGAAATGTTTCAAAAACCATTTTTTAAAAAAGTGTTGAACATTTTTGGTGTCATTATTTTGAGATAGTCTTACTATATTACTCAAGTTGCGCTCAAATTCAAGCCAGTCCTCTAGCCTAATCCTCTCAGGTTCTGGGAGTACAGGTTTACACTAACATTCCTGGTCCACCGAACCATTTTACACACTCTTATACATTAATTTTAGTATAAAAATGTTTATTCAGGGGCTGGAGAGGTAGCTCAGAGGCTGCTCTTCCAGAGGACCTGGGTTCAATTCCCAGCTTACACATTTCTGTAGCTAAGAGGTCCAGGGGAAAAAAAAGAAAAACAAACAAAACATTTATTATTTGAATCAAAATATCTAGAATAGACTTCACATTACAAATTTATGATAATATATTATGCTTTGCAATCCAGTTTTTGTTGTTATCGTGGTGGTTATTTCTTTTTTTTGCGTCAGGGTCTCACTGTTTAGCCCAGCTGGCCTGATGCTTGCTATGTAAACCAAACTACTAGCCTTGAACTCATAGAGATCCACTTGTTTAGCTCCAAAGGCTGGGATTAAAAGTATGTGCCACCATGTCCAGCCATAAATTCAGCTCTTTTATTTTACGTTTATTAATTTTAATAGTATGATAGTTTTGCATATATATATGTATATGTACTATGAGGTCAGAACAGGGCATCAGCTTCCCCTTGAACTGGAGTATTATATAGTTGTAAGCCACCATGTAGGTGCTGGGAACCAAACCTGGGTCCTCTATAAGAATAAGTTCAACAGCTGAACTATCTATCCAGCAGCTAAATTCACTTCTTAAGACTAACTGGGGGGTGAGGGGGAAAGACTAACTGGTAACTCAGTTACTCATCAAGAATTATAATTCTCGGGCTGGAGAGATGGCTCAGTGGTTAAGAACACTGACTGCTCTTCCAAAGATCCTGAGTTCAAACCCCAGCAACCACATGGTGGCTCACAACCATCCATAATGAGATTTGGTACCCTTTTCTGGAGTGTCTACAGTGTACTTACATATAATAAATAAATAAATCTTAAAAAAAAAGAATTACAATTCTCCATACACTTTCCTCCTCCATTCATAAAATAATTTACAATAGACAAAGATAGCCAAGTGCCTGATCCTATTTAAACAGTACTCCTGTGGTTGAGTTTCTTTAGTTTTCTACTTATATATTTATTTGCTTAGTGTATATGTACATGAGTGTGCCACAGGACAAGTGGAGGGGTCCTTGGACAACTTGTACAAGTTAGTTCTCTCCACCATTTGTGTCCTGGGGATCAAAGTCAGGTTGTCAAGAGCTGGCAGCAGGCACCTTTACTCATGGGCCATCTTTGCCAGCCCTTTGGGCTAGTTTATGACCTTACAACAATAGACCTGAATGCATTAAGCAGTGACTAGCTAGCAGAGTATTTCTGAGAATCCATTTACACTTCAGATAACTCATTATCTTAGAACCTACTACTTTTGCCCAGTGTTGCACAGACAGACCCTAAAGGTCCATTTTATCCATGATATATGTAAACAAATCGGTCTCTATAAAGGGAGTAGCCACAACTAGAATAATGAATAATGGTTAGAAAATGACTAGAAAATGAAGAGATACTTTTCTGTGTGCTTTATGATTTCCACTGTATGTTTCATCAGCAACTACAATGAAAAATACCAAGTGCCTTAGTAGACCACTTTTTATCATCATCTTTCTGAATGCTTTCAACAACTATAGTGAGTAGGTGGCACTGCTACATTTTAAAGGAACCAAAACTCAGTTGTAGGAAACCACTTGTTTAAGGTCATATGACTAGCAAGCAAGCACTAGAGTTAAATCTGGGAACACATCACTTCTAAGTGCTTCTTATGTGAATATATGATCGAATTTGAAATCTGGGATATCAGAAATACCTCTCCCTTTTTGATCTTCTGGGCAGCAATTATAGAAATTCTTTCATTAACAACTGACAGTATGGCCTATTGTTTCAGCCATGGAGGAGTACTATTCTGACAGCCCAGGAAGATTTTGCTTTTCTGGTCCCCCTTCTCATCACCTCTTCTAAACTAGCACAATAAAGAAACTACCTGAAACAAAGACTCAGAACTCACAGAGTAAGAAAAGAATGATAAGAAAAAGACCTGAAAAACTGAAAAAAAAAGAAAAGAAAAAAAGAAAAAAAAGAAAAAAGAAAAAGAGAAAGAGAAAGGGAGGTTTCTAATTCTTTGCATGTCATTAAGTCAGTACACTTACCATGAGTACCAGGACCATAGTTTAATGGAAGGGAGAAGAGGGGGTTAAGGTTGCCATGGCTAGGGTATGTGTAAGATAGGCTGCTCAAACAGTTAAAAGTATTTGTCCATAATTAGAAGGCAACTGATAACAGCCTATAGTGATTCAGGATTTATTATTTTATTTAACACACACGAAGGGTATATATAAGAAAATCCTGTAAGTATGACCTCCTCCCTCCTTGTCTATATCTTCATTTCAGTATTTAATATCTCACTAAAGGGTTATCTTTGTAAATCAGGACATCTTAAGCTCTAAAAACTCACCAAGTTGTCGGGGCTTCATCATCTCCCATTTCACCTTCTTCTACATCCATCCCTTCCTCTCTATCCTCAGTATGCTGAATAAAACAAAACCAAACCCATTCTGTCATGAAGTAGTCATTGAGCAAAAGATGACATGTTATAGGTTAAGTAATTTCTATATTGCTACACAATTATTATTAGGGAAGCCTAGATACGGTAATTGTTCAGACCTAGATACAGTAATTGTTCTTTAAGGCAATGGGCATTTTGGGTGACAGGAAACCAACAGTAGTAAGACAATAACATAGCATGGACATGTGTAAAGACACAAGATCTGCCTTATTTTCCAAATATTTTTTTCATCACTGAAACAAATAGTATACTACTACTACTAAAGAATAGAAGCTAATGTGGGTGTTAATGGCGTAGAAAAATGCACAGGCAGACTTCCCTTGTCACTGGCAGTAATATATATGGATGTACTTTTTCTGAGAAGTAACAACAAAATCTGAAATACATGTACACTTTGACTAAGCAATTTCACTTATCCTAAGGAGATACAACATGGGTTAGTAATTATACACACAATTCACTGTAATATTAACAATGTCTTACTACTACACACTACTTGAGCTAGGCAAGGTAACACAAGCCAGCATTGGGAGATGAAAGCAGGAGGATCAAGAGCACTAGGTCATCTCCAGCTATAGTGAATTCAAGAACAGCTTGGGGTATGTGAGACCCTGGCTTAAAATTAAACAAAACAGATGATTTAAATGTGTACTGACAAGAAATTAGGGTACATTCATTCTGGAATCTAATCTGTAGTTAAACTGAAACATATCAGTTTAAAAAAGAAAATGAACTTAAGAACTTTATATAGTATCTTATTTGGGAAAAATAACATTACTTTGTACAAGTACTCAAAAAAGTCTTAAAAGATTAGATGGAGAATATTAGGGGTGGTTATAGAGATAATACATACTTACAGAAAACATGTAAAGACCATAAATAACGTTCAAAGTGGAAAACACTTTCCCTCTATAGTTACCTTATGGTGATGTACAGGAAAGAGCTGAGCCCTTCTCTAACATCCACTTTACAGAAGGCGAGCTAATCAGGAACAACACAATCTAACTTTCATTACAGTCAAGATCCTTTGAACTCTAAAGACCGTTTGAAATTTTCACACATAACGCATACTACTATAATGTATTAAAAATGAAGGGCCAAGTGAGATTTCTCAGCAGGTAAATTCATCTGCTGTGCAGGCCTAGTTACCCAAATCCAATCCTTGAGATTCACAGAGGAAGAAAAGTAGGACCAATTCCACAGAACTGTCTTCTAATCTCCATGTGTCCCCTCCCCACGTGCACATGTACACACAAACTAACAAACAATTTTGAATGAAGTTAAAGGTCTTCCAATTTTTGGTGATTTAAAACCCTATTTACATCAATTATCTTAACTGAAGCGTCAAGTATGCTCTGTAAGAAGCTTTCTGGCCAGCCTTACCTTCTGACCCAGGGTGCTCTCCTGCTCGTTTGTATTGAAAACAGTGACGTTTTCCAGGTTAAACTGACTCTGCAAATTAAGACCTGTGGAAAGAGATTTTCATGAAAATGCACTGTCAGTTTTCTGCCTCTGGGTCTCTCGAGTGCTAGAAATAGGCATGTGATACTATACCAGGTTGAGTTAGCCCTTTTTATTCCCAAAATTCAAAACAAATATACATAATATATAGTATTTAGAAATTTGCTAAAGCATTTATTTCAGTTTGATAGAATATAATGAATTAAAATATTATAAAGATGGTCAAATTATTTAGCTTTCTTTGTTCTGCCTGCTGAGCGTCTCAAAATAAGTGTATCTTAGATTCAGATCCTGGCTTTTATTTAGGGCCCAGATCTTAGCTTTAACTACCATCCTGAAATACAAAGTTCTTTGGAAAAATGGGTGACTCCAAGGCTGGGAAAGGAAAAAAAGAGATGAGCCTGGATAATCTATACTAAGAGAATCTGAAAGAGCTCCCAGTGGCAGAAACAGGAACTATGTGAGGAAAACAAAATATATTGTAAGAGTCCATGACTTGCTGAAGAATGATACCCTGGACTCAAATAGTACATAAACACAAAGAGTGACTATTCTGCCCAAGTCCAGCATGTTGAGGTCTCCTATTACCAAGACAGAGAGACAACCAAATGAGCTAGCATACCTGATTTAAAGTACATTAGGGGATTCTGGGATAGGTGACTTTTACCTTGTTCCATTTCTAGGGACATTGCATTTCTACAGCACAGGGCTGGAAACTGTTGCTGGGGAGGTCTGGACAATATGACATTTATAATCTAAGGAATAAAATATCCACAGTTCATTTGGAAAGAGGTAACTAAACTAACATGCCAGCGAGAAGACAACTTTTCCCTTATGGAAGGATCACCATTAATAAACATAGAAAAAGTAAGAAAATTGCCATGATGCCTTAATAATATTCAGATCAGGCAAGATCCACTGATGGATATTAGCAGACAAAGCTTAAGAAGAAAAGAAGACAATCTGAGTATTGTCTCAAAATATCATTCCTCCTCATAAGTATTACAGATCACAAAGGGAAAAGCTGCAATCCAAATAGGAGATACCATCTTAACTAGGCAATGAGTGATAACAACACTCCCAGTATAAGACATGTCAACATCAACTTCAAAATGATGCTTTGAGAAGGTATATCAGTTCCCTCTGAGTTCTTAAAAAACCTAACTTTAATTCCTATGTGTTAAGTCACAAGAGATAAGAGGGACTAAGGGACTGTGATTGGAGAGACTAGGGCACATGAAGATCCTGGAATAGAAAAGGGAAGTAGTGATCAAGGTGATGAAATTCTAATGTCTCCAGCTGGCAACCAGTACTGTAGCAATGGATTTCTTAGTGTTAATAATTGTATTAGACACTAGTGATACTATATAACGGTATTCAGATATCTATACTATCCTTATAATTCCTGTCACAGAGAATTAGATAGGAAATTCAGTTATTCTATTAGTAGCTTATACCCCTCCCCCAAATGATGAAAAATCTAATAAATGGAGAAATCTCTTATCAAGCCATCTTTAAATCACATCTTTAGACAACATTGAAAAACTGTAGCCTGGTGCCAAATTTTCTGGATGATGAAGGCTCTGATCTTAGAGGCACCATATACAAGCAATGAAAACCTTCTCTCAAGAAAGGTATCCATCCTGGGACTCAAAACTATTCTTTTCACTGGGCAGTGGTGGAGCATACTTTTAATCCCAGCGCTTGGAAGGCAGAGGCAGGCAGATTTCTGAGTTGAGGCCAGCCTGATCTACAGAGTTCCAGGACAGCCAGGGCTACACAGAGAAACCCTGTCTCGAAAAAACCAAAAAGAAAAAAAACAACAACAACAGTTATCAGAAACACAAGACATTCTCTAAGTTAAAACCAAAAAAGATATCACAAAAATACAACACACTGAAATGATCAGATATAGACACATGCTTTCCATATTTTAAAACTAGAAAGCAAAGTTCAAAGTATCAACAGGGAGTAAAAAGCTAAAAAGTGAAAGATCTCCCAGATATGAGAACCACATCAAATGATTCAGAGTGTAATAGAGAAAGACAGACAGACAGATATTCATATAAGAAGGCAAGCAGGTAGAATAAAAGACAAGACAGGTTTGGTCTGCTGCTATGTATTGTAATGGTAAATTCTGTATCCAAGTGAATTCACTTGTTTACAAGTGTTTGCAAACCTTGTTCCTTGATTTAAAACAACTGGTTACATTAAATTGACTACAGTCAATTACTAGAGGGATTAGAGGTAGGTGGGTTACCTGGTTGGGGGTGGAGAAGAGTGGGGATCCAGGAAGAGAAGGAGGAAGAACAGGAGGAGAGGAGGATGCATCCATTAGGGGAGATGGACCATAAGCACATGGTCAGGAGAAACAGCAAATATGAGATATACCGTTGGGGAGATTGCCAGGCCAGCAGTTAGGAGAAGATTAGGGATTAACCCCCACACCCCCAACAGTAACTGTCAAACCCAAATAAAATAATCATAGTATGAATTTCATTTATTTGTAAGCTAGTCAGGATAAGCATAAAGTTGTCATACTACTGATACAGTCAAAGAATAGATGATATATAATTGAAGATGCAAAAAAAAAAAAAGGCATTTATAAAATGTAAAGTTGTCATCACCACAACTTTTAGAAGTGGTAAAAGGCATGAATCCAAATTTAAAATGTCAACAAATCCAAAGAATATTAGGCAAAAAGCAATCCACACATACATACATCATAGTAAAATCAAAGAACATCTTAAAAGCAATGAAAAAATTATCTTTCAAAAGTTAGACAACTGATTAGTCTATAGAACATAAGATGAGGGCCATGAAATGGCTTAGCTTGATAACATGAGTTCAACTCCCAGGATCCACATGGTAGGTTGGAACTGACTCCCATAAATTGTCCTTTGATCTCCATATATATACATGCACACACACACACAGACACACACAGAGTTATAAAAAGTTTAAAAAGACTAACAAAGATTGAGAAACTAAATATTAAGATTATTACAAATGAAATCTATCTAGTACCAACCTAGCATTTTAAAGTCACTGAACTCATTCATAAGGATTACAGAGAAATTAAGATTTCATGAAAGAGATGTCATGTATGATTATAGCTCTGTCTGGTTGTGTGTTTGGTGTGTGGTATGTGTGTTAACTTGACATAAACTAAAGTCATCTGAGAAGAGGCAACCACAACTGAGAAAATGCCTCTCTAAGCTTGGCCTATAGGTAAGCCTATTGGCATCTTCTTAATTAGTGGCTAATGGGGGATAGGGGGTGGGCTGTGTCACTGCTGGCTGTGCAGCTCTAGTATCAGAGTACGTTAGAAAGCTGGGTATAGTAGTGGTGCAAGCTTTTAATCCTAGCACTCAGGAGGCAGAAGCAGTGAGTTCAAGGCCAGCCCGGTCTACATAGTGAGATCTTGTCTCAAAGGGGGAAAAAAGGCAAAATGAGCAAGCCATAAGGAGCAAGCCAGTAAGCGGCACTCCTCTACAGTTTGTGTCATCTCCTGCGTTTAGGTTCCTGCCTTGAGTTCTTCCCCTACATTCTCTCAGTGATGGTGTGTGACGGAGTTTTAAGCTGAAATAAATCCTTTCCTCCCCAAGTTACTGATGATGGTATTGATTGCAACATTAGAAATCCTAACTAAGACAAGTTCTGTATTTAAAAAAAAAAAAAAAGAGTAAGGGACAATGACCACAGGTGAATGCAGGAGTATATACATATTAAAACTAACCAAGAAATGACTAGGAAAGAGAAAACCTAGAACTAGCATGACAAAAAGAAAGCACACAAATCCACCATTAACATATTCTATAAGCTTACTATAAGCATGCACCATTGTATGCACATCACATTTTCATACAATCATCACAATAATATATTAAAGGCAGGGAAAAACCAAATCAAAGAGATACCAAATTCTAGTACATCTGAATAGATAAAAGATAGGCAAGGCTCCAATTTTGGAGCCAAGCAATGGTTCTACAAGTATTTGCTTCATTATATTTATGTTACATATTTTGCAATGAGTTACATTTCATAATAAAACATTGTGAAATAGGGGCTGAAGAGATTGTCCTCCTGTTACAGAGGACAAAGCCATTACATAGGTGGCTTGCAACCATCTGTAATGCCAGCTCCACAGACAACATATGTATGGCATGCATATACACATGCATATACACAGCCAGGTAAAGCACTCATATGTATAAAATAAGGTTTTTTTGTTGTTGTTGTTTAAAAAATTCTAAAATTAAAGGAATTTAATGTGACTAAACAGCAATTACTGTAACAGAAAATGGAATATTCTGAAATTGAATACAGACAGAATAGTTCATACCTACACATATTACTATGATTCAGTAGCACCCTGTTAATAAACGTTGAATTTAAGACTATCTATATCATACATAGAGCTGGTGAATTTATAAGAAAATAAAGCAATTTTCTAACGCTTTCAATATTTTATGTTAAGTTTTCTTATTATGACAGATTTTACTCCATAAAAACTGGGAGAGAGTTCCTTAAAAAGAATATAATGTATAAAAACTTACCTGATTTCTCAGATAGAGGAAAAAGCCTGGCCAAAAAGAGCTGAATTCTTCCACAGAAAACTGTATTCTGAGATTTAGACAATCTTCTGAGGAGATCTAACAATGTTCAGAAATGAATAACACAGAAGAAATCATTTTATGTTAATTATAATTGTACCTGAATTTTTAACCATTTGCCCAGGATTTTCCTAAAGCAAAGGGAAGTAGCAGTCATTGTCAAAGAAAGTACTATAAGTTAGAAACAAAAATCTGTGGATAAAAACCAATCAAAGTGAATGATGAGTTTTAATAAATAAGACTTAACTTAAAAACAAATATCCTAATTCACTTTTAAGACATCTTCATTGCTGGGCAGTGATGGCACTTGGGAGGCAGAGGCAGAGGCAGGTGGATTTCTGAGTTTGTGGCCAGCCTGGTCTACAGAGTGAGTTCCAGGACAGCCAGGGCTACACAGAGAAACCCTGTCTCGAAAAAAAACAAAAAAAACCAACCAAACAAAAGCCATCTTCATTGTTAAATATTAAACCACCAACACCTATTCTTCTGGTCACGTTCAGTTTTAAAAGAATAATTTAATACTGAGTTACTTACCATTGCACATACGCAGTAAATAATTTTTGCCAGCAGAATAGAATGTATTCTGAAATTAAGACCAAAATTATTACTATACTTTGAAAGCTGCCCACTCCCTTCAATAAGTCATAGGAATTAAAATATTAAAGAGCACTAATGTATAAGAGTCTATTTCACTACTTTTACTTATTTCAAAGCATTTTCACTTGAATATGCATTAACAGCATATCACTGAATAACTTGTAAACACCTAGAAGTGTGTGTGTGTGTTTGCTTTATCTTTCAAAATTTGTTTCACATTTGTTTATTTTATGAGTGTTTTCCTGCATCTATGTATGTGTACTATATGTGTGTATGGTGTCTGCAAAAAGGCTAGCAGAGGGCATCAGATCACCCTGAACTGGAGTTCTGGATGATGGTAAGCCACCATGTTTGAGTACTGGAAGTTAAACCCAGGTTCTCTAAAGGAGTAACAAGTACTCTAAACTGCTAAGCCATCCTCCAGCTTTCTTTCTTTGTTTGGGACAGGTTCTCCCTGTGGAGACCAGGCCAGCTTGGAACACAGCATTCCTACCTGTACCTCATAACTTTACAGTGCTATGCCTGCTTGAAAGCATGTACTTTCACGTTATTTATTAAGTTCTGTACCTCAAAATTTTCTCTACATTTGATTCTTATTATTACATAATATATAATTCTTTAACAGGGACAAATGTTTTGGCAACCACCAGTATTAGACTTATTAGCAAACAAACTACAAACAGCACTTTCTTCTGAATTCTATCTCTATAGTGCTAGGATTAGCAGGAAAGGAAACCAAGGCACTTACTGACTTCCAAGTAGCAACATTTTTTTCAACAAAAGTGAATATTGTGTCACACTGATCCAAAGGAAGGCAGTCTAAGACATCTCCCAATAGCACAAATGGTGTGGACGCAGTACAAACACCTACAAATGGGGTATAAATCAATGAAGAGCTAGTGACACTGCCTTCCAGCCCAAGAAAGAGAATCCATGGACAGGCTATATTACAAAGTAATAATAAAGTGAAAGTTACTATATGCCTCTAAAATCAATGTCAGTAAAGAATGTTTCAAAAAAAGAATGTTTCAGCCATTGAATAGAAGTTCAATAAGTATGTGTCAAGCTGAATGAAACATTATTTATGGACAAACTGGAAACACAAAACATAAAGTACTACTAATAATAATCTCTTTCAAAAATAAGATTTTCCACTACAGACAATTGTATTTAAGCCTTTATTTGCAGCTTAAGTAGACAAGTCCGTGTTCTAGGCATAGTTCCCAGGAAAGCCATCACCAATCTTAAGTAAATAACATAGCAAGTTAATGAACTAAGCACACACTGTAAACTGAGGAACAGGGAAAGGAAAACTTTTGGGGAATTCATCTAAGTACACTGGATAAATGAATCAACAACTGAACTAATAAACAGCCTACACAAAAGTTTAATAAGTAAATAAAAATTTAGGAAGTTAGATTTACAAAACAGCTCACTTTGACAATGGGAAAACATCTTGTGTGCTCAAAAGAATATGTGATTCAAATGATACTTAACAGGTTCAAAGGTCATTTTCACAAATATTATTTAAATTAATCACAGGGTTAAGAAATATTGATGAACTGCTTTTAATTTTTACTTTATGAAAATATTTAATAAGGTCTTATCATCTCTACGTGCCTACGTCCTGTGTTTAAAGTCTTTTAAACCAATCTTATATTGGCACTGATACATTTTTACAAAAGATTTATTTATTTTATATGTATGTGTGTGCCTGAGTATATGTATGTGCGCCCCATGTGTGCAGGTGCCTGCAAAGGCCAGAAGAGGCCTTCATATCCTATGGAGCTGGAGTTAAAGGTAGTTAGTTATGAGCTGCCTGTCATAGATGTTGGAACTGAACATAGGTCCTCTGTAAGAGCACCCAATAACCTTAGCCAATGAGCCATCTTCCAGTGCCCCAGTGCTGGGTTTTTTTTAAATTTCTGCCCAGTTTTTCTGCTAGCAGTCTGCCCCAATGTACTTACTCTTCTCAGTGCGAGATACACTGGCCCTTAACCCACAGATCTTACTTCCTTTGCCATCTCATCTCATATAACTTTCTAGCTATGCTGAATGTGGCCTTCGTATTCTATTTCCTTCTCTATTTCTGGCAAACTTTATTTCTATTTGTAGGCCAGATCTTCTTTTTTTTCATTTTGTTTTATTTTGACTCCAATTTCTGATTGTCCTGATTCAGCCTTACAAGTGTTGGGTAATAGGTATTTGTCACAGATCCAAGCTCATCTTACTTTTTAAAATTCTTCCTGATTTCTTTACCTTTTTAATTTAGAGAGCCACTCTCACTTCACTATACTCAATAAACTGTAACCATAGCACTTACAGCACAGTGAGACAGTCACACACGTCTGCCCTCCATTACCCAGTAGATTCTTACACTGAATCTCTGAATCCTAACTTAGTACATGCATACAATAAATGCTCATTAAGTACTTATATATGATTATAACACTTGAAAAACAAACAAACTGTAAATGTATATGACGTAATAGAGATGAGCAGTAAGTAGGAACATCTTCTTGGCAAAGGAAGGAGTCAAACAATGAGCAGGGGCTCTGAGTGTGGGTCAGTGGTTGCACAGCATGCATGAGGCCCTATATTTGGTCTCTAGCAACACACATAAAAGATGAACAAAACCAGACAGAGGTAGAGGTATGACTAGAGTCTTAAATAAAACAGGTCAGATCTAAAACAACTTTAAGAAGAAACAGAAAGATACTTACTTTCGGTCACTCCCCCAATAGCAAGAGAAATAATAGCTAAAACGTTCTCACATGCGGAATGATTTATCTACCAACAGAGAAACAAGTTTATTTAGAAGCAAGAATTTGCACTAATTTGTTAACAATAAAGACAAGTTCTATGAAATTAAGCAGTCATACAAACAGGAATGCAAATATCTTATACAAAGTTATTTTGTAAGGTGAAAAACCATGAATAGTAATATACACACTAAGAAGTATATCAAGCAGTAAAGAGTGAGTCAATCAAAACCCAACTTGGGAAATGTTAACTTTTGCATGACTACGGTTATAAGATTATTGGGTACAGAAGTTCTAAGGTTGTGGGTGAAAGGCAACAGCAGGACAAAATCAGGGCCTGGACTGAATCCATAGTAACACTGCAGACTTAGCAGAGGGCCTTCTGCAGGAAGGTAACCATAAGAAAAGTATCTTTCTCAGCACCTCATAACAGAGAAGCGATTAATGGTCTGACCCAGAATTATCTGACAAAAAGAGGGGGGATACTATATTATGGTCATCAGAAGAGAATCTACCACCATGGGACCCAATTTCTGCTTAATCAAATATAAATGTTAAAAAATTGTCTTTCATTCAGAATCCCTGCTAAAGGCAATATTTAGATTCTTCATGGTTAAATTTCTTCAGCAGTATTAAACAGGCCTTAGTTATTTATGTATGCTTATAGCTGAGAAAAATCCCACAAGAAAATGAGGATATGGAATCCTCGCTCTATGCTTAACATCTTTGGACTAGACCACTTAAGCCATTACACACTGTGTCATCATTTATATAACAAAGTGAGACTCTACTTTTAAAACGACATTTTAAAAACTGTATTTTGTGTACCTGTGTGTGTTCTTTATGGAGGTCAGAGGACAACTTGCAGGAGTCCTCTCCTTCCAACATCTAGGATCTAGAGACCAAAGTCAGGACATGGCGCTCTGTAGCAAGTGCCTTGACTTGCTGAGGCATCTCCCTGAGTCAGTCTTTACTTCTTGCTCTTTAAGACTGAATGTCAAACCATCCAAGCCTTAAACTGTACCCGAGCCATCAAGAGCCTAATGCAGTGTCTCAAAGGCAGAATGTTCATGCCCAGAAAACGTGTCATGTTTAAATATCCATTCTAATAATAAAGCAATTTTAAATAACATGACTTTTAACTGGCCAGCATATTTTAACAAATAAAGGGGGGAAATACTTACAATTTCTTCTTCCAGAACACCTCTGAAAGCTTGGTCAAGGGTACATTTTTTTTCATTTTCACTATTAAAAACATAAAATACCTTCATTTCACAAAGAGTTCACAAACATTTATGGAGTCCTCTTTTCATGGACAGTGTGCTTTACCTGCCAGGTAACTGACTGAAGGCAGTCAACAACGGCTTGATATTTTTGTTATTCAAGGCTTCTCTGGTAGATTTCTACAAAAATAAAAATGACGAATAAGTAGAAAGCTCTTGCTGTTTATAAAAATTTACCATTCATCAATTATAAGTCTTTCTAACTAAAAGCAATAAAAATGTTTTTAACTGGGAAATATTTTCTGCCAGTCATTTTTATTAACTTTTATTTCTAGTGCCACTTAATGATCGTAATCCTTATCCCATGAAACCTGGCAAGAGCTAACTAGACATTTGCGCCACAGGTTTCCCTTTCCTATGTATCACACCAATCTATGTTTCCTGCTAAAACAAAACAAAACAAAACAAAACAAAAAACCTTGCTAAGTTTGATGGAGCATCATGTAATCAGTGCTGGGGAAACATCAGTTTATGGTCAACCTGAATTCTCTGAGTTCCAGCCTAGCCTAGGCTGCAAAACAAAACCCTGACTAAACAACAACAATCCAAATGACAATACCACACGGCAAGGCTTGAGAACTACAAATCTAAATGCTGTAGTTCAGTAGTGGAGTTCTTTGCTTGGCTCGTTCTACCCCCAGGACTGAGGACAAGGGGCAGAGGGAGAGGTTCCTTTCTTGGCGGGGTGGAAACTGACTTCAGGGCTCCTGCCTGAGAAACCCGCTCCGTCCAGCTAGCAGATGAGCTGAAGCTGACTGAGCTAGCCTGGGCGAGCTTTTCACGCTCGTCCGCAGGACGACGGTAAGGACCTGGGGTCTCGGGACTTGCCAGCCGAGGGAGGGTCAGGACCCACAGACGGGTAGCCAGAGCGCCTTTCCCTTAATGTCAGTCCCGGAAGGAGCCAGGAACGGACCCGGCGGCGAAAATCCCTTAGTCCCTTCAGCGAGAGAAAGGGAAAGAATAGCGCCAGGTCAGAACCACGGCCTTTAGCCCCCCAGCTCACCGTAAATCGCGTCCGCGCCTCGGGTAAACTGAAAAGCGCCGGCGTCGGAGACATCTTGGTTGCGCGTGCCCACCACTGCACTGCGGCGCCCAGTGATGACGTCAGGCCGGGAGCAAAGAGACGGCAACGGCTAGAGTGGCCAGCGGTGAAGATCTCCGGTGCGATGTGGCTAAGCCATGTGACTCGTAGGCCGGGCTCTGGAACGACACCAGGAGTGGAGCGGCCTAGGGTGTCTCGTGTTGTCAGCTCCGCCCTGGGCCCGGCAAGGCTGGTTTTCCAAGCGAGCGAATGACGGCTTGGTGTCGCTTCAAGGGAGGTGCCGGAAGGTAGCGCTCGCGAGAAGCCACAGAAGTGGCTTGCTTTGAAGTAGCAGCGACACTGCGGCGACACTTAACGCCCCCTCCCAATCCCCAAGTCTGAGTGCCAGAGAGGTGACAGATTTCGGGTTTGTCTGACAGCCCGGTGGTCCATGGATCCTGAAGTTTTGGGAAGTAACACCCGTTTCTCAGAGCTCTTATAAAGAATGAAGTGGCCAGTCGGGCAGTGGTGGCGCACGCCTTTAATCCCAGCACTTGGGAGGCAGAGGCAGGCGGATTTCTGAGTTCGAGGCCAGCCAGCCTGGTCTACAGAGTCTACAGAGTGAGTTCCAGGACAGCCGGGGCTACACAGAGAAACCCTGTCAAAAAAAAAAAAAAAAAAAAAAAAAAAAAAAAAAAAAAGAAGTGGCGGGATAGACTCATGGGTAGTTGTTTTATTGTTACTATTATTTTGAAACAGGGTCTCCCTATGTATCTCTGGCCAACGTGGAACTCTCTAGGTAGGCCAGACTGGTCTTGAACTCAGAGATTCACCTGACTGGCTCCTAATTGATGGGATTACAGGGTTGGGCCACCATGTCTACTACTATACTAATATCTTTACCTGGAACTGTACTGTACTGAAGACCTATGAGGAATACAGGCCATTGCTGCTTGGAAAATGGGTGGCACTGCATCCAGGTTGTAGGTATACCTTGCAAACTGGTGATCATTATTACCTCATGTGCCTCTCTTTTCTCTGGAGAAGTTTGACTGAGAAGCTGAATGACAGTAATCTAATTATAGTTAACCTACAGAATAATAAGTACTTACATAAAGGCAAGAGAATTTTCACAGCCAGTAAGAATGCAGGGCCTTAAGGAAAAATTAGCTGCAGGATCTTGCCACTAAAGGAAATTGTGAATAATGATGACTACCAGGATGATTGCAATCTTTTTTGTTTTAGCCAACAGATAATTGAAGTTTGGTTATAGAAAGGCAAAATTGGGAAAATTATTAATTTGGAAATACACTTTATTGATCCCTGATTATCATTTTACCACAGGTAATTGATAGCTATCTACAAGACCTAAGCTCTTAAATATAAAAGTCTGAACAGAAGAGATGGAGTTCCTTGACTTATCCATAAAAATGTAGAGTTCCATTTGTTTATTCAATAAACATTTCTTAGACCCTTTGTATAAAGCATTGGTTGAATAAATTAGTTCCCGGCACCTACATTGAGCAACTCAAAATTGTCTGTGATTCCTGCTCTAGGGGTATATAATCTGACTTCTGGCCTCTGGTACCCACAAACACACATACACATAATTTTGAAAGACTTGTGCTATATTCGTGTCTATAAACGTAGGCTGCGATAGTTCAGCCCTCATAGCTACTGCAGGGGCTGTATAGCACTACCCTTCCCTTGTCAGCCGGGCCCCACAATCTCCCCAGGCTTTTTTTTTTTTAATTAGGCAAATAAATGGAGGCATATGCCCAGAGCTAGTCTCTGAAATTTTTTTCAGCGATAAGATCATTTACTTAATATATTCAAGGCCAGGGTTCCATCTCTTAATAACCCCAAGAAGAAAAAAAAAATGAAACGATTAGAGTTTTAAATGATAGTTACATTGGTTGGAAGACTGAGAAGTCAGTAGAAATTTGTCAGGCTTGGCAGCTATGTGAAAGTCTGGGTTGAGCCTTTAGAGTGGCCTTGTTAGAAGCAAGACAGCTTCAGTCTTTTTTTTTTTTTTAATTCCATTTTTTTTAGTCTTTCATATATCTCTGCTAACACCACCTCTGCTGGTTTCTGTGCCTTGATTCTGCAGCCTCTGAACACTTGCTACCACACCAGTGTTGAATTATCTTGGATAATCTTCAGATCTCCATATTTTACATCTCTATAGATTCAGGGTTATAGGTGGAGTTTTTGACTTTTTGACTGGTCACTTCCAAATCTTGGCCTTTGTGTTTTGGGAGCTTTTATACCCATTTCTTGCTTCTTTCCAGCTTATGTAAAATCATATAGTTCCATTTCAGTATTTCTCTCCTTAGGGAGTTTTGATTTCAAACAGCTAGCAGGATAATAATCTACTGGCCACTTGTATCTTGTTACTTCAAGGGCCATGATGAATATTGAACTAATGAATCTCTCCTACTGCTTGGAGGGTACTTAGCCTCAGAGAAAAATGGGACCAACACATGAAGCAGTTGAAAGATGAGCTGAGAAAATTAAAAAAGAGTGGGGGGAGTAGGATCTTAAATGGGATGGAGATATGGATTGTAGCAGTTTGAGCTCTGAATTATTTCATGTTCAATTGCATCTCTACCCATCCATATAAGTTACATGAACCTAGTAAATCATCCATAATAGCCTAATGCTATTAAGAGTTAGACTCATTAATTTGTTATCAGTCTCATCTTATTACTGCAAGAACTGAGGGGCAATTCATTTGTAATTATGTGGTTTATTACTTAAATTTCCCTTTCATTTTTCAAACTCAAAATGAATTTGGGCCACAGAAGTCTTGACTGGGATCAACTAATGATCCAGGATCCCCATGAGCCTAGTGAAGTTAGTAGCTGGATTTTGCCTCTAAGCAGCGGTACTTTGTGAATCTATATCCAGGAAAGTAGCATATATGTCTTCTCTTGGGTGAAGCCTGCATTCAGTGGATGTGAATGAGAATATGAATTTTATCCTTACACTGACTAGAGAGTGATACAGTGAGAGTCCTAGTGAGAGTTGCATCACTAGTGACTCTAAATGATGTCAGCAGGACAGTTGTAAAGAGAGAAAAGAGACTATTATTTTAGTCAGGGTTATCACTGAACTCTGAATTCTTTAGTCTGCGTAATTTGTTTTGAAGGTTTTCCAAGGAATCAGGGCAGTGGAACTGAAACAGTGAAAACAGAAAAGCCAATGTATAAGTTGTGTTAGGTTTATCCTATAGCTGTGACAAAAAATGCCTGACAGGAATAACATACAGGGAGAGAAATCTATTTTGTCTCATGGTCCAGAGGATATCATTCTGCCATGCTACTAGAATGGGGTGGTTCATGGAAGTATGAACTACAGCACAACTTGTGACATTGTCGAAGATCAGGAAGCATAGAGCACAAAGCAAGTAGGGCTGGGCAATAACCCTTAGTGGTCTGCACTTAGTGGCCTAAATCCAAAAGCTAGGTCCTATATCCTGAGGTACCACAGTCATCAAAATAGTGCTAACATTTGAGGACTTGGTGTGCAAACTTGGTGTGAGCCTGTGGGGGACATTTGAATTCACTGTTGTGGGTGACTGAAATTCAATTTTTATAAAAGTAACTTTTATTTGCCTGATGTGATTGTTATCTTAGAGGCTTGCTGCTGAATAAACTCACGTTTTCTTGTTCTTTCTGTACTCTGGCTAGCTAGTTCAACTTAGCTATTCTGGCTCAAACTCCTCTCCAAGCAGATTAATTCAATCTGGCTTCCCTTAGCTTCTTAGTGAATTGTTCTGCTTGACCTCAAACTAATGCTGGCAATTTGTTCTAATCTTCTGGCTCCTTCTTATTCTCTGGCTTCAACTGCTTCTGCTGACCTGCGCTGAACTCACGAATGAACTCAACTCCACTACACTTCACTGATCCCCAACTGAGTGTACTCTCCACTCACTCAACTAACTGACTGACTTCCTGTGCTGCTATTAAGTAGTTTCTCATGAGAGTTGGGTATATCCTGTCTCTGACTCATTCTGTCAAATCTTTCTCTGATTTGTCACTTTGTCCCTCAATTAGATATAAATATTTTGGATTCAAGAGCATGCATATATATTCTAACCAGATCACACAGACCTAAAACAACTTTGGATGTGATCAGAGCAGTCATTTTGCTGGATTAAAATTCCTGTACAAATTTTACTAAGACCTTTTGAGATGCTGTATTTAGTTCACCATAATATGAGTTGTCCAATGGGAAGGGGCAGCCCCTATAAGTATAAATTATGATGGTAGATAGGTTTGAGGATGCAGCTCATGTTGGTAGAATGTTTGCTTAGCACTGATGAAGCCCTGGGTTTGATTGGCTATATAGTGAGTTTTAGGTTAGCCTGGGCCATGAGAGACTATTTCAGAAAATAAAGTAGATAAAAATAAGTTATGCTGATAGAAATAAAACAGGTGTCAGAACATGGGTAGATCTAGCTTAATATTTATATGACTTGGAAAGTTTAGTATTTAAGAACAGTAATTCAAGAATTTGCAGGATGTGATGATGTATGCCTGTAATTTCTGGTACTTAGATAAGTAAGGCAGGAAAATTATGAGCTTGAGACCAGCCTGGGATATATAGAAAGGCCCCCTGGTTTCAAAAAGGTAAAATAAATACATGTAATTTTAGGAAAGTAGGTGATAGTATTACAGTTATCATAAACATAAAATCCAGACTGTTTGATATCCTTCTGTAGTTATTTCTATATCTTAGCTGTGCATTCCTCTATCACTCCATGTGAAAATGGTTAAGTACTATTTTAACAAGATTTGTGGTTCATCTACAACTTCATCTACAGCTTCTGGTTTTAGTAGTGTTTCTTGGTTCAAGAACTGCAGCCATTTGGTAGCCTATTATTAGTACCTGCTATCTACAGCCAGAGCTGGTCCAGCTATACATGTCTTTTGTGCCATGAGTTCCCCATCTTCTAACACGTCAGTTATTGTTGGGACAAACTGGGCATGAAGCTTGAGTGTTGAGCCCCAAGTAAGGAACAGAGTGATGATGGTTTGTATATCCTTGGATCAGGGAGTGGCACCGTCTGAAGGTGTGGCCTTGTTGGAATAGGTGTGACCTGGTTGGAATGGGTGTGTCACTGTGGGTGTGGGTATAAGATCCTCACCCTAGTTGCCTGGAAGTCAGTCTTCCACTAGCAGCCTTTGGATGAAGACATAGAACTCTCAGCTCCTCCTGTGCCATGCCTGCCTGGATACTGCCATGTTCCCAACCTTGATGATAATGGACTGAACCTCTGAACCTGTAAGCCAGCCCCAATTAAGTGGTTTGTTTTTTTTTTTTTTTTAATGAGACTTGCCTTGGTCATGGTGTCTGTTCACAGCAGTAAAACCCTAACTAAGACAGAAGTTGGTACTGGGAGTGGGGTATTGCTGTGATAGGCCTGACCATGCTTTTATTTGAAAGAATGTGGATTTTGGGACTTTGGATTTGGAAAGCAGTGGAATGCTTTAAATGGGGCTTAATGGGTCATTCTAGTGGAATATAGAAGACTTTGTTGCTGGGAGTGATTTGAACTGTGTTGACCTGGCCCAAGAGATTTCAAAGGAGAAGAATTTCAGAATGTGGCATAAAGACTGTTTTTGTGGTATTTTGGTGAAGAATGTGGCTACTTTTTGCCCTTGTCTGAAAAGTCTGCCTGAGGCTAAGGCTTAGAGACTTGCATTAGTTGCATTGACAAAAGAAGTTTCAAAAAAGCCCAGCAGAGACTTTGTTCTCTGGTTAAGTCTTATGAAGAGAAGTTTGAACAAGCATAGCAAGCTTAGAAAGGAAAAATATAAAATATATGGTTTGAGTACTAAAGGAGTACCAGGAAGTGAAATGGAGCAAAATCTTGTGTTCTAGGAGATAACAGATTAAGGGAGTGGGACCTTGGGGCAAGATTCTACCCAGCTTAATTAGATCCAGGCATGGTGGTACACACCTGTTATCCCATGAGACAGGCATGCTGATCTCTTCATTCAAGGTCAATCTACAGAGCAAGAACCAGGATAGCCAAGCTTAGGCAGTGAAGGATTTAGAAAACATAAAGCTAGTGATAATGTGATAGTACAAAGGAATCATGTTCTAGTTCCTGTAAGCAGCAGAACTCAGCAGCTTCAGCCATGTGGCTCTGGCTCTAGAGTGAAGAATGGGAGGAACCACTGGGAAAATTGATGCTGGTTAGCTGGAGCTAAGGAATTAGCAGTGATTAAGAAGAGACCAGCATTACTGAGGTAAAATCTTCTGGAAATTGTTTTCTGGGAGCACAAAGAAGCTGTGTTCCAGAGATACCCAAGGTTGTACTTCATGCTGCGGCTGGACTTGGTAATGTGTAAGAGTCACTTAGGTGGTACTGCTCATGAAGGAATGAAGGGATCATGGAGAGAAGCTGAGGCTTAGCACTGTGAGAGGCCAGGGAAGGCCATTGGAGAAGGTGAAGCCTCAGCTGTAGTTGATGGCCCAGGACTGAAGGGGTCATGCAAAGGATTTGAGGCTTGGCACCCTGAAGAGAGCCTATGAGAGGCTATTGGTGAAGCCTAGTTGGAGTGGAACACCCCAGTGTATTGGAGATGTCAGTACCATGGGATGATCACCAAGAACAGCAGCCGTAGTGGAGTGGATCAACCTGAGCATAGGGTGCTACAGAGGACAGAGATGGAAAAGTGATGCCAGCTCTTAGGAGGAGTCCAAAAGATCAAGTGGAATCCTAGACACTGAAACAAGAAGCTGTAACATTGAAATTGCCTTGGAGACTCAAAGATGTTAAAGATGCCAGAGCCATGGGATACATGCTGAGGAAAGCTGCTAACAGGGAGTGGAACCAGCCCAGGAGAAAGCAGTTTGTTGCAGTCAAAAAAACATGAAAAAGGAGTGGAGATCTGAAGACCGCTTTGACATCAGCCATGGAGATGCAAAGTTTGGAGTTTGCCCAGCTGGTTTCCTGCCTTGCTTTGGGGATTACAGTTAATTAAGTTGAATGAATCTCAGAAGAGACCTTGAACTTTGGACTTTTAACATTGTTGCGACAGCTATAGACTATGAGGACTTTGAAAGTTGGACTAAATGCATTTTGCATTATGCTATGTTTAAGTATGGCCCCTATAGACTCATGTTTTTGAACAAGTCTATCGGGACCAGGGAGTGGAATGTGATGATTTGTATATCCTTGGATCAGGGCACAATCTGAAGGTGTGGCCTTGTTGGAATAGGTGTGACCTGGTTGGAATGGGTGTGTCACTGTGGGTGTGGGTATAAGATTTTCACCCTAGTTGCCTGGAAGTCAGTCTTCCACTAGCAGCCTTTGGATGAAGACAGAACTCTCAGCTCCTCCTGTGCTATGCCTGCCTGGATACTGCCATGTTCCCACCTTGATGATAATGGACTGAACCTCTGAACCTGTAAGCCAGCCCCAATTAAGTGTTGTTTTTTTTTTTTTTTTTTTAATGAGACTTGCCTTGGTCATGGTGTCTGTTCACAGCAGTAAAACCCTAACTAAGACAAGAGTTAACATTTAAAAAGTGTCTTTAGCTATGGGGTCCTGGATGCTTAACAGGGTATGCCAGTAGAAGATTGTCCTCATGGACCAAGAAGATGTATAAAATACTGCAATCAAATCTCCAGATAAATAGAAATGTTAGAAAAACAAACAAACAAAAATATCAGAAATGAAGAAACAAAGGTAACATGAGAAACAGTAAATGAATCTACTGATAGACTTAAACTCATCTACATCAGAAATTACATTAAAAGTAAACCATAGAATAATAAAATGAGCAGAATAAAAGTAAATACAATGTGTGGCTCTTGAGGTTGCTCAACAAGTAAAATGACTTGCCGTGCAACCTGGCAAATCCCCAGAACTCATGGTGGAAGGGACAACCAATGAAAGTTTCCTTTGACCTTGGATACTTCCAGCATGCCTGCACCCAAATATAACCATACTAGTAAAAATAATAAATACAAAGTAAATGCAATGTAGAACTGTAGATTGGATTCTTGAACAGAATAAGGGTATGGAAAAACTGATTGTTGGGGCCTGGAAGCCCCTGGAATCTCAGCCTCTTGTTCCTTGGGCCATTAACACTCTTCAGTTTGGCGTGTGTATCTGAGCAAATGCCATTTGCATTTTTCATCTTTAAAAACCCTCCCTCCATTTTCCAAGAGTAAATAAGGCTTGAACAGGATTTTTGTCTTGCCTCCTTCCTTCAAGTCTTCTGATCCCAAAATTTGTTGTTGTAGCTCCCTTCGAGAACCCTGTTGTTTAAGTCCTGTAGCAACTGATGACATCCAAATAAAGTCTAGAGTTCAGTTAATATTAATGTACAAATGGTTACTCTTTTGGTTAAAAAAATGTTATATAAGGATGTGAATGAAAATTAAGTGAAGGGCATTAAGGGTTGCTCTAAGGTTTTTTTCACATTTTATAAAAACAATATTATTTCAAATTAAAATGTCTCTTAAAAATATAAATGGATTTCATGTCATAAAGATCATGTAGTATTAGTCTTGACTGGGAATATTCTATTTTTAAAAATATATCTGGATGTGACACACACCTTTAATCCCAGCATTCAGGAGGCAGAAGCAGGCAGATCTCTGGGAGTTCAGGGCCAGCCTGGTTTACATAATGAGTTCCAGGCCAACCAGAGCTACATAATAAAGCAACCCTGTCTAAAAAGAAAGTTAAAAAAATAATAGTATAAAAGGACAGAAAAATACTCAAGCAAGTTTCACTCATGAGAAACACTGTGCTACGAGATAAACATTCATTACATTATTCTTGATTTATTGCACTTTATAAGGTGGTCAGGTTTTTGTTTTTTGTTTTGCTTTATAAATGGGATGTTTATGGTAGTCCTAACTTGAACAGTTCTTGGAATGATTTTTCCAGGCAATTGTTTAATAAATTATTTTCAATTTATATGCCTGCCACTGTTTATTGTTTTTCTGGGGAAGAGCACACATATTGAAGTTAGAGTGTGCCTCTGGCCTGATCTCTCCTTTCATTTTGGGTCCTGGGGATTGAACTCACATGGCCAGGTTTGTGTTGTATTCAGCTTTTCCTACTAAGGATTTTCACTAGTCCATCTCTGTCATATTTTGATTTCCATAAATTTTTAAATTATTTTCTGTCATGGTAACCCAAAATCACTGTTTTTAATGATTTTTGTGTGTGTTGTTGCTCCACAAATCATATATTATTTAACACAATATTGAAATTAGATAAAGCAATGACTGCTCAAATGTTCAAGTCAGTAAAGAATATAATATATCTCACTTTAAGGCTTACATGAAAATCTAGGAATGACTAAGCTTAGTAAGGAAAGCTTACTAAAAAACAGAGATTGGCCCAAAGTGGGGTTATTGTCCAGCTAGGCAAGTTGTAAATGCAAATGAAAATTTGTTGAAGGAAACTGTTACTTCAGAGAACACACTAATAGTGAGAATTGAAACAAGCTTATTTATTATTGATAGAGATAAAGTGGAAGGGTCTATAAAGAATTTTGTATCAGCCATAATACTTATTCTCTCTGACTCTAGTCAGAGTAATCACAGCGTGGTCCTAACTCTTCAGTTCTTGAGGTTTGAGAGAGGTGAAGAAGCAGAGAAGGAAAACGATTGAAGTTAGCAGAGATAGGTTATGGAGGTTTAAGGAAAGAAGCTAGCTAGCCATCTAACTTGATAGTGAAAGGCAAAATAGCCAGGACTTATATAGAAACTGCAGCAAGTTATCCAGGCAATTTGACTAAGATAATAAAGTGGCTGCACTCCATAATAAATTATCAGTGTAGATGAAACTGCCTTAGGTTGTATCCAGGGCTTTCCTCACTAGAGATACAGCAATTCTTGACTACAAAAGAGAGGGAGACTTTCCTGTTAAGGGCTAACATAACTGATGCCTTCTAATTGCTCATCTACTGTTGGAGTCTGTCAAAAGACCCTCACTCACAAAGACCACAGACCACCATCGCTGCAAACCACATGAGGATTTTTATTGATCCAATTCATTGGGGACCCTCCTCTCAGCACGCAGGCCAGAGGAGAGACCCAAAACAAACAAAGAACACACTTTTTATACCTTGAAAGGGGCAGATTTAGGCAACAGGGCTAGCTGGCTTATTCTCATTGGTGTAGCAAGTAACCTTTTCAGGCATTGGCTGGTGACTATTGACTGTTAGGGTGACTAACACTTTGGCCTAGTGACTCACTTTGCCTGCCCTTATGGTGGGTTATTATGATTTGGTCAGCAAAGAAGCAGTACATTTTGAACTTATGGGTCAGCTATAACATTACAGCTATTAATGTTGCAGGAAATTCTAGCAAGGTCAGGGTAGTTTGTGGTCTTCTCAGAATTCAGTGTGGGGCGGGGTAGGGGAATTTCTCTGGGAACTGCTATCTTGTTATGGTTATTTTTCTGAGAACAGCCATTTTATTTTGGCAGCTGCAGACTTAGTCATTTTGACCGCTATGTTTCTGAAAGTCCCTTCAGAGGGGAAGGGGCTAGGTGGTCTTGAACTTATTTTGGATTCTACACTACCATTCTCAAAAAAAAAAAATCAGGATAACAGCACACCTGTCTATAATATGATCCCCCCCCTCTCTCTCTCACACACACACACACATATACACACACACACACACAAACTTGCTGGGGATTGAACTCAGGGTGTCCCATATATACTAAGCTTACATCCTATCACTGAGCTCCACCCCCAGTTTTTACTTCTCAGCAAAAAATTCCTGGTCTTGCCTATAAATGACATATCTTCTCAGTCAAAAGTTTTGTTTGTTTGTTTGTTTTTTGTTTTTCGAGACAGGGTTTCTCTGTGTAGCCCTGACTGTCCTGGAACTCACTCTGTAGACCAGGCTGGCCTCGAACTCAGAAATCCACCTGCCTCTGCCTCCCAAGTGCTGGGATTAAAGGCGTGCGCCACCACGCCCAGCCTTCAGTCAAAAGTTTTGATTGTACTGTACAATAAAGTTGATATTTTCATATCTGTTAACAGTAGCCATTTTGTAGCTTACAAATCAAGAAACAATTTCAACTTTTAAGTAACATTATTGAAGATGAGTGTGGGTCCGCATTCCACCTCAGGATATGGCCACATTGGGAGACAACACGAGGGAGCTTGACTGTGCTTATCCCATGTTGTAGCGGTTGAGTGCCAAGACTAAGCTCCTGGGGTGGAAAAACGCTGTCTGAGATGTGCAAAAGCCGAAACTGGGTTACCAGACACCTGGGGCATCCAGTTGTCCATAGGGTACCGCACAGAAGAGTTGGGAATGAACTATTGGGGGTCCTCAGGCCTGTGACGATGCCAAGGCCATGGTGGTTCTCAGACCCCTGGATATCTAGGTGCCTCTGTGAGTGACAGAAGAGCCAAGAATGGAAGAGGACCTCAAGCCAAGGACAAGCCCAGGTAGGGGGACAGGGGAAGCTCTGGCTTAGCTCAGCAGTGATTGTCCTTAGCTTGTCAGAGGTTATGGCAGGGAGCACAGAAAGGTCTATGGGAGAATTAAGCTGCAGCTCTGTAAGTAAAGACCTTTTCCATGTTCCCCATGGCGGTGGTAGATGAAAGAGACAGTTCTTGGTTCCAAACTGTTTATTGGTTGTTCATCATGGAAAGTGGATGTGAACTAACCTCTCAGGTTGGACAAGAGAGTAAATACCCTTTGCAAGGAGGAATGTTGCAGGGCTGGTGAGATGGCTCAGTGGATAAGAGCACCTGACTGCTCTTCCAATGGTCCGAAGTTCAAATCCCAGCAACCACATGGTGGCTCACATCCACCCGTAATGAGATCTGATGCCCTCTTCTGGTGTGTCGGAAGACAGCTACAGTGTACTTACATTAAATAAATAAATATTTAAATGTTTAAAAAAAGAAAAGGAGGAATGTTGCAGTAAATTTCTTTCCAAATTTGCCCCGGCAATGAAAACAACTCAATTAGTATGAATACATGCTGTGCGCCTAGGTTGGGCAGATCTACTGCTACATTACCATCTTCCACAGCTTATGAGACCCCTTAGAACTTGTGGTTTCTCCAGGCTATGTGCTACTGCTCTGAATTTCTTTGTCTTCCTCCACCTCTACATCCTCTCTCTCTTCTGTTTTCTCCTCCTCTCTCTTCACCTTCCACTGGATCTTCCCTTTTATCTGCCCAATCATCAGCTCTCCTCTATTTTACAAGTTAAGGTGGGAAGAAGGCTTACAGGAAATCACCTGAGTACTGACTCATTCCTTGTTTGAGGCTATTCACATCAAATATAATTAGCCCCAGGGCTATCCAAAACAGAGGAATGTACTGGAAGGGGAGCTTATTGGCTAAACCCTCAGGGCATCTAGGCACCTCATTAACATTGAGAACTCTGGACTGGGCCTACATGACTATGGGACACATTTTTCTTATGTGAGAAGTGTGGCATGTGTTCCAGCCCAGGAATTTGGCAGGGAGTAGGGAGGTGCCTACTGTCTCAGGTGTGTACCCACCAAGTTTCTGGGGTCTCAGACCCACTCTACCTACCAAGCTTCCTGGCCTGGTTTACCATCCCACAGCTCCTCCTTTTGCTTTTATAAAGGAGAGGTGTCGTTGGTGTGACTGTCTCTAATATTGTTTGTAGTGAATTTTTTTTTGTTGTATTTTGTTTTTTGTTTTTCAAGACAGGGTTTCTCTGTAGCCTTGGCTGTCCTGGAACTCTCTGTAGACCAGGCTGGCCTCGAACTCAGAAATCCACCTGCCACTGCCTCCCAAGTGCTGGGATTAAAGGCGTGTGCCACCATGCCCGCCGGCTCTGTAGTGAAAATTTTGGGTGAAGTGGAAGCATCAAAACACAACACACACACACACACACACACCAACTTTTTTTTTTTTTTTTTTTCGAGACAAGGCCTATCTACATAGCCCTAGAAATCTTCAAACTTACTATGTAGACCAAATAGGCCTGGAGCTCAAAGAGATCCATTACCTCTACTTCCTGAGTGCCAGGATAAAAGGCGTGCACCACCCTTTCCTAAAACATCAGTTAACTCCTGAACCAGGCACACACCTGTAATTCCAATGTATGGGAAGCTGAGTCAGAACAATTACAACTTTCAGGCCAGCCTAGGTTACATAAGTTCTATGCCAGCCTGAGCAACTGACTCTGTATTCAAAATTGTTCATAATCTGGGCCTATATGGCCTTTTAGACTTAAATATTAATATATTCATGTTAACTACTATATATTTAGCACAATCATATGCCATAATTATCTTCCATACTACAAATACATGTGGATATGTGTGTATGTATGTATATGTACATACATATAATAAAGATATTATACCCTTCTCATTCTAAAAACCCAAGGCGCAGCCGGACGTGGTGGCACACACCTTTAATCCCAGCACTTGGGAGGAGAGGCAGGCAAATTTCTGAGTTCGAGGCCAGCCTGGTCTACAGAGTGAGTTCCAGGACAGCCAGGACTACACAGAGAAACCCTGTCTCGAAAAATCAAAAATCAAAGCAAAACAAAACAAAAAAACAACAAAAACCCCAAGGCGCAACATTTTCACTACACCATGATATTCATGGTCCCTGCCCTAAATTAGTCATAAACCTGTGTAGTTTTCCTGTAGTGTGTGGGGTGGGGAAGGGTATAGGCAGGGGATTGAGAAGCTATGTGCTGTTATAGGGGAGGAACTATTGTTTTGTGCAATTCAGAACTGCATTTTTACATTTTTACTTATACATGTCTCTGTGGCACAACTATGGAAGTCAGAGAACAACTTGTAAGAATTGTCTTTCTTCCCAACATTTGGGTCTTGGGGATGAATCTCAGATGGTCAGAGTAGATTGAAAGTGCCTTTAGCAAGTAGAGCCATTTTCCCTGAGCAGAAAAGCATTTTTAGTTTGAGCCTCTGTCCTAGGGTTTTACTGCTGTGAGCAGACACCATGACCAATGCAACTCTTATAAGGACAACATTTAATTGGGGCTGGCATACAAGTTCAGATGTCTAATTCATTATCATCAAGGTGGGAACCTGGCAGCATCCAGGCAGGCATGGTGTAGGCAGAGCTGAGAGTTCTACATCTTCATATGAAGGCTGCTAGCAGAATACTGGCAGCTAAATTGAGGATTTAAAGTCCACACCCACAGTGACACACCTACTCCAACAAGGCCACACCTACTCCAACAGAGTCCCACCTTCAAATAGTGCCACTCCCTGGATTGTGCATATTCAAACCATAACAACCTGTCTTAGAGTTTCTATTCCTGGACAAAACATCATGACCAAGAAGCAAGTTGGGGAGGACCGCTGTTCATCACTAAAGGAAGTCAGGACTGGATGGAACTCAAGGAGGTCAAGAAGCAGGAGCATTCCTTGACCTCGCACAGTGCCAAGCTTTAGCTGCTCTTCATGATCCCTTCATGCCTTCAAAACCAGTACTACCTGGGTGACTCTTACACATTACCAAGTCCAGCCACAGCACAAGATACAACCTTGGCTATTTCTGGAACACAGCCTCTTTGTGCTCTCAGAAACCACTTCCCAGAAGATGTCGCCTCAATGGTGCTTCTCTCTTCTTAATCACCACTAATTTCTTAGCTCCAGCTAACCAGCATCAATAGTCCCAGTAATACAAAGGTTTTGCTTTAGTAGTTCTGGTATCTTGTTAATCACAGCTGATTCTTCAACCCCAGCTAACCCAAACCTCAGAATCTTCACAATCAAAATAGCAACACCCCAGGTAAGAGTCTTTAATTTTCCCTCTGAAATTTCACAAGCCAGGTCTCCATCTTCTGAACTTTTCTCAATATTATCTTCCAAGCTCCTACAAAACATCCCACATAGCTCTTAACATCAAATGGATCTTCTAGCACAAAGTTCCAAAGTCCTTCCACAGTCCTCCCCAAAACATGGTCAGGTTGTCACAGGAATACCTCACTCCTGGTATCAATTTGTCTTAGGGTTTCTATTCCTGGACAAAACATCATGGCCAAGAAGCAAGTTGGGGAGGAAATGGTTTATTCAGCTTACACCTCCAAACCGCTGTTCACCACTAAAGGAAGTCAGGACTGGAACTCAAGCAGGTCAAGGAGCAGGAGCCAATGCAGAGGCCATGGAGGGATGTTACTTACTAGCTTGCTTCCCCTGGCTTGCTTAGCCTGCTCTCTTATAGAACCCAAGACTACCAGCCCAGGGATGGCACCACCCACAATGGTCCATCCCCCCCTTTATCACCAATTGAGAAAATGCCCCACAGCTGGACCCATGGAGACATTTCCTCAACTGAAGCTTCTTTCTCTGTGACAACTCCAGCCTATGTCAAGTTGATACACACATCCAGCCAGTACACAGCCTCAATGAAGAAAGTGATTCTTTTGCTCAAAGGGAACAAAGCAAGCTTGTCCTTTAACCCCAGGATAGAGTCACTAGCAGAGAAGGTATGGATTGAGGCAGTAACTACTTAAAGACACCTAAAAATTAGACAACATAGAGAGGAGTTGAAAACAAACATATTATCTGGGTGGACAAGTTACACAGAATGTTCTTAAAAGGTAGGCTTGAGTCCGGTCAGAAAAGCACCGGGGCAGCTGGGGCGCAGGGTCCGCTGACACTCGCCAGCTACCCACAACACCCGCCACAGGATCTTAAGACTTCTGGTGAGTGGAGCACAGCTTCTGCTCCAATCCAAGTGCTCGGGACCTGAGACTGCATTAGTTAGGGAAGCAGAAACCGGCCTGAGTAGGGCCACAGGCCTCATCCGGCCGGATCAGCGCCAGGGTAGCGGGAGTGCAGGGTTGCCTGATACCCGCCAGCTACCCACGACCCCCGCCGCAGGATTTTGGGACTGCTGGTGAGTGGAACACAGCTTCTGCTCCAGTCCAATCACGCGGGACCTGAGACTGCTCTGGTTGGGGAGAGAGAAATCCGGCCTACATAGGGCCACAACCCTCTTCCGGTCAGAAAAGCACTGGGGCAGCTGGGGCGCAGGGTCCGCTGACACTCACCAGCTACCCACAACACCCGCCACAGGATCTTAAGACTTCTGGTGAGTGGAGCACAGCTTCTGCTCCAATCCAAGTGCTCGGGACCTGAGACTGCTTTAGTTAGGGAAGCAGAAACCGGCCTGAGTAGGGCCACAGGCCTCATCCGGCCGGATCAGCGCCGGGGTAGCGGGAGCGCAGGGTTGCCTGACACCCGCCAGCTACCCACGACCCCCGCCGCAGGATTTTGGGACTGCTGGTGAGTGGAACACAGCTTCTGCTCCAATCTTTAAACAGTGACAACGATAACAACTAACCCCAGAGATTACCAGATGGCGAAAGGTAAACGTAATAATCTTACTAACAGAAACCAAGACCACTCACCATCATCAGAACCCAGCACCCCCACTTCGCCCAGTCCAGGGCACCCCAACACACCGGAAAAGCTAGACACGGATTTAAAAGCATATCTCCTGATGATGATAGAGGACTTCAAGAAGGACTTTAATAACACACTTAAAGAAATGCAGGAGAACACTGCTAAACAGGCAGAAGACAATAAAGAGGAAGCACAAAAATCCCTTAAAGAATTGCAGGAGAACACTGCTAAAGAGTTACAAATCCTTAAAGAAAAACAGGATAACATAATCAAACAGGTAGAAGTCCTTACAGAAAAACAGGAAAACACATCCAAACAGATGATGGAAATGAACAAAACCATACTAGACCTAAAAAGGGAAGTAGACACAATAAAGAAAACCCAAAATGAGGCAACACTGGAGATAGAAACCCTAGGAAAGAAATCTGGAACCATAGATACGAGCATCAGCAACAGAATACAAGAGATGGAAGAGAGAATCTCAGGTACAGAAGATTCCATAGAGAACATCGGCACAACAATCAAGGAAAATGTAAAATGCAAAAAGATCCTAACTCAAAACATCCAAGAAATACAGGACACAATGAGAAGACCAAACCTACGGATAATAGGAGTGGATGAGAATGAAGATTTTCAACTCAAAGGACCAGCAAACATCTTCAACAAAATTATAGAAGAAAACTTCCCAAATCTAAAGAAAGAGATGCCCATGAACATACAAGAAGCCTACAGAACTCCAAATAGACTGGACCAGAAAAGAAATACCTCCCGACACATTATAATCAGAACAACAAATGCTCTAAATAAAGATTGAATACTAAAAGCAGTAAGAGAAAAAGGCCAAGTAACATATAAAGGCAAGCCTATCAGAATTACACCAGATTTTTCACCAGAGACTATGAAAGCCAGAAGATCCTGGACGGATGTTATACAGACACTAAAAGAACACAAATTCCAGCCCAGGCTACTATACCCAGCCAAACTCTCAATTACCATAGATGGAGAAACCAAAGTATTCCACGACAAAACCAAATTCACACATTATCTCTCCACGAATCCAGCCCTTCAAAGGATAATAACAGAAAAAAACCAATACAAGGACAGGAACCACGCCCTAGAAACAACAAGAAGGTAATCCCTCAACAAACCTAAAAGAAGACAGCCACAAGAACAAAATGCCAACTTTAACAACAAAAATAACAGGAAACAACCATTACTTTTCCTTAATATCTCTTAATATCAATGGACTCAACTCCCCGATAAAAAGACATAGACTAACAAACTGGCTACACAAACAAGACCCAACATTTTGCTGCTTACAGGAAACTCATCTCAGAGAAAAGGATAGACACTACCTCAGAATGAAAGGCTGGAAAACAATTTTCCAAGCAAATGGCATGAAGAAACAAGCTGGAGTAGCCATTCTAATATCTGATAAGATTGACTTCCAACCCAAAGTCATTAAAAAAGACAGGGAGGGACACTTCATACTCATCAAAGGTAAAATCCTCCAAGAGGAACTATCAATCCTGAATATCTATGCTCCAAATACAAAGGCAGCCACATTCATTAAAGAAACTTTAGTAAAACTCAAAGCACACATTGCACCTCATACAATAATAGTGGGAGACTTCAACACACCACTTTCACCAATGGACAGATCATGGAAACAGAAACTAAACAGGGACACAATGAAACTAACAGAAATTATGAATCAAATGGATCTGGCAGATATCTACAGAACATTCTATCCTAAAACAAAAGGATATACCTTCTTCTCAGCACCTCATGGTACCTTCTCCAAAATTGACCACATAATTGGTCACAAAGCAGGCCTCAACAGATACAAAAATATTGAAATTGTCCCATGCATCCTATCAGATCACCATGGACTAAGGCTGATCTTCAATAACAAAATAAATAATAGAAAGCCAACCTTCACGTGGAAACTGAACAACACTCTTCTCAATGATACCTTGGTCAAGGAAGGAATAAAGAAAGAAATTAAGGACTTTTTAGAGTTCAATGAAAATGAAGCCACAACATACCCAAACTTATGGGACGCAATGAAAGCATTTCTAAGAGGAAAACTCATAGCTCTGAGTGCCTCCAAAAGGAAACTAGAGAGAGCACACATTAGCAGCTTGACAACACACCTAAAAGCACTAGAACAAAAGGAAGCAAATTCACCCAAGAGGAGTAGACGGCAGGAAATAATCAAACTCAGGGGTGAAATCAACCAAGTGGAAACAAGAAAAACTATTCAAAGAATCAACCAATCAAGGAGCTGGTTCTTTGAGAAAATCAACAAGATAGATAAACCCTTAGCCAGACTCATTAGAGGGCACAGGGAAATCATCCTAATTAACAAAATCAGAAATGAAAAAGGAGACATAACAACAGATCCTGAAGACATCCATAACACCATCAGATCCTTCTACCAAAGGCTATACTCAACAAAACTGGAGAACCTGGATGAAATGGAGAAGTTCCTAGACAGATACCAGGTACCAAAGTTGAATCAAGATCAGGTTAATGATCTAAACAGCCCTATATCCCCCAAAGAAATAGAAGCAGTCATTAATAGTCTCCCAACTAAAAAAAGCCCAGGACCAGATGGGTTTAGTGCAGAGTTCTATCAGACCTTCAAAGAAGATCTAATCCCAGTTCTTCACAAACTATTCCACAAAATAGAAACAGAAGGTACTCTACCCAACTCATTCTATGAAGCCACAATTACTCTGATACCTAAACCACAAAAAGACCCAACAAAGATAGAAAACTTCAGACCAATATCCCTTATGAATATTGATGCAAAAATCCTCAATAAAGTTCTTGCTAACCGAATCCAAGAACACATCAAAACAATCATCCATCCTGACCAAGTAGGTTTCATCCCAGGGATGCAGGGATGGTTCAATATACGGAAATCCATCAACGTAATCCAGTACATAAACAAACTCAAAGACAAAAACCACATGGTCATCTCGTTAGATGCGGAAAAAGCATTTGACAAGATCCAACACCCATTCATGATAAAAGTCTTGGAAAGATCAGGAATTCAAGGCCCATACCTAAACATGATAAAAGCAATCTACAGCAAACCAGTAGCCAACATCAAAGTAAATGGTGAGAAGCTTGAAGCAATCCCTCTAAAATCAGGGACTAGACAAGGCTGTCCACTTTCTCCATACCTATTCAACATTGTACTTGAAGTCCTAGCCAGAGCAATTCGACAACAAAAGGAGATCAAAGGGATACAAATTGGAAAAGATGAAGTCAAAATATCACTCTTTGCAGATGATATGATAGTATATATAAGTGACCCTAAAAATTCCACCAGAGAACTCCTAAGCCTGATAAACAGCTTCGGTGAAGTAGCTGGATATAAAATTAACTCAAACAAATCAATGGCCTTTCTCTACACAAAGAATAAACAGGCTGAGAAAGAAATTAGGGAAACAACACCCTTCTCAATAGTCACAAATAATATAAAATATCTTGGCGTGACTCTAACTAAGGAAGTGAAAGATCTGTATAATAAAAACTTCAAGTCTCTGAAGAAAGAAATTCTAGAAGATCTCAGAAGATGGAAAGATCTCCCATGCTCATGGATTGGCAGGATCAACATTGTAAAAATGGCTATCTTGCCAAAAGCAATCTACAGATTCAATGCAATCCCCATCAAAATTCCAAATCAATTCTTCAACGAATTAGAAAGTGCAATCTGCAAATTCATCTGGAATAACAAAAAACCTAGGATAGCAAAAACTCTTCTCAAGGATAAAAGAACCTCTGGTGGAATCACCATGCGGGACCTAAAGCTCTACTACAGAGCAATTGTGATAAAAACTGCATGGTACTGGTATAGTGACAGACAAATAGACCAATGGAATAGAATTGAAGACCCAGAAATGAACCCACACACCTACGGTCACTTGATCTTGGACAAGGGAGCTAAAAACATCCAGTGGAAGAAAGACAGCATTTTCAACAAATGGTGCTGGCACAACTGGTTGTTAACATGTAAAAGAATGCGAATCGATCCATTCCTATCTCCTTGTACTAAGGTCAAGTCTAAGTGGATCAAGGAACTTCACATAAAACCAGAGACACTGAAACTTATAGAGGAGAAAGTGGGGAAAAGCCTTGAAGATATGGGCACAGGGGAAAAATTCCTGAATAGAACAGTAATGGCTTGTGCTGTAAGATCGAGAATTGACAAGTGGGACCTCATGAAACTACAAAGCTTCTGCAAGGCTAAAGACACCATCAATAAGACAAAAAAAACACCAACAGATTGGGAAAGGATCTTCACCTATCCTAAATCAGATAAGGGACTAATATCCAATATATATAAAGAACTCAAGAAGGTGGACTCCAGAAAGTCAAATAACCCCATTAAAAAATGGGGCTCAGAACTGAACAAAGAATTCTCACCTGAGGAATACCAAATGGCAGAGAAACACCTGAAAAAATGTTCAACATCCTTAATCATCAGGGAAATGCAAATCAAAACAACCCTGAGATTCCACCTAACACCAGTCAGAATGGCTAAGATCAAAAATTCAGGTGACAGCAGATGCTGGCGAGGATGTGGAGAAAGAGGAACACTCCTCCATTGTTGGTGGGATTGCAAGCTTGTACAACCACTCTGGAAATCAGTCTGGCGGTTCCTCAGAAAATTGGACATAGTACTACCGGAGGATCCAGCAATACCTCTCCTGGGCATATATCCAGAAGATGTCCCAACCGGTAAAAAGGACACATGCTCCACTATGTTCATAGCAGCCCTATTTATAATAGCCAGAAGCTGGAAAGAACCCAGATGTCCCTCAACAGAGAAATGGATACAGAAATTATGGTACATTTACACAATGGAGTACTACTCAGCTAATAAAAAGAATGAATTTATGAAATTCCTAGCCAAATGGATGGACCTGGAGGGCATCATCTTGAGTGAAGTAACACAATCACAAAAGAACTCACACAATATGTATTCACTGATAAGTGGATATTAGCCCAAAACTTAGGATACCCAAGATATAAGATACAATTTGATAAACGCATGAAACTCAAGAAGAATGAAGACCAAAGTGTGGACACTGTGCACCTTCTTAGAATTGGGAACAAAACACCCAGGGAAGGAGTTACAGAGACAAAGTTCATAGCTGTGATGAAAGGATGGACCATTTAGAGACTGCTGTATCCAGGGATCCATCCCATAATCAGCTTCTAAACGCTGACACCATTGCATACACTAGCAAGATTTTGCTGAAAGGACCCAAATATAGCTGTCTCTTGTGAGACGATGCCGGGGCCTAGCAAACACAGGAGTGGATGTTCACAGTCAGCTATTGGATGTATCACAGGGCTCCCAATGGAGAAGCTAGAGAAAGTACCCAAGGAGCTAAAGGGATCTGCAACCCTATTGTTGGAACAACATGATGTACTAACCAGAACCCCGGAGCTCTTGTCTCTAGCTGCATATGTATTGAAAGATGGCCTAGTCGGCCATCAATGGAAAGAGAGGCCCATTGGACTTGCAAACTTTATATGCCCCAATATAGGGGAATGCCAGGGCCAAAAGAATGGGAATGGGTGGGTAGGGAAGTGGGGGGCGCTATGGGGGACTTTTGGGATAGCATTGGAAATGTAATTGAGGAAAATATGTAATAAAAATATTAAAAATAAAAAAAAAAGCTGATTACAACAGTGCTGTTATATATCACAGAGCATACACACACACACACACACACACACACACACACACACATATATATATATATATATATATATATATAATGTGCATGTGATCTCTGACAAACATATTTCTGGGGCCATAAGCAAAAGGCCTAGCATTTACTGTTAGATAAACTTTCAGGAGAATTTAGCCTTGTAATAGTAGAGCCAGATCTTTCCCTGGGAAATTTTTCTTTTTTATATTCTGTAAATCAGACAGAATCATTTTGTATAAATAAGAAGAATGCTTTAGAGTTTCTATGACATGGTAGGTTGTATTCATAATAATAAACTCAAAATTGTATGTTAAAATTAGATTTATCCTACAAATAATGCATCATCCTGGTGCCGAAATTGATGAAAAGGATCAAGAATTTTACCAAATATTTGGTTGCTTTTGAGCTACAATATACTTATTGACTTGTATAGTAGGCATAGATCCACTCATACAAATCTGTTAGTCAATTTTTCTAGATTTGGTTTATTGCTTGTATTATGTTAATTGGGGTCCCAAAATTACACAGGATTTTGCACATCTGCATGTCAGATCCTGAGGATCCCTGTCCTCGGTTGTCTTTGATTGGCAAATAAAGTTGACAGTGGCTAATGCCTGAGTGGGAAGACAGAGATCAGATTTGAGATATCTTGGGCAAGATATCAAAGGGAAGAAGAAGGATTTAATACCACCATGCTGGGGAATCAGGAGAATCAGGCTTGAGAGCTGCAGAAGAGAAAGCATACAATCATGTAAGAGCCAGGGCAAGAGCAGCTCCAGTGCCTCCCACTCCTGTCCTCCCATATGGGTCTAGGGTAGCAAAGATGGAATATAGATTTTAATAAGTAAAAATTCAGGAGTATAGGAGGGGAAGTGTTAGCAATGTAGAAGTTTGGGAGTGGCTCAACCATTGTGTTGTTTAAGGCATACTAAAATATAAGGCTGTGTGTGTGTGTGTGTGTGTGTGTGTCTATGTGTGTGTGTGTGTTTCATTTAAGAATCTAAACATTGCGGTGGTAGTGAGGAACTCAAGTTGCTGGGGATATTAGACTAGATTAATCAACTATGGAGCAATTCAGGATCACTGTATATGAAGAGCATACCACAATTGTAAATTTATTAACTAATTTTATAAATATTAAAAAATCTCATAAAAAAAAAGGTAGGCTTGAACTTGAAGCCTTTGAAAACATAAAAATGCTTGAAGTAAGGGCAGTCATCCTAGTCCAACTCTATAAGAAGATTGTGTTCCTAGAATGGGCAAAATCAAACAAGTAACATTTTCTCAGAATTTCTTTTTAAAAATGGCTATTTCTGTTTAATAAGAGAAGTTTTGCCTGTATTTCCATTTTATTTCTCTTACAAGTGCTCCAGATTTTTCCCTTGCATCTGTGGCATGAAACTTACTGTCATATTTAGCTATGGTGGCATCTTTTTCCTCTATCATCTTATTCTTTCTCCTTTTCTGTAATTGCATGTTGATCAGTTTTCCTATTGCTGAGACTAGAAATTTCCAGGCTAAATTATAGTTCCATTTTCCTAAGAAGAAATGGTTTTAAAGAAGTCTTTTTAAAAAGAGACAGCTGGCCAGCCCCACCATCTTCTACCTGATCCCCCCCGGAGGCCGCCAAGAGCCCTAGAGTACTCTCCACACTGCAGGACCTTGGGATCACCTCAGGATCACAGGTGAGTGGTATGCAACATCAGCTCCAAAGATTTGAGGAGGGTCTTGTGCCAGCAGGAACAGGGACAAAGGAACCCCTCCCGACCAGAGGCTGGGATTCTTTCCAGTTGGGGCCAGCCCTGCCATCTTCCACATGAACCCAACTGAAGGCGTCAAGGGCCTCAGATGACTCTCCACGCTACAGGACCCCTAGCACACTCAGGACCTCATGATCACTGAAGAGCATGTGGGCGACAGAAGCAACAGAGTTTCTTGGACAAGGTCTTGTCAGGCCTTCATCCTCAGCCAGGAGTAGGAGCTGAGACCCAGACCCCTGGGCACATTCCTTGCCAGAGGAGAGTCGGCTTACAGGGAGAGCTCTGACTCCAGGACTCAGGAGGTGGATCAGAGCTCCAGACTTCTGGACACCTGCCCTGCAAGAGGAGAGCTTGCCTGCAGAGAGTGCTCTGACCACTGGGACTCAGGTGAGAGCTGGACTCCCAGGAGTGCTGACAGAGGCTAACAGAATCACAAAGGGATCAAGCTCCAGCACGAGATAGCTTCAACATTAACACCAGAGATTACCAGATAGCGAAAGACAAATGTAAGAATCTTACTAACAGAAACCAAGAACACTGGTCATCATCAGAATCCAGTCTGCCCACCACAGCGAGTCGTGGATACCCCAACACACCCGAAAAACAAGACTCAGATTTCAAATCATATCTCATGATGGTGGTAGAAAGATTTTAAGAAGGGCATTAATAACTCACTTAAAGAAATACAGGAGAACACTGCTAAACAGGTAGAAGCCCTTAGAGAGGAAACACAGAAATCCCTCAAGGAATTACAGGAAAACACTGCTAAAAAGATAGAAGACCTTAAAGAAGAAACACAAAAATCCCTTAAAGAACTACAAGCAAACACTGCTAAACAGGTAGAAGTCCTTAAAGAAGAAACACAAAAATCCCTTAAAGAATTACAGGAAAACAACCAAACAGGCGATGGAATTGAACAAAACCATCCAAGATCTAAAAAGGGAAGTAGAAACAATGAAGAAAACACAAAGGGAGACAACTCTGGAGATAGAAACCCTAGGAAAGAAAGCAGGAACCAGATGTGAGCATCAGCAACAGAATAAAAGAGATGGAAGACAGAATCTCAGGTGCCGAAGATTACACAGGAAACATAGACAGAACAATCAACGAAACTGCAAAATTCAAAAAGATCCTAACTCAAATCATCCAGGAAATCAAGGACACAATGAGAAGATCAAACCTACGGATAATAGGAGTAGATGAGAATGAAGATTTTCAACTTAAAGGGCCAGCAAATATCTTCAACAAAATTATAGAAAACTTCCCAAACCTAAAGAAAGAGATAACCAGGAACATACAAGAAGCCTACAGAACTCCAAATAAACTGGACCAGAAAAGAAATTCCTCCTGACACATAATAATCAGAACAACAAATGCACTAAAAAAGACAGTAAAATAAAAGATGTAAGGGAAAAAGGTCAAGTAACATATAAAGGCAGGCCTATTAGAATGACTCCAGACTTCTCACCAGAGACTATGAAAGCCAGAAGAGCCTGGACAGATGTTATACAGACCCTAAGAGAACACAAATGCCAGCCCAGGATACTATACCCAGTGAAACTCATAATTACCATAAATGGAGAAACCAAAGTATTCCATGACAAAACAAAATTCACACAATATCTTTCCACAAATCCAGCCCTTCAAAGGATAATAAAGAGAAAACTCTAACACAAAGATGGAAACTACATGCTAGAAAAAGCAAGAAAGTAATTCTTCAACAAACCTAAAAGAAGACAGCCACAAGAACAGATTCCCAACTTTAACAACAAAAATAACAGGGAGCAACAATTACTTTTCTTTAATTTCTCTTAACATCAATGGACTCAATTCCCCAATAAAAAGACATAGACTGGCTGCACAATACTAATACCAATACTAATAGACTGGCTACACAAACAGGACCTAACATTTTGCTGCTTGCAGGAAACCCACCTCAGGGATAAAGACAGACACTACCTCAGATTAGAAGGCTAGAAAACAGTTTTCCAAGCAAATGGTCTGAAGAAACAAGCTGGAGTAGCCATTCTAATATTGAATAAAATCGACTTCCAACCCAAATTATCAAAAAAGACATAGAGGGGCACTTCATACACATCAAAGGTAAAATCCTTCAAGAGGAACTCTCAATTCTAAATATCTATGCTCCAAAAGCAAGGGCAGCCACATTCACTAAAGAAACTTTAGTAAAGCTCAAAAGACATATTGCACCCCACACAAGTGGGGAGACTTCAACACCCCACTCTCACCACTGGACAGATCCTGGAAACAAACTAAACAGAGACACATGGACACTAACAGAAGTTATGAAACAAATGGATTTAACAGATATCTACAGAACATTTTATCCTAAAACAAAAGAATATATCTTCTTCTCAGTACCTCATGGTACCTCCTCCTAAATTGACTGTATAATCGGTCAAAAAACAGGCCTCAACAGATACAAAAATATTGAAATTGTCCTATGCATCCTATCAGATCACCCCGGACTAAGGCTGGTTTTCAATAACAGCATAAATAATAGAAAGCCAACATTCATGTGGAAGCTGAACAACACTCTACTCAATAAAACCTTGGTCAAGGAAAAAATAAAGAAAGAAATTAAAGACTTTTTAGAGTTTAATGAAAATGAAGCCACAACATACCCAAACTTATGGGACACAATGAACGCAGTCCTGAGAGGAAAACTCATAGCCCTGAGTGCCTCCAAAAAGAAAGTAGAGAGAGCACTAGCAGACTGACAACACACCTAGAAGCTCTAGAACGAAAGGAAGCAAATTCACCCAAGAGGAGTAGATGGCAGGAAATAATCAAAGTTAGAGCTGAAACCATCCAAGTAGAAACAAAAAGAACTATTCAAAGAATCAACCAAATCCAGAGCTGGTTCTCTGAAAAAAATCAACAAGATAGATAAACCCTTAGCCAGACTAACTAGAGGGCACAGGGACAGTATCCTAATTAACAAAATCAGAAATGAAAAAGGAGACATAACAACAGAACCTGAGGAAGTCCAAAACATCATCACATCCTACTACAAAGGGCTATAGTCAACAAAACTGGAAAACCTGGATGAAAAGGACAATTTCCTAGACAGATATCAGGTATCAAAGTTAAATCAGGATCAGATTAAAGATCTTAACAGTCCCATTTCCCCTAAAGAAATAGAAGCAGCCATTAAAAGTCTCCCAACCAAAAAAATCCCAGGACCACCTGGGTTTAGTAGAGAGTTCTATCAGACCTACAAAGACGACCTAATTCCAACTCTCCTCAAACTATTCCACAAAATAGAAACAGAAGGTACTCTACCCAATTCATTCTATGAAGCTATCCTGAGCTTTTGTTCCCGCCGGCAGAAACACACTCAGGACAACCGGAATCTTCTGCAGCAAAGCTTTATTGCTTACTTCTCAGGAAGTCCCCGACCCCAGAAAATGGAGTTGCTTATATAGCCCGCAGCATGACGTTTCAGCACCTGATGTGGCATGACAGCTCCTGATTCGTTGCTCGCCCATCACCCCATTACTACGCCCCGAGAATGGGCAGTGACTAGGAGTGAGTTCACTCTCGCACTTGCGTACAAGGCTTGTTTACTAGTTAGGCACAGCGGAGGCCAGCGCCATCTTATAATGGTGATTGCTCACAGTACGCATGGCTCTCCACAGCGATTGCTCGCGGCATGGCTTTCCACATCTCCCCCTTTTTATTTTATTAAATTGAGGCTGGACTAGGTCTGTGTAATTATGCCCATCCACTGTGGCTTCTGTCTTAGGTCGTTCCTCCAATGTCACAGCCTTTCCTGTCATAGGGTAACATTATCGCCACCGGGCCCCATGTCTTAGGTTGATCTGTGCATGAGGAAAGTTGCCCATCCCTGGATACCACAGTGCTATGTGACAGTAACTACTAAATGACCTAGGGCGAACTCTACAAAAGAGGCCAGCCACCAATGCCACCTAATTCTTGAGCATAGATAGCCAGATTTTGGGGGAGGCCCCTTGCTCAATGGCAGCAAGTGCTTGAGGTATCACAACCTTGTCATTTGTTTGTTGGGTTCTGAGCTTGCAAACCAACCAGAGCATGAACACAAGTCCACAGCAGGTGGCAACTCCAAATAAACCCACCCCCACCCATTCCTTAAAATAAGAAAATGCAGGTGAAATCCAGGAGGAGAGGCCCTCTGTCAATGACAGGTCTACTCGCGTTGAGTTGATCTTTAAAACTGCCACCCTCAGGGCCTCAAGAGTCTCATCGAATCCCTCGGACCAATTTCCTGCAAGATACAAGGAAAGCTGTCTAGACAGATTAGCTGCATAAGTAAAATTTTCATATTGGACACTGGTAATACAGAGAGCTTCCAGTTTTCTTTCACAACCCAACTGGGCCATCTGGTATAGAACGCCTATCTGTTCCTCTGCCAGGTCAAGGCGCTGATTCAAAATCATCAGCCCTCCCTTTAACTTGGTACTAGCAGAAGTTTGGACAGTGATGGCATCAGCCAGATCTGCTGAAAGCTGATTTAATTTTTGTGCCTGATTGAATCGTACTAGCCATAGTGTACCCTGCAGCTGTAGCAGCAGCTGCACTGGCTTACATTGCTATGATCATGGCAGCAGTAATGCCAAAATCTCTCTTTTGTTGAAACAGAGATAAGGTGGAGGGTGTTTCCACCGGAAAAGGGATCTAACGTGGGATCCGTGCCACCATGGCACGGGTGTTCTTTCTTACATCCCAGCATTGAGAAATCCAACAAGAATCAATGGAACAGACTTCAAATGAATTATTTGAAAGAATAAACAAGAAAGGGGGGGTAAACACAGACTGGGGTAGGTGGATAATTAATCTGGTTTACCAAAGTTTTATTGAACCCAGTGATCTCTACACTGGTATTAGTATATCCATAAGAGTCCTGGGAGGCAGCATGTATTCCCCAATACTGAGCAAATCTTGAGATGCCAGTAAAAGAAGCCTTTCCAACTTCTCCTCCCTGGATAAAGATCAAAGGATTGAGTTCTGTACAACTGCCATTGACTCCACAAAGCACCCACTTGTAAAAGGGATGCATTCTAAAGTCCTGTATGAAAAGTCCCTTTTTCATAACAAATTCCTTCTCTGGGTCATCTATCATGTTGGGATAAAAGGAAAAGGTTTTACTCTGATCTGCCCAATGAGTGATGGAGGATTGACAATCAGACCAAGGCAGTATCAGACCTTCATCTTCCAAGCTACAATGAGGGGCTATTTTTGGTTGATGGGGACGTTCTTTGTCTGAAAAGTTAGGTGGTAGAAATGTATCATTAACCCAAATTGCCTCCTGCCAGAAGGTCTAATTTGTAAAGGTTATATCTACATTGGAAGTATCTTGGGTTGTGCTTACCCAACCTCCTCAGTGCTCATTAAACATCCCCAAGGCTCGGGCTATGAGGTTGATACATTTTCCTGGTCCATTAATTTGAAAACATAAAGAACCCTGTTCTAATAAAGAGCGATTTTCTCCTAATGGTGCTCGGGTGGGATCATAGGGTAGATATGGTAAATCTAATGTTTTATTAGTAGTAAAGAATTTTGGAAAAACTATAGCATCATGGCGAACTGGCATTGGTTTAGGGAAAGTCGAGAGAATGGCCCATCTCTGTTCGCCCTTCATACTAGGAACCTGAGACAAGTTCAGCATTGTCAGGATCAGGAGCAGTCCTCGGGAGGTCGGCATCTTCTGCACCATCCTTGATTACTATCTTGCAGGTGAGTCGTTCCGGCAGCCAAAATAGGTTGTCTTCACTCTGTGGAAAAAACACAGACAGCTCCCCTGGATCTTATCAAAATAGGATCTGGGCCTTTCCACAGACCAGTTAAGACATCCTTCCATTTGACCATTTCTTTTGGTCTATCAGGGTTTGAGCTATGTCGATCGGCTGCAGAGCGACCTTGCTCCTCAAGATTCAAAAAATTAAGTGTAAAGAGTGCCATAGATACAGCTACTCTTGGCACTGAGGGCAGAGTCTCATCAACTCTACCTTTTTGTTTTATAAGATAAGACTTGAGTGTACGATGGGCACGTTCCACAACGCCTTGTCTTTGAGGATTATAAGGAAGGCCAGTCAAGTGAGTGACAAAATTGCTGAAATTTAGTAGAGGTATATGCTGGCCCATTATCAGTTTTAAGAATTGTGGGCTTGCCCCAAGCACTCCACGCTTCTAAACAGTGCTGTATGACATGAGAGGCTTTCTGACCTGTTAAAGGTGTAGCAAACATAACACCAGAGCAGGTGTCAATGGAAACATGTAAATATTGATTTCTTCCAAAGGAGGAAATATATGTAACATCCATTTGCCAGACCTGTAATGGCCTGATGCCTCGGGGGTTTATCCCTACATGAAGAGTAGGCAGAAATTGACAAGTTTTTACATTGGGTGACAATGTCACGAGCTTACTTCCTGGTTAAAGTGAAACGGCGGCATAATGTTTCAGCCATCACGTGGAAGCGTTTATGAAACTCCCTTGCAGCCTCTGCCTGCGAGGACAGAGCAGCAGCCACGATTTTAGTGGCTTTGTCTGCCAAGTCATTTCCATGAGACATGGGGCCAGGAAGGCCAGAATGAGCCCTGACATGAGTAATATACACAAGATGTCTTCTATGTAACAGGGCTGACTGAATTTGCTGAAAAATGTGAGCAAGCTTGCTAAAGGGTCTAATTAAGCCAGCAACTTCAAGCATATTAACTGCATTGACCACATACAAGGAATCAGATACAATATTGAGAGGTCCCGGAAAAGTTTCAAGGACCTCTAGAACTACCAAACACTCTACAACCTGGGGTGATGTCTCATTATATTGTTTAGATGTTACTTGGCCATTTACAACATATGCACCTATAACAGATTTGGATCCATCTGTATATACTACTAACCCATCCAGAAGTGGGTGTTTCGCTGTTATTACTGGAAACACTATGGCTTGGCTTAAGGCAAATTGTAAAATTGGATGTTTTTGATAATGATTATCAATTTGTCCTGAATAAGAGGCAAACAAGACTGCCCAATCGTTAGTTGTTGCTGCCAGGGTTTGAACTTGAGCAGAAGTATAAGGCACAATTAGCATATGAGGTTCTTTCCCAAAATGATTAATGGCTGCTTTTATCCCCTGAAGTGCAAGTTGAGCAACTGCATTAGGATAGCACTCAATGATTTTTGCAGGGGAAGCATTAGGGTGGACCCACAATAAGGGTACATTTTGCCATAAGACTGCTGTTGGTAGCTGTGCAGTTTTTAATATGCACAATTCAAATGACTTTGTCTCGTCAATGCATTGTAATTGAGCATCTTGTAAGGCTTTTTCTATCGTTTGTAAAGCTTGACATGCAGCTGGGGGAAGTGCTCTGTGGGAGGAGATGTGGGTATCTCCCTCTAATATGTCAAATAAGGGCTTTAATTCTGCTGATGGAATTTTCAAAAATGGTCTTAGCCAATTAATATCTCCTAGCAATTTTTGGAAATCATTCAAGGTATGTAGTTGATCTTTGCGAATCTCTAATTTTTGAGGATCAATTTTGAGCTACTGACAGCTAGTGCCTTGAACTCATCTAATGGCGGATAGAGGCTCCTTTCCTTATGTGCCTCTCCAGTTCTTTCTCTTTTCTTCTCTCCCTTTCCATCCCTTTTTCTAATCTCACCCAAGGCATTCTTTCCTTTATATCTCTTTTCCTCAGGCTCAAGGCCTGTGGAAAGGCCTATGTTCTTCAGTGCACCTTGTTTCGTCCCAACTTTCACTCTCTGTCCCCACTCTGCCTCTGATAGACTGTCTTGAATTTCGTCCAAAATTTTCTGCCCTGCCTCTACCATTTGCTGACAATCCTCGTCTGTTAAGCACGATCTCACCAATTTCCACAAGGGCATGATCCCGGCTTTAAGTTTGCCATTCTGCTGTTCCCTAACTAGATCTCCATTCAGTTTGTCCCATGAGGCGGCAGTTAACAACCCTGAGCAAGCATACAATGGTGCCACACGGTCTATCTCCCTGAGCAATCCCTCTATAGTCTTAGTGGCGATTTTCAGGCCACACTGCTTCAGGACCGACCTTAACGCCACTACTACAGAGTGAGAAATTCCCATATTGCCGCTGTCCAGTCCTGACCGCGACTGAAACTGGTTGCTGTCCAGGCGCTGTCCAGTCCTGACCGCGATTGAAACTGGTCACTGTCCAGGCGCTGTCCAGGCCTGACCGCGACTGGGAACCAGTCAGCAGTTCCAGAGGTGGAAGCAAAACGAAACCGAAAGGGAAAGTGCAATCGTCGTGCAAACAATCAAAAGGGCATCTAACTCTGGAGAAATTTCAAGACTGCATGTACCTTGCAGAGTTGTAATGTCCCGCAGTTCTGGTTCCACCCCGCAAACGGGGGATCTCCCTTGCGCCAGCATAATGGTATAAAGTTCCCAGGTTTCGGCACCACTTATCCCGAGCTTTTATTCACGCTGGCAGAAACATACTCAGGACAACCGGAATCTTCTGCAGCAAAGCTTTATTGCTTACTTCTCAGGAAGACCCCAGAAAATGGGGTCGCTTATATAGCCCACAGCATGACGTTTCAGCACCTGATGTGGCGTGACAGCTCCTGATTCGTTGCTCGCCCATCACCCCATTACTAAGCCCCAAGAATAGGCAGTGACTAGGAGTGAGTTCACTCTTGCACCTGCTTACAAGGCTTGTTTACTAGTTAGGCACAGCGGAGGCCAGCGCCATCTTATAATGGCAATTGCTCGCGGCACGCATGGCTCTCCACAGCGATTGCTCACGGCATGGCTCTCCACATGAAGCCACAATTATTCTGATACCTAAGCCACACAAAGATCTGACAAAGAAAGAAAACTTCAGATCAATTTCTCTTATGAATATCGATGCAAAAATACTCAATAAAATCCTTGCAAACCGAATCCAAGAACACATCAAAATGATCATCCATCATGACCAAGTAGGCTTCATTCCAGGGATGCAGGGATGGTTTAATATACAGAAATCTATCAATGTAATCCACTATATAAACAAACTCAAAGACAAAAATCTCATTAGATGCTGAGAAAGCATTTGACAAAATTCAACACCTCTCCATGATAAAAGTCATGGAAAGATCAGGCATTCATGGCCCATACCTAAACATGATAAAAGCAATATACAGCAAACCAGTAGCCAACATCAAACTAAATGGAGAAAAACTTGAAGCAATCCCACTAAAATCAGTGACTAGACAAGGCTGCCCACTTTCTCCCTACCCATTCAATATAGTACTTGAAGTCCTAGCCAGAGAATTTAGACAACAAAAGGAGATCAAGGGGCTACATATTGGAAAGGAAGAAGTCAATATATCACTATTTGCAGATAATATGATAGTATATATAAGTGACCCTAAAAATTCCACCAGAGAACTCCTAACCTGATAAACAGCTTCAGTGAAGTAGCTGGATATAAAATTAACTCATACAAATCAGTGGTAGTAGTTTTTCTCTACACAGAGGATAAACAGGATGAGAAAGAAATTAGGGAAACAATACCTTTCACAACAGTCACAAATAATATAAAATACCTTGGTGTGACTCTAACTAAGGAAGTGAAAGATCTGTATGACAAGAACTTCAAGTCTCTGAAGAAAGAAATTGAAGAATATTTCAGAAGATGGAAAGATCTCCCATGCTCATGAATTGGCAGGATTAATATAATAAAAATGGCTATCCTGCCGAAAGCAATCTACAGATTCAATGCAATCCCCATCAAAATTCCAACTCAATTCTTCAATGAATTAGAAAGGGCAATTTGCAAATTTATCTGGAATAACAGAAAACCTAGAATAGCAAAAACTATTCTCAACAATAAAAGAATCTCGGGTGGAATCACCATGCCTGACCTCAAGCTGTAATACAGAGCAATCATGATAAAAACTGCATGGTACTGGTACAGCAACAGGCAGGTAGATCAATGGAATAGAATTGAAGACCCAGAAATGAACCCACACACCTATGGTCACCTGATCATTGATCAAGGAGCTAAAACCATCCAGTGGAAAAAAGGACAGCATTTTCAACAAATAGTGCTGGCACAACTGGTGGTTATTATGTGGAAGAATGCTAATTTGTCCATTCTTATCTCCTTGTACAAAGCTCAAGTCTAAGTGAATCAAAGACCTCCACATAAAACCAGAGACACTGAAATTTATAGAGAAGAAAGTGGGGGAAAGCCTCAAAAATAATGGGCACAGGGGAAAAGTTCCAGAACAGAACAGCAATAGCTTGTGCTGTATGATCAAGAATCGACAATTTACAAAGCTTCTGTAAGGCAAAAGATACTGTCAATAAGCCAAAAAGGCCACCAACAGGTTGGGAAAGGATTTTTACCAATCCTAAATCTGATAGGGGACTAATATCTAATATATACAAAGAGCTCAAGAAGCTGGACTCCAGAAAAATCAAATAACCCCATTAAAATTGGGGTACAGAGCTAAACAAAGAATTCTCAACTGAGGAATACCAAAGAGCTGAGAAGCACTTGAAAAAATGTTCAACATCCTTAATCATTGTCTTAGTCAGGGTTTCTATTCCTGCACAAACATCATGATCAAGAAGCAAGTTGGGGAGGAAAGGGTTTATTCGGCTTACACTTCCATACTGCTGTTCATCACCAAAGGAAGTCAGGACTGGAACTCAAGCAGGTCAGAAAGCAGGAGCTGATGCAGAGGCCATGGAGGGATGTTCCTTATGGCTTGCCTCCTCTGGCTTGCTCAGCCTGCTCTCTTATAGAACCCAAGACTACCAACCCAGAGATAGCACCACCCACAAGGGGACCTCCCCCCTTGATCACTAATTGAGAAAATGCCTTACAGTTGGATCTCATGGAGGCATTTCCTCAAGTGAAGCTCCTTTCTCTGTGATAACTCAAGATGTGTCAAGTTGACAGAAAACTAGCCAGTACAATTGACCCCTTGTCAACTTGACACACAAACACATCACTAGTAAGCCTAAACCCTTACATTCTTATTCATCCCCAAGGTCTAAATAACTTTAAATGTCCCACAGTCATGACATATTCTTAAATTTTCAATCTCTTTAAAATATCCATCTCTTCTAAAATCCAAAGTCTTTTTACAATTAAAAGTCTCTTAACTGTGGGCACTAAAATAGTTTCTTCCTTCAAGAGGGAACATATCAGGGCACAGTCACAATCAAAAGCAAAAATCGTTCTCCAACCATCCAATGTCTAGGATCCAACTCACAATCTTCTGGGCTCCTCCAAGGGCTTGGGTCACTTCTCCAGTCATGCCCTTTGTAGCACACATGTCGTCCTCTAGGCTCCAGATGCCTGTACTCCACTGCTTCTGCTCTTTGTGGTCATCTCATGATACTGGCATCTCCAAAACACTGCATAACCCCTTCAGTCCTGGGTCGTCAATTGCAATTGAGGCTGCACCTTCACCAATGGCCTTCCATGCCCTCTCACAGTACCTTGCCTCAGTTGCTCTGTGTGACCCCTTCATGCCTTTAAAACCAGTACCACCTGGGTGACCCTTACACATTACCAAGTCCCACTGCAGCAGGAGTACAACCTTGGCTCTCTCTCTGGAACACAGCCTCTTTGTACTTTCAGAAAACACTTCCCAGAAGATGTCACCTCAACGATGCTGGTCTCTTCTTCATCACTGCTAATTTCTTAGCTCCAGCTAACCAGCATCAATAGTCCCAGTAATTCAAAGGTTTTGCTTCAGTAATTCTGGTATCTTGTTAATCACAGCTGATTCTTCAGCCCCAGCTAACCAGAACCACAGGATCTTCACAATCCAAAATAGCAATGGCCCTGAAAAGAGTCTTTAATTTTCCCTCTGAAATTACACAAGCACGGCCTCCATTTTCTGCACTGTTCTAAACATTATCTTCCAAGCCCCTACAAAACATTTCACAGAGTTCTAAACACTGAATGGATCTTCTGGCCCAAAGTTCCAAAGTCCTTCCACAGTCCTCCACAAAACATAGTCAAGTTTTCACAGGAATACCCCATTATGCTGGTACCAATTTGTCTTAGTCAAGGTTTCTATTCCTGCACAAACATCATGACCAAGAAGCAAGTTGGGGAGGAAAGGGTTTATTCGGCTTACACATTCATACTGCTGGTATTAGCCAGTACAATCATCATGGAAATGCAAATCAAAACAACCCTGAGATTCCACCTCACACCAGTCAGAATGGCTAAGCTCAAAAATTCAGATGACAGCAGATGCTGGCAAGGATGTGGAGAAAGAGGGACACTCCTCCATTTGCCTTCTGGCATACGTAAAAGACGTGGCAAAAGCCTGTTGCTTGTAGTTTTAAAAACACACTTACTCTTTCTTGGGAACTCTCCATGAGTTCCCCGTTATGTTCCGAGAACAACCACCACCATGTTGCCAGCAGGCATTTTTCTGAGAGTGCTGCCCATTCCCCCGGCTGACTTTGCTAAGCTGCCAACAACCACCCCTTTCATGTGTTCTTTCACCTGCCCATTTGAGTCACCATGGATGGAAAATACTAGGCAATCTTATTATTTTAAAACTAGCCAGATAAACGCTGGACATGGAATCTATTGTCCTAAACTTATTTATTTTATATCTTATATCAGGATTCTCCACCATTGGTTTTAATAGCTATTGTCCTAAACGTATCAGCTATTTTATATCTTATATCAGGATTCTCTACCACTGGTTTTAATAGCCCCCAGGCCTACATGGGGTCTGTGCTCCTCTTCTTAAAGCCTGGCTGAAAAAACTTTCTCTATCTCATCTTCCTCCTAGAACCCGAAAATCCTGCCTCTGTTATCTTTGCCCAGTGATTGGCTTCTGCCATCTTTATTGACACATTAGGTCCTCCCCCTACATGTCACCTTTTCTATCCAGAAAAAACAAAAACAAAACCAAAAACAAACAAACAAAAAACCCTTTTATCCCAGATATAAGTTTTAAAAAATCATGACAAGTAAATTACATAATATGAGGTACAAACGGCATCAATTTGTCAATTTAGATAGAGTACTCTATCATCTATTCTAACTTAAAAGGCTTACAATTCTGCACCTGATGTTCCAGTTTTAGCTTATATATCCTCTGAAAACCATCCTCTCAAATCTGCATCATCTCTCTCAATGCTAAACAGCTTCGGTTGGCTATGAGTCTACAACCAGTCTTCAACCCTGTCAGAAATAAAAATATGACTTAAATATTACCTGAAAAAATATAGGAAACCCTAAACATAGCTTCCAAAACTAAAACAAATTGTAGATACAGCTGCCTACTTTCACAGTCCCCTATTCCTCAAAATGTGGGAGTAATGTCTTCAGCCTTCTGGCCCAGAATCATCTGACAGACCTTAAGTGAAACAGGAATTATTATGAAGGACTAGCTTATTCTGTCTTGACAGAGCTTACTATCCTGCATCTTGTGTCCTTTCATGGACAGTACTTTTTGTGTATAGATAAATTAGGGCAACTTCTGCCCAGTGGCTGCCCTGCCATGAAAGCAACCTCCTGGAGGTAATGATGCTCAACATACTCTCTGAACTGTGAAGGGGGTACTGTCAGGAACAGACACGTCTCTAGACAAACTAGTTTTAATAATGAATTGACCATAAATGTTGTATTCTGTGGGCTACTGACACCTTTGAAGACTATATATCTATGCAAAGTATATCTGAACTGTTGCCTTTTAATTACTCTCAGCTATTTCTAATTGAAATATCTTAAAAACACCCTTTTATAATTAACTCAGAACCATGAGTTTGCTATCTGACCCTAAACTCATATTCTTGAAAGAGTTGCATAGGCACAATGCCTGTCTAAGAGTAACAATACTAATCTCAATTTTTGTATCAATATACAGATTTATACCAATGAAAACCTTAATTCTGGAGATAGAGATGGCTTAGCAATTAAGAACACTGACTCCTCTTCCAGAGGTACTGAGTTCAATTCCCAGCAACCACATGGTGGCTCACAACTATCTGTAATGGGATCCAATATCCTCTTCTGGTGTATCTGAAGACAGTTACAATTTCTCATATAAATATAATAAATTGTATAAAAAAGAAAAGTATTAAAGTAGTATTAAAATAAGAAGTTTTGATTTGCATTTCTCTGATTAAGGATGTTGAACAATTTTTCAGGTGTTTCTCAGCCATTCGGTATTCCTCAGGTGAGAATTCTTTGTTTAGCTCTGAGCTCCATTTTTTAATGGGGTTATTTGATTTTCTGGAGTCCACCCTCTTGAGTTCTTTATATATATTGGATATTAATACCCTATCTGATTTAAGATAGGTAAAGATCCTTTCCCAATCTGTTGGTGGCCTTTTTGTCTTATTGACGGTGTCTTTTGCCTTGCAGAAGCTTTGCAGTTTCATGAGGTCCCATTTGTAAATCCTCGATCTTACAGCACAAGCCATTGCTGTTCTATTCAGAAAATTTTCCCCTGTGCCCATATCTTCGAGGCTTTCCCCCACTTTCTCCTCTATAAGTTTCAGTGTCTCTGGTTTTATGTGGAGTTCCTTGATCCACTTAGATTTGACCTTAGTACAAGGAGATAGGAATGGATCCATTCTTCTACATGATAACAACCAGTTGTGCCAGCACCATTTGTTGAAAATGCTGTCTTTCTTCCACTGGATGGTTTTAGCTCCCTTGTCGAAGATCAAGTGACCATAGGGGTGTGGGTTCATTTCTGGGTCATCAATTCTATTCCATTGGTCTTCTTGTCTGTCGCTATACAAGTACCATGTAGTTTTTATCACAATTGCTCTGTAGTACAGCTTTAGGTCAGGCATGGTGATTCCACCAGAGGTTCTTTTATCCTTGAGAAGAGTTTTTGCTATCCTAGGTTTTTTGTTATTCTAGATTAATTTGGAGATTGCTCTTTCTAATTCGTTGAAGAATTGAGTTGGAATTTTGATGGGGATTGCATTGAACCTGTAGATTGCTTTTGGCAAGATAGCCATTTTTACAATGTTGATCCTGCCAATCCATGAGCATGGGAAGGGAAGCAGGGGGGAGGGTATGGGGGACTTTTGGGATAACAGTGGAAATGTAATTGAGGAAAATACGTAATAAAAAAATATTAAAAAAAGCCAATGTCCTAAGAATGTTATACACAGAAGTGTTCCAGATCTCTTAAGGCTCTATTTCCACAGATCTCCTACATTTTTTTTTTATGGTTCAAAGCTTACAAAAACCACCTCACATCCTTGGGAGAGGAAGAAAAATGTCAGATTGAACATCCAAAATGTTCTTTTACTATTCAGTGTTCTTCAAAGACACAGAAACAGTAGGCATATTTTCACAGATAGACATATTTCTACCTAACTGTGCATGACATACTTCACCAGATATGTTATGGAGCTTTAAAACTGCAATCTCCAAATCTGCCAATAGTAGTATCAGACTGTAGAAAGAATGGAGAAAATGTAACTTTAGACTAAAACTTACCAGATAGACATTCAAGATATCCAAGTGTAGAGATGAGTTTGAAGATCAGTATGGGGCAGAATTCTCTCCTTCATGGATTTTTTTTTTTTTTGCCTTTCATATGCTAGACCCAAGAGCAAAATGACTCAGCAGTGGTGACTTGACACTCAGATGTTAGTTTCAATCTTGTTTCTGATAGAAGATTCAAAGTTTCTCCTAGAAAACCTAATTCATGGAATGAGGTGATGGCTAATTTGTAAGAAAAGTCTGAAACATTCAGAAGTCATAGAAAATAAGAAACTGTCCCTAAACAAAGAAATTGAAACAAAACTATACAATGCTGGACATATGCCTACAGTCTTAATTGGAGTTTCTATTGCTGTAAAGAGACACCATGACCACAGCAGCTCTTATAAAGGAAAACATTTAAGTGGGCCTGGCTTATTGCTTCAGAGCTTCAGTCCATTATGATTACAGCAGGACACCGAGTGGAGTGCAGGTGGATATGGTGCTAGAGAAGTAGCCGAGAGTTTCATATGTGGATCAACAGGCACCAGGAAATGGAAACAAGTGGACCTGGCTTGAACTTCTGTAACGTCAAAGCAGAATCTCAGGGACATAGTACCTAGTCCCCACCTACTCCAATGACACTCCCTGTGAGCCTCTAGGAGCCATTTCCATTTCAACCACCCCAACCATTATACACAGGAGGAAATTCAGAAAGCTCCCATTGTTCAATTGCATAGTAGTTCAAGGATAAAATAAAGAAGTTTTGCAGTGTAATTCAGTTTAAAATAATTATCCACAATCCAATGCAGATACAAGTTGTCAAATAAATAAATCATTGACAGGGAAAGAGTAAAATTCCTTTTGATGAAAACTCTCCCAATAATGCAGATATTCAGAGTGAGCAAGAGCACGGCTTCCTGCTCCTGAAGAGTGGTTGACACTTCTTTCCAAAATAATACACTTAAGAGGACTGTGATCATTTTCTGTTTGTTTTTCTTTTTGTTTCTGCTTCTGTTTTTGTCAGTTTGTATGATCTAAAGTCATTCCAATACAGCAAACACCAACAAAAAAATAATAATAAAATAAAATAAGAAGTATTAAAATAACTTCTGTACTAATGAAAGAAGATTTAATTTCAACTTTGCATCAATTATAAAGATTTCTACCAGTTAAGATTATGGCTACATAATCAATTCCACCTGTTTCCTCCCTGTTCAAATTTATGACCATTCCCAAATTCCCTAGAATGACAACCTTAAGAATGAATAATTCCAGACCCCCAAACCCAGGCAATAGGGCTGATGACTCTTCATGGCTTCTTCCTGCTGAATAGGGGCAATGAAATATCTTTAAAGGGAGAGGAAGGGTAGGGAAAATAGGAGATTTGGTTAGGCCTTAAGAAAGCCGAGCCAAGCTGGGCGTGGTGGCTCACGCCTTTAATCCCAGCACTTGGGAGGCAGAGGCAGGCAGATTTCTGAGTTCAAGGCCAGCCTGGTCTACAGAGTGAGTTCCAGGACAAGCCTACACAGAGAAACTCTATCTCGAAAAAAACAAAAAACAAAACCAAAACCAAAAACAAACAAACAAACAAAAAAACCCGAAAAACAACAAAAAAGAAAGCCAAGCCAGCCACCGGGGAGAGCTTTGCTGGAGTATCTGTGGGAGACATCTTGGTTCCCAGATCCCACTCAGACTAGTCTTCACAGGTGAGAGTGTGGACTACAGAAGCTAACAGCTTCTGGAACAGGCCCTGATTCAGGCCTTCATCTTCTGCCAGGAAGCAAGTCCAAACGCCAGATATATGTGCACCTTCTCTGCAAGAGGAGAGCTTGCCTGCAGAGAGTGCTCTAACCATTGAAACTCAGAAGAGAGCTAGTCTCCCAGGTCTGCTGGTAGAGGCTAACAGAATCATGAGAGGAACAAGCTCTAACCAGAGACAACGATAACAACTAACTCCAGAGATTACCAGATGGCGAAAGGCAGACGTAAGAATCTTACTAACAGAAACCAAGACCACTCACCATCATCAGAACCCAGCACTTCCAAATCAGCCAGTCCTGGGCACCCCAACACAACCGAAAAGCTAGACCCGGATTTAAAGGCATATCTCATGATGATGGTAGAGGACATCAAGAAGGACTTTCATAACTCACTTAAAGAAATACAGGAGAACACGGCCAAAGAGTTGCAAGTCCTTATAGAAAGACAGGAAAACACAATCAAACAGGTAGAAGTCCTTAAAGAAAAACAGGAAAACACATCCAAACAGGTGATGGAAATGAACAAAACCATACTAGACCTAAAAAGGGAAGTAGACACAATAAAGAAAACCCAAAATGAGGTAACGCTGGAGATAGAAACCCTAGGAAAGAAATATGGAACCATAGATGCGAGCATCAGCAACAGAATACAAGAGATGGAAGAGAGAATCTCAGGTGCAGAAGATTCCATAGAGAACATCAGCACAACAAACAAAGAACATGCAAAATGCAAAAAGATCCTAACTCAAAACATCCAGGAAATCCAGGACACAATGAGAAGACCAAACCTACGGATAATAGGAGTAGATGAGAATGAAGATTTTCAACTTAAAGGGTCAGAAAATATCTTCAACAAAATTATAGAAGAAAACTTCCCAAACCTAAAGAAAGTGATGACCATGAACATACAAGAAGCCTACAGATCTGCAAATAGACTGGACCAGAAAAGAAATTCCTCCTGACACATAATAATCAGAACAACAAATGCACTAAATAAAGATAGAATATTAAAAGCAGTAAGGGAAAAAGGTCAAGTAACATATAAAGGCAGGTCTATCAGAATTACACCAGACTTTTTACCAGAGACTATGAAAGCCAGAAGATCCTGAACAGATGTTATACAGACACTAAGAGAACACAACTTCCAGCCCAGGCTACTATACCCAGCCAAACTTTCCATTACCATAGATGGATAAACCAAAGTATTCCATGACAAAACCAAATTCACACATTATCTTTCCACGAATCCAGCCCTTCAAAGGATAATAGTAGAAAAAAAAAAAAACAATACAAGGACAGAAACCATGTCCTAGAAAAAGCAAGAAAGTAATTCTTCAACAAACCTAAAGGAAGACAGCCACAAGAACAGAATGCCAACTTTAAGAAAAAAAAAAATAGGAAGCAACAATTACTTTTCCTTAATATCTTTTTATATCAATGAACTCAATTCCCCAATAAAAAGACATAGACTAACACACTGGCTAAACAAACAGGACCCAACATTTTGCTGCTTACAGGAAACCCATCTCAGGGAAAAAGACAGACACTATCTCAGAAAGCTAAGTCACTGCCCTACACAGGAATTTACCATCATCTAGGAAGAAGGAAGTTTGAGACCTAAGGAGGAACCAGAGTAGATACTTAGAACTATAGATAGCTGAGTTACACCCATACACACTTATTTACAATGGCCTAGGGGGAAGGTGGACTAGACAATAGACTAAAATAGGAACTATGGCAAGGGCACGAAGCCCTTGACCCTGGCTTCTAAGATTAAGTGGATCTTAGGTGGAGCTCTTTTTGATCCCAGTTGTTAACAATGAATTCTATCCCAGGTGGTTCCTGTTAGACCTTCTGTGTTTGTATTCCTCTGTTTTGTGTAAGAATCTTTGTACCTTGCTGGTGTGTCACCCAACTTCCCTATTTTCTTCTGTATAAAAAGTTTGATGCTCCAGTTGACAAATTACATTCAGATTCTACACAAGGTCTCCTGTATGCATCTGTCTGTCATTTCATCCAACTCTTTGCCCACATGGGATTAGAGACCTGTTTCACACAGACAAAGGGGCCCAGAGGGTCTGCGGCAAGCCCCGAGTGCCTCCAAAAAGAACCTAGAGAGAGCACATACTAGCAGCTTGTCAACACAACTAAAAGCTCTAGAGCAAAAGGAAGCAAATTCACCCAAGAGGAGTAGACGGCAGGAAATAATCAAACTCAGGGGCGAAATCAACCAAGGGAAACAAGAAGACCTATTCAAAGAATCAACCAAACAAGGAGCTGGTTCTTTGAGAAAATCAACAAGATAGATAAACCCTTAGCCAGACAAACTAGAGGGCACAAGGACAGCATCCTAATTAACAAAATCAGAAATGAAAAGGAGACATAACAACAGATCCTGAAGAAATCCAAAACACCATCAGAAAAAGCTGTACTCATCAAAACTGGAGAACCTCGATGAAGTAGACAAATTTCTAGACAGATACCAGGTACCAAATTTAAATCAGGATCAGGTTAATTTTCTAAACAGTCCTATATCCCCTAAAGAAATAGAAGCTGTCATTAATAGTCTCCCAACCAAAATAAGCCCAGGACCAGGTGGGTTAGTGCAGAGTTCTCTCAGACCTTCAAAGAGGATCTAATTCCAGTTTTTCACAAACTATTCCACATAATAGAAGCAGAAGGTACTCTACCCAACTCATTCTATGAAGCCACAATTACTCTGATACCTAAATCACAGAAAGACCCAACAAAAATAGAGATCTTCAGACCTATTTCCCTTATGAATATCGATGCAAAAGTACTCAATAAAATTCTCGCTAACGGAATCCAAGAACACATCAAAACAATCATCCATCATGACCAAGTAGGTTTCATTCCAGGTATGCAGGTATGGTTTAATATATGGAAATCCATCAACGTAATCCACTATATAAACAAACTCAAAGAAAAAAAACCACATGAGCATCTCATTAGATACGGAGAAAGCATTTGACAAAATCCAACACCCATTCATTATAAAAGTCTTGGAAAGATCAGGAATTCAAGGCCCATACCTAAACATGACATGATAAAAGCAATCTACAGCAAACCAGGTAGCCAACATCAAAGTAAATGGTGAGAAGCTGAAAGCAAAATCACTAAAATCAGGAACTAGACAAGGCTGCCTACTTTCTCCCTACCTATTCAATATTATACTTGAAGTCCTAGCCAGAACAATTCGACAACAAAAGGAGATCAAGGGAATACAAATTGGAAAGGAAGAAGTCAAAATATCACTATTTGCAGATGATATGATAGTATATATAAGTGACCCTAAAATTTCCACTAGAGAACTCCTAAACCTGATAAACAACTTCAGTGAAGTAGCTGGATATAAAATTATCTCAAACAAATCAATGGCCTTTCTCTACACAAAGGATAAACAGGCTGAGAAAGAAATTAGGAAAACAACACCCTTCTCAGTAGGCACAAATAATATAAAATACCTTGGTGTCACTCTAAGGAAGTGAAAGATCTGTATGATAAGAACTTCAAGTCTCTGAAGAAAGAAATCAAAGAAGATGGAAAGATCTCCCATGCTCATGGATTGGCAGGATCAATATAGTAAAAATGGCTATCTTGCCAAAAGCAATCTACAGATTCAATGCAATCCCCATCAAAATTCCAACTCAATTCTTCAATGAATTAGAAGGGGCAATTTGCAAATTTATCTGGAATAACAGAAAACCTAGGATAGCAAAAACTCTTCTCAAGGATAAAAGAACCTCTGGTGGAATCACCATGCCTGACCTAAAGCTGTACTACAGAGCAATTGTGATAAAAACTGCATGGTACTGGTATAGCGACAGACAAGTAGACCAATGGAATAGAATTGAAGACCCAGAAATGAACCCACAGACCTATGGTCACTTGATCTTTGACAAGGGAGGTAAAACCATCCTTTGGAAAAAAGACAGCATTTTCAATAAATGGTTCTGGCACAGCTGGTTGTTATCATGTAGAAGAATGCATATTGATCCATCCCTTTCTCTTTGTACTAAGGTCAAATCTAAGTGGATCAAGGAACTCCACATAAAACCAGAGACACTGAAACTTATAGAGGAGAAAGTGGGGAAAGGCCTTGAAGATATGGGCACAGGGGAAAAATTTCTGAATAGAACAGCAATGGCTTGTGCTGTAAGATCAAGAATCGACAAATGGGACCTCATAAAATTGCAAAGCAAAGGACACCGTCAATAAGACAAAAAGGTCACCAACAGACTGGGAAAGGATCTTTACCTATCTTAAATCAGAAAGGGGACTAATATCCAACATATATAAAGAACTCAAGAAGGTGGACTCCAGAAAATCAAATAACCCCATTACGAAATGGAGCTCAGAGCTAAACAAAGATTTCTCACCTGAGGAATACCAAATGGCGGAGAAGCACCTGAAAAAAATGTTCAGCATCTGTAATCATCAGGGAAATGCAAATCAAAATAACCCTGAGATTCCACCTCACACCAGTCAGAATGGCTAAGATAAAAAAATTCAGGTGACAGCAGATGCTGGCCAGGATGTGGAGAAAGAAGAACACTCCTCCATTGTTGGTGGGATTGCAAGCTTTTACAACCACTCTGGAAATCAGTCTGGTGGTTCCTTAGAAAATTGGACATAGTACTACCGGAGGATCCCGTAATACCTCTCCTGGGCATATATCCAGACGATGTTCCAACTGGTAAGAAGGCACATGCTCCACTATGTTCATAGCAGCTCTATTTATAATAGCCAGAAGCTGGAAAGAACCCAGATGTCCCTCAACAGAGTAATGGATACAGAAAATGTGGTACATTTACACAATGTAGTACTTACTCAGTGATTAAAAAGAATGAATTTATGAAATTCCTGGGCAAATGGATGGACCTGGAGGGCATCATCCTGAGTGAGGTAACACAATCACAAAAGAACTCACATGATATGTACTCACTGACAAGTGGATATTAGCCCAGAAACTTAGAATACCCAAGATATAAGATACAATTTGTGAAACACGTGAAACTCAAGAAGAACAAAGACCAAAGTGTGGATACTTTGCTCCTTCTTAGAATTGGGAACAAAACACCCATGGAAGGAGTTACAGAGACAAAGTTTGGAGCTGAGATGAAAGGATGGACCATCTAAAGACTGCCATACCCCGGGATAAATCCCATAATCAGCCTCCAAACGTTGACACCATTGCATACACTAGCAAGATTTTGCTGAAAGGACCCTGATATAGCTGTCTCTTGTGAGACTATGCCGGGGCCTAGCAAACACAGAAGTGGATGCTCACAGTCAGCCATTGGATGGATCACAGAGTCCCCAATGGAGGAGCTAGAGAAAGTACCCAAGGAGCTGGGGGGATCTGCAACCCTATAAGTGGAACAATAATATGAACTAACCAGTACCCCCCGGAGCTCGTGTCTCTAGCTGCATATGTAGTAGAAGTTGGCCTAGTTGGCCATCAGTGGAAAGAGAGGCTCATTGGTTGTGCAAACTTTATATGCCTTAGTACAGGGGAACGTCAGGGCCATGAAGTTGGAGTGGATGGGTGGGGGAGTGGGTGGAGGATGGTGTGGGGGACTCTTGGGATAGCATTGGAAATGTAAATGAAATAAATACCTAATTAAAAAACAAAAACAACAACGAAAAAGAAAACAACAACAACAACAAAAAAGAAAGCCAAGCCAATAATTACTATTCAATATCTGATTTCTAAGCTCTGTGGACCCATTTGAAAGTTTGAATGAGGCAACCTGGAATCTATGACACTGTGAGTCCATACAGTTTAGTTCAGCATGTCTGAGAATGAATCTCACCAAAGCTGTACACTTTGCAATATGCAAATCTTAAAACAGAATTTAAGTACCATCAAGGTATCTGTCCTGTTTGATTCTCTTGAGTTTTTCTAGTTCTTCAGGGGTTTCCCTCAGTCATATCTGATCCATATAACTCTGGAAGGGGTCCAGAGCCTAATCATCTTTTCTATAAACACAAATATAAAGCCTTTCTCCAAAATTATCATGTCCTTTAGCCAGTAACCAGAAAAACTTTTAGCTTGATCTCTGTCCCAGAGGAATAATAAAATAACCATAAAACTCAAAATCACACCCATTTTGATAGTTGAATCAATTCAAAACAAATGAACTAAACTAAACTAATACTGTATGAGCCTATTCTTAGGCTTTTTCTAATCTGTCATGCCAGGATTTTTAACCCCAAATTACCATGGAACCCATGTTTGAAGAATATAAGCTATCCTCCACTAAGGCTTCACTAAAATAAATCTGTTTTCATACAATCTACTTACTATCCTTAAAAACCTTTTGCTTACTGTATACACTTATTCTCAGGCCTCTTTCCTAATCTGTCATGCCAGGATAACTAGAAGATGGAGGGGTGAGAGGAAGAAGAGGTGGAAGGAAGATTGAATAGAAGCACATGTCCTAGAGGAACCACATGTAGCAAGGGATTTCATAGCTGGGGAATATAGTAGTGTAGTTGTAAGTCTGCCCAATCTAGGCATGCAGCTTGTAAATATTATAACTGAGTTGTGTGTTCTTTGTATGGGCTTATTGGGATTGGATATTTATCACAATAAAGGCCAACATTGGACTAGGTAGTGTAGAGCATCAACAGACAAACAAGGCAACACTTCAAAAAAAAAAAAAACCCTCCAAGGGGGGACCTCTCATGGGCCCCAACCTCAAGCAGGAAGAGTTCTCTTCCTCAGGATAATTAAACATCACTGCTCTGAAAACAGATGTTGTAAGACCAGATAACAAGGTTGAGGCAAATTCTATAGCTAATTCAAAAGACCTAAAATGGGGCAGAAAACAAATATTTTGGCAAACTTCTATAGAGGATTAAAGGCCCCAGATAACTAAGAATATTAAAAAAACAATATTGAGATTGAAGAAATGGTTGATACTGTAGCAGCATTATCTCTCCAAAATCTTGGCCTGCAGGTTGGCCACTTCAAGAAGTAGACATCCAATTTCAAGGAGTTGGGACTTTATCACAAATAAAGCAAAGCACCAGATGGCTTAAATGTACAGGGTCTGAAGGTCATTTAGGAAAATTAAGGCCATACATGGCTGATATAACCATAAACTTATGGGAAAGAGATCTGTTATAGCAATGGAAAGCACAAATTAATATCTCCTCACTTTCAGAGGCTGGCCACACAAATGGTCAGGCTCCTAATTAAAAAAAAAATCAAATTAGTTAAGAAACATTATTACAGACATTATTAATAGACTGTCCAGGTTGTCCATAAACAAGTTATAGCAGAGGCTGACAATTCAGCCTTACACGAAGGAGCCACTGCTGTTAAACACCAAAGCCTTAGTGGTAACTAAGGTGGTTGACTGACCAACCATTTGGATTGAATAATAGTCTATGACAAAAGAAAAACTACAGGCATTAGAACAGCTAATCTGGGAGCAGTTTGAGGCTCAGCATATAGAGAAGTCTACCAGCCTTTGGAATTCTCATGTATTTGCCATTATTAAAAAAAAAAAAAAAAAAAACTCTGGCAAATGGAAGATGTTGGCAGATCTCAGAGAAATTAATAAGATTATTCAGCCCATGGGTTCTTTGCAGCTTAGAATTCCATTGCCTTCCTTGTTGTCTAAGGAATGGCCTATCATAGTGATTGATCTAAAATATTGTTTTTTCACAATTCCTCAACATGAACATGATATGGAAAGGTTTTCTTTCTCAGTACCCATCTTTAATAGAAGTTGTCCAATAAAATGATATCATTGGAGGAATTAGAGAAAGGACTGAAGGAGCTGAAGGAGTTTGTAACTCCATAGGAAGAACAACAATATCAACCAAGCAGAGCCCCCCAGAGCTCCCAGGGACTAAACCACTAACCAAGGAGTACACATGGAGGGACCCATGGCTCCAGCTGCATATGTAGCAGAGGATGGCATTGTCTGGCATCAATGGGAGGAGAGGCCTTTGGTCCTGTGAAGGCTTGATGCCACAGTGTAGGGAAATGTGAGGGTGGGAGTCAGGAGTGGGGAGGAGTGGGTGGGTGGAGGAATACCCTCATAGAAGCAGGGGGAGGGGGGATGGGATAGGGTGTTTTGGAGGGGACCAGGAAATGGGGATAACATTGAAATGTAAACAAAGAAAATATACAATAAAAATTTCCAAAAAAAAGATATCACTGGAAAGTCCTGCCACAAGGAATGTTAAATAGCCCTACCTTGTGTCAATATTTTTAGAACAGCCATTGAAGATGATTTACAATTTCCCCAATCCATTTATCATTATATCGATGACATCCTATTGGCTGATTCAGATATAAATATTTTAGACATAATGTTTGATGAAATGAAAAGAATCTTGCCTTGCTGAGGATTGCAAATCATCCCTGAAAAAATACAAAGAGAGGATTCTATTAATTATCTAGGATATAGAGTAAGTCTACAAAAGGTTAGGTCATACAAAGTGCAAATGAGGAAAAACCAATTAAGGACACTTAATAGTTTTCAGAAGTTACTGGGAGATATTAACTGGCTGTGGTCTGAAATTGACTTGGCTACTCAAGAGCTAAGCAATTTATTTCAAACCTTACAAGGTGATAAAGATTTAAAAAGCCTGAGAAAATTATCAGCTGAAGCCAAGAAAGAGTTAGCTCTGGTAGAAAGGAAATTGCAGGATACACATCTAGATCGTATTGATTCAAAGATGGTCTGCATCTTAGTTATCTTGCTTTCTACTCATTCTTCTACCAGAATTTTTATGCAGAGGGAAGAGTATATTTTAGGATGGATATTTTTAGCACATAAACAGAGTAAGAAATTAAAAACCTACGTAGGAAAGGTTTTTGAATTGATACTAAAAGGAAAACTGAGAATTTGACAATTAACTGAAATGGAGCCAGCTCAAATTGTACTGTTTACTAAAGCAGAGATTGTCTCATTATGGACACAATATGAATATTGGCAAAGAGCATGCAGTAATTTCTTGGGAGAGATTAACAGCAAAACCCTAGAAGCAAATGACTTAAGTTCATAAAAAGAACTAATTGGATTCTCCCTTGTATAATAAAAAGAACTCCAATTTCTGGATCCCCTACATTTTACACTGATGCCAATAAATCAGGACAGGCAGGATATAAATCAGAAAGTGTAAGTAAGGTGGCCGAGAGTCCCTATAAATTGGTCCAAAAATCTGAATTATATGCCACACTTACTGTGTTATCAGATTTGCAAGAGTCTTTTAATATAGTAACTGACTCTCAATATGCAGAAAGTGTTGTTTTACACATAGAGACTTCTGAATTTACTTAGAATGAATCTGATTTGACGTCACTGTTCTGGTTATTTTATTCATTATAGATATGTTGTCATTTTAAAGGATAATTTGCAAATGTAGCTTTGAACAGGGAGGAAACTAAAGAGCTTAGATTCAGGAATTTCTACCTTTTCTTTCTTCTTCTCTATCCTTTATTTGGTAAAGGGATGTGGTAGAAGAGAAAAGGGAGGGATATAGTAATATTACAGAAATTAGAGAACTAGGTAAATAGGGATAGTTATCAAATTTACTTATAAATAAAGCATTGTATAGCCATATTTTTACATCAGTAGAAACTTTTATATTTGATGCATACTTGAAGTTATAATTTCTAACATTGGTACAGAATTTATATAGATAGAGATTTAAGGTTTTCATTGGTATACATCTTTGTATTGATACAAATTTGAAGTTAATATTACTAGTCTTACATAGGCATTGTGCCTATACAACTCATTTAAGAATACAAGACTAAGACCCAGTTCCTCTAATTGCTGCTATTAAAAATTGTTTAGGATGATTAAGAAATACAAATTCAGGGCCAGATAGTAAACTTATGGTTATATTAGGTTCTGATGTAATTATAACAAAGTGTTTTCAACAACCTTTAAATAGAAACAGCTAAAAGTAGTAATATTTAGTTCGTTCTCGTATTTCTGACGAGGTTGAAGACTACTTGTAGTCTCATAATCAAACTTAAGTTGTTTAGCACTGAGGGAGATGATATAGGTTTGAAAGGGTGAGTTACAGTTGGTAATGCAAGTTAAAATCAGAACATAATTCAAATATAGAATTGTAAACTCTTTAAGTTAGTATAGATGGTAGAGTGCTTTATCTACATTGACAAATATGATGGACTGGATGTTAAGTGTATATTATACTTTATAATTTGTATAATTGGGATGGTTGTGCTCAATTTATATCTGAGAGAAAAGATTCTTTTAATTGGACAAAATGTGGGAAATGTTGTGGGCTGCCCTGGTGCTGTTTGTATTCTGATGTTAATTCTGCTTCCTCAAGAGGGGCTGCCCCCAACAAGGAGTAGATCACATACACAGGTGATCTCATGTGAACCTTCTTCCCATTCCAACTGGTCAAATAAAGGCTAGAGCCTGTGATTGGGCAGTGGAAGGGAAAGGTGGGTCTGGAGTTCTTAGAAAGTGAGAGAAGGAGAGGAGAAGGGAGAGAGGAGAGAGGAAGAGGAGGAAGCTAATATAGAGCAGGAAAAACTGCAAGTAGCAAAGAGTCTCATAGCTAGGGAATAAGTTAGGATAGTGATAGATCTTTCCTATCTGGGAATATAGCTTATAAATATAATAACTGGGTTATGTTTTTATATATGGGTTTATTGGGGTTTGCATGTATTTTGTTGAGGATTTTTGCATCTGTGTTCATAAGGGAGATTGACTTTCTTTGTTGGGTCTTTATGTGGCTTAGGTATTAGGAATTGTGGGATCATAAAAGGAAATGGGTAATGTTCTTTCTATTTCTGTTTAGTGTAATAGTTTGAGAAGTATTTATATGAATTATTCTTTGAAAGTCTGGTATAATTCTGCACTAAAACCATCTGGCCCTGGGCTGTTTTTGGTTGGAAGACTTAATTACTTCTATTTCACTAGGGGCTATCAGTTTGTTTAAATTGCTTATCTGATCTTGATTTAATTTTGGTAGGTGGTATATATCAAGACAAAAGTTAGGTGTTATTCTGATTTGTCTGCCTTTATATGTTACTTGGTCTTTTTTTCTTTGCAGCTTTTAATACTTAGTTATTGCATTTAGTGTTTTGATTATTATGTGTCACTGGGAGTTTCTTTTCTGGTCCACTCTACTTGGTGTGCTTCTTGTACCTTGATAGGCACCTCTTTGTTTAGATTAGAAAAGTTTTCTTCTATGATTTTGTTATAAATATTTTCTACATCTTTGACCTGGGTTTCTTTCTCCTTCCTCTATCCCTATTATTTGTAGATTTTGTCATTTTATAGTGACCCAGATTTCCTGGATGTTTTGTGCCTGTGGTATCCATTTCTTCTATATTGTCTTCAATGCCTGAGATTCTCTTTTATCTGTTGTATTCTACTGGCAAGGCTTACCTCTGAGGGTTTTTTTTTTTTTTTCCTTCTTCTTCTTTTTTTCGAGACAGGGTTTCTCTGTGTAGCCCTGGCTGTCCTGGAACTCACTTTGTAGACCAGGCTGGCCTCGAACTCAGAAATCCACCTGCCTCTGCCTCCCAAGTGTTGGGATTAAAAGGTGTGCGCCACCACACCCAGCACCTCAGAGGTTTTTTGTTTGACTTATTTTTTTTTTAATTTTTATTCTTTAATCTTTTTTTGAACAAAATGTTTTATTATTAAAATAAAAACATTTTTATAAAAGCATTACAGAGCAAAAAGCTGTATTTACACTGAACAATTCAAGATCCAATTGAGCATCACAGAATACAGATTAGGCGCAGCTGACAGGCTACACAGGTGAGGGACTCAGTCACTTTGTCACCAGTACTGAATAACCCACCTGTAGGGAAAGAGGAGGGAGGGTGACTCCAGGCACCTGCCCATAAACTAGACTGGCAGAGGTAACTCGTTAACAAGTGGTTCAAAGCTACCCATCTCTAAAAAGGTTACTTCACATCCTTCCAAACGTGTTTAAAACCTAAATAGCAACCCTGGATACAACCCCCAGGGTTACCTCTTTAGGAAACTGCCAGGATCTAAAGTGACATTATTAAGGTTAAGTTTCTGAAGTAGAACACCAAGGTTTCAAATCAACCCATTGCAGAACTACCATCTTTAATTTCCCAGAATGCCTTTTCTATAGCAATTTAAGTAATTATGGTACCACGTTGCCACAAACCTTTGGGTGACTGGGTAAGCCAGATGACAGCAGCAACGGTGTCAGCTGTGACAAGACGTACACTGAACACAGCACCCAAGAGCTGTATTTCTCCAGAAAGCCATCCAACATGGCCATACTCAAGTTTACAATAACTACCTAATTTTTCCTCATGGTTTCCAGTCCTTCCTGCCTTGGCCTTTTCATTTAAAACATCAGCCAATATAAACACTAGACACGAAACTATGCATGGATTCTGTGTAAACAAGTTAAAGGGCTCTTCTCTGCAATTCATCACAACAGTTGCTTCACAATACTACTGTACCCCAAAGTGCTTGGGTATGTCCTGATCAAACAAATTCTCAAGCTGCCACTTAAAGATAGCCCAGAATCTAAGTGGTGGCAAAAGATCAGGGAGGCTACAAGGTGGGGCCAGGGCAAGCTCTGAGACACTACATATCGCTAAAATGTAATGAGTTGCATGACTTTCATGATGCTTCAGAAACAAGTGTGAGCTACGAGATCAATGCGACTGAGTTCTAAGACAGACTGATGGACAAGATTCTTACTCAAGTTCCCATCAACGACAATGTCAAGAACAAGAGAGCCTTCAGAGGCCGAAGGCGGGAAGATAATCTTCAGGCTCTACGCTTGCTGCTTCAAATTCCTGCTTCAGACTTTTCAAGTAAGCGTGAACGTTCCCAAAGCCGTGATACTCTGCTAAATACACCAGGACTACGGTGACACACCATCCATCACGCTGGCGGCAGAAGCTGCAGTTGCAAATTCCTCGACAAGGTGGGCAGTGCCAGTTTGGATCCAGCAGAGCATCCTTGACCTCTTCACCATAGTGGTTTCGAAGGCAGGGACCTCAGAACTGGCCCCGGATGCCCCAGTAGTCTGGCTTTCCGCAGTTGGTTTTGGTGTCAGTGGTTTTCTGGCGACACTGATGACACGTAGAACCCAGAGATCGGTTGTAAATCTTCTCTCGTGAGTTGCTGCAGATGTTCCTAATCTCTTCCTCTGTGTCTTCTTCTATTGGTGGGATTATATGCGGAAGGGTCATGGATCCAGGGCTCTGACTTCTGGGCACATCATTGTCGTTCATGTAGCTGTCCAAGGACTTCCTCTTACCAGCATGTACTTATTCTCTTCCTCCTCCTCTTTGTCCTACTCCTCTGTGGGCAGGGCACCCAGGGAACCCAGGATCCGGGACCTTGACCTGGTAAGAGGTCGAGTTCTCCATTCCGGGTTCCTTCTGGAAGCCATACCTGGGAATGCGCATCTTCTAGGCAACTTTGAATCTTTGGTTCTGTGGCCTGGGAAGGAATGTCTTCCAGAGAATAAGCCAGGGACATGTCCTAATTCTGACATGAGTTTTGCAAGCATTGCTTTGATCTGCTTTATATTTAAGGCCCTCTTCTCCAGAAAGTTCATGCCATCTTCTTCTTCAGCGTTAGAATGGGAATCGTTTTGCAGAGCTCTCAGAGGGCTTTGGGGGCACTGCTTTTTTTGTTGGCCACCCTCTGGGTATTTCGTGCCGGAAACTTCATTGCTACCCTGAGAGGCCCTGAGTGCCCGCACTGACTTTGGGTCCTGCAGCCTTCCCTGTTGAACTGCATGCAGTCTTGTGTTTGCAAAATTATCAGAAGCAAAGCTGTCACACTGTCATCAAAAGATGACGATGTCTCCATGGAAATCAACTTCATATATCTGATATTCTTTAAGTTCTTTACTTTGAGAGCCTTTTGCCGCACGCAGTGAGCCTCCATGCTGGCGGCGGCACCCAGGCACTCGGACAGGGACAGTTCATCAAAACACACCAGCCCTCCTCTTTAATCCTTTTTTACAGTCTAGTCTTTATCCCCCTTCCGGTCTGACCCCCAACCACTTCTCATCCCATACCTCCTCCCATCCCCACCAGGACCCCCCTCCAAGAGTATATCTCCACTCCCTGACTCCCTCCCCACTAGCTTCCCCACTTCCTGGGGCCTCAAGTGTCTCAAGGTTTAGGTACATATCTCATTGAGGCCAGATAAGGCAGTACTCTGCTGTATATGTGTTGGGGGCCTCATTTCAGTTGGTAGAAGCTGCCTAGTTGGTGGCTCAGTGAGAGATTAAACGTTTTATTTTCTGTTTTCTCTCAGTTTGGATTTTCTTTAGTGATTCTACTCTTACTTCTTGTCTTGAACTGTTTTCATTTCATTTCACTCCTGTAACCTCCCCCAGCCTGAAACAGGCTGATTCAAACTCCGTTGCCACTGAGAATTAGACCACCTGGGGTGGAGCCTTCCTGCCTAGATGGCTCTATTGTTCAGTCACTGCTCTCCTTCAAGATGTTGCTACCTGCTGAGAGGCCCCTGAGATATTCTGTAGACTACACCCTATCCTGCACATCATCACCTGCAGCTGGTTCCAGGCACCAAGAATGGATTGATAGGAATGGGCCTCCCCCCACCTTTATAAGCACAGATTGCTATTAAACATTTGAGCCTTGATCAGGAACCTTGACTTGGCCTCCATTATTTCTCTCGACTGCCTAGTTTCTGTCTTTCAGCCCCTGCCTGACACCCAGGTGTACCCGGTCCATGTGAGACTCGGGCTGGCTTGCAACAGTCTGGCAGCAGAAAAACGCTGAAAGAATGCTGCTTCGTGTGGAGCTCCATGGGAAGAAAAAGAAAAGGATCATATCGGGCACCAGAGCAACAGGTACATATGCTAGCGCTAGCTTAAAACTTCAGTTTTTAAAGTGTTGCTGGAGGTGCGGAAGGATACAGGTTAAGTTTGGAATCAGTGCTAACCCAGCGCTGTTTTCCACTTAGGTTAGCATCGAATTATTCAGAACTAGGAACTCAATCAGGCAGTTGTCCGCAGCTTTCAAGAGCTGCTTCAGGCAGGAGGAATAGAGCTTGAAGTACAATTGTTAGAAAATTTTTTAGATAAGATAGATTCTTTTTGCCCTTAGTTCAAGGAAGAAGAAACTTTAGATATCAGAACCTGGGAGAGAATTGGAGAAGCTTTGAAAATCACTCAGGCAGATAATTTCGCCCTTTGCCTCTGGGCGCCCATAAAAGATTGAAAAGGTGATCCCAAAGGGGTTAGATAGCACCCAGGCAGAGCTTGATGAATCTCAGGAAGAGCGCCTGTCAGAGAGGGCCTTCTCAGAAAAGGGTCTTCTCAACTCTAAATTTGATAGATATACTCTGATGATGAGCTAATTTTAGACAAAGAAGAGAAGCCGCCAAATATTTTGAGGAGGATTGGCCTCCTTGCAAGTCTCCCGCTCCACCTATAGCCTCCACCATGGGAGATGCTATTCAAAGGGACACGCAACTGAGCAAATTAGAGTTTGAAATTAGGCTGCAGAAATTGACTTACGAGCTTTGGGAGCTAAAAAGGATGTCAGATACAGGGAGGAGTAACTCTTCTGAAATGTGCCAAGCGCTGCTAGGAAGAGCTGTGAGTCAGGCTCATGGGAGAGGATAGGATAGGATACGTCTGATGTGCTAGCCTTTCCTGTAGTCGAGGTAATTGACCAGCAAGATACTAGAGTCAGACAATACCAGTCTTTGGGGTTCAGGTTAATAAAGGAGTTAAAAACAGCTGTTGTGCAATATGGCCCTACAGCCCCTTTCACACAGGCATTATTGGATACTGTCATGGAGTCACACTTAACTCCCCTAGATTAGAAGACTCTAAGTAAGGCTACTTTGTCAGGAGATTTCTTGCTTTGGGATTCTGAATGGCGAAACGCTTGGGGACAGTTACCAGTTAGAGGGGATTTTGGTGGGAGTTTAGCCAGCATTCGGCAGGGCCTGATGAGCTTTGTGGATAGGCTATTAATAGCAGTTAGTAGAATTCTTGGAAAATCTGACATTGGAAGTCCTTTCGTTATGCAATTGGCTAATGAGAATCGCGCTGCTATCCAGCCGCACAAAGGACAAACAGATTTAGCGGGATATATCCGTCTTTGTGCAGAGATCGGGCTGTCATATAATCAGGGTTTGGCTTTCTTTTTGATGCTGCTTTGCAAGGGACCACCGTACAAGCAATGTTCTCTCGGAAATGAGGGAATAATGCATGTTCTAAGTGTGGAAGTTTGGGTCATTTTAAAAGTGATTGTCCTAAGAACAAAGGTGCCGAGAGTGGGTAAACAGGCCGTGTTCCAAGAATTTGTCCCTGGTTCAGAAAGGGCAACCATTGGGCTAAGGTGTGCAAATCCAAGCCAGGCATTCTGGGCTGTCCGTTGCCAGGAAACGAGAGGAGGGGCCAGCCCCAGGCCCCAAACTACCCACAGCAAGCAGCTTATGGGGCCATGAACCTGCTGCCCAGCCAAAGAGATCAGGTTTTGAACTTGTCAGGGCAAAACCAGGAGGTACAGGATTGGACCTCTGTTCCACCACCCAGGCAGTATTAACCCCAGAAATGGGAGTTCAAACTCTGCCTACTAGAGTCTTTGGACCTCTACCTGTAGAAACTTGTGGATTTCTTTTAGGACGAAGCAGTTCTATTGTAAAAGGTCTGAAGATTTAATCCAGGTGTTATAAATAATGATTATCAGGGAGAAATTAAAATCATAGCTGCTTTCCCTCATGGTGTTATAACTGTACCCGTTAATCAAAGAATTGCTCAACTTTTTTAATCCCTTTACATCCACCACCGTCCAGATTTGTTAAGAATGAGAGAGGACAAGGTGGTTTTGACTCCTCTGGTGTGAATTGGTTCAATCTATTATTAATCAGAGACCTAACCTTAAATTGACATTTGAAGGAAAAAGCTTTGAATGATTAATAGATACTGGAGCTGATGTAACAATTATTAGAGGGCAGGATTGGCCTTCAGGTTGGTCTTTGACCAATACTCTCATTCATCAAGGAATTGGTTACGCTAGTAACCCAAAACGAAGCTCTAAATTGCTAACCTGGAGAGATGGGGAAGGCAAATCAGGACAAACTCAGCCCTATGTTATGTCAAATTTGCCTGTAACTCTATGGGGAAGAGATCTCTTCTCACAGATAGGCGTTATAATGTACAGTCCTAATGAGATGGTGACTAAGCAGACACTCAGACAGGGACTTTTGCCTGGTCATGGGCTTAAAAAGAAGGGACAAGGAATTAAAACTTTTGAAGATCCTAAACCTCACACTAACACGAGAGGGTTTGGGGCATTTTTCAGTAATGGCCACTATCTTGCCTGCATCCCACACTGATAAAATTCAATGGCTTAATGATATTCCGGTGTGGGTTGATCAGTGGTCTTTACCTAAAGAAAAGATAGAAGCCACCTCTTCGTAGTGCAGGAGCGATGAGAGGCAGAACATTTAGTAGAATCTCAGTCCCATTGGAATACACCAATTTTCATTATCAAGAAAAAATCTGGTAAATGGAGATTGTTACAAGATTTAAGAAAAGTTAATGAGACTATGGTATCTATGGGACCTGGGCTTCCGTCTCCAGTAGCCATTCCTAAAGGATATTATAAAATTGTGGTAGACCTGAAGGATTGTTTCTTTACTATTCCTTTACATCCTAACGAATGTGAAAGATTTGCTTTTAGTGTTCCTTCTATAAATTTTAAGGAACCTGTGAAGAGAGATCAATGGACAGTTCTCCCACAGGGCATGGCTAATAATCCTACCTTATATGAAAAGTTTGTGGCACAAGCCATTCAGCCTGTGAGACAACAATGGCCTATGATTTACATCATTCATTTCACAGATGATGTTTTGATGGCGGGAAAAGACCCCCAGGATTTGCTTTTGTGTTATAGAGATTTATAAAAAGCTTTAGCTGATAAAGGATTACAGATACCTCCTGAGAAGATACAAACTCAGGATCCTTATAATTATTTGTGTTTTAGACTTATTAATCAAGCTTTTTTTCCCAGAAGATATTTGCAGAGACAACTTAAGGACTTTGAATGATTTTCAAAAATTGTTAGGTGATATTAATTGGTTTCGCCCCTATTTAAAACTTACTACTGGGGAATTGAAACCTTTATTTGATATTCTTAAAGGGAGTCCTGATCCTACCTCCCCTAGATCTCTAACCTCAGAAGGATTGCTGGCCTTACAACAAGTGGAAAAAGCTATTGAAGAGCAATTTGTTACTTATATAGATTACTTTTTGCCTTTACACCTGTTAATTTTTAATACGATTTATATTCATAGGATTGTTATGGCAAAAGTCTCCTTTAATGTGGATACATTCGGGGATTTCTCTTAAACGTAATATCTTGCCATATTATGAAGCAGTAGCTCAGATGATTATCCTTGGAAGGACCCAGGCACTGACTTAGTTTTGGCAAAGAACCAGATATTATTGTTCAGCCTTACAGTGTAATTCAAGACACTTGGCTGAAACAGCACAGTACAGATTGGTTGCTTGCTCAAATAGGGTTTAAAGGAACTATAGACATCCACTACCCTCAAGATAGGTTGATAAAATTTTTGAATGTACATGAGGTGATATTTCCTAATATGACCTCTTTACAACCCTTACACAATGCTCTTCTGGTGTTTACTGATGGCTCCTCTAAAGGGCGAGCTGGATATCTTATAAATAATCAACAGGTAATCATAAAGACTCCTGGCCTCTCAGCTCAATTAGCAGAATTAACAGCAGTACTGAATGTCTTTCAGTCTGTGAATGAGGCTTTTAATATTTTTACTGATAGTTTATATGTTGCACAATCGGTACCCTTATTGGAGACTTGTGGTATGTTTAACTTTAATACGCCAGCAGAATCTCTGTTTTCACAATTGTAAAACATCATTTTTGCCTGAAAACATCCTTTCTATATTGGCCACATACGATCTCATTCTGGTCTTCCTGGACCTTTTGCTGCAGGCAATGATTGCATCAACAAAGCTCTAATAGGAGAGGCCTTAATTTCAGATCCTGTTGCTTTGGCCAAGCTTAATCATGAAAAATTTCATCATGTCCTAAAAGTATTACATTATCTCCAGTGCCACATTTAGGAGTTAATCCATGAGATCTTATGCCTAATCATATTTGGCAAATGGATGTAACTCATTATGCAGAATTTGGAAAATTAAAATATATACATGTTTGTATTGACACTTGTTCAGGATTTCTTTTTGCTTCTGTACATTCTGGAGAGGCCTCTAAAAATGTAATTGATCATTGCCTACAAGCCTTTAATGCTATGGGATTGCCTAAACTTATTAAGACAGATAACGGGCCATCCTATTCTAGGAAATTTTTTACTTCATTTTGTAAGGAATTTGGTATCAAACATAAAACTGGAATTCCTTATAACCCCATGGGACAAGGAATAGTTGAACGTGCTCATCACACCTTAAAAACATTGGCTTTTAAAAACAAAACAGGGGCAGTTATATCCCCCAAGGTCACCAAAGGCACATCTTGCTTTTGCTTTATTTGTTCTAAATTTTTTGCAAACTGATGTTAAAGGTCAGTCTGCAACAGATCGCCACTACCATCCAGTTACTTCTAGTTCTTATGCCATGGTAAAGTGGCGGGACCCATTTACTAACGAATGGAAGGGTCCAGACCCGGTCCTAATCTGGGGAAGGGGCTTGGTCTGTGTTTTTTGGCAAAAAGAAGACGGAGCGTGATGGCTGCCTGAGAGATTAGTTTGTCAACTGGACACAGATCCTGAATCTTTCAGTAAGTATGACTCTGACCTTGATTATGGCTAAAAATCCTCTTTAGCCGAAAAGTTAATTTGGAGCACAGCCTCCTCTCCCAGAAAAGTTACAGCCTTTCTGTGATTCTCAAACCCACCTCCCCCACGCCAGAAGCTCAAAGTCTAAGCTTGATCGTTGCTAATTTGCAACTGAATGCAGTACCTGGACTTCCCCAAAGAAGCTTTTGTACAGTTGCTTTTCACTGTCTCCCACTGTTTTTCAATGCCCTTCAGCCTGACTGCAGCAGGTGTGCAGCCTTGCCTCCAACAGCACAGGTGGCAGTTATTAATTTTCATCAAGAATTCTAAGTACATATTTTGGCTTTGGTCTGAATTGGGAATAAGGTGTGTTACGAGGGCTGGACAGTCAAAGATGGGCACCCAGATCTTGGAATCATATCAATCTAAGGCAGAGGTACATGCCAAGAGGTCGTGTTTGTTAATAATACACCACAGAGGGGCTGGCGAGATGGCTCAGTGGTTAAGAACGCCGACTGCTCTTCCTAAGGTCCAGAGTTCAAATCCTAGCAACCACATGGTGGCTCACAACCACCCATAACGAAATTTGATGCCCTCTGGAGTGTCTGAAGACAGCTACAGTGTACTTACATATAATAAATAAATAAATCTTTAAAAAAAATACACCACAGAGCCACGTTTTGTGTAAAATAAACACAAACAAGCTGCACATACCCTCTATGACAGAATTGAATGGTTCAGGAAGATCTAAGATTTCCTAAGTCAGGCGCCACCGTTGCCAGCCACTGTAACTCCTAGGCAGGACTATAGAGCATAAATAAATTTTATGCCTCAGTCCAGCCATTTTTAATATTATATCAGGGGGGAAATGTAATTTCCCCCAGCCTGAAACAGGCTGGTTCAGACTCCGTTGCCACTGAGAATTAGATCACCTGGGGTGGAGCCTTCCTGCCTAGGTGGCTCTAATGTTCAGTCACTGCTGCTCCTCTCCTTCAAGATGTTGCTACCTGCTGAGAGGCCTCTGAAATATTCCATAGACTACACCCTATCCTGCAGCTGGTTCCAGGCACCAAGAATGGGTTGGCAGGAATGGGCCTCCTCCCCTTTATAAGCACAGATTACTATTAAACATTTGAGCCTTGATCAGGAACCTTGACTTGGCCTCCATTATTTCTCTCGACTGCCTAGTTTCTGTCTTTCAGCCCCTGCCTGCCACCCAGGTGTCCCTGGTCCATGTGAGCCGCGGGTCGGCTCGCAACACATTCCATTGTTTGTATTTTCATGTATTTCACTTATTGATTTGTTTATTTCCTCTTTAAGATCCTTGAACATATTCATAACAGTCATTTTGAAGTCCTTGTCTTGTGCTTTAGCTATTTTGCATTTCTGAAGTTCTACTGGAATAGGATTTCTGGGTTCTTATAGAGGTATTTTGTTTTGCTTGTTATTAATTTGTGTTTATGTGTTGGAGTCTAGGCATCTGGGTTTGAGGTGGTTGTGAATTCTAGGTGTTGATATCTGGTCTTGTCTTTGTTGAGTGTATATTCTGTTCCTTGGATTTTGGTGCCCTCTCTGAACCTTACAGATCTATGGTAGCTATGAGTTGTCTGGTAGGGGTGCTTTTGAATCCTTTTTCTGTATGGCCAACGGTATTCCCAGGTAGAACACATTTCTAGATATTAGAGGCTGACACAAAGGAATGGGGATGCTCTGCAGGTGATGGGTGTGGGGCAGGTTATAAGGGTTCACAGGAAGGAGGAAAATTGGCTCTACCATGAGGGTTATCAGAGTCTCCAAGGTATAGAGTCAGAGAAAGAGGATAGGCCCCTGCAAGTGGTCTGCTAGAGGGCTGGGGATGAAATGGGGAGAGTAGAATTGGAGGACAGGAGGAGGAGTAAATTTTACCTACTTGATTTTCAGAATAGAGGAGGAGAGACTGGGTCTAACAAGAGGATTTGCTGAGTTCCTAGGTAGTAGAGGTAGCCCTTGCCAGTGGTCTGCTTTAGGGCTGACGATAATATAGGGAACTGGATACAGAGGATAGGAAGTGGAGTGAAGGGTTCCAGATGGAGTACCTATGGGTGTTGGCAGCTGAGAAAAAGGGATGGAGCAAGGGAAGAAAGTTGAAGGAGATGATCTGCTGAGTCCTCAGGGAATGGGGGTAGTGAGTAAGGGGAAGCCCCAGAAGGTTGGCTGCTACAGGTCTGGGGCTAAGACTGGAGGGACTGGAATTGGAGGACAGGATGGAGAGTGAACATTTCCTTGCCGATTCTTGGGCTAGTGTGGCCAATGGAGTTCTAGGTGGGGATGACCCTTTCCATTCTCAATTCCATTCCAGTATCTTGAAGCAGAAAGGTCATGGTCCTAGGAAACATTACAGTAACAAAATGAATAAAGCCTGGGTTCTCAAATCACCATGCAGAGAGATCTGTTAAATAAGCAGGAGAAACTTCTTCTCATCAAGTGTGGGCTTATGGCTGACAGGCAGAGTTTGAAACATTATGTATGTCCTTGAGGTTCTGGTTGCTATAGCAGCTACTTTTATATTAATCGGAATGTTGCTATCATCATGAAACAGAACCCATGGAAAGGATAGATACTTTGCAATTAAATACCCATTATAGGAGCTGGTGTGATGGCTCAGCAGTTAAGAGCATATGCATCTCTTGCAGAGGACCTGGTTTTGGTTCCCATACCCACATAGTGACTCACAGCTTCCTGTAACTTCAGTTCTAGGGAATGTAGAGCCCTCTTTCTGACCTTGGCAGGCATCCAGAATGCCACAGTGCACATTTATACATACAGGCAAAACACTCACACATGTAAAAGTTTTTTTTAAAAAACATGCTTTGTAGTTAAATTCAAAATTTCAGGGTGATAAGTACAGAAACAAGCTAGAAAAGGAGTCGGGCCCTAATCACTGTAGTATCTCATCTTGACCAGTGCTTCCCAATCTACCCATTGTCATTTCTTCACTGCTAGACAGCAGCTTTCTCAGCTCCAGCATGGATGGCATCTATAACAAGGCCAACCCCTCTTTAGTATCTGGAGTGCCTTGTGTGTCTTTCTACACACAAGAATTGTGTGATTCTGCATCTTTAGAGACATTCTGTTGCCTTCCCAAATCATCATTTGGCAATTCATACAACAAAATTTGATCCCTCCAACAGTCCCTAAATAAGGTGACTGTCTTAGGGTTTTATTGCTGTGAACAGACACCATGCCCAAGGAAATTCTTTTTTTTTTTCTTCTCTTTAAATATTTACTTACTTATTTTTTATATATACAAGTACATTGTAACTGTACAGATGGTTGTGAGCCATCATGTGGTTACTCTGGTCAGCCCTGCTCACTACAGCCCTGCACGCTCTGGCCCAAAGATTTATTTATTATTATATTTAAGTACATTGTAGATGTCTTCAGACACACCAGAAAAGGGTTTCAAATCTCATTATGCATGGTTGTGAGCCACCATGTGGTCATGGGATTTGAACTCAGGACTTTCAGAAGAGCAGTCAGTTCTCTTACCTGCTGAGCCATCTCTTCAGTCCTAAGGCAATTCTTTTAAGGACAATATTTATTTGGGGCTGGCTTACAGGTTCAGAGGTTCAGTTCATTATCATCAAGGTGGAAGCATGGCAGCTTCCAGGCAGTCATGGTGCAGGCAGAGCTGGGAATTCTATATCTTCATCTGAAGGCTGCTAGCAGAATACTGGTTTCTATGCAGCTAGGATGAGGGTCTTAAGGCCCACACCCACAGTGACACACCTACTCTAACAGGGCCATAACTTTTAATAGTGCCACTCCCTGGGCTGAGCATATACAAACCATCACAGTGACTTATTAATCAAAGGGACTTCACAAGACACCAGGCATCTAAGCTATTTCTTTTAAAGTGAGGCTTATTAGTGATCTTGGGAAATGTTTTAAAATTCCAGATTAATTGCAACATCTGTTTTCTGAAAACAAACAAACAAACCTTACTTTACATCAACATTTTCTCTGGAATGTCTGTCATTTTACCCCACTCAGTAGCAAGGAGAGGAAGTGGTTCCTACAGTGTCTGATCACCTATCTCCACTCACCATTATAGATCTCACCAAGACACATCTTTGGACGTGCACAATACCTGGAGCAGCATGTCTCCATGTGCACTGAGGAAACCTGAGCTCCCAGGCACGATGGGGTTTTTAGAGAAGTGCTTGGGTGGTGCATCCTGGCATGGGTCTGTTCACTGTGAAGCTGCTCCAGTGTCCCTGGATGGAGGTCTGGCTGATGTCCATATTTTTCCTAGGCACTGCTGGTTATGTGGTCTTGGCTTGAGAGATTTAATAACACAACTCAAACATGGTAAAACATGGGCATTTTTTTACCTGAAGTTGCCATCTGTCCTGAGTTGACTGTTCCAATCCAGTAAGCAAGCCCAAATCTCCAGAAAAATAAGCCTTTGGAACTTCCATTTCTCTACACCTTTTCTTTATCTGTAAACTCCCAAACCCTGGATATGTCTCAAGTTGCCTTGTTCAGGTTCAGGTGCCTATACTGGTAATATTCTATAATAGTACTTTATGTTTAAAAATAATATTTAGTTCTGAAAAGAATTACCCCTTAAGCAGGTTTTCAGGAAACAAATGTTTACCATGAAAAACTTTAGAAAATTAATTTTAGAGAAATTAGTACTGTGAAGCATTTGTAACTTCTAAATTCTTAGAAAAATCAACATGGGGCAGACCTCTTGCTGATTTCTTGACTTTTCTATTCTCCTAAGAATACCAATCTATCAGTGGGGAGAAACACAATTTCTGAGTCAGAACTGGTCTAAACTAAAATGTAATTTAAAAAAATTTTATGGCAGCACAAGAGAAGTAGGTGGTAATAGCTCCAGCCCAAAAAGTGTCCCCCAAATGCAGACAGAAGAAGATAGGCACTGTAGGCCTCTCTGCTCTGTAGAGGGTGTCATGTTTTGTTTGGTCACTAGAGGATTGAGGCCATCAACTGGGCTTAAGCAATTTATAGCAGGTTCTTAGTTATCCTTTCTTAGAGTTACTCTCAAGATAGCAAAGGAAAACCCAGAGTCAAGTATTAAAGGGCCTAACTCATACCAGACATCTACTATGACAGGAGGATTAACCTGTCATCTACTATTTATCAGCATAAAAGAGAAAGATCATAGAGTCTTGCTGTTGGTTAAAAATGGACTGCCATCATTGGCACTGATCAGGGTTGCCTTAAGGAAAATACTGAGGGATAATTTTGCAAGGAGCAAATATGTAAGCAGCTCACTTTATAAAGCCAACCTGAGTCCATGTGGCACAGACTTTAGGCCAAGGGTGAATGGCATAACAATTTGGTCAGTCTCAAGACACCAGATGGGAAGGCCTATGTGCCTATGTGTAGGGAGTCTATGGGAAGAGGGATAAGGAGGAGCTCTTGGTTGTTGGCATTTCTGAGTCTTACATTATATACTAGAGAACACCCTCACAGAGGACATATCAACTGTGAGATCTGTAGGACATTTCATTCTGTGGATGTGGACCGGTAATGCTGAACATTCTGAACTTCAACCGATAGTCCTTGACTTACATTGTTTTGGGGTCATGGTGAGAGAAAATACCATGGTGGTAGATGTGGTAGATGTGTTCATCTCATGGCAGACAGGAAGTGGAGTGAGACAGGGACCAGGACCACCGACAGATTTTTTCCTAAAAGTTTTCCCAAACTCCCAAAGTAGCACCACCAACCAGGGGTCAAGTGTTTAACACATGAACCTATTGGGGACATTTCATATTCAAACCACACATAGGCAAAGGTACCTGTTGGGGCCGGCCTGCAGCTCTCATGTCCGGGTTTGATCCTGGAAGGCATCTTGGAACTGAAAGAGAGGGAAACTAGGAGACGAGAGAAAGATGGAAGACAGCTAGTCTGATCAAGGTTCAAATTTTTAATGGCAGATATGCTTTATAAAAGGGGGGAGGAAGTCCATTCCCACCAATTCATCCTTGGAGCCTGGAACTAGCTGCAGGTGATGACGTGCAGGATAGGGCATAGTCTCCAGAATAGCTCCGAGGCCTCTTATCAGGTAGCAGTATCTTGAAGAGGAACATTGGCAGTGGCAGAACAATAGAGTGATCTAGGGAGGAAGGCTCCACTCTAGATAATCTCCTTAGTGGCAGCAAGGTCAAGTTCTGGCTTAGCCTGCTTCAGGCTTATGGGAGGCTACAGGTACCAAGAGGTAGAAATAGAGTTGAACCTCTACAATCATTGCTTCTACACCTTGTAGCTTTATGTTCTCCCATAAATAGTCCTGGTTTCTTCAGTGGAAATCAGGCAGTTACCAAACTTGAAACTAACTGCTGACCAGTTATTTCAGTCTATGTCTTAGTTGGGGCCACTAATATTGTGATGAAACACTGAAAAAGTAAAATGTAAAAACATAATTCTAGGCCTTTAGGCCCAGACTTGGGAATGTGGCCTTTGTGACTCAGTGTATGCTAATCATAAAATAGATAGCGACATTCCTCCACCCATCCGCTTCCTGGGTTCAAAGAGTGTTCATTCAAAGAATGTGCTATTGTTAGGGGCTCTTAGAAACTGTCTTGAGAGATAACCTGTACAATTACCAGGTATTCCTTGCTACTCTTGTGACTTTGCACTTCCTTGGGACTCTTAACTGGTATCTTTGATATTTTCCAACAACGCCATCCCCACTTCCTTGAGTTGTGGTTTCTCCCTTTAAATACCCCCTTATCCAGCTACTCGGGGTGCCACGGTCCTCTACCCCTGCGTGGTGTATGACCGTGGGCCTGAGAGCGTTCTTGAATAAAAACCCTCTTGCAGTTTGCAGCAAGACCGTTTCTTGTGGGTGATTTGGGGTGTCGCCTCTCCTGAGTCAGAACTTGGGGGAGTCCTCACATTGTGGGTCTTTCAACACCATGATCCAAAGCAACTTGGGAAGGAAAGGTTTATTTGACTTATGCTTTCACATCACCATTCATCATCAAATGAAATCAGAACAGGAACTCAAACAGGGCAGGAATCTGAAGGCAGGGCTGATGCAGAGGCTGTGGAGGGGTTCTGCTTACAGGCTTGCTCCTTATAATTTGTTCAGCTTGCTTGCTTGTAAAACCCAGGACCACCAGTCCAGGGAGGGATTACCACAATGGCCTGGGCCCCCTCACATCAATCACTAATTCCAAAAATGCCCTATAGAACTGTCTATAGGCCAGTATTATAGAAGCATTTTATTTACTGAGGCTCCCTCATCTCTTTTGAGTCCAGCTTGTGTCAAGTTACCATAAAAGGAGTCATCATAGTCTATTATGTCAGTGAATAACTAGCAAAAAAAAAAAAAAACAAACAAAAAACAAAAAAACAAAACAAAACAAAAAACAAAAAAACTCTAAGCCAGGTATGGTAGGTAGGCTTGTGATCCTACTTCTTGGGACACTGCAGTAGAAGGATCGTAAGTTTTGAGGCCAGTCAGGAATGCATAGCTAGGCTCTATTCCAAAAAATAAAAAGAAAAAATATATGACAGATATAAGTAACCCGCATACTTTAAGGAGCTAGAGTTGTTCCTAGAGAATGAGCATAAACACATGAGCAAAGTCAACAGTAGAGCCTGATGACAAAGGCCATCTAAGGACTCCAGGATGAGTTTCTGGGTCTGCCCATAGGCAGGGAGAAACTCAGTAATTGACTTGGGCCATTCTTTCTCATCAGATGTGAGCATGAGAACCCAATTTGGAGACCCTCTGCTTTTGACTATAGAAGTCTTTGTGGAATAAATGATTGACTGTATTGAACTCTGTAGTAAAGGTGCTGTCATGGTTTGAATATGCTTGGCCAGGGAGTGGTGTGGAGAGCCGTGAGCAATCGCCATTACAAGATGGAGCTGGCTTCCTCTGTGCCTAACTAGTAAACAAGCCTTGTGCGCAAGTGCGAGAGTGAATTCACACCAAGTCACTGCCCATCTCGGGGCGTAGTAATGAGGTGATGAGCAAGCAACAAATCAGGTGCTGACACGCCACTCTGAGGGCTATATAAGCAGCACCATTTTCCGGGTTCTGGGTCTTCCCTCCTGAAGAAGCAATAAAGCTTGCTGCAGAAGAATCCGGTTGTCCGAGTGTGTTCTTGCCGGCGAGAACAATAGCTCGGGACAGAGTGGCACTGTTTGGAGGTGTGACCTTGTTGGAGTAGGCATGGCTTTGTTGGAGTAGGTGTGTCACTGTGGGCATGGACTCATCATAGCTTCCTGGAAGCAAGTCTTCTCTTAGCAGCCTTCAGATGAAGATGTAGAACTCTCAGCTCTGCCTGCACCATGCTGCCTGGATGCTGCCATGTTCCCACCTTGATAATAATAGACTGAACTTCTGAACCTGTAAGCCAGATTCAATTAAATGCTGTCTATGAGTTGTTTTGGTCATAGTGTCTGTTCACAGCAGTAAAATCCTAACTAATACAGGTGCTTATGTTAATTCTTGTTGCAGAAATGCTTAGGTACCTCGGGGATCTGAGATGACATGTGGCACTTCTAGTCCCTGGTTCAGTAAGGTTTTCCACATGTCCCTCCCACAGAACCAGGACTCACAATTTTGGAAGGTCACCAAGCCACTCTCTGCCTCCTCCACAAGCCACTGTGTCACCAGCAGAGACTCATTATTTCAAGTGGAGTGACAGGGAGAAATATAAACCTTAAATCCTCTATCATTTTCTTGATCCCAAAAGTCACACACATGTTACTTTTATATGTTATTGTGCCAAACACAAGCCAATTGAATGATTTGTAAAGTGACTGAATGAACTTCATTTAAAAATTACCCCATTTATTTTATTCTGATCAATTATCAGATTAAAGCAGCAAACATCATATAATTATAGTGTTGGCAGTCAGTGGTCTAAGGTTCATCAAGATGAAAATTTGTTTTCCCTCTACCCTTCATTTTTCTCCTGAGATGGAAAGAAACAGCATATAAGCTGTTCACATGGAGTCATGGGAATAAATGGACTTGGAAGTGCTTTAGTCTAGTGCAGAATTATGGAAGCAGATGCTTTGCAGGTGGAGAAGGCAGTTTCAGCCTTTCAAGCCATTTTTTCTTCCTTGGGCTGCCCTTGAACTCTTGATCTGCCTGCCTCTTTTTCCCAAGTGCTGGGAATTATAGAAACACACCACCATGCCTGGCTCTCTAGCTTGTTTGTGAATGACATCAGTTTGGGCAGCTACTCGAAGAGAGGGAAATACTCAAAACCACAGTGGATAAGTAACAGTAATTGCCATGCAGACGTAATGGTGGTGTAATGATTCCTCGTGGTGACTGACATTCTCTTTCTCTTGGTGGATTTTTGTTTCTTTTAAAAAATATTTTATATGTATGGGTTATTTGCCTGCTTGTGTGTTTGTACACCACGGACATGTAGGATAGTGCAAAGCCCAGAAGAGGGCATTAGGTCCTCTGGAGTTCCAGGCAGTAGTGAGCTGCCTATAGGTGCTGGGAACCAACCTCTATTTCTTTGTAAGCGTTGTAAGTGCTGCTGGCTGCTGAGCTTCTCTCTAGCCACTTGCTGGTGTGTTTTGTTGTTTTTAGGTCTACATTATTTGAGAAGAACCTTCTGCTGCCTTTTACTTCACGTACCTGTTTAAATGAGCACAAAATTTTCCTTTGATGCAAAAGAGAATGCACATTTTTAATCCCTTAATTATAGAAAGTTATTCATAGCCCTTTATCATCTTTTGCAGATGTCTCACTCATGTGTTCCGTATTTGAATGTGTCTTTAGTGGCAAGAATTCGACCATCATTGGGAAGAGAGGCCCATATTCTTGCAAACTTTATATGCCCCAGTACAGGGGAACACCAGGGCCACAAAGTGGGAGTGGATGGGTAGGGTAGCAGGGTGGGGGGAGGGTATAGGGAACTTTCGGGATAGCATTTGAAATGTAAATAAAGAAAATATCTAATAATAAAAAAAAAGAATTCCATTGGTACCAAGGCAAACTTTACTCCTTTGTTGATACTTGACAGCACGTTGGCACTGTGCTGGGGTGCCACAGAAGAGTATGTGCCTACCAGCTACTAACTAGAATATTTGCTCATTGCTGTGTCTATGAAAAAGGTAGAACGACTGTGTTTTTTAGGATGACGCCTTCTGCATGCGGGTAAAGAATGCTGATCCATTCATGCAAGTATTTTACTCATCACTGTTGAGGTTTTTGTCTTTTTACTGTGTATTATAATGTTAAGTGCAGGGGTGAGACATGTCCTGGAGTCCACTAACTCCTGTGACTCTGCCCGTAAGTTAATTCTAATTGGTAAATAAAGATGCCAACAGCCAATAGCTGAGCAGAAGAGACATAGGAGGGGTTTAGGTTTCCCAGGCTAGGGGTTGGAAAAAGAGGAAGAATGTGCAGGAGGAGGGAGGAGAAGCAGCCACAGCCCTGAGGGCTACCCAATTGGAGCTACGGGCAGCTCAGATGATACGTAGTAATAACTCAGGGTTATTGACAGCACCGAGGGTAGGCAGCTGCCCAGCTCTTGTGCTACTTTAGGTTTATTGAAAATATAATGGCTGTGTATGTTTTTTATTTGGGAGCTCAATAATCAAAGTCGGAGTAGAAACCCTGGGACAGGATTTAAATAGTTTACTACAACATATCTTAGGGTCATGTGACCTTGGACCACTTTGATGATGTTTTGTTTTTGTTTTGCTTTTTTTTTTTTTTTTTTTTTTTTGAGATAACCTAGGCTGGACTATAGCCAAAGATGACCTTGAATTTCTGATTGTCCTGTCTCCCTATCTCAAGTGCTGGGATTATAGGCCAGTTTGATAATTACAAACTATTTTTCAGTTTAGCAAATTAGTAGTTTATTAATAATAATTACTAATAATTAGCAGGAGTTAACAAGTAAAACAAGGGGCATGGCTAATATCTGTTTTGCTAAGGTGCCAAAGTCTGTGGCTTTATTGCCATTTAGAATGATTCTGTATCTATTTAAGTAGGCTTTTTCTAATCAACCTATTTCCTTAAATAAGTATTTAAAAAAAAACAATGTCAGCTTTATAGATTGTATAGAAAGTTCCCTATATGCTGTATTTTGTCCACCAATCCCCACATGTTTTGTTTTGATTTTGGAGGTACGGTCTTTGTAGACCAAGCTGGTATGGAACTCATTATATATCTCAGGTTGACCTCAACCTAATAGCAATCCTCCTAACTGACCCTCCCAAGTGCTGGGATTACATGCTAGATTATACCCAGCTAATTTCCCATGTTCTTAACATCTATTTGTTACAGTTAGTGAAACAGTACTGTCAAGTCCTTATTAACTGAAGTCTGTACTTTATTCAGGTTTCCTTAGCTTTGACCTATGCTCTTTTGTGAGTCTGGATTCTATCTTAGCAGCACATTTATATCCAGTTGTCCTATTTATTTTGTTAGGTCTCTCTTGGCTATCACAATTTCTCAGGCTTTGTTTTTTGACCATTTGATATTTTTGAAGACTATTGGTCAGGAATTTATAGGCTATCCCTATATTGGAATTTCCTCCTATCTTGTGATTAGATAGGTTATGGGAAGAAAAAGCACAGAGGCCAAGTCCATTCTAAGGATATCAAGGGTGCATACTGTCAATAAACTTTACAGCCATTAGTGCTACCCTTGATCACCTGGCTGAGGTGGTGTTTTCCACAATAAAGTTTCCTTTTCCTCTTTTTATTGTGTTCTTTTTGGAAGAGGATTATTCAGTGGGGAGTCAAGGACAGACTATGGGAAATTCTTTTTCTTTCCTTATTTTTCCATTTATTTATATCAACATAGATTTATGTTTTCTGGAGACTGGGCTTACTTGGTCCTGGGTTGTTCCTCTTAGGTTCTCAGCTAATGCAATACAGAAAAAAAAAATCTATCTTAGTTATATATGTGTGTGCTTTTTTAAAAAATTGGTTGGTTTGTTTGTTTGTTTATTTATTTATTTATTTATTTGAGACAGGGTACCTCTATGTAGTCCTGGCCACACTGGAACTCACTATGTGGACGAACCTTGTCTAGAACTCAGACAGGCCTGAAAAAATTTTTGGTTTGTCCATCCATCCATCCATCCATCCATCCATCCATCATCCATTTATTTATTTGAGTCAGGGTCCCTCTATGTAGTCCTGGCTATAGACCTGGAACTAACTTTGTAAACCAAGCTGGCCTAGAACTCAGAGATTGGCCTGCCTTTGCCTTCCAAGTTCTGGGATAAAAGGTGTGCATCACTGCATGCAGCTACATGTTGCTTTACTGATATTTCTACATGTAAGTATTTGTATATTATGTTAACCATGAGTTCATACTGCTGTTTCTTCTTCTTCTTCTTTTTTTTTTTTTTTCTAGACAGGATTTCTCTGTGTAGCCCTGGCTGACCTGGAACTCACTCTGTAGACCAGGCTGGCCTCAAAATCAGAAATCTGCCTGCATTTGCCTCCCAAGTGCCGGGATTAAAAGCATGCACTAGCACTGCCCGGCTGATACTGCTGTTTCTAATGTTAACCAACTATCCATAGATTACTCTGTCTTTCTACCTCCCTTATCTATAAAACCCCTCTGGGGGAAGGATAAGAAACCCAGCTTATCCTTATTGCACATAATGATTCAGTCCCAGTGCACATGTCTTACAATATCAGAACTGCTAACCTAGTCCCCATAATAAAATATTTTCTTAGACGATTGTTGGGTCTTTTGGAGTGTGGTCATGCTAGGTTCTTTTTTTGTGAGTGCTCACTCTGGAAGACCCAGCAAGTAGCTCAGTCAGATGCAGATATTTGCACCCAACCAATGGACAGAAGCAGCTGACCCCTGTTATTGAATTAGGGAAAAGCTGAAAGAAGCTGAGGAAAAGGGTGACCGTATAGGAGGACCAGCAGTCTCAATTAATCTGGACCCCTGAGACCTCTCAAACACTGGACCACCAAACAGACAGCACACACCAGCTGATATGAGGCCCCCAACACACATATAGTAGAGGACTTCAGGTCTGTGTTCATTCAGAGATGATGCACCTAACCCTCAAGAGACTGGAGGTTCCAGGGAGTTTAGAGGTCAGGTGGGGTGGAGGTGTGGGATGTGGAACAGTTGGAGGGTGGATGGGGGTAGGGCGGGGAATAAAATATAGAGTGTAAAAAAAATAAATTAATTAAAAAACCATTTTCTCAACTAAAGGGCTAGACGTAGGTCTTTAGTATCGCACCCCACCCATAGCTTTCAACAACACTGCTTCATACATTTAGAGCACAGATACATCTTTTTAACTTCAGGTGGTATTTATTACCTTTCAAAAAACCCATCACAAGTGGAAAATAGTGTAATTAAAAAGGAAGTTTAATACCCCAGAGTCCTGGACTTTATTACTTCTCTAGCTTATTTTAAATGTGCTTAGGACACTTAACATTAACCTACAGTTGGGCAAAATCATATAATATGAAACCTATTTTATAATGAAGTCTTGAATGCCTTATATAATTGAATTATGAACTGAAAGTGAAAACCAGAATATTTGAATGAGTACACATTGGCCTCATTGTAAAGTCAAAAATGTTTAAAATGAGCCACTGTTATCATCTACAATTCTTCGGAGATTTAGAGATTGTTTTTTTTTTTTTTTTTAAGTTGTATGCATTGTGGGATACTCTTTGTGTTGCAAAGTTCTGAGGGTTTTGACAAAAAGAAGTCATGTATCTACCATTGTATCTGCATTGCTTTATATCCTAAAAGTTCCCTAAAAATAACTATGTTCCACTCACTCATGCTCTGCTCTGCTCTGCCTTTCGCTATATATATATATATATATATATATATATATATATACATGGCTGCTTTTGCTTAGCAGTGGCCATTTAGGTCTCTTCCAAATCTTTCTGTGCCTTGGTGGCTCGCTTCTTTTGCTGTTGATTAACATTCTGTTATCCCTGTTTATTTTCCTACTAAGTCACTGAAGGACAGCTTGGTTGCTTCTATATGGGAGCATTTTAAGCATCTGTGTATTTTTAGTTTTGGGATTTTCTTTTTTTTTAAATTTTTTTATTAGGTATTTTCCTCATTTACATTTCCAATGCTATCCCAAAAGTCCCCCATCCCCTCCCCCCAACTCCCCTACCCACCCACTCCCACTTCTTGGCCCTGGCGTTCCCCTGTAATGAGGCATATAAAGTTTGCACGACCGATGGGCCTCTCTTTCCAGTGATGGCTGACTAGGCCATCTTCTGATTCATATGCAGCTAGAGACACAAGCTCCGGGGGGTACTGTTTAGTTCATATTGTTGTTCCACCTATGGGGTTTAGTTTTGGGATTTTCTTGAGACAGAGTTTCATGATGTTGGCTAGGCTGGCCTTGAATTAACTGATCCTCTTGTCCCAGGCACTATGCCTGGCAAGACACGATAAAGCTCACATTCACAGCAGTGATACTTTTCCCACTTAATGCTTTGAGCACGTAAGATATAGATATCTACATCCTGTGCTCTTGGAGATAGTTTTTCCATCCTGTTAGTCCCTCATTAACAACACATAGCAATTATAGATTTGTATGAGCATTACATTTTTAGTATTTTTTTCAGTATGGGGGAACTGAATCTAGGGTCTTCTGCATGCTAGGCAAGCACTGTACTGCTGATCTATATCACCGTTCCTGTTCTAAAACCATTTGTAACTATTCATTGACACACTATTTTTATGAAAAGGCTCTGGGATGATATAAAGACTCCTTTTGTGGTTCAATGTACATGTGTCTTGACCTCAAGACTTTATTATCAACATGTTCCTCCTAGGCATGGACCTTTGTATGGCCTTGGGCTTGGTGAATGCTTCTAACAGCCAAGGAGACAGTACTGACCAATGTTGTTTGGCCAGTGATCTCATAAGAGTGGTTGTGGAGAGGACTATTTTGTTTTTAAAATTCCTTTAGATGTTCTGGGTGCCTTGAGGAATTACCTACGGATAATTCAGATAATAAATACTACTAATTAATACTACTAATTATCTTTATATACATAGCATTTTCATCTATATGAAAATGAAATAATCTAAAATAAATGAAATTAGGTGTATTTTTCTAAGTACCATAAAGAAGTAGGCTATAAGTTGATACTGAATTTTGCAAACTTCTGTAAAGGGACAGATTGTGACTATTGCCAGTTTTGTAGTAATGGTCGCTTGTAACTGCTCAACTTTGCTGTTACAGGTCAGAAGCAACCACCACAGGCACTGCATTAGTTCCCATCACTACATACTCAACAAACGCAAGGTAGAAGAAGGAAAAGATTTTCTTTCAGTTCATACTTTTAGAGGGTTCAGAGGTCTCTTGCTCCTACTGCCTTGGGCTTATGGCAGCACAAAAATCGTAGTGGGAACAATGTGGTAGCAAAGGCCTATCTACCTTATTGTGGCCATGAAGTAAAGAGATAGAAAGACATTTTCCCAGTGACACAGTTCCCTCTCATAAGACCTCATCTCCCAGTGATGCCATAGGCTGGGGATCAAACATTTGTGTGTGACAGAAAGTAAATAAACCAATGAACCCGTGTTTTAATAAGTTTATTTATAAAAACAGACTATTGGCCATACTTGCTGATTCCTAGTCTAGTGTGAGCATGTACCATATAAAGATCTTACTACGGTCTTTCCTTTACAACCTCCTGTGTGTGGAATGTCCCTAGTTGGATTCAAGACATGCCTGTCAGCCTGTCTCTGACAAAGAAAAATTACTTCCTTGCTTTCTACCCAAGGTCCCATCTTTTCCTGGCATGGAACCCAACCTGCTTTAATGGGAGCTACTTCTCTATAAAGAACTGTTCCCTCACTTACCTGGGCCATGTTATTAGGTGTCTGCAATGACTTAAAACTTGTTATTTCCTTAGCTGAACCAGGCACTTGAAAGATTTCTAAACAGAGAAAGGAACTAAGAGCATGACATGTCTCTTTGGAGCCAGACACTGTAGTAGGTGATTTCTGCATATCACCTCATTAAAGTTTGCAATGACTCTGTGAGATAGGTAGTAGGTGATTTCTGCATATCACCTCATTCAAGTTTGCAATGACTCTGTGAGATAGGTATAAGTAGATCCAGTGTACATTTGGCAAATTCCAATATCACAGTTAATATACTTGCTTTTTTTCTGTTTTTTAAAAAAAAGTTTGTTCATTAAAAAAAAAAATTAATCCTGACTGAAATTCCCACTCCCCCCATTCTTCTCACTCCCCCAGATCCACTCTTCCTGTTTCTCTTCAGAAAAGAGCAGTCCTCCCAGGAATATCCACTGAATATGGCATAACAAGATAAGTCTAGGAACAAACCCTTTAAAAAGATTTTTAAAAACTTTTACTTAGGTGTCTGTGTGTATCTGTGTGGGTGTATGGCAGCTGTGTCATGGAGGCCTTTAGTTCCCTGGATCTGGAGTTATAGAAAGTTGGAAAGGTCTCCCAAAGAAACCCAAAGTTCTCCAACTTGGGTGCTGAAAACTGAACTCAGATCCTCTGTAAGAGCAGTAACTGAGGTTTGGTTACAGTTCAGATTAAAGAACAACTAAATATGAATAAAACAGTTCACTTTCATGTGTCATGTGTAAAGGCTTAAAAGTCTCTCTTTGTTGAGGTGGTTCACATGTTCAATTTATCCATTATGATTTGCGGTTGTTGTTAAGGACACCTTTGATTTCCCATGACATATGTACCTTGTCTAGTATAGAAATTAATAACTGAAGAGGTTAGGTAGGTCTTAAATTTTTAATTTCCTTTTCTTTTGGCTAAATATTACATCCTAGGGTTCCAAGCTTACCTGAAATATTTATATGTGATCACTTCTCTGGAAGCTTACACTTTATAAGGGAAGAAAGAATATAGGTTGTAACCTCCTTCCAGCCTAGGCTGGCTCAGACCATCACCACTGAGGCAGAGCCACCTGCTGTGCTGCTTCTCATCCTTCTCCTTTGATGTGCCACTACCTGCTACCTGCTTGAGGCTGAACCAGTTCCCCAAGATCTTCCGGAGTTAACACTGAACTGTGATTTTTGCGAGTTCCTGCTAAAAGGCTGATCTGACAACTTCACAAGGAACTTGGCGTGACTGGGAATGGGCCTCCCCTCTTCTTTATAAAGCGTGTTCAGTGACATTAAAGTTGAACCTTGATCAGAATATTGTCTTGGTTCCATTTCTCTCTCTACCCGCCTAGATTTCCTCTTTTCTTTTCAGTTCCAAGATGCATCCCAGGCTCGAACCCAGACATGAGAGCCACAGGCTGGCCCCAACAATAGGTGACATGGGACAGGGGCTTGGACAACCCTCACCCTCTGCCTGAGCTATAAAACAGATGCAACAGGAGTACACACAAGTTTTAGAATCACAAGGGAGGATTCTTTGCAGGGTTCAACAAATAACCAAAAGTTTACTTTTGCATTTCATTTAGCCCATGTCTTGGAGTTATGTTTTGAGAATTCTACTTTCCAAATGGCATGTAGCTGGTTTCTTTCTTGCAAGCATCACTTGGCTGCCTTTGACTGATGTGACATTATAATCTCTTGCCTGCTCTGATATGAGTCTGACACTAAGCCTGTTTATAAATCAGCCTTAAACCAGGGCCTTGGAGACACCCAGATTCAGGTGCTCTGTCCGTCCTCACAGATGCTTCTCCATCATTCCAGATCCACAAAGTAGAACAAAAGCACATCCCAAGTCAACACTTCCTTTTTTGTTGTTTTTTGGTTTTCGAGACAGGGTTTCTCTGTGTAGCCCTGGCTGTCCTGGAACTCACTTTGTAGACCAGGCTGGCCTCGAACTCAGAAATCCGCCTGCCTCTGCCTCCCAAGTGCTGGGATTAAAGGCGTGCGCCACCACTGCCCAGCTTAACACTTCCTCTTAATGGAAGTGGCCAGTGCTGGGCTAGTGGCACAGCCTGCTTGAATGAGCTGTCATGATGTTCTCAGGCTTGAGCTCTGCCATCACAAGGGCATTTCCAGATGCTTCACGTGATTCATGGTTCTGAAGAAATCACACAGACATAGACACATACAACAAAAATTTTCTTCAGCTGGACAGATTAAATTTGAAGAGAAACTCCATGAAATTTTATTAGTACCACTATTGTTATCTTTGGCTTTATGTATTATATAGGTACATTAAAAAAAGGAAAATGATTGTAAAAGGCAAATATTTTGTATAAAAATACAAAGTTTAAAAGCTCTTTAAGTATGTTTCATATTATTACTAAAACGTGGCCTATATGTGTGCATCTGCATATTCTTCCTACATTTGGGATTTTAGAAACACACTGTTTACACAGAGCCAGTGTACTGGCTAGTTTTGTGTCAACTTGACACAGCTGGAGTTATCACAGAGAAAGGAGCTTCAGTTGAGGAAATGCCTCCATGAGATCCAACTGTAAGGCATTTTCTCAATTAGTGATCAAGGGGGAAAGGCCCCTTGTGGGTGGGACCATCCCTGGGCTGGTAGTCTTGGTTCTGTAAGAGAGCAGGCTGAGCAAGCCAGAGGAAGCAAGCCAGTAATGAACATCCCTCCATGGCCTCTGCATCAGCTCCTGCTTCCTGATCTGCTTGAGTTCCAGTCCTGACTTCCTTGGTGATGAACAGCAGTATGGAAGTGTAAGCTGAATAAACCCTTTCCTCCCCAACTTGCTTCTTGGTCATGATGTTTGTGCAGGAATAGAAACCCTGACTAAGACAGCCAGTAACTCAACAACCAATGATAGTCTTTTTCTGATTGGAGCATTCCATATTTGGAAAGATATAATTTGCATAAATTGTATGGTTAATGGCTGAGAAAAATCTATGTGATTCAGTCCATTTGTACACTGGAAATCAATATATCAACTTGGGGGAGCATTTTAGCCCCCTAGTCCTTGGGCTATGGTGCAGTAGGTGTCCATTTATTTTGAATAACTACTTTCCAGGGCTTTTTCCACTCAATCTGGTGAGAAGTGATGGAATCAGAAACGAGCATTCTTCGACTTTCAGAGGCACCAGAAAATATGTTTCTGCTATTATATCATGCTGTTATAATATGGATGATGGTACTGAAACAGAAAAATAAGGATGGGCATTAGTTTTGTTTGAAAAATAAAATTATTTACAACTTAAAACAGGAGGAATCTTTAGGAAAGAGCACAAATGGCATTATTGAAAGAAAAGTGTTTTTTTTTTTTTTTTTTTTTTCTCCAGATTAAGCAATGCGGGGCAAGCAGACCGTGCCACCAGACAGAAAAACTGGTAAGATTGAAGTAAGTTCAAAACCCCGGAGAATCTCAAAATTGAGAATGGGAGGTGTGGAACCAGTTTCCTGCCAAGCCAAGGTCTACCTGTTCTGGAATGTGTAACCATGACACCCCACTGAGAGGACCATGACGACTGATCACATAACATAAAAATCTGGAGTCCTCCATGCTGACCAGTTACCTAGATAGGCCCCAAATGTTTAGCCAATGAACTTCCCTTATTGGGCTTTCCTTCCTGCAAAAGGTGTTTAATCCTTGGTTCACCATGAGTAAGACACATGCATTTACATCTACCATAAATCAAGTGGTTTGGACAAGCCAGGACAGTCTCCTTCATCAGGGATCACCTGGTGGTGGTGGCATGGTAGGGGCTTAAAGAGCCTCACCTAAATCTCCCAGAGAGGCTGTCTCTGTTTCAGCCTTTGTGTACTCTGGCACTCACTTGGAGCCAAAATGGATTCTGTCTTGTCCCAGGTCAGCCATACCCCTCCTGCCTAGGGCATAGGAGAAGTGCAGCCCCATGACCCCCATTCTCAACTCTCTGATATCCCCAGTGGTATCTGAGTACACAGGAGCGTAAGGACCACAGCATCTGTCCTAGATCTCGTCCAGACCCTTATCACGGACTATGTTCTGTCTCCCCTGAGTGCCTTGCTGGCAGGGTCAATTTTGGGGAACTATGTTCCCTACTCAATACTCTTTTGAGCAAACAAGGCAAACACATCATGCCTGATTGTCACCATCAACTATAACCCCATGTTTAGTGATCCATGCTTCTGCCCCTTAGCTGACCACTGTGTGTTCCTTATTTGTTTTGAGACCTGTAGCATTCACACTAGTATTCGATACATCAAAAGTACTCTGTAAATGTCTTGAATGTATATGTAATTTATGTCCCAGTTACCTCCAAAAATAATATGAATAGAATCTAGATAGGTCTTTTAAAATTACTAATTAACAAAAATAGATTTACTGAACTCTAATTTACAGGTAATGCAGATCGTCCATGTAAAATTGCTTTTTCCTTCAGTGCGTCTTAGTGTATTTCTTCTTAATTTTAATTTTGTTTATATAATGCATATGCGTGTTTTGCCTGTATATATCTGTGCATCACTGGCCTGGCGTTTGAGAGGCCAGCTGAGGGCACCATATCCACTGGATTGGAGTTACAGACGGTTGTGAGATGCTGTGTGGATGCTGAGAGTAAAACCAGGGTCCTAAGTAAGAGGAGCAAGCGCTCTTTTTTTTTTTTTTAAAGATTTATTTATTTATTATATGTAAGTACACTGTAGCTGTCTTCAGACACTCCAGAAGAGGGCGCCAGATCTTGTTACAGATGGTCGTGAGCCACCATGTGGTTGCTGGGAATTGAACTCTGGACCTTCGGAAGAGCAGTCGGGTGCTCTTACCCACTGAGCCATCTCACCAGCCCCGAGCAAGCGCTCTTAACTGCTGAGCCAACTCTACAATCCCCTTAGTATATTTTCAAAGTTGTGCCGTAGGTCTAAAGATTGCTGTCATCTCCAAAGAAAGCCCATACTCTTAGCATTCCTTCCACCTGCCACCACAAACTTAGTTCTAATGAAAAGGAAGACGCTCTGTTTAAAAGAGGGTCAAATAGTAAATGAAGCTTTAGATAAACTCTTATGTAGTCAAGAAGAATATCTACAAGATTTTTTGATGTAAGCATTTTTAACTTATGCAGATTATAACTCTCCACTACATTAGCACAAAACCTGGCTTATACTAAATGCTCAGTTAAGTACATGTGGTTTCACTGAGTTGGCTGGATGTGAATGTCCACACCACTCCAAAGATATCACACTGGTACCATATGTTAAAGAACAATTAACTGGCAATATGATAAATTAATGAGTTATTGTTATTCCCCTAGTTTGATAACTTACCTTGCCATGAAGTAGAAGAAGTGAGTTGGAAGCTCAGGCCTGAGAGCCTGCATTCAGAGTCCTTCTCAACACCTCTCCCCTTTAACAAGACCTAAGCCCTGAAGCTCCATAGTAAACTGTGAGGCTGCTTACCTGCCTCCCTTTCCTTCTCACAAATGAAGTTATTGATTTCATCACACTGGAAGTCATTCCACTGTCCTGCGTAAATCAAGCCAGCACAGTCTTCTCCTGGCCCATGGCCACTGCCCCAGTTATCTGGTTGTCCAGCTTTCCAGTTTCTTTTAACAAAACAGAAAAGGACTGTTATCTGTACAGCATGCAGATGTTTTCTTTGCTCAAAAACAGTTGAGGGATGTAAACACAAAGCCAAAACATGCCATTTGCTGTGGAATGGAAATGCATTATTTAGAAAACTGCTCACTTTCACTTAGCTGTTTGCAGAGAGGCTGAAAAGCAGCCTGTCCTTGCAGGCTTGTTATCTCTACCATAGTGAGATCAACCCAGTGAACCTCATTATTACGTGGAGGGGATGAATCCTTTGACATAGCTGGTAAATGGCCTTCAACTGTGTCCTGCAGTGTGGACTTCTGGGCATGTGTATACAGTAGGTAATATATGCACTCTTGGGATATCTTACACAAATATGCATGCATGCATGCTCTTGTGAGAATACACAGGGATCAATGTGTGTCAATGGTGTGTCTTGTCTCTAACGGGTCAAAAGGTCTAGAAGAGAAAGTGAGAGCACCTTGATACACAGTTACAAAAACCCACAACCACAAACAATTAGTTGTGGCTCTGGCATAGCTGTACATGGTTGACAATTTCAGAAAATAATAATTTAATCTTACTGAAAACAACTCAAATATTTTACTACCTCTTTTGGGAAAGTGCTTTTATTTTCATGTATGATAGAGGTAGAGGGAAAGAGAGAGGGAGAGAAGGGGAATGAGTGAGTGAGCTGGGGAGGAAGGGAGAGCTACAGTGTGTGTCAGAGAATCAACTCTTTCCTTCTAGCATGTGGGCCCTGTGTCATCAGCTTTGGTGGCTGATGCCTCTATCCACTGCGCAATCTCTCTAGCTCAGGAGAGAAGATTTTCATTTTTATTGATTTATTGAATGATTGATTGACAGTGAATAGTCCTAGCTGGATTTGAACTCAGATATCTACCCGTAAGTCCTCTGAAATGTTGGGATTAAAGGTGTGTACCACCATTCCTGACTAGAAGAGCATTTGCCGTCGCCATTGTCGTTGTTGTCGACCTCCTCCTCCTCCTCCTCCTCCTTTTCATCTCCCTTCTCCTCCTTCTTCTCCCTCTTCTCCTCCCTTTTCTTATCCTTTTTAAAGACAGGGTCTCTCCATGTAGTCCTAGCTGTCCAGGAGCTCACTATGTAGATTGGGCTGGCCTCAAATTCACAGAGATCTTCCTGCCTCTACCTCCCTAAAAGTGTCAGAAAGAGGGTTCTTAAAACAAGTTTTCTGATTTTTTTGCAGGGGGTTTGAGGGGAGATTTAGGCAGGCCTGAGAAAGAACCAAGACATTTGTGCATGCTAGGTTGAGTCTTCTACCACTGCCTCTGCCCATGTTAAGCCTTCCTTTTACTTTATTTTAACATTAGGTCTCACTAACTTGCCCAGGCTGGCCTTGAATTCATTCTGTACTCTATGCTAACCTTTTTTTTTTTTTTTTTTTTTTTTAATCTTGTGATCATCCTGCCTCAGCCTCCTGAGTAGCTTGAATTCCAAGCCTGAACAAGTTTTCATTAGGATGAGTTTATTTGAGGCTCTTTTACTTGGATGCTGCTGCTCAAAGCAGGACTTCTTGTGACTTTATAATTCTTGATTCTGGCTCCATGCAGTAAATTAAGTGTGGCTCCAGACTCTTTTCTGGAAGGTTCTTTTGAAGAAGCAAGTTCATCGTTGTGGTTTCTGCTTAAGGAAAGAAACTGACTTCTTACCCTAAAACATCTGTAATAAAGGTACTCCCAGCAATGACTCACCCCCCAACTAGCTACAGGGTACCTGAGAGCTCCCCTTAGGTGAGAACTCATATTGCCCTTCATCTTTTGACAATGAGATCATCAGAGTCAGAAGGCAGTGAGAAAGAAAAGGTGATTATAGTTAAACAGTGGGGCAGCATGATAGAAGTAATACTCAACTAATTCTAAACCTATCTATCTAGGGACTTGATAAAAACTCTGAGCCCAGGTAAATCTAGTGAAGCGAAGGTGATTCAGAAGGAACAATCTACCAACAAGAGGAAACTACTAGGAAGAATTAGAAAATATTACTCACTGCACTGATCCTCAGAGAGAATGTAACAATGAGCTGAGTTTAATTCAGGCAATGGTAACAAAGGAGCACGGAACGAAGTTCCATTTCTCAGGGAACTTACATAACAGAGGTGAGGATGAAGTTAAGACTCAAACTGTCAGTGGTGCCAAGAGGGACCACTGGAAAGAAAAGGAGCTTCCTTGAAGGCAACCTCTGCAAAGGTTAGTAGTACCCAAGGAGCTTGTTCACGTCTAATAGCAATGGTGATTTTATTTTCTATAATTTTATATTAATTATAATATATTAATTTTACATCTCTTTATATCTTTGATTCCAAAATGTATTATGTATTTGATATATATATATACATATATATATACACACACATATATATTTGATATTCTTGATTTCTCAGTTAATTGTAAAAGTGTATGTATGTATATACACACACACACGGTTTATTTAGATTCAGAGGATCTGCTTAGTATGATTTTCTTGCATTTTACTTTAAGTCATTTAAGATCATACAGGTAAGAAGGACTTACTGATTAAACAGAAAGGGAACCATTCCCAACTGGGTTCAAATCACTAGAATTCTTTATGTAGAGTGCTCAGAGATTTCCTTATGACTAAAGGCAGCATAAATTCTGTGGCGCAGAGGCAACTAAGATACCCAGCATGGGTGGCAGCTGGGATGAGAAGCTGGGGTCTCAGAGCATCTCTGGAAAAGCTAAAATTCCATGGAGCAACCGCTGGGCAAAACCCTTAGTTTGTATGCTTGTAACAGAGAACAGAGCATGTCAGATAAGCAGAATGTGTATGTAATATTTTGGAATGTTAGCCTAAACAGTGCCTTGACTGCATTCACAGGTAGGCTCTGGAAAGAATAACATGAGCTTGGCCATATTACAACACATATGTCATAGCAACGTGAACGCTTCTGAGCACCCCAGGAACCTTAGACACACTTGAGCAGCTCGACAGCTGTAAGTGATTTGCAAACACACAAACATGAACTATGGAGAGTGCAGCATCCCAGAATTTTGGGCTACTCTTAATATTAGCAGAGCATATACTTTCTGTCTTGGGAATAGATCCCTCCAACTTTACAACTTAATATTTTTTCCATCAACCACAAGATTAACCAAGACGACAGCCAAGAAGCTTCTGCTGGTAAGGGTCTGGCTTCCAAACAAGAAGATGTCACTGGTGAGAAGCGTCTCTTGAAGCAAGATGTTTTCCCACTGCAAGGGCCCCTGTTGTGGAAGATTCCTCTCTGTGGCCTGGGCCAGTGCCACCCTGGCAGGAACACGAAGTGTTGACTAGCACGAGCTGTTGTTGAAGTAGAAGAGACTGAAGAGTCTCTTCTGGCCCTTACTGCTCTATAGCACAGTGCTATAAACCTACAACATGCGTTATATAACTGAGCAGGACAACAGCCTATTTTATCCTTGTAACATAAAAATCAAAGCAATTATGTGAATTGTGTTATCACATTTCTAGCAGATAGTATCTGGTAGACAGGAGCGAGGGGAAAAGAAAACGTATAGGGGCTTTTGGCAGAGTGGGTGGGGGTCTTACTGATTTAAGGTGGACAGAGTCTTGGTCCTTTCCATATGAATCTGGTTTACCCCGGGGAAGGCAGCCTTGATTTAGTAACAGTGACAATTAGCCAACCAACACATCTGCAGTTATTCCATTACGAGTTATTATGCCTCAGTGAGAGAGGATGTGTGCATAGTCCTGCTGGGACCAGACATCCCAGGGAGGGATGGAACCTAAGGGGAGCTGCCCTTCTCTTAGGAGAAGGGGAAGGGGTAATGGAGGAGACGGGAGCTGTGATTGGAACATAAAGTAAATAAAAAAATAGTGGAAAGAATCACTGTGCCCCTAGTCTTACCAACACTTCTGCGGTCCCTGTGTTGCTGCTTTCCTGATTTTTCTATTCTTTTCCTTCTACTTAGTCATGTGTGGAGCTGATCCCACCCAGGGCTTTGTACAAGCCCCTCTGCTTATTTTGAGGTTCATTTCTTCTTTATTTCTACCCTCATAAAGTGGAAGCTTAGGTCACTCCTTTCTAACCTTTAAGAAAATGTAGGGCCAAGCATGGTGGCATGTAGTTTTAATCCCAGCACTTGGGAGGCAGAAGCACATAGATCTCTCAGAATTTGGGGCCAGTCTGGTCTATACATCAAGTTTTGAGACAGCCAGAGCTACATAGAAAGACATTATCTCAAAACTAACAACAAAAACCCAAACACAGTGTTTCAGAGCTGTTAATGTTTCCCTAAGCACTATTTTAGCTTCAGCTCATAAATTTTGATATGTTCTCATTGTTTAAAGACATTTTTAGACTTTCACTGTAATTTCCTCTTTGATCTATGGACAAAATCAGGCATCACCAGGGTGGTATGGCCATAGCCTCTTCTTTGGTCTACGTTATTTAACTTCCAAATACTTTATAGCTCTTTAGCTATCTACTTGTTTGAGGCTACAGAGCATAGTCTCTATAATCCCAGTTCTTGAATTTACTGAACTGTGCTTGGTGTCCCACTGTGTCGTTTATCTTTTACACAAGGATAACCCCTCTCATTTACACTCCTATCCTCCTGCTCCAGCTGCCACCTCCCTGTGGACATCTTGGGACAATGTAGTCCCAAGTGACTGAGGATGGATCCTAATCTCCAGTCATGGTATAGATACTGGATGTAAAGTCACAGGGCTGTGGTGACATGAAAGAAACAAAGGTGGTGTGTCTAAGATAGGAAGTTGTCTTTTCTCTGATAGGATTATGTTATTGTTATTTTTAAAAACCATATCTACAACTGGTATGTCCAGCAATCTACATTGTCCTTCAGTATTGTGTTGAAATCACATTGGTATGTAGGCTTATGGCACATGAAAACTGGCCATGGCCCCAGCCCAGGGCATCTGACATACTCCCTTTCTCTAGCTGGTCCTTACCTCCTTTAGTACAGTCAAGTGAAAGGCTCTGCGAGTCAGTGTGTCTGAGGATAATATACCTGAGTCAGGTCTGAATGTGCCTGAAGCAGCTGGAATTTCTTCGCTGTCACTACAGCTTTTTATCTGTGTGTTCTAGCCCTGTCTTCCCGAACCATGTATCACTGAAAATAACAGCATAGAGCAGAGGCAATGGAGGAGAGGTCTGTCCCTGAAAACTGGCTCCTCTTTTACAGTAACCACAAAATCCTTAAATAATTTCAAGTGGGCGGGTGCGTGTGTTTTGGAGAAAAAGGGTGAAAGGAAAGTTGTGTACTTAATTCCTCTGTGGCTGGGCAAGGCGTGGGATGGTTCCAGAGCCATTGGCTTCTGGTTTTGAAAACATTTAAGATGGCTGGCCAGAGTCCTTCCTTGACTGTTTGGTAGAACTCAGCCATGAAGCCTCTGGTCCTGGACTGTTCTCTGCTGGGAGGCGTTTGATGACTGTGTGAATCTGATTCGTTAGTGTTTGCTCTGCCTTCCTGTTTCTTTTTGACTTGATCTTTCTAAACCACTTTGTTTCTCGAAATGTGTGTGTTCATCTAGGCTGTTTGATTTGTTGGTGTATAGTTGTTCATAGTAACAGTTTATAATGGTCTTTGATGGTTATGATCTAGAAATCACTGCTGGTAAGAGAAGGAAGGGAAGGCAAGTGGACAGAGTCTTGGAGGCTCAGAATCAAAAGGGGAGGGCAAAGGAGAGTCTGAGCATCTTGGGAAAGAGTTTCGGAAGATTTATCTGGGAGGTTAGGGATGATGTTGTAAGATGCTTTGTGTCTCTAATTAAGATCATGCACACTACAAATTCTGGGGAGTAACAGTTCCCAATTCTGACATATTTTACTGTGGAAGCAGTCACAATTATGACAACAGTAGTAACACCCACAGGCTTTCTCTAGTGCTTTCCAGGGGACAAGCTCTATACTAAATTCACACACATACACACTGTCTCTGCATGCTCATATGTGTGTGCATACCAATGCTTTGCATACCAATGCCCACAGAAGTGGAGTCTTGCAAAGCATATCCCTGCCATTCTAGGTGCTGGCCTGACCCCAGTGTGTGTGTGTGTGTGTGTGTAAGTATTAACAGAGTCCTTTTGTCAACTTCATTTTACCACATGGGGACATGGTGATTTCATGTGACTGAGGTGTCAGATCCAGCCTAAGTCCAGTTCTCATTCAAATTTGTATTTTATTCCCTGGATGGGCCTGGCTCTTTGTCTAGATTGTAGTGTTTATTATTATATGTCAAACTAATTTAGTCTTTGAGACCTCATACAACATCTGCCTGATTTATACTTGCCTTTAGAGCTTGATCCTGGGGAATTTTCCATGTACATATATGCCTTTGGGTAGAAAATGAGACACACAGTGTCTATGGTGGCTGAAGTGTAGGAGTCTAAGCTTCCAGGGTGTGGGCGGGGTGGGCTCCAGGGTGGCTGTGGCTGGTGGCAAAACTCCTGGTAAGATGAGTGATGTTATCCTTCTTGGGGTCCAGGGAACAATTCTAGTCTCTCCTCCCAGCCTCAGAATTCTTCCTGGACCCCAGGGAAGAGGGCAAAGCTTTACCTTTGAAAGCTGGAGCACTTAGTAACATTCCAGCTCAATCAGTCCCATGCAAGCCAATAGAATTTAAGATTGAATTTTGCGGTCAAACCCAAATCTTTCCTTCCATTTACTGCAGAAAAGAGGGAGATGGATTTTTCTTCTTAGCTTCTCTCTTAAAAAGATATTCAGGCTCTCTTGACTATCAAACAAAAAGCACTAACCTCCGACTGCCATTCCTGCTTCAAAGTCATGGCCGCTCCTGCTTTGCATGCCAATGCCCACACAAGTGTGGCAAAGCATCCCTGCCATTCTACGTGCTGGCCTGACCCCAGTGTCTCTCAGAGGCAGGCACAAAGAGCAGGTAGAGTACCTGAGATCAGGTAAGGATAGGTGTACCTTCAGCTTTGGGGCAGACCTAAGATCCACTTCCACGTTTGCTCATATTTGTTTTTTCCCTTCAGAGATGGCCTTCTGATTCCATCAATGTCCCTCTCACGGTCGTCATGGGGAGGGTTTAAAAGGAGAGAACTGCAAGGTGCAGCAATGCAGGTCTGATGTAGCATTTGGGTGCTGAGGGCAGACGACTGCACATTCCAGGTCAGTGCAGGTTACATGTGTAACTCAGATCTGGCTGTTCCTATGCCGGTTTGAGACTATCTGGCCTTTCTGTCCATCACCTCAGCCTCTGGGCAACTCTTGAGCTACCTGGAGTCTCACTTCAGTGCCTGTAGACTACCTCAGACCAGAAGCATCCTTCCCTCATCGGAGAGCAGCTTCCTGTGATATGCTGCTGATATTGCTGGCTTGTTTGTCTCTAGCAAACTGAAGGCCCCTCACAGGTGGATATTTACAGGTTCTCCACTTTCTCTCCAGAAGAAGAAAGGCAAGATTTGAGAAAAGAGTTGGCAGAATTTAGTTTTCTCTTATCCTGCAGAAGATGGACATTCTGGGATCCTCTGTGCAGCACACTTGGACTTCCTGTGTATGAGAGATCTACAACCTTGGTGTGTACAACTTAGACTCAAATCACATTTGGGTCAGAAGCCTGATCAAGGCTAGGACTTCCCCAGTCCTCAGAAATATGTCCAAGTGAACACTGATCATTCGGAGAGGCTCTGGGCCATGTTATCCTTCCGAAGTGCTCCACTTGACAGCACAGTGACTGTCTACCATTGCTTCCCTACTAGGAATAGGCAACTGGTACAAGGAGCCCAGGCCCTCAAGAGGATGGTGTGGGATACACCTAAGGTCATTAAGGGAAAGTCGCAGGAAGCTAGGCCATTGTGAAAACATGGGGAGGCAAGTGCATGCCGCTGTCCACAAGTCCCACACTCACTTGTAATCAACAGGTGACCCGTCTAGCCACTTCCATTCGCTTTCCTGCTCTGAGTCTGTGAGGCCGATCCAATGGCTTTCTCTCCCCACGGTATGCTTTTTTATCCATTGCTGAAAAGGAAGCAGGAGGTGTTCTTAGCCCATACAAAAGAGCTCTTGTTTAATAAAACTGACAAAAATAATTTCTCACCATTTTTAAGGGTCCTAAGCTGCCCACTTTGTATTGCATTTGTGTTGTGGACAGTGTTTCACTAAGACTATGTTTAACGAGTAAAAGCAAGGTTCTTCTTTGGGATCCCTAAGAGTGACTGGTGTGGGCCCTGTTTCCCATCAGTCACCCATCTGTGAGCCTCTGCCACGCTGATGAACTTGTTTGGGCTCACGGCCTGACTGCTGTTTTCCTATGCTCTGTGCGTGTTACTATAACCCATATTTCAGGGTTGTGTCTGGTAGAGATGGGTAGTGACTGGGAGGACATGAGCGTTGTTGTCAGTTGGGTTTTGGCTTTGCTTCTGCTCTTTGCCCTCTGAGAAGAAGTTATGTAGACCTTGTGGGGCCTCAGAGTAACTTATCTGTGAAATGGGGGAACCAAAATCAGTTGTACACGGCTGTATTCCCAGCCCCTGGGGAGGGGATGCAGGGAAATCATCACAGTCTCTAGGCCATACTAGTTTACATGGCAAATTCCAGACATTGCTAGGCTTTGTTTAAAAACAAAACAAACAAAACAAAAAAAACCTAAGGGGAAGGATGGCAATTATAAGGTTTATATTACAGGGTTGCTGTGAGGTTTTAAAAAAGGGCCTTGCACATGACAGGGGTTAATAAAGGGCCACTATCATTCTCACACATGGGCCCTTACCAACCTCCTTTGAACCAACATGTCTGGTTTGTGGTGCTCCACCCCAAACCTACTCATGTCTCTCTGCCCCCCCCCCCCCCCCCCCCCGCTCATCCGCTGTGCTGCAATTCTCCAGAAAGCCACCAGGTGGAGCTATATACCTGTAGGCCTAGGACTCATGAGAACTGATTCATTCTCATATTCTTTCTTTCTTTCTCTCTCCCTCTCTCTCCCTCTCTCCCTCTCTCCCTCCCTCCCTCCCTCTCTCTCTCTCTCTCTCTCTCTCCCTCTCCCTCTCCCTCTCCCTCCCCCTCCCCCTCCCCCTCCCTCTCTCTCTCTCTCTCTCTCTCTCTCTCTCCCCTCCCTCTAACTTTTTCTAGAATTGGTTTGATTCTTGGGAGTTTAGATAATGAGACCCACCCCAAGGAGAAGGACATTTCCTGAGTAGTCTCTCAGTTCCACAGCCATCAGTACATCATTCTGTATACACTTTGAGGACATGAGAACCAAACCTAACTTTCATGTACATGTAGATCAACACAAGATAGAAACATGGAAAGAACTACATGATGCTATTAGTTACCAGTGTTTTCTGCTTTGGGGAAACAAACACTGATGAAAGTCTGTGAAACTTCCTTTTTTTAAATAGATATTTTCTTTATTTACATTTCAAATGTTATCCCCTTTCTTGGTTTCCCCTCTGAAAATGCCTTATCCTCTCCCCTGCTCCCCCTGCTCCCCAACCCTCTCACTCCCCCTTCCTGGCCCAGGCATTCCCCTATACTGGAGCATAGAACCTTCACAGGACCAAGGGCCTCTCCTCCCATTGATTACCGACTAGGCCATCCTCTGCTATATATGCAGCTAGAAGCACAAGTTCCACCATGTGTTTTCTTTGATTGGTAGTATAGTTCCAAGGAGCTCTGGGGGTACTGGTTAGTTCATATTGTTGTTCCTCCTATGGGGCTTCAAACCCCATTCAGCTCCTTGGTTACTTTCTCTAGCTCCTTTCATTGGGGACCCTGTGCTTCCTCCAATGGATGTCTGTGAGCATCCACTTCTGTATTTGTCAGGCACTGGCAGAGCCTCTCAGGAGACAGCTATATCAGGCTCCTGTCAGCAGGCTCTTGTTGGCATCTGCAATAGTGTCTGGGTTTGGTGGTTGTTTACGGGATGGATCCTCAGGTGGGGCAGTCTCTGGATGGTCATGCCTTCAGTCTCTGCTCCAAACTTTGTCTGTGTAACTCCTTCCATTCGTATTTTGTTCCCCCTTCTAGGAAGGATCAAAGTATGCACACTTTGGTCTTCCTTCTTCCTTGAGTTTCATGAGTTTTACAAATTGTATCTTGGGTATTCTGAGCTTCTGGGCTAATATCCACTTATCAGTAAGTGAATATCATGTATGTTCTTTTGTGATTGGGTTACCTCACTCAGGATGATATCCTCCAGATCCATCCATTTGTCTAAGAATTTTATAAATTCATTGCTTTTAATAGCTGAGTAGTACTCCATTGTATAAATGTACCACATTTTTGTATCCATTACTCTGTTGAGGGGCATCTGGGTTCTTTACAGCTTCTAACTATTATAAATAAGGCTGCTATGAACATAGCTGAGCATGTGTCCTTATTAAAAGTTGGAGCATCTGGGAAAATGTCCAGGAGTGGTATTGCTGGATCTTCTGGTAGAAATATGTCCAGTTGTCTGAGGAACCACCAGAATGATTTCCAGAGTGGTTTTACCAGCTTGCAATCCCACCAACAATGGAGAAGTGTTCCTCTTTCTCCACATCCTTGCCAGCATCTGCTGTCACCTGAGTTTTTTATCTTAGCCATTCTGACTGGTATGAGGTAGAATCTCAGGGTTGTTTTGATTTGCATTTCCCTGATGATTAAGGATGTTGAACATTTTTTTTTTTAGGTGCTTCTCAGCCATTCGGTATTCCTCAGTTGAGAATTCTTTCTTTAGCTCTGTTACATGTTTTTTTTTTTTTTTTTTTTTTTTTTTAGGGTTATTTGGTTTTCTGGAGACCAACTTCTTGAGTTCTTTATATATATATTGGATATTAGCCCCATAATGGATTTAGGATTGGTAAAGATCTTTTCCCAATCTATTGGTTGCCATTTTGTCTTAGTGACAGTGTCCTTTGCCTTACAGAAGCTTTGCAATTTTATGAGGTCCCATTTGTCAATTCTTGATCTTACAGCACAAGCCATTGCTGTTCTGTTCAGGAAAATTTCCCATGCCCATATCTTCCAGGCTCTTCCCCACTTTCTCCTCTATAAGTTTCAGTGTCTCTGGTTTTATGTGGAGTTCTTTGATCCACTTAGACTTGAGCTTTGTACAAGAGATAAGAATGGATCAATTCACATTCTTCTACATGATAATTGCCAGTTGTGCCAGCACCATATGTTGAAAATGCTGTCTTTTTTTCCAAAGGATGGTTTTAGCACCTTTGCCAAAGTTCAAGTGTGTGTGGGTTCATTTCTGGATCTTCAATTCTATTCCATTGATCTACCTGTCTGTCATTGTACCAGTACCATGCAGTTTTTAATCACAATTGCTCTGTAGTACAGCTTGAGGTCAGGCAAGGTGATTCCACCAGAGGTTCTTTTATTGTTGAGAATAGTTTTTGTTATCCTAGGTTTTTGTTATTCCAGATGAATTTGCAAACTGCCCTTTCTAACTCTGTGAAGAATTGCGTTGGAATTTTGATGGGGATTGCATTGAATATGTAAATTGCTTTCAGCAGGATAGCCATTTAGACTATATTAATCCTGCCAATCCATGAGCATGGGAGATCTTTCCATCTTCTGAGATCTTCAATTTTCTTTCTTCAGAGACTTGAAGTTCTTATCTTACAGATATTTCATTTCCTTAGTTAGAGAGTCACTCCAAGGTATTTTATATTATTTGTGACTATTTTGAAGGGGGTTGTTTTCCTAATTTCTTTCTCAGCCTGTTTATCCTTTGTGTAGAGAAAGGCCACTGATTTGTTTGAGTTAATTTTGTATTCAGCTACTCCACTGAAGTTGTTTATCAGGTTTAGGAGTTCTCTGGTGGAATTTTGTGGGTCACTTAGGTATATTATCATATCATCTCAAATAGTGATAGTTGACTTCTGCCTTTCCAATTTGTATCTCCTTTTGTTGTCTAATTGCTCTGGCAAGGACCTCAAGTAGTATATTGAATAGGTAGGAAGACAGTAGGCAGCCTTGTCTAGTCCCTGATTTTAGTGGGATTGCTTCCAGTTTTCCTCCATTTAGTTTGATGTTGGCTACTGGTCCTGTTTGTAACCAGTTTGTTAGTCTATGTCTTTTTATTAGGGAATTGAGTCCATTGATATTAAGAGATATTTTAAGGAAAAGGATATTGTTGCTTTCTATTATTTTTGTTAGAAAATTCTGTTTTGTTGTTAGAGTTGGAATTTTGTTCATGTTGCTATTCTTTTTTGGGTTTGTTGAAAGATTACTTTCTTGCTTTTTCTAGAGTGTAGTTTCCCTCCTTGTGTTGAGGTTTTCCCTTTATTATCCTTTGAAGGGCTAGAGTTATAGAAAGATATTATGCAAATTTGGTTTTGTCATGGAATGTTTTGGTTTCTCCATCTATGGTAATGGAGAGTTTTGCTGGTATAGTAGCCTGGGCTGGCATTTGTGCTCTCTTAGGGTTTGTATAACATCTGCCCAGGATCTTCTGGCTTTTATAGTCTCTGGGAAGAAGTCAGGTGTAATTCTGATAGGCCTGCCTCTTTATGTTACTTGACCTTTTTCCCTTACTGCTTTTAATATTCTTTCTTTGTTTTGTGTATTTGGTGTTTTACTTATTATGTGACAGGAGGAATTTCTTTTCTGGTCCAAACTGTTTGGACTTCTGTAGGCTTCTTGTATGTTCATAGGCATCTCTTTCTTTAGGTTGAGGAAGTTTTCTTCTATAATTTTGTTGAAGATATTTACTGGCCCTTTAAGTTGGAAATCTTCCTCCTCTTCTATACTTATTATCCTTAGGTTTGTTCTTCTCATTGTGTCCTGGATTTCCTGGATGTTTTGTGTTAGGACATTTTTTGCATTTCATATTTTCTTTGATTGTTGTGTCGATGTTTTCTATGGAATCTTCTGCATCTGAGATTCTCTCTTCCATCTCTTGCATTCTGTTTGTTATGCTTGCATCTATGGCTCCTGACTTCTTTCCTAGGTTTTCTATTTCCAGAGTTGTCTCCCTTTGTTATTTCTTTATTGTTTCTACTTCCATTTTTAGATCCAGGATGGTTTTGTTCAATTCTTTCACCTGATTGGATATTTTCTACTCTATTTCTTTAAGGGAGTCATTTATTTCCTTCTTAAATTCCTCCATTATCATCATAAGGAGTGCCTTTAGATCCATATCTTGCTTTTCTGGTGTGATGGTGTATCCAGGACTTGGTATGGTGGGAGAGTTTGGTTCTGATGATGACAAGAAACCTTGGTTTCTGTTGCTTCTGTTCTTATGCTTGCCTCCCACCATCTGATTATCTCAAGTGCTCCCTGTCCTTGATATATCTGATCAGAGCCTGTCCTTCCTGTAATTCCAGTTGAGTCAGAACTCCTCAGAGCCCAGCTTTCTTTGTGATCCTGTGATTCTGGGATCCTGTGATCTTGAGATTCTGGGTATGTTAGAGTTCTTAGCAGTCAAGCTTCGTTTGAGACTCTGAGAGTCCGGTGTGACCAAGCTCCTGGGATCCTGGGATCCTAATATCCTGGGGGTGTTAGAGTACCTGGAAGTGGTACCTCCTCTGGGGACAGTGGGGCTGTCTGGTGTGTTCTAAACCAAGGTAGACCAGTGCTGACTGGAAGGAACCTGAGCCACTGATCGGGTGGATTCCTTTGTCTGTGCTCCACCTTTCCCTAGGTATCCCTGGTTCTGTTGGAATAGATGTTGTATTCCACTCACCAGTGATCCTAAGATCCTGGGCTTGCTAGGGCGCCTGTGGGTGGAGAGTCCTTTGGAGAGTGCGGGACTGCCCTGCCGAGGTTGGGCCCAAGGTGGCCCGGTGCTGGCACTGAACGGAAGGCAAAACTTCCTTTTTTCAAAAGACTGCTTATCCATCCTGCCCACACATTGGAATTTAGGAGACTGAATTATTTGTGACAGCTGCTTCAGTGAAAATTAGTCCTAACCAGCTCTAAAACATACAGGTACCTAGGGACAAAAATTCAGTTCAAAGAACTTTGTCTGATGTGTCATCTCTGTACCCAAGGAAAGTAACAGCAGATACACAGGCTACATTAGGAGCCTGATATAGCTCTCTCCTGAGAGGTTCTGCCAGAGACTGACAAATACAGAGGTGGATGCTTTTAGCCAACCACTAGACTGAGCACAGAGTCCCCAATGGAGGAGCTAGGCAAGGAGCTAAAGGGGTTTGCAGCCCTATAGGAGAAACAACAATAGGAACCAACCAGTACCCCCAGAGCTCCCAGGGACTAAACCACCAATCAAAGAGTACACATCAAGGGACCCATGGCTCCAGCTCCATATGTAGCAGAGGATGGCCTTGTCAGTCATCAGTGGCAGGAGAGGCCCTTGGTCCTATGAAGGCTTGATGCCCCAGTGTAGGGGAATGCTAGGACCAAGAAGTAGGAATGGGTAGGTTGGTGAGCAGGGGGAGGGCGGAGGGGGGAGGAGGTTTTCAGAAGGGAAACCAGGAAAGGGGATAAAATTTGAAATGTAAATAAAGAAAATATGTAATAAAAATAAAAAATAAAAAGGTGCGGGGGCGGGGGGATTTCCAGATACTAGCTTTTTGTATTTGTAAAACTCATGTGGCAAATATTTTCTCTGCCCTTAGAATTTGAATGAGTCTCCTCTGTGAGTTACAGTTGCTTTAGGTTTGTTTTAGGTTGCTTCCACCTTATAAATTTTGAATTCATTCATATACTCTCATACCTGGATAAAGCCCATGCAAATTGCAGCCTTCCTTTGTCTATGAGACCATGAATTTTTGATCTCTTTGACTCTCTCAAAGGCATGCAATTTCCAAGTATAACTTATCTCTAAATTATAGTTTTCTCCAACCAAGTGTGCAGCTGACATATCATACCTGTTCTTCTCTTGAGTTTATGAAAACAAGATGGGAAGATTTGTCTTCACAGAAAAGCTTAGCATCTTCAAAAATTTCTTTTTCCAATGAAAAATAGTAGCATTTATCTGTGAAGTTCTTCCAGCGAGGCGGACATCCTAGGAATGTAAAGTTTTAAGTGTTGATTTAAAAAACACAGAAGGAAGTCTGCATTTCCTCAGCTGTGTCTAAGATATCAAAGTGACAGCCTTGTACCACTTGCATGCCAATGGGGTGTCCCTGTGTAGAACCAGGCAGATGTTCTAAGATGTGGACTGTACAGCACACAGCAGTGAACACCACACAGTGAAGAAAGGTGGGACTGGGTTGGGCTAGGCTTTATGATGACAGAAAAAAGAAAGTGGGGTGGGTCCTGATACACTGTCAGCTTGGATCAGCTGGAGGTTGTAAATAAGTACACTTCAGAACCAAAGTCTGGCTCATGGACCAGCATGAGGGACCCACGCTCTTGGCTCCTAACTAGTATAGTTTTGCAAAAGACTGTCTGTCAAAGAGACAGAAAGGCACCACAACAGCTTCGTAAGCAAAACCAGAATGTGGACTCTGCCACAGAAACCCTATCTGCATACTGGTGGAGTTAACTGATAAAATGGTCTCTTTCTAAGGAGAAAGAAGAAAGATGAAGGGAACAGCCAGTGTAGAATATCTTGAAGGAAGTATTTGGGGTACAGGGGTCTTCTGAAGGCCTGGCTCATCTAAATGAGTAGAGACCTGATAATGTCTAAGCAGGAACACAGGGTCCTGAGTGGCAGCACTGAGGCATCCAGAGGGACACACAGGGTCCCTGCTGTTTTGTGTAGTAGGGGACTCCTGGGGGCTGGTTTAGCCAAGCTGACACACTGCCTTAGTCCTCCACAACTCTGGCTGAGAAGGACCATTTGCACTTACCGTTGACCTCTGATGCTGGGGTTGGTTCATTCTGCAGAGCCAATGGCTCCATTGCTCCTGAGGGGCCTGGAGGGCCAGGTGGTCCCTTAGGCCCAGGCATGCCTGGCACCCCTGGCAAGCCTGGTAGCCCCCGAGGTCCAGGTACTCCAGGCTCACCCACAGTGCCCTGTAGTCCCTGGAAGCCAGGAGGGCCCTGAGGGCCAGGGAGTCCATCCTTGCCTGGTGGACCTGGTGGTCCTGGGTCCCCACTAGGTCCTTGAGGGCCAGGCTTCCCTGGGGACCCACGAGATCCTTTGGGACCCTGTGAGCCTTTGGATCCTTTGCTGCCACGCTCTCCAGGAGGGCCGACTGGTCCAATTGTGCCCCTCTCACCCGCAGGGCCAGGTGGACCAGGCTCTCCCTTCTCTCCTTTCTGTCCCTTGTTGCCAGTTAGACCAGGTGGTCCCTGAGATCCTCTGTCACCTTTTGGACCTCTGGGGCCAGGAGGACCTAAAACATAAAAACATATATATATGTTCCATTGTGAGTGTATATGCTTATATAGCCTACAATTAAAAAACAACCCAGCACACAAACGCAGGCATTAAGGAGTGCTTACTATCTTTAATGTACTGTAGGCTTTGAGGAATAAGACGGATTGAGAAGCAGCTCACCCAGTATCTTCCTCTGGCTTTAGTGTGTATGTATGGCTATGCATATCACTCACCACACATGTAAATACACCACACACATGTACCACCCATATGCATATAAAAAAAAAAAATCCAGATACAGAGGGAGAACCAAATGAAGACACAAGAAGGTGATAGATAGCTATCTGCACTTTAAGGAGAGAGACCTTGGAAGAAACCACCGTGCAAGACCTGGGCTCCTAGACTTTAAGAGCTAGAAGGAAAGAATTCTGTTGCTTCATCGGGTTTAAATCTGTACAAAACAATACAATGATGTGCTGGTTATTTTTCTTTTTAATAACCCTACTCTCCCTGTGCACAGTGTTTAGGATGAAGCTCAACAGTGTTCACCGATGGGATCCATGCTGAAACAGACACCAATGTTTGTCAGCAAAAGAAAAGCTACGCAGTTTCCCTTCTGTTTCTATGTGTTTAGTCTTTGGCTTGCTGAGATCATGTAGACATCACCTTGCCTGGAAGCTTTATTTAGGACGGTTTATCAAATGCATGAGCCTCACTGTCAAAAGCCCAGCACCTTAGTATATCAACCTTCTGCATCAGAAGGTATCAGAAGGAAGAGGTTTCCAGGTGTTACCTTATTCCAAGAGGTAACTCTTCCAACCTATGTGTTAGGTGGATCCTAGATCTAGCTATGGATTGGCTATGGAGAGACCTGTCTTTCCTGACTCTTTTTTCCCCCTTTGATTTAAGTTTTATTGAATTATGATGAGAAAAGATACATAATTTCAATTTATCTGAATTTGTTAATGTTTAAAAACATATATTGAGTAATAGACTTACATTACATTCTTCTTTCCCTTTTGTACCCCAACTCCTCCCGGAGAGCCCCCCGCCTCAAAACCTTCAATACCTTTCATTTTTTATCATATTCTTTAAAATTTATAAAATATTGTAACAATAAAAATTAGTATTATAAAATTTGTTTGATATAAAACAACAATCAATTGAATAGTCTTATGTTGATGTTTGTCTACAGCAATACTGAAAATACATAACGTTTTTCTCAATATAAATTTTAAATAACTGCAAATATATTAACTGTATGATATTTAAAATAATATATCACTATTAGTTTTTTAAATGAACATAAATTGATAAAGTCTTTGTTTTGTTTTTAGTAGAGCTTAATATCTTGGCTCTTATTGTGGTACAAGTACAAAATAAGAACAGTTTTTGGACATTGGAGTTCATTGCAATAAGGCTGTACTTGAATGTCCCTCACATCACCAAAGGATTTTCTTTCCTGACTCTTAAATGACATTTAAGAATGAGTTCATTGGTCTTATCTGGAACCTGAGTTTTCTTCTCTTTAATATGAAGGAGTATATTAGCCAATCTATGTCACTGAGAGACAAGACCTCTTGCTATTAAATGTAATCTCCTTAAAGTAAGCTGGGGCACGTGTCATTGCAAAATGGTGCCCTAATGGCTTAGAGTGGGAAAGGTAGCTTGTGATGGGTATATTATTATCAAAGGTCTATAAAACAGGCACATAAAAATCATAGCTTCTTAACTGTGTGTTTCACTCAAAGTATATATTAGACCTCAGAAAACACACAAAGTGAAGATCTATTAGAAAATCCAATCATTTTAGGAATTCTTGATACTACTTTCTAAACTTTCAGCCAATAATTAATTTCTCAACTCTTCACACTATGGGTTGATGTTTTCCTGAAAGCTCCTGGAAATGAGTTTATATGCAAGAAGGTTTCTCAGGGCTTGCCTCTCATCTCAGTTAGACTTCTTTTTGTAACCCTCCCCAGACTCCGAATGCACACAGCTTCCCATTGCAGACCTAAATCTATCTTCCTCATTTGGGGTGGCAGCTTTTTTTACTATTTATTATTTCTGAGTAGGGTCTAGATGATCCCTCCCCCAAATTGGAAATGGCTGAATGTCCTCAACTAGTGTACATAGAGACACTCCTTGTTTGAAGGAGGGCATCAAACATGGGTTCCAGCGTCAACACAAAACACCAGCAGATGGTAGTTTCTAAATCACACAATGGAAAGGAATAGGCATAGCAATGTGGCTTTAATAAAAATCTACCTTTCAATAGACTCCCAGCTAGGGTAGTATGAAGCAGCCTCTTCTTGTAAGGTGTTGCACTTATCCACTGGTCCCAGTTTTACAGTAAGATCAAGCTTAATGTCTGAAACTATGCATAAACTAGCAGGCCCGTCATATTACTGGCTTACTCACAGCTACCTTTACCTTGCAAAAAGCAGATAGTCCACCAAGATGCTGAGTTCTATAGATAATAGGATTCATATGACGTTTTTGCTCACTAAAAAAATTAGAGGTTTACTTTTCTTGTTACTTAAAGAAAATTGATGAAAAGAACCAAAGCCATTTTAAAAGCCAACCTTGGACATGGAATGTTTTCCTCTAGGGCCCAAGATGGCCCATCACTGGTTTGCCTCTGGATTATCTCAGGGCTTCTGGTCTTACTTAAGTCTTTTATTGGGTGGTTACTGGAGTGAAAGTAAACTGAAACGAGGGGGGATGGTGCACTGGGTAAAGGTGCTAGCTGTGCAAGCCTGACAACCCAAGCTTGATTCCTGGGACTCATGTAGTTACAGTCACAGCTTTCATGCAGAGAGGTCAGGGATAGAAAGGCAGGCACACCACCCAAAGACTCACTTACATGCTAGTCAAGTGTGGTGGAACAGCAGAAATAAGGGGAAACCTGCTTCAACAGGATTGAGAGCAAGAGCAAAGTTATTCTTAGACCTCCTCATGTAAGCTGTGCCACATGTGTGCCTCTATGTGCGCGCGCATGCTCGAGCACACACACACACACACACACACACACACACGCACAAATGAACAAATAAATAAATGAAAATATGTTGCATACTCCTACCCCATACTACCACACATAAAATGGGAAAGTATTATTGTGTGTATGTGTTCAACAACATGAATTTAGAGTCAAGCGTGTCATGTTATGGAGGCATGTGGATGCTCATTGCAGAAGTGCAACTGAGATTTGCCCATTGAATGTCAAGGCTGAGTGTGTAGTTCTCAATTACTAGGGTCCCCATGTGGCTCAAAAAGTTGTTACAGGCTTCCAAAATTCACCCAGACAACCCAAACAGGATGCTGGGTAGCCCTACATTTACACTGTCATGGTGTGGCTCCTAGATGTCAGAGATGTAGGGAACCTTAAGATGCTGAATTCTCAGATGTTAGACTTTCCCTCACTGCCTCGTTTTGGCTTTGTCATATGCATTATGGACTTTGAGAAGTGCTCTTCCTCCTGGATCCCACTTGAGACAGTTTTAAACATGCTTTTCAACAAAACTTCTATGTGACATAAAGTAGAGAAATGGCCTAAGTTTTGCTTGACGTCCAAGTTCTTGGAACTTTGAATGATAGTACCTGGGAGGCTGAGGCAGAGGACTGCTACGAAGCTGAGGCAGCCCAGGCTACATATTTACTCTAGTTCATCCTGGGATACAATATAAAATTCTATAACAACAACAACAGACAGGGTAGAAATAAAAAAGATACATATAATGCAGTTTTCTTCTCATTTAAAAAAAAAACTACTTTGACTGGAATTAACTAAATATATTAATCAGCCAAGTGTTAACTTTCTGTTACTATAGCAAAAGACCTTAAAAGGAAATATTTATGTTAGTTCATTGTTTTGGAGCTTCTGGTCCATGGCATGTCATCTTGCTTTTGGGCCTGTGACACCAAAGCATCAATTATATCAAGACTGGGAACACCTGGTAGAATAAACTATTACCTTATGGCTAAGATTAGAAAAGAAACTGACAACCCCTTCAAGGTCAAGGGTAGGTAAGACCCCACTAAACCAGCCCTACCTCTTCAACATTCTAGTACTTCCCAGTAACAACAAGCCAAGGACCAAGCCTTTAATACACAGACTGTTAGGGTCCATTCCAGATCCAAACTATAGCGATTTGTAATAAGCAACTGTTAATAGCTTAATCAAGGTCAGAAGAAATGTGCAAATTAAAAACAAAAACAAAACAATAGATAGTTTGGCATGGTGGCACACACCTTTAAGCCCAGCACTGCACTTAGGAGACAGAGGCAGGCTGGTCTCTGTCAGTTCAAGGCCAGCCTGGTCTACATAGTGAGTTCCAGTACAGGCAGGTATATGTCTCAAAACCAAACCAAACCAACAATAACACACTGACAACCCACCTTATACATGGGACTTTTATCTCATCTGCCCTGTACTTGGCATTGTTCCCTGATCTTCTAGCCTTGCTACACATCGCAGAGTTTAGTTCATGTCAATATCTAAGCCAAGGATCCACTCTCAAAGTAAGTGCTTCATCTTTTCAACCTTGCCAAACATGCTGGTCTCTAAAGGCACCAGGGTACCGTGGTGAGGGGAAGCCCAGGCCCGGGAACCAGCATTGCTGCTACAGAACCCTCTGTGTGAACTTGGAACAGTTACTTGGGCTCTCTATGGTTTAGTTCCCTCCCCCAGCAAAGAAGAATGTTAATATTTTCCACTTTAAGGAGTTGTAATGATGTAAGTTGACCATTTATTTGAGGGCCCAGAAGTGTGACCTGCATGTTGCACATTCATAATTGGGCTGAGTATGACTCACCTCCAGGTAAGTCTCCAGAAGCCAGCAGGAAGGACTCAGGCTCAAAGCCACTTTAGCCCTGTGTGTTGTAAGATTATCCTCCACATGCATGTGACACTGTAGCCAGCATAGTACATGTCTCCACTGCACTATGCTGACTACAGGAACAGCACATGGGAAATCCACACTCACACAGGTGCTTTCTAACTCAAGCCAGACATCTTACTCCATGCTCGCTCTTAACTCAAATGCACTCTTCAAAAGTCTGCAAGGTACACACAGATGAGGTTCCTAAAAGAAGAACTTGGTACTCAAATGTTGTCTCATTCCATCCTCATGAAACATTCCTATTGTCTCAGAAGGGCTAAGAGGAAAATATCACACTATACAGAGGGCTCAAATGCTATGTGTAGGACTCAGCCTGGAGAGGAGCAGTTCTGGACAGAGCAGGAATTTCTAGCATAGCAGTGTGCATTCGAAGCCCTCTGTATACATACTTGGGATAAAAATCATATCATTTCTAACCAAAAGAAAGAAAAGGAAAGGATCCTTAACAAGTTTTGGTTGATGAATGTACAGATGGCTGTTGCCAGAGGTCAACATATGACTGTCTATCTAGTTCTCTTTTGCCTTACTTTATTATTTTTTTTGATATAGGGGCTTCCACATAGCCTAGACTGGCCTTGGACTTGCAGTCCTGCTTCTTTGGTCTCCTGGGTGCTGGGATTATGGGTGTGTATGACTTTGTTTTCTGCATCTTTTTTTTCTTATAAAGACTTATTTATTTTATGTATGTGAGCACACTGTAGCTATACAGATGGTTGTGAGCCTTCATGTGGTTGTTGGGAATTGCAATTTTTAGGACCCCTGCTTGCTTGGGTCAACTTTGCTCTCTCAGTCTCTGCTTGCTCTGGCCCAAAGATTTATTTATTATACATAAGTACACTGTAGCTGACTTCAGACACACCAGAAGAGGGTGTCAGATCTCATTACGGGTGGTTGTGAGCCTCTATGTGGTTGTTGGGATTTGAACTCAGGACCTTTAACTCTTACCCACTGAGCCATCTTGCTCACCCTGTTTTCTGCATCTTAATGAGGATGCTGGGATTACAGGTATGCATGTTGGTGAGGATGCCTCTGGTAGCTACCAGCACAAGGTCTTATTAAATGCATAATAACAAGACTTTCTTGGATAATACTACAGTATTTTGAATCTCACAGAAGGCTCACATAAAACCACATACACCAACATCAATCTATCCTGATTTATCAGCTTCTTCACAGTTAAGGGAAGCAGAATGGGGTAGGATGAAGCACTTGTCTCCAGAATGGGAGTGCTTTCTCAACCTCTCATTACCTTGAAATATCTGCTTGGGACTGCTGTTCTGAAGGCAACTGAAAACAGCTATTTAGGTGAGCTTCATACAAAGGCTGAGGTAGGATTAAACTTTGAGATTTGCCAGAATTATATAGTTAGATCCTGTCTCTCCCAAAAGAAGGGGGGTCTGTTGGGTCTTGTCTACCACTAAGCAAGATCTTAACAGATCTGTTCTATCAGGCTAACATATGGCTACGATTCTAGGCTCTCAGGTTCTGGGTGATTCTATCATCTTTACTTACTATATGTTTTGTGTTACTGACAAAACTGTTGAAAATGATTCTTCCATCTGCTACCTGAATATGTCCTTCATGTCCACAGGTGCTTTATAGTTGATCATTCAACTAATGTGACAGACACTCCTTAAAGTGACCTCCAGTGATGCATGTGTGACTTTCTTTTAAGTCCGAAACCTGGGACTTACTTCTAACCAACAGTACATGACAAAGGGAATGGAAAGTAATTTTCTTAATAGGTCATGCCATTCATGTTCCACCTTAGCAGTCTAGACAGAGCCAGGCTTCTTGATGGCTTTACAGAAACTGAGATATTGTGATATAGCTACCTGGCCAAGAATTGAATAGCCTCCAAGAGCTGAGGGTATTACTCAGCTGACGACCCTTAGGTTCAAGACAATGAATTATGCCAAGAGTCTGAAGCAACATAGAAACATGGAAATATACATTTCCCCTGAACAGTTTCTGATGAATTCAAAACTCCTTGGGGGAACTGGCAGCATGGGAAGACCTCAAACAGACGACCCAACTGCATTCCATCAGGACTGTGACTGGCAGAAACTGGTTTTACTTTATGTAGGTATGTATTCAAAACAAACAAACAAACAACCCATTACCATCAATGCAGTCACCCAACTCGTTGCAGTCCTCCTATTTTTCTAGCAGGATCAATGCCCAATGCCTTGGTGAAATGCAGACATGTTGTTTTAATTTTCCAAGTCTGAGTACTCTAAGAACTTGGTTGGTGTAAGGAAATAAGATGAGGTCACTGCCTCCAATTTTGTGAACTTGTTGTGATAGTAACTTTCTTAAAGGATCACAAATTATCTTCTTAAACTTTTTCAGGATCGAAAGCTAATCCTCCTCCAGCAATACCTCTCCTGGGCATATATCCAGAAGATGCTACAACTGGTAATAAGGACACATGCTCCACCATGTTCATAGCAGCCTTATTTATAATAGCCAGAAACTGGAAAGAACCCAGATGTCCCTCAACAGAGGAACGGATACAGAAAATGTGTTACATTTACACAATAGAGAACTACACAGCTATTAAAAACAATGAATTTATGAAATTCTTAGGCAAATGGATGGATCTGAGGATATCATCCTGAGTGAGGAAACCCAATCACAAAAGAACACACATGATATGCACTCACTAATAAGTGGATATTAGCCCAGTAACTTAGAATACCCAAAATACAATTTGCAAAGCACATGAAACTCAAGAAGAAGGAATACCAAAGTGTGGATACTTTGTCCCTCCTTAGAATGGGCAACAAAATACCCATGTAAGGAGTTACAGAGACAAAGTTTGGAGCTGAGATGGAAGGAAGGACCATGCAGAGGCTGCCCCACCCGGGAATCCATCCCATAATCAGCCACCAAATGCAGACACTATTGCATATGCCAGCAAGATTTTGCTGACATGACCCTGATATAGCTGTCTCTTATGAGGCTATGCTAGTGCCTGGCAAACACAGAAGTGGATGCTCACAGTCATCTATTGGATGGAACTCGGGGCCCTCAATGGAGGAGCTAGAGAAAGTACCCAAGAGCTAAAGGGGTCTGCAACTCTATAGGAGGAACAGCAATATGAACTTACCAGTACCCCCTGAGATCGTGTCTCTAGCTGCATATGTAGCAGAAGATGGCCTAGTCAGCCATCACTGGGAAGAGAGGCCCTTGGTTTCGCAAACTTTATATGCCCCAGTATAGGGGAATGCCAGGTCCATGAAGCAGGAGTGGGTGGGTTGGGGAGCAGGGCAGGGGGAGGGTATAGGGGACTTTAGGGATAGCATTTGAATTGTAAATGAAGAAAATATCTAATAAAAATTGTTTAAATACCCCCCCAAAGAAAGCTAATCCTCCACTGAATATAGTATGTAAAGTCTACCTTTTATTCCCTTTTTGAAAGTCAAGATTGATTACTTGTTCCCCAACTTCAGAGGCTTTAAAATTCTTTTAGGTTGAGCTACTAAAAGTTGAATATCTATTTTAGCCATCTTTGTATGCCCCAGATAGAGGAGCATAGCATCTAGTTGTTCTTGTACCTTCAAACCTACGATGGAAGTTTATTGTTAGGAATAAATTTGAATCCAAGCCACAGACACCCTAGATGACAGCAAAACTCATTTTCTATGCTAGTCACTCCGTTTCCATCTGTGAACTCACACTGAACTCCTGATTTTCCTTTCTTTGCCTCTTTACTGCTGGGATCACAAGCATCTGAATACTTATTTTTTTTTTTTTTCCCTTGAGAAGGGTCTTGCTCTGTAGCCCAGGCTGACTTTGAACTTAAGAATCCTCCTTCCCAAGCCTCCCAAGTATTGGGATTATGGATGATCAGTAGTGCTAAGAGTGTACCTACTGAGGTGAAGTTACAAAGTGGTTCCTATTTTTCTCTCTCTTTGGATCACTTACTTTGGAGGCAGGCAGCTTTCCTGTTGTGACAACAAAAAGGAAACTCACTTGGTGATGAACTGAGGTTCCTGCTGAGGGCCATGTGAATAAGTCGTGTTACATCCATGTCCCAACCTATCAAGTCTTTAGATGTTGGTAGCCCCAGCTAACATCTTAACTGCAACCATACAGACACACAGACACACACAGACACATACACAGACACACACACGGACACACACAAACACCCACATAGACATATACAGACAGATACACACACACACATAGATATACACAGATGTACACAGATATGCACACACACATGAGTTTTAGGTCCCCAACCCATAAAACCTATTATATAATACATATTTGTTTTAAGTTCCCATATTTCAGAACAATTTGTTATATAAGCAATAAATACAAATGCAAATACAGAATTTACCTTGTAGAATGGTAAAGTTCTTGATGAGCTGACCGTGCTTGGAGTCAACCAGTTTCATTTCTTCCATAACCACTGATAAGTTGGCCACTTCAGTGTCTAGCTTTGACCTCATCATGTCTTGCTGCATCCTGAGAGAAATAGAATCCAAGCGGATGTTGACTAGTGTGTTATTCAAGGAGGTCAGGTCATCCGTGTGTCTGGTCAAGGTGTCTGTGCATGTGGTCCTAACATCATTCAGATTGCTGGTCAGTGTCCGCAGGTGATGGGCTGTGTAGCTGATGTTGCTAATGATGTTCACAATATCTGTCTCAAAGACCTGGAAGCGTTCCTCAAGTTGGCTGAACTTGACAGCTGTTCTATTTTCTGTATCCTTGTGTAAGTCCTGAAGGTCTTTCAGGCTCTGCTCGTTGGCCTGTGAGATAGTGGTAATGTTGTCCATCTGACCTGTGAATGAGCTGAGCTGGCTATTCATATCCTCTAGGGTGTCATTGTTGGCTTTGGCCAGGGCAGAGTTGTTGGCAGCCAATGTCTGCAAGCTCTGTACTTTTTCCTTTAGCCAATCGGTGTCCTTCTTGGCTTGAAGGAAAACCTGCTGCAGATTTTGGAAGTCATTCTTGATTCGCTGGATGGCCAGGCTCGTGTCATCCACAGACTGCTGCAGATTTGTGATAAGGCTCCTCTGCTGAACCTGGGTCAGGTTCAGGTTGTTGAGGTTCATGACAACCACGCTCTGAGAATACATTTGGCTCTGCAGATTGCCCTGGAGCACACTCGTGTCTTGCTGCAGATTTGTGACATAGCCATTATATGCCTGCAGTGTTTTGTTGACGGTGGTAATGAGGAAAGAATTATTCTGCAGAGTTTCCTTCAGTTGACTCTGCCTATCAACCAATGAGTCCCCATTTGCTTGTAACTTCTCCAGCGCATCTTTGTTCTTGCTGGTTTTTTCTGTGATCTCCTGAAGTTGTTGACGGAGATCCAGAATATCTGATCTGAAGGTAGAAAGCTCAGAGTTGGTACTTAGAGCTTTCTTCCCAGCTTGGTCCCCTGGAAGAAGAGATGCTTGTTACTTAGACTGGTGGTAGAGATGCTTAGGCAAGGCCAGACACCCAGATATGGGCCATAGAGATGGCTCAGTGGGTAAAGGCATTTCCCACTAACAGATCTAACAACATGAGTTCAATTCCTCAACCTACATAGTAGAGGAAGAGAACAAACTCTTAGAACTCATTTTTTTCTCTGACCTCTACATGCACGCTGTGGCATGTGTATGCCTCTTTAACCAACCAAACAAATAAATGTAATTTTAAGTAAAGATTCCATATACTTCACTAGGAGTATTTTAGATGTAAAGTTTGTGGTACATGCAGGCTAGGCTTTATTACTAAGAATCTGTATCTATTTAAAATGGGGTCTGTAGTGTTCAGCACAGGACTTACAAACTTGGGTGGACACTTTTTTCAAAGACAGAGGGGGATTTCCCAGATGCTAGGATACCAGGCAGAGTGTACTTATTTTTTATTTTTTTTAAAAGATTTATTTATTTATTATATGTAAGTACACTGTAGCTGTCTTCAGACACTCCAGAAGAGGGCGCCAGATCTCGTTACAGATGGTTGTGAGCCACCATGTGGTTGCTGGGATTTGAACTCCTGACCTTCGGAAGAGCAGTCGGGTGCTCTTACCCACTGAGCCATCTCACCAGCCCCCAGAGTGTACTTATAAGAAATCAACCTTCCAAATTTACCAAAATTCATTTTTTTACTGTCAATAAAAATGATGAACTATATTGGGATTAAAACTAATGATGTCCATCCTAAAAGATTTTGCAATGCAAAATTCTTTGGCTTAGTGGATATTTAATTATTTGAATGGTAGAAATTACTACCAATTTTCAAGAGCACAATCATACTCATAAAGCTTTATACATCATTTGAGCTGTCTTATTCTTTTAATAATTAAAAACAAATATCAAGAAACCAAACATGCAGGGGCTGGAGCACTGGCTGCTCTTCCAGAGGCTTTGGGTTCAATTCCCAGCACCCACATAGCAGCTCACAACTGTCTGTAACTCCAGTTCTAGAGGACCCAACCTCTTCCACAGACATACATGCAGGCAAACCAGCAATGCACATAAAATAAATCAATCATTAAAAAAAAGAAACAGAACAGGCTACATTCTTTTATATTAAAAGTCAACTCTGCAGGTTATAGGCTAATCTCAGCTTTCTAGAGGCAGGACTTAATGTCCTGTTCAGTCAAGAGTGGGGAGCAGATTTTATATAGTACATAAAAATTTAAGGTGAGAGTCCTTACTTTTAAAAATGGAAGTATTACAATGAAAAGACAAGGAAAGATTGTAGCACACAACAACAGAGACCCTAAGTGCATCACCATTCTGAAAATCTGTCACCACTCATACAGGGGGACTCCCCTCCACTCGATGGTTCACTCTTGCTGCAGTTTACCTAATTTCTTCAGGTCACTTTCCACAGCAGTGAGTTTGTTGTCATAAGTCTGGCGAGATGTCTCCATGCCATCTGTGACGTTGTCCATTTTCTCTACAACTAAGATTTGGGAAAAGAAAACATTAGTTGACTTATCTGCTCACATTGGTCTCTCAGTTCCAAGACAAGATAATTTCATTATAGAAGAAAGCAGATTTGAAATACAAAGCTGAGATCAAATATGGAGGAAGCTGTTCTTTAGAAAAACAACTGGTCAAAAGCCCAGTGATACAACTTGTCAGAAAAATCGCATATCTGTTACTGTTCTTTTGACTTTGTAGTAACATGGAAGCTTTAGAAAGTATTTCGATTAACTTCTGATGAGTTTGAGTTCTCTGTCATGTATCAACTTCTCTGTTATTTTCTCCATGTGGAGACACACAACTCTGTCATCATTCACAAAGTCCTAAGACGTTTCAGCTTCTCATGGAACTGGCTTAGCTGGGTTTGGTGGCACATTCTTCTAACCCAGCACTTGGAAGTCAGAGACAGGTTGTCTCTGCGAGTTGGAGGCCAGCAGAGTAACTTGGCTCAAATGTATATACAAGGATGTCTGAGAAGGGACTGAAAGTCACTCTTTGCTATTATGAGTTCTACCCCTAGCCCTAAATCTATTTTCATTAATCAATGACAATTAAACTTATAACTTGTTAATTCCCCTGTCTAAATGATGATTCAATGATTTAAAACATTAAAAAAAATCTTGATTCTATAACAGGATAGTGATGCAACTAAGCAAGGCTTCACCTCTGAGTTGTTCTCTATGGTCAGGAATTCATGTTTGTTTCTAAGTGACTAATAGGCTATTTCTCTAGAAGTGACTTCTGTGACACCTATCCTCTAGCAGCTTGGCATTCAGCAGAGGCCTGGCTGTTATGCACTCATGTGTGTGTGTGTGTGTGATATAAGTTTATTTGTTTTAGAGATGACATCTCACTATGTTGCCCAGACTGATCACCAGCTAAAAGGGACCTTGCAGAATTCCCTAAGATAGTAGTACCTGTTCCTTATTCTAGAACCTACACACCACGCTGCTATGGCTTGTTACTAAGATTATCTAGAGGTCCTTAACTTATGATGGATTTATGTCTGATAAACCTACTTTCAATTGAAAGTATCCCAAGTAAACAATGCAGTTACTTCCTGACTCAGCTGTAGTAGCAGAACCATGTGCACAGGTCAACACACACAGGCTATGAGTGTCTTTGTTATCAAAAAGGTTCTTTTGAATAATGATTTTATAAAAAGAATTTGTAGAAGCATGAATGCTTTGTGTAGTACTTTCAAGCTCAATGACACAGGTTTTACTACCTATCATGTGTTTTATCTATGCATGACCATCTGGGGAGATGCTCCTGGCTCCTCTCAGGAAGCAGCCTGTATGTGACCCAAAAATGAACTTGCTCCTGGGATCCTGGAGCTGACCCTGGAGAAGCTCTTGCTGTTTTCCATCCAGTGCTCAGTCTGGCTGCAGTGAACTCCATGAAGGACCCTGACTGCTCTTCCTTATGAGCTTTTCCATGTGCTCTTGCAGCCTACAGTCCTCATCCTTGGTTTGTTCTTTTCTCTTTGAAAACGGATTTAAGTCATGGAGGAGCATAATATACATCACTAGCAGGGGGACAAAAACAAAATTGAAACCATGGTTTTTATTAAGTGTGTCCTGCCTCATACTATTATGACTTGACAAATAGGGAAAGCTGAAGACCATCTGCAGATGTATCTCTAGCTCTTAGCTCATTGTATGGTATTTAATATATAGTTATTATACCATTTATTTTAAAAAGCGAGAATTTGCTGAGGTCTAGGAAACCTAGCTGAGCTAGAGGTTATAGAGGGCAACATATAAATCAACTAACCAGGGAGCTTCAGCATTAGCTTGGGACAACACTTTGTTGAATTATTACTATTTTTTCTAAAATTGCCACACAGAAGCTGGAGAGATAGGTCAGTGGTTCGGACTGAATACTGCTGTAGAGGACCAGAATTCAGATCTCAGCACCCATATTAAGTGGCTCACAACTACTTCTAACTCCAGACCCATGGCATCTGACACTCTCTTCTGGTCTCCACTGGTACTACACACATGTATACATATCCACCTACATCCATATATATATATATATATATATATATATATATATATATATATATATACTCATGACTTAAAAAAAAATACTACATGGACACAGAGGTCCATTTTCAACTTGGACCTTCAGGCTGTATGAGAGGCATACATGCTCCTGAATCCTTGGAAATTTTGTAGAACAAAATACATTTTATACATTTATTAAAGCTAAATAAAATAAAATAAAATAAAATAAAATGTTTACAAGCTTAAACTCAGTTTTGACTCTCAGATAAAAACATATGTCTGATTCTGTCCTCAAACCACACACAGAATTTCAAGTCCCACCTCTTTCCTGGAAGCCAAAGAAATCTGAAATATGCTGACAGTTGGTCGCTTTTCACCCTCTCTAATTTTTCTTCCATTTTAGTTTATAAAAACACATAACTGGTGTGGACAGATAATTCAAGTGTACTTAGGATAAAGGGAATAATACTCTCACTTAAAAAGAAGAAAAAGAAGAAGAGGAGGAGGAGGAGGAACAAGAATAAGAACAACAACAAAGCAACTGCTAATTTTGCTTTCCATGAGGAAAGCAAATGATGTGTCCTGCCCACAAGTGTTAATAAAGCAGCCCCACATGTGTATGTCTGTGTTTAAAAATAGCACCCTGGCCATAAACTGCAGGGCTGTGATGCTGGCAGTGTGCAAGTGCATAAAAACCCCAGGCTGACTGGAATCCAGAACTAATACTGTGCCAGTACACAGCATCCTCCTCAGTTCTCCCCTAATTTCCAGCACAAAATTTCAACTAGGAGCATAATGGCTGCAGCTCCTGTCTCATCCTAGAAATCCTAAATCTATAAAGACCCGTTTCTAGATCATATTCTGATAACAAAAACAAAGAGGCAGCACAGAAGGGGTACCAGCATTCTGGCTGTCGATGAGGCCTCTCAATTGAAAACTGTTTTCTGGTGTGGAAAACATCAGTGGCATTTCAGCTGGTGTGCCTGAAGACTCGCCCACTTCACACACTCACTGCACACTTCCCTAACAGCTGCCTGGGAATACCTTTACACTTTGCTACTATCCTTTGGCTTGGACACTAACCCCCCTCCTGTTTTGTTTACACTCATTTCTTACGGTCTACCCCATGGTATTAAATTTTGTTTCTCTCTTGAGTCTGGAACACATCAACTTAATCTTGGAATGACAATAACAACAGCCTCTTTGGTTTTATGATATGAAATAATAAGCAAAATCCCTAGTTTGACTCTGTGCTGGACCATCACTGCAGTTAGCTCCTATTACTACTGTTTTAAAGAAGAGGAAACTGAGTTTTAGACATAGTTAAGAACATTTCAGAATCACACAGACATAAAAGAGACGTCAGGGTAGGAGATGAACTCTAAAATCCACATCTTCTTCGACTCTACACATATTTTTCTTAAATATTTCTTTTTTCAATCTGATTTCGCTTAATAAAGGAGAATCCCTAAGGGGCAAGCAATCATGGCGTTGGTCTATTTTCTTTAAAGTTATCATCAACAGATGTTTATTATGCATCTGGCATGGTGCTAAGTATTAAAGAGAGAGAGAGAGGCCATGGTTCCTCCTTGAGTCCAGGAACAAGATCAGAGCACAGAGCTCCCATGTACTGCTTCAAAATGCTTGTGCCGTACTGACAAATCAAGGTGCATGGAGAGAAATGCTCTCTTTCAACAGTTCCTAGGAATTCTACTATCAGCAGTTACACAACCTTGGAACTCATCCAAGACATTTCTACCATTAACACTATCTCAGGATTCATTACTGAGAAGGAGCATTATCCCAAGTTCTCATGTCATGCTTTGATGTGTCTGTGCCTCCCTCTTGTCCTCACTATGCCAGTAAAGTTTAGCAGTGAGGTGTCAGACAGACAATGGTCAGGAACTCCGAGGCAATGGAGACATGCTGATTGAGAGTTGTGTCTTTCTTCATTCTAAGCATCTTAAGAAGAGCCTGCTGGGCAGGGTAATGGAATAGAATTTTCATGGCTAGGGACCATTCTGGGAGGAGTGTGACTTACCGAAGAACTTAAGACACAATGCCCTTCATGTAGGCTCACTGACTAATGAGTCTAGAGTGGAGGATGTATCAAATTGCAACTGTCCAAAACCATGTTTTGAAACTTCCAAGGCTCAAGGTCACACTCATTGTATAGACCACATCTGAATGACTAAGTGACCCTCCAGCTTGCTTGGCAAATTCTCAAGATGAAACTTCATTAGATCCTAACACATAGCTATGAAGGTAACTTGAAAGGAGAAGCAAAAACGATTTTGAGGAAAACTGCAGAAACAGCCTTTGCCAACCCTGGTTAAGAGAGCTTGGTTTCCTTTCATCCTCTTCAGAGACGTGCCTTCTTGGATGACTTTTACTGCATATTTTTCTTTCATTTAATGGAGAAGAACTTTTCCAGTCATCAAAGCGAGGGTCTGAAGGGAGGACTGGGGCTTATCTTTCTGCCTCCTACAGCACTGGGGTCACCGGAGTGTTATCAGTAAGAAAAGGAGTCTCTGCACATAAAGGGAAAGTGCATCTGGAGAAGGTCAACTTTGAGTTCACTAAGCTGGCGTTGGTAACCACAAGTATATATCGCTGCTGCTGCTTCACCACCTCCTCGTCCCCCTCTTCCTCCTTGTCGTCCTCCTCCCCCTCCTCCTCCTCTTCTTCTTCCTTCTCCTACTCCTCTTCCTCCTCCTCCTTCTCCTCTTCTTCCTCCTCCTCCTTCCTTTTTTTTTTTTTTATCAGCATAAGCCAGAGGAATGGAGAGAAAGGGTATCAAGATGCCATCTGCTCCCCATATCTTTTCTCCCTTTACCCTGGTAAGATTTCACTCACACAGCAGGCCAAGCTGATTTCCAGAATGTTAGGTGTCTGGGTAGTGCTTTGAAGAACAGCAATCTCCTATACAGATTGTCTCAGAGCCTAGGTTCTTTATCTCCATAGAAACCAGCTCCAGTCTTCATCTACTAATCTACTCGTGTGGCTGCTCCTGGATACCTAGTAAGTAAACTCTGAGTTGTAGGTACCAGTTGGAGATTTCATAAACAAAAGACAGTTTTTGTAAAAGCCTGTAGTTTGGGTGATAAGCCACACAAGACAGACACACTAGCCATGATGATATGGCTTAACAGGGCCTAAAGTGAAGAAGCTCACCAGGGGAACAAATAGGAGACTTTTTTCAGGGTTTCTAGTGAGACATGAGAAGTAAGGAGAAGCCATTTAGGGTCCACAGGCCAGTGATCCAGCACACATGTGCCAGGGTGGGGGGATACCCAAGGGGACCTCCACTCTCTCAGAGAAGAACAGGGGATGGGGGAAGGAAGCTGGGAGGGGGGACAGTGATTGGGATGTAAAGTGAATAATAATAATAAAACAAAGAAACAGACAAACAGAAAAGAGACACAAAAATATTCTGGATGTGCTGGATCCAGAAAAGAGACACAAAAATAACATTCTGGATATGGTAGAGCTATTCCAATATGGTGGGGCAGTAGAATGAGAAGGCAGCAAGTCTGGAAACTTTGGAGGAAAATCACCTCTACTTTAATCAGACATGGGAGGCCTGACCTTTTGTTGAGCAGATGGAAGTGGAGCTGCTGCCTGTTAAGTTCAATCTCTATAGGGCAGTGTTTTTATAGATGTTTACAAACTAAAGCAACAGAACATGCTGTAGAAAAAAGCAGAAGTGTTAATCCCTGGGTGGGTGAGCCATGTCCCTGGAGAGCCTGAGTACTCTCCTCTGTCAGGAGCGCGTCCCTCAGTGACAACTGTGGGTTTCCTCAGAGCCTCTTAGAGACAGATAAGACAAAAAACAAATAGAGGATGAGGGAATGGCTGGGAAAAAGTGAGTGAAAGCAACAAAGAGGGGGAAATCTTTTGAACACATAAAGGGCTGTCATGATTATGAAGTGAATCAAAACTGTCCCATCCATGGCTAAGATCTCAGAACACAAAGATGGAGTTCATGAGGTTCGTGAATTTTTCACCAGAATATCATAAACAGAAGAAGTGCCTAGCCCTGCAGACACTTGATGTGCCAGGGTGGGGGGATACTCAAGGGGACCTCCACTCTCTCAGAGAAGAAGGGAAGAGGGGATGGGGGAGGGAAGCTGGGAGGGGGGACAGTGATTGGGATGTAAAGTGAATAATAATAATAAAACAAAGAAACAGACAAACAGAAAAGAGACACAAAAATATAATAGTACAATAAAAACAAAACAACAAAAAACAGTATCATAAATGTATATGTATTGAACATACACCATTATTTTTGGCATTATTTTCTAAATACTGCAGTATAACAACTGTCTACATGGCATTTTCTTATATTGGGTATTTTAAATAATCTAGAAGTGACATGAAATATGTGGGAGGATGTATACAGGTTACATGTGCAAGCCCTGCACTAAGAGATGATAGCATCCAAACATTCTGAGATCCTTGGAGGGACGACCAAGAGACTTAAAACTAATTCTCTATAGGTACCAGGGTCAACTGCACAGCATACTCCCAAAGATACCTTTTCTGTGTTTAAATTTCACATCCTCTTGCTATTTGGAGTGAAAACAGAAAGAGTGCTTACCTTTATATCCCAAAATGGCTACTGTGATGGTCAGTAAGGCACACAAAATGTATAATAATACAATCGAAAACTTCAGTGCCCAGTTATTTTTACATTTGGTACACTGTGTCCCCTCCTGAATACCTGCAAGAAGAGGCAGAATTTAATACTATGAAGTAAAAACATCATTTCAAACATTTATCTTTGCTAAAGCATATCTCAACTATTTTTCTTAATAGTGTTAGAACATACCCTGACAAAAAAGAGAGGTAAGGAAGATAAGGTTTAGTTTGGCTTGCAGATCAGGGCACCTCCATCATGGTACTGGAATCCCAGAGGCAGCTGGTGCCACTGCATCCAGGTCAGATGCAGATAGCAACGAAAGCTCATACTCAGATCATTCTCTCCCGTTTACACACTCCAGGATCCCTGCCCAGGCAACCATCATTTGCCTTGGGGATGGGTCTTCCCATTCCAATGAACTCAATCAGCCCAGTCTCTCACAGGCAGGCCTAGGGGTTAAGTGATTGCATACAAGATTTTCCTGAAAGCTTGTCTCCTGGATGATCCCAGGTTGAAAATTAACACTAACCATGACAATGATTTGGATTTACATACCATAGGTAACAAGAGTTTCACCATATGCCTTCCTATATATACCATGAAATTATTTTGAAATTAAAATCACCATTGCAGTAATTCAGCCTATCAATATTATATCATGTTGTCATAGTTACAACTTCAAATAACAGTCCACTCTGATAATCAAGCATTTTTTCTTTTTACTTATTCTTCTTTCATACAGAACATCCTGAACACAGGTTCCCCTCTCTCTACTCTCCCAGTTCACCCTACCCACCTCCCCTCTTCCCTGCTCCTTAATTTCCCTTCAGAAAAGAGCAGCCTTCCTAGGGATATCAGCCAAACATGGTATAACAAGATATAAAACTAGGCACAAATCCTCATATTAAGGCTGGATGAGGCCACCTAGTAGGAGGAAAAGGGTCCCAAGAGTAGGCAAGAGTCAGAGACGCTCCCACTCCTACTGTTAGGAGTCCCACAGACACCCTAGACTAAACAATGACAGCATGTGTGCAGAAGACCTAATGCACACAGGCTCCGTGATTGTTCCTCTAGTCTCTGTGAGCTCCTAGGAGCCCTGCTGAGTTGATTCTGTGGGTTGTATTCTTTTTCTTTTTCTTTTTGTAGTTTTCTTTCTTTCTTTCTTTCTTTCTTTCTTTCTTTCTTTCTTTCTTTCTTTCTTTCTTTCTTTCTTCCTTCCTTTCCTTTCTTTCCTTTCTTTCCTTTCTTTCTTTTATTATTAGATATTTTCTTTATATACATTTCAAACACTATCCTGAAAGTTCCCTATACCCTCCCTCTGCCCTGCTCCCCTACCCACCCACTCCCGCTTTTTGGCTCTGGCATTCCCCTGAACTGGGTATACTTGACCTTTCTGGATCCTACAATCCTTCCTCTCCCTCTTCTGCTACTTCGTGTGTATGGAGGTCTGTAGCCAATAGATTGTAGAAGATGGTTCTGTCTATTTGCATTGTGGGTCCTGGGGACCACACTCAGGTAACCAGGCTAGGCAGTGAGTACCTTTACCTGCTGAGCCACTTAGCTGGTCTTACAGTGATAATTTGTTAATAAACACTTCTATTGTACAAAAATACTTAAAACAACCAGATCTTCTTGTTTCTACATTATTTCAAACAATAGTTAAAAACTAGACTCTGGACTTAATGCTTATTGTGGAAGTATGTTAAATTGTTCTCTTTATTTTCAAAGGTTAAATCTGACTCTTGGCTGTTAAAACTGATAGTAACATAATATAATATCAGACCAAAAGGGAGTATTTACACCCTAGAAATGAGCATTCTACAAAGTAGTCCCTTTTACCACTCCCTACAAAAACCTTTGTTTTATTCACATGCTATTGATTGTAATATACTAGAATATATAGAAAAAACCCCACGGTTTTATCATCAAATGTTCAATATAAAAGTATTTTCTGCATCACAGGTATACAAAACAGGCAGTGAGTCTCAGTTGAGTTATCACATTATTCTGAGTAGCCACTACAGGAAAAAAAATGGAAACATTTTTATGAAAACAAAATTTCATAAATAATTGTAATGAAATGAGGTACATTTTAATTGTGTATAGTTTAACTCTGAAAAAAAAAAAGAGCCCAGTTTACATGGAAAAAGCAGCACTCAGGCTGCAAGAGACTAGAAACTAACCCAGGGAGAGCTAACTTCCCATCTGACTGATTAGAAAAGCAGAAGACAGAGACTGCGGAAGTTATAATGTGAAGCTCATATTGCATGGAGCCCGTGTTATCATGGTCCTCATTTGCCTAAGCTGCCTCTCTGCCTGTTGTACTCATAGCATCTCACAGGGGGCTGGGGGGAGACAGAACATACAGTACTGATAGAAGACTACATTCACAACTTCTGATGGCAGTCATGAAGCTGTCGTGAAAGCTTCTCTTTTCGTTTGTTGTTTTATGTCTTTCTCCAGTGAAGAGCTCTTCAGCTGTGTTTACTGCAAAATGAGGATAAGCACAATGTGGTAACAACAGCTGAAGCTTAGCTCTCAGGGTTCAGCCACCCCTCTAGTGTTCTGTGCCACAGGCAAGAGGGAGCCCAGTCTGTCGTTTTCATGTCTTATGCAGCATTCTCAAGCTTTGGTGGGCACCAGAATCACTTGAAGGGTTCATTATCACAGACTTTCTGGCTAAGGGGGTCTGAGAAAGGCATTTGAGAGTGTGAACGTCTAACACCCCAGGAAAGGCCTTCCCATATCATATTTTTAAAATGCAGATTTCAATCCAATAAAGCTGAGAGAGGAGCCACATTTATCAAGGTACAGGTGATATCACTTGAGGACCACAATCTAAGGGATGGGGAGTTTCATTCAGAAGTTGAACATGACCATAAGCTACCAATTTGTTGATGGCTTTTAGATGAAGCTGTAAAATCAATTCCTACAAGGAAATGGGCTAACATTTGAAATGTAATAAAGAAAATACCCAATTTAAAAGAAAAGAAAAAAATCAATTCCTTCATCAAACACATGTACAATAAATCAGTTTTTTTCATAATTTACCCTTGGGTGGAAAATGGTATTGCCTAGAGACAGGGTCTTTCGGTAAACCAAAACTCACCATCTAGTCAAGCTGGCTGGCTAGTAAGCATTAAGGCTCTGCCTGGCTCTATCCCCATGCTGGGTTTTCAGGTACATACAACCATGTCTAGCCCTAGCAACATGGGTGCTAGGGCTTCAAACTTGAGTCCTCATTCCTGCAGAACAGCCACTCTCATTCACAGAGCCACCTCCCCAGTTTCTACCTTACTTCTTTAATACCCATTCTGTGTCTCAGTGCTGTCTCTTGTCCTTTGCTGCCCCAGTGACTACATCTGCAAAATACATCTCCAACTTCCACCCAAACTATGTACTATTATCCAAACTGCACAGGTAGTTAAACTAAAAAATATCTTTAATGTGTCTCTTCAACTTATTCTTCAGTTGACAAGTCCCCACTGATCTTCCAATAGGGTATTTTCATCACCATCATTACCAACTACTTTCCTGGTGTTCAGTGGATTCCAACAACTCAGTACCAAGTTCTGAGGTGAGTCCTTTATGAGGAACATTTGGAATCCATAGAACAAGGTGCAAAGAGGTCTAGCAGAGAGAGCTTAGATGTCATCTTACACATACCACAGCCAGGGTTCCGACTTGAGTCCGCTTCGACAAGCCTCCATCTCTGAACCAAACCATGATCTCTGCTCTGCTCATCCTTTCTCTTTCCACTGCCACTGTCTTAGTGTGAGATCTTTACCCGAAATGGAGACTTTCTTTTCCATTCCCACTATAACCTAGCCTCACCCTTTGCTAAAAATATCACTGTCCCCATGACCTTTGCCAAGAAGGAAAAGACAAAAACAACTTTCACTGTTTCACCCTTAATTAAAAGATGAACAAGCAAATGAACACAAACACCTATAAACTTCCAGCTCAATGTGCCTGTAATCCAGTGGCTTAAGATAAACTTGAGTTATTGAGATGGCTTAGTAGGTAAAGCCAACTGCACATGGTTCCTGACTTTGATTCCCAGTTGTCACATGGTAGGAGAGATCCAATTGTGACTCCCACAGGTTGTCCTCTGACCTCCATTTGTGCATGCGCACAAGCACGAGCATGCACATACTTATAAATAAAACATAAAAATTAATTAAAATAAAGCCTCATATTCAGAGGATGTGAAAGCACTATTAAAGCTTAGAGAGAAAGAATTTTAAGTATACCTGCAAACATGACACATTCCATGTTGAGAAAGAACACATTGGTTTTGGTGGCAAATGCAAGATAGGAAAATAGACATGCAGATGTTGGACCATCTTCTGCAGAAAGATTAGATGATGCTGACGCTTTGGAGGGTGTCATTTTCTAGGGTTTTGAGGCTTCAGTGTGACTTCTTACCTTTTACAAGAAGGCTCTTGGAAGAGTTGGTTGGAGAGATTATGATAAACAACAGAATCTGGGAGCTTCAGTGTAGTACAGAGGTCATCTAATCAAGTGTCTCTGTGCTACTGATGGGAAAATGAGGCCCAGGAAGGTGAATCGAGATTAGAACACAAGTGTCCTGACTGTATCACAAACATCTGTCCTTCTTGTCTTCTGTGCGATAGCACTGGGTTGCCATTAGGAGTCTTTACATGTGGGATACACAAAGATCTGCTCCCAGACAGCATGCCACAGGCCTACATTCCAAAGAACAGGGGTACTTCCTGGCAGTGTGCATTTCTCACTGCTGACTATCAGCATTAACCAATATCAGATGGAACTGCCTGGCCTCCCTTTCCATTTGACACACTTTCTCTGGCTTGTTTTTTTCTCCCTCAGGAGACTTATTTTTTAATAAGAACTTTGTTTTATCTTTCCTTCTCTGCCCTCTCCCAGGACGACATCTGGCTAAACATATGGATGCCTACTACAAAGGCCCCGCAGGTTCCTTGGTGCTGGGGGACCTCTTCTTCCTTGAACCTAGATAGTCACAAAAAGCCAAACATTTGGGAGAGATATCCCCCTGTTACCAGCCTTTGTAGTGTTTGTTTACTTAGCATTACTTTCCAGAGACTAGGGACTTTGTTCCCATGGGGGCCGGGGGAGGTGGAGGAAGAGCAGCAGGACCAATCTGCAGAATGCTGTGCATCAGAGATTTCAGTTCAAAGTGGAGCAACATTACCCCTTACCACCAAGGGATCTAGCTTCTTAAAAAGCCTGCCCCAAACAACACATTTGCAATGCAGCTGGCTACAGGCAGAAAGGGCCTTCAGGGTCCATGTTTTCCCACTGGCTATCTTCTAGAACTACCTCCACTTCAGTCCATTTTATTTTGGCTCATGGTTCCAATGCATTTTACAGTGTTCAAGTCTTTATTATTCAAAAACCTTTGGGGGCCCCATGAAGCCAGAATCAGTCTGTCAGTCTAGTGAACTTGAACAGCCTACTGAAGGAAAAACTGACAATTTGGTCTCCAGTGTCTATACTTAAAAGTTCTCTCTGTTGTCCTGTTTCCAATAACAAGTTTCAAGGAAGAATGGGATGGGGTGGGGCAACCAACCAGGGGGTGGTTAGCTGGTTGCAGGAATAACTGACATACCTCAAGAATGCCAGTACAGAGGGCCAGAGGAATTCATCAGTAAAGAGAATTCCTTTTGGCTGTGGTTCTCCATAAAGAGCCCTCCCAAGTGTTGTGGTTCAGGCTCCAGCCCAGTGTGTTTTTCCAAATTTTTTGAGAAGTCCAAAAAAAAAAAAAAAAAAAAAAAAAAAGAAAAGAAAAGAAAAGAAAAGAAAGAAAAGAAAAGAGAAAGTATTCTCTTTCTCTTATGGATTGTGTTTGCCTTCTACGTGTATCACCAAAGATGAACCTGTTCATTAAGCAGGAGCCACTCTGACTGAGCCTCTTCCTCAGAGGTAGGGGTTGCACCGTGAGCACCGTGAGCACCGTGGAGCAATCTAGGTCATTTTAATTACCTCAAGTGTCTTTTGTTGGGTGGTATCACCATTAAGACCATGTGGCCAAAAAGAAGCATCACAAAGTTGGTAGATTGCAAAATCCTAAAGACCCCCAAAGACCACAGGGGTTTTTTTTTTGTTTTTTTTTGTTTTGTTTTGTTTTTTTTTTTTTTTTTTTTTTTGTGGGTTGGAATACAGATTCTTTTTTTTTTTCAATTTTTTCTTTTTTTTATTTCTTTTTTTTTTATTAGATATCTTCTTTATTTACATTTCAAATGCTATCCCCATTCCTAGTTTCCCCTCTGAAAAATCCCTTTGAATTGAACTTTTCATGTGGTTTTTCCATAGTTACTAATCTATTGCCTGGTGGCATATATTGCCCGGTGGGGTGGCATATATTCCCATAAGCCTAGGAGAATGACTTGGTTCTAATAGTGAAAACTGATAAGTCAAATAAATACCTATGCATAATTATAATTGTCCTATACAGCAACAAAACAAGTGTTAACATCCTGGCTAGCTACTCAACTGTTACGAAATCTCAAAAGATTACATGCCTGGACCTTTCATCCCACAAACAGTCAGCTTGTCCTCATTACACTGGTCATTCCGTATGTGACACAATATGGACTTTGTTAGTGAAATTCTTTTTATTAGTAAGTGATTTTGTTTCCTAAATGTAAATCTTAGTGCTGGACACCTTACCATGCTAAGTTTCCCTGTGACATGAGGAATCACAAAAATAGACTCACAACAAGAAGTGACAATGAAGTCACTTTCTGTACAAACAAGCAGCACGTCTCTCAGCAATTCTATTCATGAAAGTATACCCAAACCAGAAAAAATGATTAGCTTAAGATAGCTTTATGAGTAAACCTTTCCATATTTATTATCAATTTTTAGTAGTGGTCTATGTGTTTACCAATAGTATAGTTTATTTGTATTTATTTTTTCATATACATAAAAAGAAGAGCAGTGGCTCTGGTTTGGCTTTAATTTTTTAAAGAGTAAGTATTATTTGCTTAAGATTTATAATTTATATCCTGCCTTTATTTTTTTCTCTTTCTTTCTTTCTTTCTTTCTTTCTTTCTTTCTTTCTTTCTTTCTTTCTTTCTTCCTTCCTTCCTTCCTTCCTTCCTTCCTTTCTTTCTTTCTTTCTTTCTTTCTTTCTTTCTTTCTTTCTTTCTTTCTTTCTTTCTTTTTACAAAGAACTGCTATAGGCAAAATCAGATGTAATAGTCCCACTCAGAATATAGAGTATCTGCCAGAATGTACAGTGTCTCAAAACAACGCCATTATTTTCTCTTTGTGGTTTTTATATAATAAGAATTCTTTATCAGATGGGCTGTCCACAAATGCTTTCAATTCTGAGCAGAAGATTTTTCTGGCTGCAGAGGTCATCTCTTCCATACCCTCTCCTAGCTGGTCCCCTCCCTCCTGGCTGCATTCCTGGCTGTTTCATTCTTCAGCACAGAGTGAATGGACGATGGATTCCAGCAGTCCTGACAGCTTCATTATTTGGCACTACTATGCAGTGTCCTTCTGTGATTAAGCTCTGAATCTTTGCATGGAAAGAGCTCTGATGATCAGGCTCCAGCTTGAGCCACAAGAGCCTGCCACACAATTAAGACAGATACACACCATGCACGTACTTGGAGAGAGGCTGACAGACATTTTCTTGCAAACACAAACAGGAATTGCTAAGAATGATTGCTATTTCTGGGGACCCAATATGGGCCAAACTCTCCCTTCTTGCTGCTTGCAATTCCTCTAATAACCCCAGAGAGCAGGGTTAACCCCACCCTCACTTCACAGACTTTAGAAAAGTGGACGGTCAAACAAGTAGAGTTTTCCAAACCATGTCACAGAGCTGGGACTTGGGAATAGCTCTGTCACACATTCTTCAAACTTACTTACTTCTAGAAAAAAAAATGCCTAACTAGCTAAATCACAGGAGCTGGTGGGTTAAATGTGCATGACAGGCATCCTGTCAGGATAAAGCAGCACAGAACATTTCATGTGTTGAGAGAGAAGCTTTTTCAGATATGAAAAATAAAACTTATCCCTAATTAACTACCACAGATCCCAGGGGCTTCTGCAGGCTGTAATTCTCTCTTGCTATGTTGACATACCTGAGCAGTAAGCAAGACAATTCTATCATAAATAAATATTCATTGTTCCATGAAATTTCAGGATCAGCTATGAAGGTCTATGGTCAAGAAGGCTTGTTGACCCCTCCTGTAGGATAAGCATGTTGCCTTCCCTCAAGGAAGGCAGTATTTTGTGAAAAGGCTACAGTGAGGTGAAAAGGTAACTCTGTAATTTCAAGGCAAACTACGAGGCATGTAGAGGCCTCCAGAAGCTTAGCCTGGAAACCAGATCAAGTCAGTCACCTCTAGAAGGTTTTCTTTCTAAAACTGAGTACACTGAGGTAAGACTCACAAACACCAGCCTCCAAAGTCCTGAACAAATGCTAGTGGTTCAAGCTTGTAGGAACTAAGCACACACAGCAAAAAGGTAAAGGGTGGGTGGGTGGGGGGGGTTACTAATGGTGATTAGAAGATTAATTGTGTCTAGCTTCTTAATCTCCTGAAAACCAAAAACCAAAAACCTAGCAGGAGTACATTGTCAAATAAATCCTCCCCCCTACAACAGCCAGGGTACTAAGGAAAGAAGGATGGTTTCCTGCCAATCTCCTTCACATTGACTGGAAACAGTTCTCAGGTGCAGAGATTTCAAAGTCTCTTATCTACCTTTGTGCCTGTCCTAGCAGTGACAGAGTGACAGAATGATCCCCTGGTCCTGGAGGCCAGGGTGTAGGCATCCTGGGACAGGTGCATGAATGTCAACAGTCAGCTCCAGAGTGTGCACTAGTCCCTGGCTCAGCTGGGCTGCTCCACAAGAAGCTGGCTCTCAGGTAGAGGTAGGAGTGGTGGTGGGGCTGGGGAAGGAATGGGAAACACGCCTTTCCCAGACAGCGTCAATGGCAACTTTCCACCGCAACTTAGTTCTCCACATTCAGCATTCATAAAGCTCAATGGAACAAGTCAGAGGGTGACATGAAAGCCCACAGTTCCCTGCTTGCCTCTAGTGTTGCTGCCTTACCAAGGGTCACTTTGAGGCAGCTGAAGGACTCACAGAATGATGACAAGGCACACAACTGAGCAGGATTAACCTTAGTTAATGACAGGTTCTCTGCCGTTGATGGTGGAAACTGCTTGTTCTCTCTCTCTCTCTCTCTCTCTCTCTCTCTCTCTCTCTCTCTCTCTCTCTCTCTCTCTCTCTCTCTCAGGTGTGTGCACTTGGAAGCCACAGGAAGACATTATTCAATATCTTTCTTAATTCAACTCCCCCTACTCCTTTAAGACAGGGTGCCACACTGACCCTTGAGGTCACAGTTTCAGCTGTCCAGTGAGCTGCTGTAACCCACCTGTCTTCCCCCCACAGTGCTGGGGTTATGGGTGCAGGCTCACATTCATGCCTGTCTGCTTGCCCAGCAAGTGCTCTTCCCCACTGAGCCATTTCTCCAGCCCCATGGTTGCTTTCTTCACAGATCAGGAAAACTCGTATTTTGATGAAAGGGGAGGAGGCTTCAATATGAATGAAAATAACAAGCCTGGCAGACATTTTTCATTCCTCTATAAACATTTTCTTTTCTTTTTACAAGAGAAAGGACACTTAGAATTGGGATGAAAGAAGCCCAGACAGTGACAGACTCTACAGCTGGTGTCCAATCTAGCCTGCACTGGATATATTTTAGTTCAGAACCTTAATGGGAAACAAGTCAGCCAACTTAAAATGATCCAAGTGAGGGAAGGTTGGCTAACTAACAACAGGGAAAGTACAGCTTTGCTTCCCGAGGATGGCCATCCGGTTCATCAGGCACATACTTGTTATTAAAGCTGAACAAAGGGCCGGGGGGGGGGGGTGGTAGAAGAATTTTGGGAAAGACAACTATGATTTTCTTTTCTTCTCTCTCTTTTTTTAAAAAAAAGATTTATTTATTTATTTTATGTATATGAGTACACAGTGTAGCTGTACAGATGGTTGTGAGTCTTCATGTGGTTGTTGGGAATTGAATTTAGACCTCTGCTCGCTCCAGGCAACCCTGCTCGCTCTGGCCCAAAGATTTATTTATTACTGTAGCTGTCTTCAGACACATCAGAAGAGGGTGTCAGATCTCATTACAGGTGGTTGTGAGCCACCATGTGGTTGCTGGGATTTGAACTCAGAACCTTTAGAAGAGCAGTCAGTGCTCTTACCTGCTGAGCCATTCTACCAGCCCCAACAACTATGATTTTCAAGACAAAAGAATGAAACTGGAAATTAAACAAAAAGCCACTCAACAGAAACATTAGAAGGCACATAGCCAATTATAACCAAATGACAAGTGAAGTGGATCATCTTGACTTATTAAATTTTCCACACCAAAGAGTTCCTTCCTGAGTTGCAGAGACAAAGTTTGGAGCTAAGACAAAAGGATGGACCATCCAGAGACTGCCCCACCCAGGGGTCCATCCCATAATCAGCCACCAAACGCAGACACCATTGCATACACCAGCAAGATTTTGCTGAAAAGACTCCGATATAGCTGTCTCCTGTGAGGCTTTTTCAGTGCCTGGCAAACACAGAAGTGGATGCTCACAGTCATCTATAGGATGGAACACAGGGCCCCAATGTAGGAGCTAGAGAAAGTACCCAAAAGCTGAAGGGGTCTGCAATCCTATAGGTGGAACAACAATATGAACTAATCAGTACCCCCAGAGCTTGTGTCTCTAGCTGCATATGTAGCAGAAGATGGCCTAGTCAGCCAGCATTGTGAAGAGAGGCCCCTTGGTCTAGCAAACTTTATATGCCCCAGTACAGGGGAACGCCAGGGCCAAGAAGTGGGAGTGAGTGGGTAGGGGAGCAGGGTGGGGGAGGGTATAGGGGACTTTAGGGATAGCATTTGAAATGTAAATGAAGAAAATATCTAATAAAAATTTTAAAAAAGAGAGTTCCTTTCTAATACAGTTAACATTTAGAAATGTGTTGAAAATGAAATAACTAAAACACACTTTTGTATATATATACATGACTTCCTTTTGATAGATGCACAAATCAAATGTACAGTTTCCCATAGATTTTTCAGCAGTATGGCTGGAGCTACGTGCCACTTGACTGGTGAAAACCTACTGTTTGTCTATTTGTACAGATTCATGGTCCCAAACTTTACATACATATCTTGACATTGGCCATACTGAACCTTGTAAATGAACATACACGTTGCAGCGGAATTTTACTTTTTAGAGAGCTGGCTAAGCATTTGCCAGTACACTACTCAGACTGGTGCAGCCGAGCTGGGGTAGAGAATCCCTGCAATGGGGCTAGTGAGGCAGCTCAGCTGGTCAAGTGATCTTGGGCTTGATCCGCAGAACCAACATAGAGAACCACATGTATGTATGTACACACACACACACACACACACACACGCGGGGGGGGGCCACAAACACTCTCTCTGTGTCTGTCTCTGTTTTTCTGTCTTTCTGTCTCTCTAAAGAAGTACTTGCTCTGAGGGATTCCCTGGCTAGGCTTGGGTTGACAGATCATGGATAGGACTGAAATGTGACTTGGCTAGAGTGTCTCCTGTCTGGGGATGCCCAGCTGCCCAACTCTACAGTTGGAAAAGTGACTCAAACTTAAGTCCTACTGACTTAAATTGGGCCAGTGGTGTCCTTTTTACAAACACAAAGACAGCACATATCAACCTCTTGCTCCAACACACTGTGCCCAGTCCGGAAGAGGAACCGAAAGAGAAGGGATCAGTGGCTCCCAACACTTCCATTCCTAAGTGAGGGCTAAAAGGAAGCCTGGACTTTGCAGCTCTTGCTACTATGCAAAGTTCCTTCCTGTCAGAAGGCAGTTGTGTTAAAGTGGCAAGGCTGGTCAAGACAACCAGCATGTAGAAATGCAACTGCTGGTTGTCCTACAGCGGTCTATCACCTCCAACAGCACCGGGGGAGAAAACAGCAGCCAATAAACGACACCTAATAAAGATTATACATTAAAGTTGAAGGGAAAACCCCACGCACCAGTGTTATTATGACAGTGCTTATAAAATCCAAGCGCTAATTTTCTATGATCCACTGGACCTGAGTGATTGTGTGAACACACATTTCCTGTGTTTTATCTGCAGGAGTAATGTACACAATTTGAACTTTGTGGCTGTTGAGCTTGGTGGAAAACTTCCTTCCACTTTGCTTACTTCCCAGGAACACAGCATAGCTGGGCACAAACTGTGTAAGAGAAGTGTTTATCCAGGCACTGCTGGGAAAGCCAGGGCTCTAGGGACCCCTTTGTGTGGGCAAGGCTTCTTTTGCTATATGGGTCCAGAGCAGGATGAAAGGGGATAAAGAGCAGAGACGGAAATGGTTTTTCTTTTGGAAAAGAACAGTGTTGTGATTATCTAGACCCAGTTGGAGGAAAGGAGAGCTTTGACACCAAGAAAGGGAAACAGGATCACAGAAACACTGGAATATTTCCACCACCTGCTGGCAACCTACCTTCCTTCCTTCCTTCCTTCCTTCCTTCCTTCCTTCCTTCCTTCCTTCCTTCCTTCCTTCCTTCCTCTCTTCCTCCCTTCCTCCCTTCCTCCCTTCCTCCCCTCTTCCTTCCTTCCTTCCTTCCTTCCTTCCTTCCTTCCTTCCTTCCTTCCTTCCTTCCTTCCATCCACTTTTTGTATGAGGGGCAGAGGCCAGAGGTCATTGTTGTGTATTTCCCTGCCATTCTTCACTTTTAAGGCTTTAAAATGTTTATTTATGTATGTGCCTATTTGTGCCACAGAGTCCAGAAGAGGGTGCTGGATATGCTTGAGACAGTTACAGGCATAAGCCGACTAACATGGGAACTCAGCTCCAGGTTTAGCAAGTATTCTTTTTTTTTTCTCTTTTTAAATATTTGTGTGTGTATGTGTGTGTATATATGTGTATATATATATAAATATATTAGATATTTTCTTCATTTACATTTCAAATGCTATCCCCTTTCCTAGTTTCCTTTCTGAAAATTCTCTATTCCCTCCCCGCTCCCCTGCTTTCCAACCCACCCTCTCCTGCTTCCTGGCCCTGGCATTGCCCTATACTGGAGCATAGAACCTTCACAGGACCAAGGACCTCTCCTCCCATTTATGACCAACTAGGCCACCCTCTGTTACATATGCAGCTAGAGACACAAGTCACAGCATGTGCTTTCTTTGATTGGTGGTTTAGTCCCAGGGAGCTCTGGGGGTACTGGCTAGTTCATATTGATGTTCCTCATAGCTATAGGGCTGCAGACCCCTTCAGCTCCCTGGGTACTTTTTCTAGCTCCTTCATTGGGGACCCTGTGCTCCAACCAATAGATGTCTGTGAGCATCCACTTTTGTATTTGCCAGGCACTGGCATAGCTTCACAGGAGACAGCTATATCAGGGTCATGTCAGCAAAATCTTGTTGGCATCTGCAATAGTGTCTGGGTTTGGTGGTTGTTTATGGGATGGATCCCCAGGTGGGGAAGTCTCTGCATGGTCCTTCCTTCCATCTCTTCTCCAAACTTTGTCTCTGTAACTCCTTACATGGGTATTTTGTTCCCACTTCTAAGAAGGATCGAAGTATCCACACCTTGGTCTTCCTTCTTCTTGAGTTTCATGTGTTTTGCAAATTGTATATCTTGGGTATTCTGAGCTTCTGGGCTAATATCCACTTATCAATGTGTGCATATGATGTGTGTTCTTTTGTGACTGGGTTACCTCACTCAGGATGCTATCCTACAGATCCATCCATTTGCCGAAGAATTTCATAAATTCATTGTTTTTAATTGCTGAGTAGTACTCCATTGTGTAAATGTACCACATTTTCTGTATCCATTCCTCTGTTGAGGGACATCTGGGTTCTTTCCAGCTTCTGGCTACTATAAATAAGGCTACTATGAACATAGTGGAACATGTGTCCTTATTACAAATTGGAACATCTTCTGGGTATATTCCCAGGAGTGGTATTGCTGGATCTTCTTCTGGTAGTACTATGTCCAGTTTTCTGAGGAACCACCAGACTGATTTCCAGAGTGGTTGTACCAGCTTGCAATCTCACCAGCAATGGAGGAGTGTTCCTCTTTCTCCACATCCTCGCTAGCATCTGCTGTCACCTGAATTTTTTGGGGGGATGGGGGTGGGGTTTCAAGACAGGGTTTCTCTGTATAGCCCTGGCTGTCCTGGAACTCACTTTGTAGATCAGGCTGGCCTTGAACTCAGAAATCCGCTTGCCTCCTGAGTGCTGGGAATAAAGGCATGCGCCACCATGCCCGGCAATGTCACCTGAATTTTTGATCTTAGCCATTTTGACTGGTATGAGGTGGAATGTCAGAGTTGTTTTGATTTGCATTTCCCTGACGATTAAGGATGTTGAACATTTTTTCATGTGCTTCTCAGCCATTTGGTATTCCTCAGATGAGAATTCTTTGTTTAACTTTGTAGCCCATTCTTCAAATAGGGTTATTTGGTTTTCTGGAGTCCAACTTCTTGAGTTCTTTATATATATTGGATATTAGTCCCCTATTGGATTTAGGACTGGTAACGATCTTTTCCCAATCTGATGTGGCCTTTTTGTCCTATTAACAGTGTCCTTTGTCTTTATAGAAGCTTTGCAATTTTATGAGGTCCCATTTGTCAATTCTTGATCTTACAGTACAAGTCATTACTGTTCTGTTCAGGAATTTTCCTCCTGTGCCCATATCTTCAAGCCTGTTCTCCACTTTCTCCTCTATAAGTTTCAGTGTCTCTGGTTTTATGTGGAGTTCCTTGATCCACTTAGACTTGAGCTTTGTACAAGGAGTTAAGAATGGATCAATTCACATTCTTGTACATGCTAACTGCCAGTTGAACCAGCATCATTTGTTGAAAATGCTGTCTTTTTTTTTCCACTGGATGGTTTTAGCTCCTTTGTCAAAGATCAAGTGACCATAGGTGTGTGGGTTCATTTCTGGGTCTTCAATTCTATTCCACTGATCTACCTGTCTGTTACTATACCAGTACCATGCAGTTTTTATCACAATTGCTCTGTAGTATAGCTACAAGGATCAGCAAGTATTCTTAACTGCCTGTTGTATTATTTTTTCAAATTTTATTTATTTATTTATTTATTTATTTATTTATTTACTTTTGTTTTTTCAACAGGGTTTGTAGCCCTGTCTTTCCTGAAACTCACTCTGTATACCAGGCTGCCCTCAAACTCAGAGAGATCTGGCTGCCTCTGTCTCCTGAGTGTACCACCATTGCCTGGAACCTCTTTTAGTTTTTGAGACAGATTTCTCAGTTGGCATCTATCACTTTGGTTATACTGCTTGGCCAGCAGGGCCCAGGGATCACCATGCCTCCCTCACTACTGCCCCTTTAGTATAGACATGTCCCATACCTTTCCCTTCGGTTCTAAGGATTGGAACTCAGACCCTCATTGTTGTGTGGTGAGGGCTTTACCAACTGAGTCATCTGCCCAGCCTCCAACAATAACTTTTATCCTAAGAAGTCAGAGAACTATGTTTTGCTCAGTGTCACCTAGAAATGATGCCTACTATTTCTGAGCCTGTTTTAGAGTAAAGAGGAAAGAAATGAGTCCAATGCCATGTAAAAATCCTTGGACATGCAAGGCAGAGTTAATTAAAGAGGGCATATGTAGAAATGAGTACTAACTTAGTATCCCATGGAGAATCCCTATACTAAGGTTGTTCCTGTATTTATTTGGTGTGTGTGTGTGTGCACATACATGTGCATACATCTGCTGGAAATTGAACACAACTGCATTGTGCATGTTGGACAAGTGCTGCACCAATGAGATGAAGCCCCAGCTCAACACTAAGGTTTTGTTATCTATTACACCTAGTTGGTGAACAGGATAGATCTCTTCTTACTAGTCTCTCACCCAGGTACTACCCATTAGAAGTCTTACACAGTGCACTTCTGTTTGTCTTTCTATTCACAGATCAGCTAGGATCTCAAGTCATATACAATCTCAACTGCCGTCCCTCCACCTGCCTTTAACAAACAAACAAACAAACAAACACCCAGAAAATATAATGAATGAAGAAACCAAATAGATGCTATGAACTAATTCATTCACTCATTTACTTATTGTAGGGGATCACCTCCCAACCCCCACCAGGGCTTTAGATATGTTAGGCAAACATTGAACCATAAGCCATACCCCAAGCCCTGATGCCCTTAATTACTACTGCAGTATATTGTATAACAACTTTTTTTTTTCTTTTTTTTTTTTTATATATTTTTATTACATATTTTCCTCAATTACATTTCCAATACTATCCCAAAAGTCCCCCATAGCGCCCCCCACTTCCCTACCCACCCATTCCCATTCTTTTGGCCCTGGCATTCCCCTATATTGGGGCATATAAAGTTTGCAAGTCCAATGGGCCTCTCTTTCCATTGATGGCTGACTAGGCCATCTTTCGATACATATGCAGCTAGAGACAAGAGCTCCGGGGTTCTAGTTAGTACATCATGTTGTTCCAACAATAGGGTTGCAGATCCCTTTAGCTCCTTGGGTACTTACTCTAGCTTCTCCATTGGGAGCCCTGTGATACATCCAATAGCTGACTGTGAACATCCACTCCTGTGTTTGCTAGGCCCCAGCATCGTCTCACAAGAGACAGCTATATTTGGGTCCTTTCAGCAAAATCTTGCTAGTGTATGCAATGGTGTCAGCGTTTAGAAGTTGATTATGGGATGGATCCCTGGATACGGCAGTCTCTAAATGGTCCATCCTTTCATCACCGCGACGAACTTTGTCTCTGTAACTCCTTCCCTGGGTGTTTTGTTCCCAATTCTGAGAAGGTGCACAGTGTCCACACTTTGGTCTTCATTCTTCTTGAGTTTCATGCGTTTAGCAAATTGTATCTTAAATCTTGGGTATCCTAAGTTTTGGGCTAATGTCCACTTATCAGTGAATACATATTGTGTGAGTTCTTTTGTGATTGTGTTACTTCACTCAAGATGATGCCCTCCAGGTCCATCCATTTGGCTAGGAATTTCATAAATTCATTCTTTTTAATAGCTGAGTAGTACTCCATTGTGTAAATGTACCATAATTTCTGTATCCATTCCTCTGTTGAGGGACATCTGGGTTCTTTCCAGCTTCTGGCTATTATAAATAGGGCTGCTATGAACATAGTGGAACATGTGTCCTTTTTACCGGTTGGGACATCTTCTGGATATATGCCCAGGAGAGGTATTGCTGGATCCTCCGGTAGTACTATGTCCAATTTTCTGAGGAACCGCCAGACTGATTTCCAGAGTGGTTGTACAAGCTTGCAATCCCACCAACAATGGAGGAGTGTTCCTCTTTCTCCACATCCTCGCCAGCAACTGCTGTCACCTGAATTTTTGATCTTAGCCATTCTGACTGGTGTGAGGTGGAATCTCAGGGTTGTTTTGATTTGCATTTCCCTGATGATTAAGGATGTTGAACATTTTTTCAGGTGTTTCTCTGCCATTCGGTATTCCTCAGGCGAGAATTCTTTGTTCAGTTCTGAGCCCCATTTTTTAATGGGGTTATTTGACTTTCTGGAGTCCACCTTCTTGAGTTCTTTATATATATTGGATATTAGTCCCTTATCTGATTTAGGATAGGTGAAGATCCTTTCCCAATCTGTTGGTGGTTTTTTTGTCTTATTGATGGTGTCTTTAGCCTTGCAGAAGCTTTGTAGTTTCATGAGGTCCCACTTGTCAATTCTCGATCTTACAGCACAAGCCATTACTGTTCTATTCAGGAATTTTTCCCCTGTGCCCATATCTTCAAGGCTTTTCCCCACTTTCTCCTCTATAAGTTTCAGTGTCTCTGGTTTTATGTGAAGTTCCTTGATCCACTTAGACTTGACCTTAGTACAAGGAGATAGGAATGGATCGATTTGCATTCTTCTACATGTTAACAACCAGTTGTGCCAGCACCATTTGTTGAAAATGCTGTCTTTCTTCCACTGGATGTTTTTAGCTCCCTTGTCGAAGATCAAGTGACCGTAGGTGTGTGGGTTCATTTCTGGGTCTTCAATTCTATTCCATTGGTCTATTTGTCTGTCACTATACCAGTACCATGCAGTTTTTATCACAATTGCTCTGTAGTAGAGCTTTAGGTCCGGCATGGTGATTCCACCAGAGGTTCTTTTATCCTTGAGAAGAGTTTTTGCTATCCTAGGTTTTTTGTTATTCCAGATGAATTTGCTTGTATAACAACTTTAACTGCATTTGCTTCTATTAAGTCAACCATCACAGTCCAGAATTCACTTAGCCAAAGCTGAGAATGAATCATCTAAACCTTCTAAATTGGTCAAGCGCAGGCAACATGTTGGAGAGTGCTCTTGAAAGGATGGTATTTAATGACATTGGATAATACAATCCATCCAAAACAGAGCATTTGGTGACATGCCTAGAATTTTCCACCATGGGGATAATTAGTATTGGGACACTGCAATGTCATGCTGCCCCATGAATATGAGAGGAACCTTCACAGCAGCTCTCCAGAGACCAAAGCCACATAGGAGTGCAGATTGTCTGTTGGGAGAACACTTATATTTTCCCTCCTTTTAAATTTCCATCTTGATGAAAAATAAGAAATTTCTGTGCATTTGCATTGCTATGTCATCCTACTTATTCAAGCCCACGTTACTTATCAAATGCAGGCTGTATTTAATGTTTCTGATTTGCACACTCTTCATCCATGCTCAGTGACAAGATCTCAGTGTCAGGGACATGCTGTGTCTTCCCAATCTTTGTTTCTGTCCCTGATGTGAAGAGCAGACATCTACAGAATAGTGTGGGCACTAACTAGGAACCTGACTGGATGGGAACAGAGTTAGCTCCTGGCCACACTGATGATGGGTTTCTACCAGTTCTTTAATGGGGAACCTGATATTAAGGCCCACTGTGTGTCCTTTATGGCATATCATTATGCACTGTAACCGTGGGTGGTTTGCATTCCAGGGCACGGCATCAGTCATTCTTAGCAAATCCTTCTGTTGGTGTCTGAAAGTTCCAACTAAGAAGTCCCTTGGAGGCTTATCTGAATCTCAGTAGAATGAGTTATTGTGACCCCTATCCAGTGCACATGGTGTGTAGCAGCCCCATAGAATCCTGCCTCTTGTGCTCCATAGCATATCTGTAGGTGACTGGCAGGCACACTGGGTTAATTCTGTGCCCAGTACCAGGAAATGCCAACAATCAGATAAAGGTTGGTTACCCCTTATCTGAAATGCTTGAAACTAGTAGTACTTCAAATTTTCTTTTCAGATTTTGGAATATGAGCAAATAATGAGATATCTTAGGGCCAGGACCCAAGTCTAAAACAAAATTCATTTATATACTTATCTCATACAATATTTTTAGCATGTCTGCATTTGGGCCCAATCATGAGGTTAGATGAGGACCTGAAGGATTGGGGATAACCAAATACTTAAGGCCTATGTTGCTGTCTGAAACCACTTGGCTCATGTGTGTTGTGTAAACCACAGGAACTGGTGTGTGTGTGTGTGTGTGTGTGTGTGTGTGTGTGTGTGTTTTAAAGGCAATGAAGAGCCTCATACAGAGGGTGGATTTTCAGTGATTTATAGCCATTGATCAAAGAGGCTAAACAGACCTTGCACAACACTACACACATTGGTATCTTAAAACATACTTAACTTTTAGGAGATAATGTTATCTATGTTAGGCAACTGAAGGATCTCTTTGAACTCCATTTTATTTCTTTTTAAAAATTATTTACTTTTTATTTTATGTGCATTGCTGTTTTGTCTGTATGTATGTCTGTCAAGGTGCCAGATTCCCTAGACTGGAGCTACAAACCAGTCATGAGCTGCCATGTGAGTGATGGGAATTGAACTCAGATTCTCTAGAAGAACAGCTAGTGCTCTTAACTGTTGAGCCATCTCACCAGCCCCTAAGTTCCCATTTTCAAACTGGCAGAATTCCCTAGCTTTGAACAAAGGCTAACTTGCTAGCATATCTGACCTTGCAAGTATGGCCTGACTGTGACTAGTTATCCAGAACACTAACCATGTGGGAGTTAAAACCTCATCCCAGAAACATACCCACAGATACACATTTACACTCTATTTCAGGAGATACTAGGTACCAAAGCCACCCAAGACTCAAGGGTCAGAACCTATTTCTCACGGGAGTTGAGGGGATATCCAAATTATTTTTCATCAGTATTTATGGGTCCTAGGAGGTTTGCTGGCTGCACAGACAGTCTTGACACTGACAGTCAAGGGTAATCCCATTTACAAGCATCTCCTCCTCCCCCTTTCTTTCTTTTAGTTGCTAGGCCCAAATAATATATATCTGCGACTCCTCAGTACTAATAACTAGTTCAAAACAGTAGTACCTTAGGCACGGCAAGTGTACACCACATTACCCACAATGTCAGTTAAGAAGCACTATAGAAACCATCCATCCTGGGGCTGCAGCCAAGGACAGAACAGGCCAAAGAAAAGGAGAAGCCCAGATGCAGACATAGGGGAAATTGGGGGAAGTCCATTTGTTGTGAAGATCAGAAAGTACAATTCGCTAGTGGATGCCGAGATGGTCCCTTAAGAAATGTCCTACTTAAATGGTCTCAAAAAGTTGGCAGTCATCCTGTGGGAACCAACAGCAGGACCAGCCACTGTAGTGACCAAATATATACTGTTCCTTCTCATACCTGGCATCATCTGGATTGTATCCCTCTTTTCAAGACTTTCTCATCTCAGAGAGAAAAGGTTGAGGTCCAGAAGGCTTCAAACTGCTCGACCCTTCCATTCCAACCATGCAGCTTTCTTGCTGCATCTTGAATACACCAGGCCACTGACCGTGGGACAGTTGCAGCTATAGGCTCCTTTAGTTCCTATACATTTTCTATATAGGAACTATACACAGTTCCCACCACAGCTTTTTTTTCTTCAGATTTTTATTCTGATAACATCTTCTCAGATAGGCATTCCCTGGTTATGCTTTTGAAGGCAGTCACCCTATTGCCTGTTTTCCATCTTCCTCTCCCATGTTAGTTTTCTCCATAGCTCTTTCCTTCACCTAACACACTGGCTATTTTTTCGGTTACTCTCTGTGCAGCAGAGATTCCTGGCTTGTGCTCACTCATGTACACCTAGAGAGAGCTTAGTTTGTGGTTAGGAAGTTCCCATCTCACAGGGCTATTGAGGAGATTAAATGAGTTTATATACTCCCCCTCAAAGACCCACAGGATACATACTAAGTGCCATGGGATGTGTACTTTTCATTTACATATATATGTATATATATATATATATATATATATATATATATATATATATTTGTGTGTGTGTGTGTAAGCCAGAAGAGGGCTTCAGATTCTGTGGAACTAAAGACACAGGCAGTTGTGATCAGCCTGAAATGGTTCTGGGAACCAGTGTTGTCCTCTAGAAGAGCAACAAGCTCTCTCAACTACTGATCCATCTTTCCAGCTTATAATATTTTTTTATTTTGATTTTGTTTTAAACTTTGTGAAAAGTCCAATGGGTAGTTATTATTACAACCATCTGATAGATTAGGAGACTGAGGCCCAGAGTAAATTATTTGAGAGCCCACATTTAAGGTTTCTAGATTTCAACCCAGATCTGATCCCATGATTTGTGTGCTCATTCTCCAGACTATTTTGGAAGTCTTGGGGTAGAACAACAAAGTGGGAGGTGGGGATTGAGGTGGCCAGAACGGATCCGGCACTGACTTACAGACCTGCTTGAATCTGAAAGGATAGGTGCCATTCTGTTTACTTCCTAACTTGTCCAAAAAATGTAATCAAGGCTGCCAATTAAAAAAAATGTTTTCTTGACCCCAGAAAATCTGTGGATTGGAGACGTTTACTTGAAACAGTCATTCCATCATAACAGGAAAGAAGCAGAGTGAGGTTTATTTTAACAGCTGCTTTCATACGCCAAACAAGGTTTGGCTGTTTTTGGCCAGTTGCACTGTAGTAAAAGTTGGCAAGAAGCTGACAGACTGTATGAGTTTCCTTTCAAACGATCATTTTGCTTCATTTAAAAAAAAATCTAGCATGCAAATGCTGGTTTATTGGCTGCTCCTCTGTTCTGGTTGTCTACCCTTCACAGGTTTCAGCAGGGACATAGGAGAAACAGAAAGAACTTTGGAATTACAAAGACCTCAGTTAGAACCCAGAATCTCCTTTAGTAGCTGCTTAGGCCTCTAAGGCACAGTGCCTACATCTGCAGGATTATTTATCATAAGGACCAGGGGAAGAAACTCAGCAAAGGCAGAGCAATGTGGTAATATGGTCACTGAAATGAATTTAGAGATCTAAAAGCAGCAGTCCTGTCCCCCTTACACAAGCTCTCCTGAGCTAATTCCTGGCCTTATAATACCTACAGCACAGACATAAAGGTACCCCCCCCTTCCCTGAGGAGCTTTAAAGTTGTCATTTCCCATCAAACCCATAAAGGAGATAAGTCATGGATCAGGGAAAAGTGTCATGTCATTGCTCCTGGGGTTCAACAAGAGAAGAGGTCTTGGTGGTGGTCTGGGAGGACAGAACTATGCTAGGTCTTAAATGGAAATCCTCCAAGATGAAGGCCCTTGGTTGCTTAGACCTGGCAGTCCTGGATTAAGCCTCCTGGAAAACCAGGACTCAGCAAGAGCTTGAAACCACTTCACTGCTAATAGCTTCCAGATGGTAGAAGAGCAACCCGTGAAGGATGTATAGGATGCAACTGACTTGTGTGAGCCCAAGAGGCTGGTGCTCATCAGCCAGGCTGCTATGCCATCTGAGAGTCCCTGTGAATGGAGACTGGAACACTTACAAATTTCCATGACCTTGCCTGAAACTAACAGCAAGAACTGGGTTATGGCAGGAATATGAGTCCCAAAAGCTGCCCTGCCCCTTTAGCTATTCTTGCTTCTCAATATCAGGTCTGAGCTAGCCTAGAGCCCCAAAGAGAGAAACCTCCTAGGGCACTGCTGGGGTTTTAGACCCAAGTGGAGAAAATCCCAGGCTGCTGCTGGCAGCTTTGAAGACTTAAAAAAAAAATTAAATCTGAAAAGCTTTCAATTCTGTTTCTTCAGAGCCAGAGTATGGAACACTTGCCTTAACAACCAGAGACAAGGAAGCTGGTGAGTAGCCTAAGGCAGTCACCAGCCAGCTGGTAAACAGCAACACTTCTGGTTTAAGCCTGTGGAGGGGGAAAGATGGGTGAGTAGGTGACAGGCCTGTACTACTTCCCTGTGGGAAGGACTGTGGTGTAATTCAGATGCCGACACAACCCAGATTCTAAAGGCCAACTTAGCTAAAGGAAGACTAAAGAATTGTGTACATATTCAGCTCTGGGTCTAGAGGTACTATCCATAAAATCTAAAATGACTTTGTATAAATAACACTGACTAATCTAAAGGAATACCCCACAGCACTCCCTAGCTGAATATTGGTCACATGTGCCCTAATAAATAGTAAACACACAGCACAACTGCCAGTTAGTGAGATATCCTGGACCAGCCAACTGTCCACTGATGACTCAGAGATTTTACTGTATGGTGATTTCCCTAGGAGGCTCCAGATGGACCAGGCTGCACCAACCAGAATACAGCCTTTAAGCCAAATTGTGTGATGAAAACAAAAACAAAATTATAATGAAGGTAGATGGATGCATGGCTATTTTAAGTTGTTCCACTGTTAGGGAAAGTATTGTCTGCAAGGACAGATGCCAAGGCTTAGAGAACACTCTTCCCACTCTGTAGATGTGGGGCAGTGGGCTGCACCCCGACAGCCTGGTCTCCAGTCGAGCAAAGGTCTGAAACCCTGGGGACCCGATGGGTGGTGATTTCTACCTACATGGGACGGAAGTTGTTCGATCATGTCTCCTGGATCCCTGGCTCCTGTCTAAGTTACTGCCCCCAGAGCCCCCACAGGAAAGATGTGTGACTATCAGTTCGGCAGACAATGTCCCAAGCTCCTGGCATTCTGGCTAGACTCCACCCCCACAGTTACCTGACTATAGCCAGGTATGCTCCTCCCCATAGTTACCTGGCAACAGCAAGATAGTCCAGCCCACTATAAAAGGGGCTGCCTGGCCCCTCCTCACTCTCTTTAAGCTCTTACCTTTCTTACTCTCACCTTTATCCCTCCTTTTCTCTCTCCTTTCCCTCTCCCACCCACACATGGCCATGACCGGCCTCTCTCTACTTTCTCTCTTTCTCCCTGCCTTTCTACAATAAAGCACTTTTAGAGTGTCTCTGCTCATCAAGGCCCACTGTGCTTGAGTGATTGAATAGACTTTCCCCTAAAGAGCCTTGTCTAACCTGACAGAAGGCTTTCCTGCACTCCAGCCATGGACCGGACCAAGGACTCTTGCCCACGTGGGAACCACCCAGCACCCCCTCTCTTCTTGCCCTCTCCTCCCTTCGGCCTGGGGATGACCGAGCCGTCCCCAGGGCCCCCATTTATTCTCTTCCACAATGTCCAGTAGTATCTGTGATGCCTGAGACTGAGAGCCTGTTACCTAGGAATGCCCCTTGTCCACTCTCTGCCGAGCTGGGGTCCAGTGGCTTCCCACAGTCAGTTACCCACCCGGGGTGTAGAAAGCGTGTGGCAGTCCTCCTGCATCAGCCCGCCCAGAGCACAGGAATTCTGTCAGAATGCGAGTTTTCTCCCATTCCCTTTATTCCCCCACGCTCACTGCCCAACACCTAGAGGCAGTAGAAAATGTCCAAGCATATTACTTGGCAAACCAGAGTCATACATAGTTGCCACTCATAGACAACTGGTCAAAGTTGTACAGGACATAGAGCATGAGGCAATGAAGGAAGCAAAGTCACACCAGTTCCTATCCACCAGGTTTACTAAAGGGTTAGAGGCTTAGCTCAGTGGTGGAACACTTTGCCTAACATGCTCAAGGCCCTGAATTTGAGCCACAGCATGGAAAACAGTAGCTAAGAAAATCTACTTCTGCCTGGAATGGGTATATACCAATTACTTTATCAACCAAGGGTCTAAGGCAGGAAGATTATAAGTTCCAGGTTTACCTGGATATAAAAGAAGACCCTTTCTCGAAGCTCCAATTATGATATGAAAACCTGGAAATTTCCTAAAATACATAAATGTGAATCTAATGATGTCTAATAGGGAATATGAAATCTCAACTAGCCATCTCTTGTCTCCCAACAAACCTTCCAGTAGTGGGACTGGGTTGTATTCAACCGAGTTGTTGTTTCCCATAGAAATCCCCAAACAGGGCTAAAATGTGGGAGTGGGTGGGTAGGGGAGTGGGTGGGAGGGTATGGGGGACTTTTGGGATAGCATTGGAAATGTAAATGAGGAAAATATCTAATAAAAAGTATAAAAAAAGAAAAAAGAAATCCCCAAACAACCCAGGCGGTGTCTAAGACAATGGGTTACTTTCTGCACACTTATAGCAGAGTCCCATTTCTGAAGAAAACACCTACATAACTCATTGAATAAGGAGAAGTTGAGCTGATACCTACATGGAGCCATCACCCCTTATGTTCTAGTGTCTTTGTTGCAGAAAAGTATTCTGTAGACTACCAAAAGAGAAACGTAAGAAACAACCCAGCCATAAAACCTTTGATCTACAATCTGTTCCACTTGCAAGATATTCTGGGATTATGGTGTCACAGAACTTGTGGGAGTAGTCAACAAATGTCTGATCTGACTTAAAGACTACTCCACTGGACATAACCCATCTCCAACTCTGCTTGGGTAAGCAAGAACCAGAGACTAGATAGTCCAGAGACCTAGAGTAAAACCAAAATAAAACTATCAAAAAAATATTCTGGTATATTCATAGATCAGTGCCTTATTCAGTCATCAGAAGTTGGGACCAGGTGCAGACACCCACAGCCAGACACTATGTGGAAACAGAATTTAAATGGGATGTCTTCATCAAACTTGTCCCCTAAGAGCTCAGGGAACTCTACAAAAGAGGAGGTGAAGAGGAGATGGAGACAGCAGAAGAACAGCAGGAGAACATGGCCTCTGAATTATCTAAAGAAAACACACACAAGCTCATAGACTGAAGCAGCAAGCACAGGGCCTACCGAGGTCTGCACCAGGTCCTCTAGGAACATATTATAGTGTTTAGCTTAGTAGTTTTAAGGGATTCCTGAGTGTAAGAACAAGAAGGTCTCTGATTCTTGTGTCTGCTATTGATACTCTTTTCCTCATATTGAGTTTCTAACCCAACTTTAATGTAATGTTTTTTGTTGTATCTTATTGTATTTTATTTTGTCATCTTTGGTTGTTATCTCTTAGAAACAGGCTCTTTTCTAATGAGAGACAGAAAGGGACTGGATCTGGAGAGGAGAGGCCATGGAGAGGAACTGGGAGGAGAAGAGGGAAGGAAAACTATATCAGTATATAGTATATGAAAAAAATCTATTTTCAATAAAAGGAAAAAGAAATCTCCACAGCCTTATGCTTTCAGCACTTTTAGTATGATGCCATCTACTTAGTTACAACCATTTTACTCCCTATGCACCCCCAGTCTCCCCACTCTCTGAATCTGTATTTCTTCCTTCTGATTCATTCTTTCCAGTCATCCCCTGAGAACCTTACACCAAATTGCCAGAAATCATTCTGATAGCCTTTAGTAGAGAATGGAGGAGGCTTCATGGGTGTGTGGAGAATTCCAAGGATGCCTGTCTTGACACAGGGTCACAGGATTTTAGTCTAGGGCTGTGTTTTAGCCTCATTTTAAAAAGCAACGATAAAGAAAAAAAATCCTACTTTACTTTGACCTGGGTTTTTTTTTTAGCACACATGCTCAGCATTGATGCTTTATATATCTCGCCATGTCCTTCCCCAGCCTGAATAATTCTGATCATTTCTGGTTGTTTATTGTAGGAAAAGAGAACCATCCTACCTGTGCACCTTCACCCTCTTGTGTGCCTCAGATCAACTTTACAACACTCCTGGCTGCCAAGAAATTCCCTGGACCACTCAACTCTCCTAAATACTTGAGATGTATTAGGACAAAAAGTCCAAATAGGCAGAAATAGTCACTTTTTAGAAATAGGACCCATGCAACCCAAGTTTTCCAAAACAAAACAAAACAAAACAAAAACAAGCAAATTAGATGGAACCCATCAAAGGAAGAAAAGGGAATAAAGAGGAACCAAGGGCAAAAAGACCCAACTTCTGAGAGATCTCGATGGATTCAGGTCAAAGCTCAAAATACTAAAACTGTTCCTAATGCTTCACTAAGTGGTGGCCCCTCTGTGCTTCTGACAAGTGATTTAGAGCAAAGTGCTCTGCTCCTGAGGGGGGCCCATGGAGCACTATGCATGGTGGTTCAATCCAGAGAGATGAGGGTTAGTCACTCAGTCAGGAAGGTGGTGATGCAGAGGTTAGGCAGGCAGTAAGGATGTCATTAGTCAGCCTGACATGTGAGCATGCCTGGACAGTGCACAGGACAAGAGCCAGCTGGTCACTCCTCTCTCAATGCCAGCTTAAGATGGTAATTGCATGAAACCACTAAGGTGAATACAGAGCTGCATTTCCATAGGCAAAGGTAGAGACTCCTCCCTAATACTGAGGCAAGAGTTTTAGCCTCATTTAAAAAAGCAACGATAAAGAAAAAACAATCGTGCTTTCTGGGTTATTTTTTTAGCACACATGCTCAGCATTGATGCTTTATATATCTTGCCATGTCCTTCCCCAGCCTGAATAATTCTGATCATTTCTGGTTGTTTATTGTAGGAAAAGAGAACCTTCCTTCCTGTGCACCTTCACCCTCTTGTGTGCCTCAGATCAACTTTACAACACTCCTGGCTGCCAAGAGATTCCCTAATGCCTGGTTGCTTAGCAATCCTCTAGAGCTCATCTTAAAATCCTGACTCTTCTGTGAGATGTGTCTTCTAAAGGGCTCCCTGTCTTACACTCCATGCACCCAAACAGACTCCTCATCCAGCCATTTATTTCTCATGGTAACAAAGACTTGAAAGGTATATTTTCATTTGCCACTGGATCTAACAGAGGAACTGACCCAAATGTATACTGGCTGTTCTCATTAAAACTTGGGGCTGGAGGGATAGCTCTGTGGTTAAGAACACTGGCTTTTCTTCCAAAGGAACAATTTCCACACCCACATAGCAGCTCACAACTATCTATAACTCCAGTTATAGGGGATCCAACACTGTCATATAGAGGTATATGCAGGTAAAACATCAATGCACATAAAATTTGTGCGTTGTGCAATCTGTGCAATGTCATTTAAATTTTATGTGCATAACAACACATACACACACACATACACCACCACCACCACCACCACCATCATGACCAATACTTGCATCTTGCTGCAAGTTCTAGTTAGGTCCCTTGTCACAAAGCTTCTGAACAAGATCAAAGTAAATGCAATGATAAAATGGAGAGAACTTTAGCTTGCAATTAAGTTTTGAAAGTCAGAAATGGCTTGAAGTACTTTCAGACCTTGTGTGTATTTACATCAGCTTTCACCTCTGGCAGTGATCTGTTGGCACAAGAGAGTGCAGGAGATAGCTGTGAGTGGCTGCAGAAAGAGGGGCAGAGGCATAGGCACCCGCCATGGCCTTCTTAGTCCCATGTTCTGCCAGCTGGCTCTGTGTATCTTATAGAATGCTGCAGGTACTGGCATAAGAAGTGGAGCCTTTTATAAGTCAAAGTAAGCAAAATAAGGCGTAGGTGAGTGCATGAAGGACTCCCTTGCAGCTAGAGAAAGTACCCAAGGAGCTAAAGGGGTCTGAAACCCTATAGGTGGAACAACAATATGAACTAACCAGTACCCCTTGTTCTTGCAAACTTTATATGCCTCAGTACAGGGGAACACCAGGGCCAAGAAGTGGGAGTGGGTGGGTAGGGGAGTGGGGGGGAATGGGGGACTTTTGGGATAGCATTTGAAATGTAAATGAAGAAAATACCTAATAAAAAAAAAGAGGGAGAGTAAGTATTCATTTCCGTTTTACCGAGATGTAATTCCCAAATCCCAGTTTCTAGTAAGTCTAGAGTAAACTGGCCAAAAGAAGAGGGATAGCAAATTGTCCAGTGTTCTGTGATTCTCAACAGTTTGTACAGTCTGTGTTGAACTGAATCGTTTCACCTTCACTTAAGAAAATAATTTCTCGATATACAAATGCCAAGAACTCATATTCAGGAGAGTTAGACCAGCATACAGGACTATGACTGCCTGGAAACTAAAAAACCCACTCCTTCCACCATGGGGAACAGGCATGTAGGAACCTAGGGTCACCTGTGGAATGCCTAGGATCAAGTTAGAGTACTATTATGATTATCACAGACCATGGATCCTGTGGGTGCAGCTGGCATTATAAATAACCAGAAGATCTAGTCATCAGGTAAAAATATTGTTTATACTATAAAATGTGTCTTTAAATGACCAATGTTGGCCTTACCTGCCCTACATTAGTGAATATGTGTCAGACACACTAGTTGTTTTAAAGCCCCCTTTCCCCATGCCTCCTGCACAAAGCCTTGAACACAGGATCAACTGGCCTCATGTGTGTGGTCTGACCTGCTACTTTATATAGTAAATTCTTCCAAGGCAGGGCGACTGTATTTTTAGCATTCTACATTTCATCACAGTGAGAAAGTTTCCCTAACTTAGTCAATATAAGGCACAAAAACATGTAGATGAAAGATTTGAAAAGAAGCAATGGCTGAAACTCTGAAGTAACTCTACATAATGAGATCCAACAGAGATGAAGCCCCTCTTACATAAGCAGTATGACATGTTAGAAAGAATGTGGCTTCAGTTTCCAACCCAACATTTTGTATCCTTTGAGCCCTAATCTCTTTGCTTGTGATGCAAGTACCATTACAGTCCTGTGATAATGTTATCCATTAATTAAGTTAGACAGATTTTCCCAAGGGGCCATGTGTTGGCCCAGTGAAGAATAGTTTGCTACATTTTCCTTTTTAGTGGGGAGGGTGACTGACTGCAAACAGAGAGTGTTGTGCCCTGAGTCCACAGGAACCCCAGAGGAGCCCAAGACAAAAGTCAAGCACTAAAGATACTACTGACAGAACCATACGTACAAAACAGCCCCAATACAGGGGAACTCCAGGGCCAAAAAGTGGAAGTGAGTGGGTAGGAGAGTGGGGGGGAGGGTATGGGGGACTTTTGGGATGATAGCATTGGAAATGTAAATGAGGAAAATACCTAATAAAAAATATTAAAAAAAAACAAAACAAAAACAAAACAAAACGGCCACTTCATGGCTGGAAACAGAAATAAATCCAAACACTAGGACTCAAAGACTCCCATCTCAGGAAATAGAACTGAGGTGGGGGAAGCAAACTGTATTGAGGTCTCTTGTCAAACACCTCAAACTGATGGACAGGAACCTCATCTGTCCAGGATCTAAAGAAGTCTCCCTAGTTTTCATGACCCACGTCTGCTTCTCCTTTGACTACTTTTGGTCGCATAAGCCGTTACCTCGAGGCTTTTCCTGATGCCGAAATGCAGCCAGAAAGAACATGTACAGTGAACAACAGACAATATAGAAACACTGACACTCACCCACACTCGCTCGCTGGCATAGACTCTCTGGACTGCTGATTCCAGAGGCCTGCTGGGGAATTCCGTTTGGACAAGCCCCCAGATGTTGTGCCCTGAGTCCACGGGAAACCCAGACGAGCCCAAACATTTCAAAGTTTACTGCAACTCATAAAAGAGTCTTTTATTGTTTCAAGTTCGAATTCTGTTCACCCACCTAGCACTCACTGTGTGAATGCTGGCAAGCGACCCTGAGTCCAGAAAACATTTGGATTATATACAGTATAGTTAGGAATAGTGTGAAAGGTGAGTAGAGGGCTGTAATCATTTGGTGGAATAGTACTGAAGAGGGGGGAGGGTTTAATGGGTGTCTGTTTGGGACTAATTTTATGGCTAGTCCTAACTGTCTGTGACCAGACCTCGGTTTACTTTTTACCCCATGGTCTCCCTTGAGCTTGTTATTTCTCTAAGTTCTCAAGGACAGGCACCTGGAGTTCTTTCTGCTGCTTATCAGCAGGAGTGTTAGGTTTTAGAGACACAAAGGCCATTCTAGCTCCAGGGGAAGGGGAGGGAGCCCCAGGCTGCTCCAGGAGGACAAAGCACAGAAACTAGCTGTCTGCATATCATGCTTGCCACGGGCTGGAGGGAAAATGGGAGCTTCTGGTAGGAGGTGGGGGCGGGGAATGCAGAGGCAAACTGTACACAACACTGATGTCTCTCTAGTATCAGTAATTCGGGGGTTACAACAAGAGCATATATTCTGATCTGATTCTCAATTCTGTTTCATGAAACAGTTCTCACACATAGATGCTGTGGTTATAACCTGGCCATGTGGGTATGTCTGTCTAGTTCTGAAATCAGAATTGGGAAGTTCGTTGTTGCAGCACACATAAACTGTTAGCCTGACTTTTAGTCAGTCCAAATGTGGACCCAAGTGACACATGTGACCTTGGCCTCAAGTTATTTCTGATTGGTGAATAAAGATGCTTGTAGCCTACAGCTGGGCAGAATTAAGATAGGCAGGGTTCTCGGGCTTTGACTTAGGAGTCGAAGGAGATTATTAGGAGAAGGAAGGCAGGAGAGAAGGAAGACACCATGGGTTAGGAGTCAAGAAAGCATGGCCTTGCGGGCTGACCAATGGAGCAGCCCAGATGAAACATAGTAAGTAATAACTCAGGGCTATAAATAGAAAACAGATTTTAATAGTATAGAGGGTAGATATCGGCCCAGCTTTAGTGCAGATAAAGACTTGTAGTAAAGAATAAATTGTGTGTCTTTTATCTGGGAACTGAATGATCCAAGGTGGGTTAGAAGCCCTGGACTAAGATGAAATATTTACAACAACACTTCAGTCAGTATGAGTTAGAGAAGTGGTGTGCTTGATATGTAGTTGAACTAGGTGCAGTGCCTCATAACTGTTATTGCAGCATCTGATGGGCTGAGGAATGCCCAGAATTTGAGGCCAGCATAGGCTACAAAATGAGGTCTTGTCAAAACTGTCTTACAGTTTCTATTCCTGCACAAACATTATGACCAAGAAGCAAGTTGGGGAGGAAAGGGTTTATTCAGCTTACATTTCCACATTGCTGTTCATCACTAAAGGAAGTCAGGACTGGAACTCAAGCAGGTCAGGAAGCAGGAGCTGATGCAGAGGTCATGGAGGGATGTTCTTTACTGGCTTGCTTCCCCTGGCTTGCTCAGCTTGCTTTCTTTTAGAACCTAAGACTATCAGCCCAGAGATGGCACCACCTACAATAGACCCTCCCCCCCTTAATCACCAACTGAGAAAATGCCCCACAGCTGGATCTCATGGAGACACTTCCCCAACTGAAGCTCCTTTCTCTGTGGCAACTCCAGCCTGTGTCAAGGTGACACACAAAACCAGCCAGTACAAAAACCAAAAAACCAAAACCAAAACCCCGCAAACAAACAGAAAACAAACAAACAAACAAACTTGAGAAGACTATGAGTTCAAGGTCAATCTTGGCTAAATAGTTCCCACTCCAGCCTGTGCTAAATGAAACAGCCTCAGAAAAACAAGAACCTTGATAAATGCAAATCTAAAAACCCGAGCTCAACTATCCTAGCTGTGGAACTAAAGTTATATTATATTCCATGTTAAAGAAAGTCATGACAAAAGCTAAAAACTAAGAGACAAATAAAAGTTTGTGCTGTTGGGGAGATGTACCCATCCAAGTACTAGCTTGTGGCTTCTTTGACACTCACAGCATCTCCAAACTCCATGCCTACATTCCACGTGTGCAGCCGCCAGCATCCATCTGTGGCTGGTGAGGGATCCAGACAGATACATGTGATATACATGAGATGCTCTTTAATGAGCATTGTGAGGCTTAGGTATGCTCCTGGCAAAGCTAAGATTGGGTGGCTAGGCTTGTTTCTAAAACCCAAACTTGAGAAAGATTGGAGATAAAGAGAAAGAAGGTTCTCTAAAGATGGATGTCTAGGAGAGAAAGGGGTCTGATACTTGCCACAAGGGTAACTGACAGGTCTTAGAGAAATACAACTGCTTCCCTCCAAGTACTTAAAGGACTATCTGTGCCTTAGAAAAGTGTTTTCTTTTGGCCACAGGGTCTTGCTGTTGCCTAGGCTGACTGCAAACTTGATCTTCCTGACCCAGTCTCTGCAGTGTCAGGGGTACATGCAGGCACCACTACACCTGGTGAGAAAGTGTGTGTGTGTGTGTGTGTGTACGTGTAGTTGGTGAGTAGGAGTCATAGAATGTTTATTTTAGCAACTCCAACTCCTTTCCACATATCTTGAGTAAGTCTGGCTGTTTCAATATTTTAATACTCTTTTTGACCTCTGGGAACTTCTTCAGCATTTAGTTGACTTTGATCTCATTAAATCCCAAACACAGAAATTTAAAATTTGTAATACTCCTTCATCTTCCCAAGAAAAAAGACAGAATTCCTCTGGTAGCTCCTATTAATGGTGTCTGTGAGGCACAGTGGAAAGTCCTGGGCCAGGACAATGAGTAGCAACTATGGGAGATGATCAGCCCCACTGGAGACCTTTCTTACAAGATCATCATTCAGGGACATGAGTTGGGGTTGAGAGAACCAGCAAGTCATCACTGAATTTTATGAATATTATTAGAGAGAAGTGTCACTGGGCAGAGCTTCTTTAAGAGATCAGGACAGGTCATCAGGATTAGTGACCTCTAGGTTCCTGGTAACTATGATTCCAGGTGTTTTGGATGCTAAGGGTTCAATGGCTACTAATAGGCTAATTATCAGATTTGTAGAACGAAGAGAGAGGGTTTGGCTCAGGAAAACAAAGTCTATAATAAATCTTACCAAATGGCTAGGCTAAAGGAAAACCCCAAGAAAACAGAAACGCCTGCTCCCTCTGCAGAACTACCTAGTTCATTATAATTCAGAATGGACTGGTAAAGGGGTATAGGGCCCCAGTAAAGAGCTGGGCTATGGTGGCTCCAAGGAGAATATTTGCTGATTTGAGACAGACACTCTGAAGGAGACTCCTGCCATTTCTATGGTTGTCTGAGTTAATTATCCCACACCTTCTCAGATAAAGGGAGTGGTGGTTTGTGTATTTAAGTCAGACACTTGGAGCTGACTCTGTCCCTTGACAGTCATATGAAAATATACAGTGTTATCCTCTGGGCTAGTTATCGAATTTACAGAATGAAGGGAGAAGGTTTGACTCAGGAAAACAGATCTATAATAAATCTTGATCACATTAAAAAATAGTATCATCTTCTTTATAGGCATAATATAGTAATAAGCCTTAATTTCGAAAGTACTTTAATTAGACCTGACTCTAAACACATGGTTTAACATGGCATTTTTATAAGACAGAGAGGGGGAGGGGAGAGGTCAATCGTAGTGGCTATTTCTTGCTTCATGATGTATCTATCTTGAATATGGAATTTTCCTCAGAGAAGGAGGTGGGGCTTCATGAAAAGAGTAAGGGCCACCCCTGGAAAACAGCAGGAAACACCTACTGCAACACAAAGCGCTATCCATCCGGGCAGAAGGAGAAAAGCTACATGCAACCATGTCTTGGAGTGTGGATAGCATTTGATTTGAAAAAGATTCTTTCAGACAGTAAGGTCCTTCCTTATAGCATTTTCCAGATGTCCTTCAAAGTTGGTCTTATTTTGGGCTAAGTCAGTGTGAGTGAGCTGGAGATAGGGATTTAGGAAAGAGAGGCTACTTAACAAGAAACCAGGTGGGTGGTAGTGGTGGTAGGGGGGTCAGGATTTAGCCTTGGAGGAACAGAGCTCATACAAAAGTGTATGATCACTAAGCAGTGGGCAGTACAAGCTTTCCTGAGGCTGTCTCTTCTAGGCATTTACTCTAGAGAAGTGGTTTTTCAACCTTTCTAATGCTGCAACCCTTTAATATAGTTCCTCATGTTGTGGTGAAGAACCATAAAATTGTCTTCATTGCTACTTCATAACTGCAATTTTGCAACTGTTATGAATCATAGTGTAAATATCTATGTTTTCCACTGGTCTTGGGCAATGCCTGTAAAAGGTTCTCACTCACTACACACTACCATCTTCCTGCCTCAACTTCCCACGTAGCTGGGTTCTTCAGTGAAGTGATAACATGTGCTTTGGTTTTATTAGATTTAGTTATGTGTAAGAGTTCTTGATTGCATGTATTTACATGTACCACATGTATGTCTGGTGCTTGTGGAGCTCAGAAGAGGACACTGAATTCCCTAAAACTGGAGTTGCAGATGGTTGTTAGCTGCCACGAGGGTACTGGGAAATGAATACAGGTCCTCTGGGAGAGCAAGAAGTTCTCTTAACAGCTGAGCTACCTTCAGCCCACAATATGTTTTCTTGCTTTCTATGCCTACTGTATGGATAGGGACTTTGGATCCGTTTCCCAGATATAAATTATGGGTGGGTTGTACTATACTGAGTAGTGGGGGCTCCCTAATGAATGCAGTTGTTGAATGGAAGAAGAAGCATCCTGTCTTTTGGGACATTTATAATTCAGCACATTGTAAATCAGAGGCAACAATGCCCATGTTTAACCCCTATGTTTGCACTGTCTCACCAATTCCCCACCAGGCCAAAGTAAGGAGATGCAGGTTTTAGATCTTTCCAAGTTTAATGAAAATGTAGGTAGGAGATGACTAGGGTTCTTCTCTATCTCAACATAGAGAGTTCGGTCTCATACTCTTGTTTGTAACAATTGTCCTTTGGGGGGTGGGGGAAGATTCTGCAACTCCGTATCAACAGATAGGATTATTTGAGGTTTTTACAGTGTGAGTGAGCTACCTTGTATCATTCGGAGACCATATACATACACATATAGGAAAATCAATGCACTACGTTTGGCAAATAGAAGGTGGAAAGAACAAAGCCAAGGGCCCTCTCTGGCCAGGACACACATGGGGCCTTTCATGGGTCTAGGAAGCAGACAGTACTCAGCTTCTCGCCAGCAGTGCACCACTGGAGCAGTCCTGCCTTTGGTGCAGAGTTTTCCCCCTAAGTCAACCATAGGAAGCTTTCCTTACCTACAATGCTCAGAATTTTTTAACAGCTTGGCAGCCGCTAAGCATCTTTGTAAAGATTTTTTAAAAACACGGTTTCTGTATTGGCCTGTATTGCAATCAAAATGTGACAATCCTGTTTTTTCAACATCCATGACAACTCGATCAAGCTACAGTTTTTTATTGCATGACATACTGGTGTGCCAGTGAGATTGCTCAGAGGATAAGAATGCTTGCTGAAGACTGGCTACCAGAGTTCAATTCCCAGAATCCAGAGTAGAGGGAACCAACACTCAAAAGTTGTCATCTGACCTCAACATACAACTATATACCCATGCTTTCGTACATGTCCGTCTCCTGTCTCCCTCTCCCCTATCCCTTTCTCTGTCTCTGTCTCTGTTTCTCTCTTTCTCTCTCTCACACACACACCTAGTTTCCTACTCATACAATGTTTTGCCTCATTAAAAAAAAAAAAAAAAAGGTCTAAGGTGGGACCAGACAGGGGTGCACAGGTGACAGAAGCAGTGGAGCAGCTGACACAGGGTCCTTCCTGCCTCCATCTGCATTCAGGATCTGGGGCTTTCCTGCAGCGCTCTGTGCACGGGTCCTGCCAGGGGACAGCTCATCTCCCAGGAGTGCTGACACAGGCTTACAGGCTTACAGGCCCACAGGAGGGACAAGATCAAACCAGAGACAGCAAGACCAAATAATACCAGAGATAACCAGATGGTGAAAAGCAGCCACAAGAACCTTAGCAACAGAAACCAAGGCTACATGGCATCATCAGAACCAAGTTCTCCCACGACAGCAAGTCCTGGATACACCAACACACTGGAAAAGCAGGATTTGGATTTTAAATCACATTTCATGATGTTAATAGATGACCTTAAGAAGGACATAAATAAGATCCTTAAAGAAATACAGGAGGACACAGGAGAACAGGTAGAAGACCTTAAAGAGGAAACATAAAAATCCCTTAAAAAATTACAAGAAAACACAACCAACAGGTGAAGGAATTGAACAAAACCATCCAGGATCTAAAAATGGAAGTAGAAACAATAAAGAAATCACAAAGGGAAACAACTCTGGAGATAGAAAACCTAGGAAAGAGGTCAGGTGTCATAGATGGAAGCATCACCAACAGAATACAAGAGATATAACAGAGAATCTCAGGTGCAGAAGGTACCATAGAAAACATTAACACAAGAGTCAAAGAAAATGCAAAACACAGAAAACTCCTAACCCAAAACATCCAGGAAATCCAGGACACAATGAGAAGAACAAACCTGAGGACAATAGATATAGAAGAGAGTGAAGATTCCCAACTTAAAGGGCCAATAAATATCTTCAACAAAATTATAAAAGAAAACTTCCCTAACCTAAAGAAAGAGATGCCCATGAACATACAAGAAGCCTACAGAACTCCAAATAGATTGGACCAGAAAAGAAATCCCCCCCCCCGTTAAAGAATAAACCAGGGGATCCATCCCATAATCAGCCTACAAACACTGACACCATTGCATACACTAGCAAGATTTTGCTGAAAGGACCCAGATATAGCTGTCTCTTGTGAGACTATTCCAGGGCCTAGCAAACACAGAAGTGGATGCTCACAGCCAGCTATTGGATGGATCACAGGGCCCCCAATGGAGGAACTAGAGAAAGTACCCAAGGAGCTAAAGGGGTCTGCAACCCTATAGGTGGAACAACAATATGAACTAACCAGTACCCTGGAGCTCTTGACTTTAGCTGCATATGTATCAAAAGATGGCCTAGTTGGCCATCATTGGAAAGAGAGGCCCATCGGTCTTGCAAACTTTATATGCCTCAGTATAGGGGAACGCCAGGGCCAAGAAGTGGGAGTGGGGGGAGGGTATGGGGGGACTTTTGAGATAGCATTTGAAATGTAAATGAAGAAAATACCTAATTAAAAAAAAAGAATAAACCAAACACCAAATGCCTAAAACAAAGAAAGAATATTAAAAGCAGTAAGGGAAAAAGGTCAAGTAACATATAAAGGCACAATATTAGAATTATACCAGACTTCTTGCCAGAGACTATGGAAGCCAGAAGATCCTGGGCAGATGCCATGCAAACCCTAAGAGAACACAAATGCCAGCCCAGGCTACTATACCCAGCAAAACTCTCAATTACCATAGATGGAGAAACTAGAGCATTCCATGACAAAAAACAAATTTACACAATATTTTTCCAAAAACCCAGCCCTACAAAGGATAATAGATGGAAACTACCAATACAAGGAGGGAAATTACACCCTAGAAAAGCAAGAAAGTAATCTTTCTACAAACCCAAATGAAAATAGCCACACAAACATAAAAATAACATAAAAAATAACAGGAAGCAACAATCACTATTCCTTAATATCTCTTAACATCAATGGATTCTATTCCCCAATAAAAACACATAGACTATCAGACTGGATAGGTAAACAGGACCCAACATTTTGCTGCATACAGGAAAAGCATCTCGGTGACAAAGACAAACACTACCTTAGAGTAAAAGGCTGGAAAACAATTCTCCAAGCAAATGGTCCCAAGAAACAATCTGGAGTAGCCATTCTAATATAGAATAAAATCAACTTTCAACTAAAAGTCATCAAAAAAGATAAGGAAGGACACTTCATACTCATCAAAGGAAAAATCTACCAAGAAGGATTCTCAATTATGAACATCTATGCTCCAAATGCAAGGACACCCACATTCATAAAAGAAACTTTACTAAAGCTCAAAGTACACATTGCACCTCAAACAATAATAGTGGGAGACTTCAACACTAAACTCTCATCAATGGACAGATCATAGAAACACAAACTAAACAGAGACACAGTGAAAGCAACAGAAGTTATGGACCAAATGGATTTAACTGATATCTATACAACATTTTATCCTAAAGCAAAAGGATATACCTTTTGCTTAGCACGTCATGGTATCTATAGAACATTTCATCCTAAATCAAAAGAATATACCTTCTTCTCAGCACCTCATGGTACCTTCTCGAAAACTGACCATATAACTGATCACAAACCAGACCTCAACAGATATAAGAAGACTGAAATAATCCCATGCTTCCAATCAGATCACTACAAATTAAGGGTGGTTTTCAATAGCAAAAAACAACAACAACAAAAAACAAATAAAAAACCAAACAACAACAACAACAAAAAAAAAAAAACCCAGGAAGCCCACATACACATGGAAGCTGAACAACATACCACTCAAGGATAACTTGGTCAAGGAAGAAATAAAGAAAGAAATTAAAGACTTTTTAGAATGAAAATGAAGCTACAACATACCCACAGTTATGGGACACAGTGAAAGCAGTCATAAGAGGAAAACTCATAGTTCTGAGTGCCTCTAAAAAGAAACTGGAGAGAGCATACACTAGCAGCTTGACAGCACAACTAAAGCTCTAGAACAAAAAGAAGCAAATTCACCCAAGAGGAGTAGAAAAAGAAGCAAATTCACCCAAGAGGAGTAGAAGGCAGGAAATAATCAAACCCATGGCTGAAATCAACCAAGTGGAAACAAAAAGAACTATACGAAAAAAAAAAAAATCAACCAAACTAGGAGCTGGTTCTTTGAAAAAAATCAAGATAGATAAACTCTTAGCCAAACTCACCAGAGGGTACAGAGACAGTATCCAAATTAACAAAATCATAAATGAAAAGGAAGACATAACAATAAAACCCGAGGGGGGAAAAAAAACCAAAACATCAGATTCTACTACAAAAGCTAACAAAACTTGAAAATCTGAATGAAATGAATAATTTTCTAGACTGATACTAAATACCAACATTAAATCAGGATCAGATAAACTATCTCTCATAACCCATAAAGAAAGAGAAGCAGTCATTAAAAGTCTCCTAACCATAAAAAGCCCAGGACCTGATGTGTTTAGTGCAGAGTTCTATCAGATCTTCAAAGAAGACATAATGCCAATACTCTTCAAATTATTCAACAAAAGAGAAAGAGAAGGAACAGTACTCAATTCGTTCTATGAAGCCACAATTATTCTGATACCTAAACCACACAAAGACTCAACAAAGAAAGAGAACTTCAGACCAATTTCCATTATGAATATCGATGCAAAGATATTCAATAAAATTCTCACAAACCAAATGCAAGAACACATCAAAACCATCATCCATCATGATCAAGGAGGCTTCATCCCAGGGAAGCCAGGATCATTCAATATACAGAAATCCATCAATGTAATCCACTATATAAACAAACTCAAAGGACAAAACCTCACATGATCATCTCATTAGATGCTGAGAAAGCATTTGACAAAATCTAACACCCCTTCATGATAAACGTCTTGGAAAGATCAGGAATTCAAGGCTCATTTCTAAACATAGTAAAAACAATATACAGCAAACCAGCAGCCAACATTAAACTAAATGAAGAGAAACTTGAAGCAATCCCATTAAAATCAGGGAGTAGACAAGGCTGTCCACTCTCCCCCTACCTATTCAATAGATTACTTGAAGTCTTAGCCAGAACAATTAGACAACAAAACGAGATCAAAGGAATACAAATTGGAAATGTAGAATTCAAAATATCAATATTTGCAGGTGATATGATAGTATACATAAGTGACCCAAAAAATTCCATCAGAGAACTCCTACAGCTGATAAACAACTTCAGCAAAATGGCTGGATATAAAATTAACTCAAACAAATCAGTGGCATTCCTCTACACAAAGGATAAACAGGCTGAGAAAGAAATTAGGGAAACAACACCCGTCACAATAGCCACAAATAATATAAAATATCTTGGTGTGACTCTAACTAAGCAAGTGAAAGATCTGTATGACAAGAACTTCAAGTCTCTAAAGAAAGAAATATAAGAAGATCTCAGAAAAAAAAAAGAAGACCCCAGAAGATGAAAAGATCTGCCATGCTCATGGATTGGCAGGATTAATATAGTAAAAACAGTCATATTGTTGAAAGCAGTCTACAGATACAATGAAATCACCATCAAAATTCCAACTCAATCCTTCATAACTTTAGGAAGAGGAATTCTCAAATTCATTTGGAATAACAGAAAACCCAGGATAGTGAAAACTATTCTCAACAATAGAAGAACTTCTGGTGGAATCAGCAACCCTGACCTCAAGCTGTAGTACAGAGCAATAGTGATCAAAAAGTATATGGTATTGGTACAGTGACAGGCAAGTAGATGAATGGAATAGAATTGAAGATACAGTAATGAACCCACACACCTATGGTCACTTAATCTTTGACAAAGGAGCTAAAACCATCCAGTGGAAAAAGAGACAGCATGTTCAACAAATGGTGCTGCCTCAACTGATGGTCAGCATGTAGAAGAATACAAATCGATCCATTCTTATCTCCTTGTACAAAGCTCAAATCCAAGTGGATCAAGGACCTCTACATATAACCAGATAGACTGAAACCAATAGAAAAGAAAGTGGGGAAGAACCTCGAGCACATGGGTACAGGGGAAAATTTCCTGAACCAATAGCTTATGCTGTAAGATTAAGAATTGACAAATGGGACCTCATAAAATTACAAAGCTTCTGTAAGGCAAAGGACACTGTCAATAAGACAAAAAGGCAACCAACAGATTGGGAAAAGATCTTTACCAATCCTACATCCAATAGAGTGCCAATATCCAATATATACAAAGAACTCAAGAAGATAGACTCCAGAGAACCAAATAACCCTATTAAAAATGGGGAACAGAGCTAAACAAAGAATTCTCAACCGAGGAATACCGAATGACTGAGAAGCACCTAAAGAAATATTCAACATCCTTAGTCTTTAGGGAAATGCAAATCAAAACAACCCTGAGATTCCACCTCACACCAGTCAGAATGGCTAAGGTCAAAAACTCAGGTGATAACAGACGCTGGCAAGATTGTGGAAAAAGAGGAACACTCCTCCATTGCTTGTAGGATTACAAGCTGGTACAACCACTCTGGAAATCAGTCTGGCGGTTCCTCAGAAAATTGGACATAGTACTACCTGAGGATCCAGCTATAACACTCCTAGCATATACTAGAAGATGATCCAACATGTAATAAGGACACATGCTCCACTATGTTCATAGCAGCCTTATTTATAATAGCCAGGAGCTGGAAAGAACTCAGATGCCCCTCAACAGAGGAGTGGATACAGAAAATGTGGTACATTTACACAATGTAGTACTACTCATCTATTAAAATCAATGAACTTATGAAATTCTTAGACAAATGGATGGATCCGGAGGATATCATCCTAAGTGAGGTAACCCAATCACAAAAGAATACACATGATATGCACTCACTGATAAGTGGATATTAGCCCAGAAGTTAGAAATACCCAAGATACAATTTGCAAAACACATGAAGGGGGATCAAAATACTCACGGGAGGAGATAAAGAGACAAAGTGTAGAGCAGAGACTGAAAGAATGAGCATCCAGAGACTTCTCCACCTGGGGATCCATTGCATATAGAGTTACCAAACCCAGGCACTATTGTGGATGCCAACAAGTGCTTGCTGACAGGAGTCTGATACAGCTGTCTCTTGAGAGGCTATGCTAGTGCCTGACAAATACAGAAGTGGAGGCTCACAGCCATTCATTGGACTGAGCACAGGGTCCCTAATGGAGGAACTAGAGAAAGGACCCAAGGAGCTGAAGGGTTTTGCAGCACCATAGGAGGAACAACAATAGGAACCAACCAGTACCCTCAAGAGCTCCCAGGGACTAAACTATCAACCAAAGAATACACAAGGAGGGATTCATGGCTTCAGCTGCATATGTAGCAGAGGATGGCTTTGTGGGACAGCAGTGAGAGGAGAGGCTCTTGGTGTTGTGACTGCTTGATGCCCCAGTGTTTGGGAATGCCAGGACAGGGAAATGGGAGTGGGTGGGTTAGTGTGCCGGGGGAGGGTAGGTGGCATAGGGGGGTTTCCAGAGGGCAAATGAGGAAAGGGGAAAAATTTGAAATGTAAAGAAAGAAAATATCTAATAATAAAATGAAAAAAGAAGTTATTTTCAGCCTGGGCTTTGTGGAATGTACCTGTTATTGTAGCATTTAGAAGACTGAAACAAGAAGATTATGAATTCCAAGTTGTCTTAAGCTATACAGAAAGACCCTATCTCAAAAAATTGGTTTTCAATTACATAAACTTTCTTTGAACTGCAGAAAAAAAGAAAGGACCAAATTTGAAAGTATAATCAGCCCACTGCTTTCCTTTTAAACATTAGAAGGCTTGGGGGGGGGGTGCTTGGCTACAATCAGGTGTGTAGAAATAAAAAATAAATAAATTAATACAAACCAAAAAATTAAACAAATGTTGAATTGATCAAAAAACAATTAGAGGGCTTTTGTGTGCCCACCTTCAGCCTATAGTTCACAGCAAGATGCAGTCTGGCAGGTTAGTTTTCAGTGACAGCTGGGCCCTGATGCCAGGCCAGTCTGCACTTAGTCCAGGCGCTGCACTGTTGATCCAACTTGATCAATTACTTCCCTTCCAAGATTAAACATCTTTGGAAAACATACTCTGTTTCATAATCCAAGGCTCAAACTCCTTTGTTCTTGAGATCTCTGCCAATGAAAGGAGTGTTCCAATTGCTAACACATTTTAAGAGTCCTGTTGTGAGGAGCAGTACTCATGGATGATTGCCTAAAGGATGGGAAGGACATCTATTCCTCTCTATATGCTCAACTGTATCCCCACATCAAGCCACATCAGCTCCAAGCAGCAGGCATGGGCTGAGCTGCTAGGGCTTGAGAAGAGATGTTTTTACTGAATTACACTCTGGCAGAGCGCCATTGGCTTGCACTGAGGGGACATTACAAGGAACAGTCCCATAAAAATTGCTAGTGTGGGGATACTCTTGAAGAAATTTCCACTGGATCTCACATGGAGACTTTGATGAAAACCAGGAGAAATCTCGCTTTACTCTTCCTTCCAGAAGAAGCCTGCTTCCCTGGAGCAACTAGATCTTATCATATAGGCACAGTGAACTTAATAGTGTTTGGGTTTGGTGACCAGGTGGCTCAGGATCTAATTTTCCTTTCACCTCTAACAACTGTATATGCACCAAATACATTCATGATTTTATATTATTTTTCATTTTCTGTTTCTTACACTTCAGATGTCTTTTAAAATATGTTATTGTGTATATTTAAGGTACACAATACACAGGTTTCTTTATGTAGTGTGTATTTCTGTAAGTTGCCTGGGATGTTTGCAAACAGTTTTACTTTGTTTGTTTGCAAACAGTTGATCTTGCAAAGGGCTCTCACAGACTCATCACTCTGCTTTTCCAGCCCTGTCTTTGCCACTGTCTTCATGGATCTGTGACTACATCATAGTGACCCCCACAATTCCTAAACTACATCAAAGGGCCTATCATATACTTTTACATTGTTCTGTGTCTGTCCATGAAATGTTCTTTGCCTGGAATATTGGTTACCTGCTTTTTAGCCAAGGAAAATTCTGTATAATTCAGTGCCTGAGTCTATGTCTCACTTTGCATCTGTACTACTAGTGTAACATAACTTACTATATGCTATAAACTACATGTGTAACTGTGTTCTATTATATAGACTACATGCATGCCTGTGTGCTAGTGTATAGACTATATACACACCTGTTTCCCAGTCCAAATATCTAGACTACATGCATACCCATGTCCAAGTCTCTACACTGTATGCACACCTGGGTCCTAGTTTATAGATGACATGCATATCTGTGTCCTTGTGGGGAGTGGGTGTGGCGGTAGTCCCAAGATGGTGCCCGGGACTGCAGCCAAGTCTTATGACTTGCACCTGACTTCCTCATACACCCAAAAATAAGCCATGTCCATCATAAGCCATGTCCATCGCGAGAGCTGCACAGGCGTACCATGACGCAAGATCAGGGCATTTGACAAAGGCCAATGAACTGAGATTACGCGGACTGGGCTGATGGGGCATGGTTGAGGGGTTATATAAGGGATTGCGATTGGGGGCTAGGAGAGATTCCTGCTTGCATGTTGAAAGGTTCCTGAATAAACTGCTTTGAGAAGAACACTGTGTAGTCGCTCTTTTCTGCTGGTTGGAGACAGAAGCGATATGTCCTGTTATAAGGACCTTATGCATACCTGCATTATCATTTGTAGACTATATGGACTCATATATCCTAGTCTATAGATTATATGCATGTCTATGTGTTGGTCTATATGCTACAAGTGCACTTGTGTCCCAGTTATAGACTATATACCTGCCTGTGTCCTCTACTATAGATTATATACACACCCATGTCCTAGTCTATAAACTACATGTACACCCATGTCCTCTTCTATAGATTATATGCACATCTGTGTCCTGGTCTATATACTACCTGTATACCTGTATCCTCTTCTATAGACTATATGCACACCTGTGTCCCAGTCTATAGACTAGATGCACACCTGTGTCCTAGTCTATAGACTATATGTGCACCTGTCCTCTTTTATATATTATATGCACACCCATGTGCTATATATAGACTATATCCATGCCTGTGTTCTAGTTTATAGACTATATGCACACCTGTGTACTGTTCTGTAGACTACATGCATTCCTACATCCTATAGACTATATGAATGCCTATGTCCTTTGCTAGATAATGAACTCCTTTTAGGAAATACCAATTATATTTACTTTTTAGATCCTTAGTTCTAAGTCCATGGTAAGTACTCAACAACTGTCTTTAACAAGTAGATAATCCTGTACCAGCACCAACATGAGGGACCCCTAGAATGTCATCTCTAGCTAACCTTGATAGCAAAATGCACACCACTATCACACAGGCTTTGTAACAAGGGCTACTGGAGGTACAGGATGAGGGTGGAGAGGCTGGCTGTACCAGAGCCAAATCACTCCTTCCTTAGAAATGATTCCAATCCTCTGTCTTTGAGAGACAGGTATCTCAGGGTACATAAATGAATAAACAAACAAACAAACAAACAAACCATTTTCCTTATGGTTTTGGAACTTGGCCAAATTTCAGCTGTTTGCTCTCCAAAGAGACTAAGACCAGAATGACAATCCAAGGAAGCCAGAAATATAAACACATGTTGGTGATTTCACAGGGCAAAGGGGAGATGAGCTCAGAAAGGAATGCTGTAATCTGGTCCTGAGGTCATGGAGGGTATTCAAAGGGAAATGAACAGTAGTTGCCAATTAGTTTATTGATTTTCCAGACCTTGAGGGTGGAAATGATGCTACCACTGCCTCTCTTGTTCTTCCAGTGCTAGAAAGAGTCTAAAATCAGGAGTGGGAAGACAGCTCAGTCAGGGAGGTGCTGCTGAGGACCCAAATTTAATTCTCAGTACTCATCTAAAAACTGCATTTAGATAGCACATGCTTGCAATCCTTCTGGAGAGGAGACAGAGAAAGGCAGCTCCCTGGGGCTCACTAGCTAGCCAGATTAGCCTAAATGTTATGTCTAAGGTCCCAGTGAGAGACTGTCCTTAAAAGCAAAATGCAGACCCCAGGTCAGCCCAGGCTGCCAAGGACATGCACTTCCTCCAAACCTCTGTGCATACCTAGGCAGAGATAAATGGAACCAGAGACCTTCCAAGCAGTTTGTCATGGTAGATCAGATGTTCCTGCTGCTTTACATGGCCCTAGCAAGACACTAGTCCCCAAGCATCAGGAATAGCTAGCTCATCTGTGGCTGCTGGTGTGTGAGATGGCAAGTGTGCAGCCTCAGGGGCATTCACAGAGCTGCCCAGCACCTTTCCCCAAAATTGTGAACAGTGAGAGCTTCAGGCTTTCCAAGTTTATTGTACAGAGGATTCTCATATTCTGTGAATGAGAAATGACTGTGCAAGAATGTCATGAAAGTGGAATTCCTAACCAGCCTCTTTACTGGGATTCTGAGAAGGGCTGATGCTATGCATGTAGAGATGGCTAGCCCCATCCCAACTTAATTACAGGGCTTTTCTTGATGAGATGAAACAATGCTTGGTCTGGGATGAAGACAAAGATGATGATAAAAGGATAACTACTAGGGCTGCAGCAGCTTCCTTCTCGAGGGAGGTTCCTGAACAACTGTACTTCCCATCCATTTCTATTACTGTACTGCCTCTGTATTGTACTACTATACTATACTGTACTATACTTCCTGGCCATCTGTTCTCTCCTTACTTCCCCATAGTTCTTGTCTTTGGTCCAGTGCTCCATTTAGCTATTGCAAGAGTCTGGATCTTGCTCTCAAGTATATGTTCTCAACAATTGTGCAGATGTGGTCAATCCCTGCATTCCTCTCTTACTAATATAAACTGTGTTTTGGCCCCAGCCATTGTCTAGGCCCCTGCCAGAAATGGTTATACCCCTGGACCTCTGCTGCCACCTTCACTCAACCTTCATCCTCATCTTCCCAGAAACCCATGTATCACTTCTCCACCACTCACCACACAGATTGATGAGACCAAGTCAATGAGGCCTGTGTTGGCTGCACCCCTCAGACTGTGATTAGAACAGCACAATAACACCCAAAGGGGCCAGTCTTACTTTCTGGCTGGTTCTTTTCTCCTATCCTGCTGGCCTCCTGCAGAAGCCTGATGTGCCTCATGCTAAGGTTGGCCCTTCTTTCCTTGTATGCATCCATTCACACAGATGCCTTTTTGTTGTTCAAACTGCAGCAGTATCACAAATGTGTACCTTTTAACAAATAATACTAAAAATTGAGTAAATAAATAAAATCAGGTGCTTTTGTCCCAGCTACTTAGAAAAAGCATTGGCAGAATTCGTCAAGAACTTCAAAACTAGAAAAGAAAATAATGGCAACAACAATAACCAAGGTAGACAGTTTCTGAGGAATGAGGACCTGAAGTTGATTCCTGACTTTTATACACGCATGTACATATGTGTACACACGCGCACACACACACACACACACACACACGTAGAGAGACACATAGAGAGAAATAGAGAATGAATATGAATATTCTGCTGGATGATATAACAGAACATGAAAACAGCATTTCAGTATTTACAGAGCACTGCATAAAAACAGACCAGGACAACTGCAGAGGATGGTCACAGTTAACACAGCTCTCTGCCCTGGGTTGTTGCAAAGGTTGCTTATACAGCCAGCAGAGCTCTCTGTACTGGATTTTGATCATTGTGTTTCTTGTTTTAGTGTTGTTGTTGTTGTTGTTGTTGTTGTTGTTGTTTTCCCTTGAAATGTTACAGCAAAATTAGTGGGACTGTCACTGTTTCAGTAGGAAGTTAAAATCCAGCTCTTCCCATTTCCAAATGGATGAGCTGTGGCATGGTCAGACACCTTGACTTGCCAAAGGCCACACAGTGAGTTGGCAGCAGGACTAATGTTTGGTCCCCAGCCATCTTTCTTTCCTCAGTGCTATGCCAAATGCATCTTGGTGGTAATCAAACAAAATATACTACAAATAATGGAAAACTTCTGGAAGAATAAGCCAGTCTATTTGCTTCCAACTTGGTGCTACGAATTCAGATTTAAACAAACAAACAAACAGCAAATGAAATAAACATGCCTCATACTAATTGATTTCACAAAGGTCAAAGCAGGTGAGTAATGTCACAGGGAGAGAAGCCTCAGACTTGCAAAAAGAACCTTCATCTTAAAGCCTAACAGCTGATATCTGCTCTGCTCTGCCCAACATGATAGGAGAGCCTAACTCTATTTTCTCCTGTGACGAATGAGGAAGAAGATGGAGTGAATGAAAGCCTAGTATGAGGCAGGAGCAATCGTGGGGCCAGAGCTCAGGCTCTACTGAGGAAGTTGCATGTGTGTGTATGTACATACACAAACACACACACACACACACACCACTTAGCAATGGGTACATGGTGTGGATCAGCAAATAAGACATTCAGATTTTTTTTTTTGTCTATGGCTGGTTAGTACTTGGATGGGGGGACATTCATAATTTTGTAGTTGACTGGAGAAGGCACAAGGCCCTCCCAACAGTTCACTAGTTGGGAACGTCATAAGGCAGACAAGAGTGTCAATGCCCCACAGTTTTAATTTTGAAACACTGGGCCTGAGCATTTATTATTATTATTATTATTCAAATATATACATGATCCCCAAACATGCACAACAAAAGGAAACAGTATACTAGGCTCAGCCACTGGAGAGCACTCAATGTTCTTGGGTTTATGATTGCCTTTTTAAACAATAAAAAACATAGATAATAATCCTTCCCAGAAAAATGTGAGGTTAAAAGTTTAATCTGAGTTCATGGCACATGCATTCCAAAAGGGTACTGTACTTGGGGAAATTACTCACCTAGAGTTTATATAAAGTTTCGAGGCAATTAGAGCTGGACGACAAATCGGAGCCAGAACACGTTTACATTTAAGGCTTAAAGTGTAGATTCCACTTAGGGGAAGAGAGAAGAGGGGGAGGGACTCATCAGCCACCCAGTGTTTCTTGTTAAAGGAGAACTCCCCATTAAGTGTTAGCCCACCCCTTCAAAGCATGTGAAAGATGCCAATCCTCCAGTTGTCCCTGCCTCGTGCCCCTCCTGTCACTCTTGAACAGCACATGTCACATCTGCTTGCTATCAGCATTTATCTTGCAGCATGAGTGACTCACTTAGAAAACTCAAAGCACATGTCCATCCCCACGGAGGAGTCAGCCATTACTATGCAATTTACAGGCCCCCTGTGCCCAAGAGCTCATGGTGTGACTGCAGAAAGTTGCTGAGGAGGGTTTGTGGCATTTCAGCTGGGTTGGATTCCTTTTATATCAGCTTTGTAAAAGGAGAAAGCATTTCCTTTAGCTTCCAATGATGTCTCTTGTCACTTCCCACCCACTCTTCTCACCTAGGTCTGGGAGAGTGAGAAGCCCCAGAGCCCATGGGTTTGCGATGTGGAAGGCAACAGGTGTGGGGTAAGAAACTCAATTTACTGCCCTTTGGAAACAAATGGCACCTGGGTAACAACTCAACAAATCCTGGTTACAATACAAAGCCAACATACACCTCTCTCCAAATCCCTGCTGTTTCAGGTATGGGTCTGATTTGACACTTTCTTTTCTCTTACTGGGTTTTTCTCCACAACCCAATATGACTTCTGCCAACATGGGCTTATATTGTAGAAATAGGTGGGACATCCAGGAAGAGAAGGAATTCTGAGGGAGAAAGAGGGTTGCTGGAAAGAGCTGATGCATGGTGCGTGAGCACAGGTAACCAGTCATGTGACAAAATGCAGGTTAAAATAATTGAGCTATTTTAGTTATGATCTAGTCAGAATAGAGCCAAGCTATGTGGCCAAAGTATTTGTAAATATGTTTTGAGTCTGAGTCTTATTTCTGGGAGCAAGAACCAGGTTTAGCAACAACAGCCTACATGACCTACGGATCCAGATGGCTGCTTTAAGGATGCAAGTTGGGTTTATTAAGGCCTAAAGAGCTATGTTCCAGGCTGGGAGGAGAAAACTCATTAATTATCACATTCTAATTTGTTTGTTTTGAGTCTACATTGCCTTGACTCGTGACAAGTTTATAGAGTCAAGGTCAGTCAAGATAGCCGTCTGGGTGTGGGTCAGGGAAAGGTGTACCCTTCTGACATATCAGTCCATCACAGAGTCTTTACACAGGGCGAATCAAATGCACAAATCTTCGAAGGCACCCATTCTGGCAAGAACCCACAGGCTCTTTCTTTCCTGTAACTTTTCAGAGGGACAGAAGTAGTGAGGTTTGCCTTCACTGGACAAGACCACACTTAGGTGATTAAAGCCAAAGGTTTGGATCAAATCCCAATTTATATCTTTGTGTTTGGGTCACAGAGAGAATAGATTAGTGACTTACACGATATGAACTCTACTGCCATGCTTGTAACACAGGTGGCCCCTTGGTCAAAATTGCCTGTTCTGCAATTTCAGTTTCCTACAGTCTAAAATGATGACATGGAAAGTTGCAAAACTATATGTTTAAAATTACGTTCTATTTTACACAGAGTGATAAAACACTGCATCATCTACTTAGTTGTGCCTAAGACCTGGTTATCCCTTTGTTCTCTGTGTCCACACTGTCTATGCTGCCCCCTCATTTAGTAGTCACCTCTGTTACTAGGTCATCTGTGGTATCAGGGTACTGCTGTCCTCGTTATTTAGAATGGCTTCAAAGTACAAGAATAGAGGCTGGTGGTGTGTCAGTTATTTTTTTGTCAACTTGAAAGAAGTTCAAATCATCTGGGAAAGGGAATCTCAGTTAACAAAGTATATCTACAAGATTGGCTTGTATATAAGTCTGGGGAGCATTTTCTTGATTCATACTTGGTGTGGGGTGGGTGGTGTCCCAGAGAGGTGGTCCTGAGTTGTATAAGAAAGCAATGTGAGGGGCTGGAGAGATGGCACTGTCTCCTCTTCCAGAGGTCAATTCCCAGCAACCACATGGTGGCTCACAATCATCTGTAATGGGATATGATGCTCTCTTCTGGTCTGTTTGAAGACAGCTGCAGTGTACTCATATATATTAAATAAGTAAGTAAATTAAATAAATATTTAAGAAAGAAAAAAGCAATGAGAACAAAGCACTGTGGTGAGTGAGTGAACAAGCAGGCTCCTCCATGTTTCTGTTTAAGTTCCTGATCTCAGTCCTGTCCTGACTTCCCTTCATGGTGGACTGTAAGTTGTAAGGGATTCTCACATGACTGGGCAATAGAAAGTAAACAAGCAAGTGGCAATTCAGATAAACTAGAGCAGCAAGCAACAATGTGCCTCTTTACAGAGAAAATATGAAAGGTTTATGAAAGGTTGACTGCATATCACTAAAATCTTTATTATCTTATAAATTAGCTGTATATTCTAAGTTTCTGGGCTAATATCCGTCTATCAGTGAGTGCATATCATGTGTGTTCTTTTGTGATTGGGTTACCTCACTATTTGCAACACACGTGAAATTCAAGAAGAAGGAAGATCAAAGTGTGGATACTTTGCTCCTTCTTAGAATGGGAAACAAAACACCCATGGAAGGAGTTGCAGAGACAAAGTTCGGTGCTGAGACGGAAGGAAAAACCATCCAGAGACTGCCCCACCCGGGGATCCATCCCATATACAACCACCAAACCCAGACACTATTGCATATGCCAGCAAGATTTTGCTGACAGGGCCCTGACATAGCTCTCTCTTGTGAGGCTATGCCAATGCCTGGCAAATACAGAAGTGGATGCTCACAGTCATCTTTTGAATGGAACACAGGGCCCCTAATGAAGTACCCAAGGAGCTAAAGAGGTCTGCAACCCTATAGGAGAAACAACAATATGAACTAACCAGTACCCCCCAGAGCAGAGCATGTAAATGAAGAAAATATCTAATAAAAATGCCTTTAAAATAAATTAGCTGTATAGCCAATGTCACTGCACAAAGTACACTTTTGAGTAAAAATTAAGTAGTTTTAGATGTAAAATTTTCATCCTTCTTTTCAACTATAATTTTAAGTGTTCTGAAGGTTGTATTATTTTTGTTTTGCTAACTGTTCAACAAATTAAAATGCTTGTCATAGTAGCTAGCACAGAGTTTGGGAAGGGATAATGGATTACCACCTCTGCAATTTTGTCTGTTTGACTTTCTAGGGTGCACTACTTAGTGTTAATTCTTCTTCATCTTCCTCTCTTTCTTCTTCTTCTTCTTCTTCTTCTTCTTCTTCTTCTTCTTCTTCTTCTTCTTCTTCTTCTTCTTCTTCTCCTCCTCCTCCTCCTCCTCCTCCTCCTTCTTCTTTCTTCTTCCTTCTTCTTCTCCTTCTCCTACTCCTTCTTTTCTTCTTCTTCTTCTTCTTCTTCTTCTTCTTCTTCTTCTTCTTCTTCTTCTTCTTCTTCTTCTTCTTCTTCTTCTTCTTCTTCTTCTTCTTCTTCTTCTCCTCCTCCTCCTCCTCCTCCTCCTCCTCCTCCTCCTCCTCCTCCTCCTCCTCCTCCATCTTCTTCTTTGTTTGATTTTGATTTTGTTTTTATTTTTCCCTGAGGGTTAGGGTGAGGTGAAACAGGATCTTACCATATGGCCCAGGCTGGTCTGGTACTCACGAAGTAGCATAAACTGTCTTTAAACTATGATCCTCCTGCCTCCACCTCCCATATTCAGGAATATGCCACTACACTGATTTCATAGAGGTCTTTTAAAGCCACATTCCCTTTTTTTGCTTAGGTTATGACCAAATGCACCTGATCAATTCATTTACCCAGACAGTATACTTCATGCCCTGCAACTTTAGAAGTTGGAAATGAAACAGTGAAGATCTGTCCATTCAAACAAACAGTACTACCATGCCGCCTAGCCAGGAGAGAGCACAGTATGTTTGGGGCTTTCAAGAAACAATAGTGTCACAGTCAAGTATATATTCATATCTTTTCTGCTTTGGAATTATTTTGATGGTGGTAGAGTCATGGGGTCTCATTAAGTAGCCCTGGCTGGTCTCTATTTTTTGTGTAGAACAGGATGGCTTTAAACTCACAGAGATTCACTTCTCTCTGCCTCCTGAGTGCTGGAATTAAAGGTGAGTGTTGCCACTATTCTGAACTTAGAATGGTTTTCAAAAGCAAGAGAAAGGCCTGTGTCCTGACTTAGCTTACTGGAGATGTTTATATCCGGATTCTAAACATGCATGGACTTGAACAGCAGTAAAAGGAAAGAAGTAATTAAAAGCTGGTCTATATGTCATAATCCAGACACAAATCCTAAAGTAAATACATACAAATTCCTCTGATCTTGTTACCCATCTGACACAGCAGCATAGGCCCAAAGCATTCTTGGGCCACCCAAGTACACCAGGGTACTTTGTCAGCAACTAACAGCACTGTTTAAAGATGAAAAGCAACCAGAAGAGAACATAAAAAAGCCCAAGCCTAAAGCACTATCCAGAAAAAGCACAGTCATTTCTGAAGCTGGGAAAGCTTTCTACTATGTTGGTCTTGACTGCTCTGTTGGACATAATGAATTGTCAATCCAAGAGGCACAGATGCCAAATGGCGGGGCAGGCCTGCCGCATGAACACAGATAATCTAGGGATAGGGCACTGTGTTTTCATCCCTGCTAAGCAGCCCTACTACACATGCTGTCCCAGCTAATGGGCAACTTTGCTTGTCAAACCAATCTAACGAGGCTACACTCTACTTCGCCACACTAACTTACCCATTTAGCAAATATTTATTGACCTCCTTTGAAGTTTCAGACACTGGGAAATGGAACACATATGCTTTCTGCCATTTCTTGAAGTTTTCTCTACCCTTCTTAGGAGGTTGTTTGCAAGATTTTTAATTTGGGCTAAAATATAGGTATTTGGAAGAATTGTATTTTGTGGTGTTACCACCTGTTAATATAGCAGGGTTGTTAACTTTGAATCAAGGTTGAATGCTTAGGGGTAAATAGGTTCATGCTCCCCTCTTGACCATCAGCACACAAGGGGGTCTCGAGATGGATGTCGGGTGAAGACTATGATGGGACACTTGGGAAATCTATTTCATCTGCTGTACAGTGCTTGGCAAAAGCCCGACCTACAGCAGTCCTAGTATTTGGCTCAGTGTTCAGGTTATCCTGAGCCAGAGAATAGAGCTAGGTTGTGAGTGGTAACTGGAGGCATCCAGAATATATAGTATATAAGTGATCGATTGTTTGTTCTCCATCTATCCTCAGTGCCACTCGGTGTGGCAGTCAGCAAGGGACATAGAAAGCAAGATGCCAGGGATTTATAGGTATCCAGAAGAATAAGAGGCTAGGTAATTCTGACATGGATAACCTCTGGGACTATGTAACAAAGCACTAGTGAGCTCTAAAAAATGAAGCAAGGCAGCCCAACTGCTGCGAGTGGCATGGCTAGCAGTGCACAGGGTGAACAGGCCCTTCTAGGCAGTCAGAAGCTAATGCACTATGAATAACCAACGCATATACTTAAACACGTAATAAAACTTAAGGGTGAGGGCCCAGGGTATACAGGGGGAATGAACTATTACTCCTCTGGCAATGGATGGTTGTAGTTCATCTATGATTTCACTCTGCTTGAGGAAAGCCATTTCAGCATTAAATGGCACATTTCACTTTTAAAAAATTAGGTTTCCTGAAGGGTTGTTTCGCCCCAGGTAGTTTCTAAGCCAGTTGCACTATTTCAGCTGTATCATCTGAACTTGGGGGACATAGAGAGTTCTCAGGAAAACCTGGTGTGTTGCCAATGTGTTGGCTGTGGTGCTGGAACCCTGCAGTGTAGGCTTGAATCTGTGATGTATGCTCATGACAGTTGGAATGTGTCTTCAGTCATCACAGAGGTAGGTGCCTGAGCACATGGCTGTAGATTATGCAATGTTAAAACATGCCTGCTTTTAAAGATGTAGTTATTTATTACTGTTCTGGTAACATTTACTATTTTTGAGGTTTGATTTTTTTTCTGTTTTAAGAAATAACAATTTGAATGTATATTTTGGTTTTCCTAAAAAAAAAAAAAAAAAAAAAAAAAAAAAAAAAAAAAAAAAAAAAGAAGTAGCCTAACAAAGCAGCACCTAGAAACATATGGTTCAGCTTCCTGAACAGTGAACTGTCTGTCCTTATTTTGTTAGAATGCACTCATTATCCCTAGTGAAAACAAGCCCAGGCTAATTAATGGTCAGTCTATTTTCCTCAAAAGTTGAGACATAGCTCCACAAAATAACACTCTCACCTGTGCATGTCACTGGTGGAATCTCATTATATCATCAAAGTCAAGAGCCACAGATAGACTCTGACCTCTCATCAGGATAGTTGATCAGGATCCACTAATTTTTTTTTTTTAAAGACATGGTTTCTCTGTGTAGCCCTGGATATCCTGCAATTTGCTCTGTGACCTGGCTGGTGTCAAACGCACAGATAACTGCCTGCCTCTGTATCCTGAGTGCTGGTATTAAAGGCGTGTACCACCACTGGCCAGCTAAGATCCACTAATTTTTACCTCAGAACATCATAGACTCTTTTTCATTCTATCTGTCTTCAGAGCCATACTACAACCTTCTTTGGATTTAGAATCTAAAATTAATTAATCATGAGTGTAATTAAGGACTTTTATTTGCTTCCTATTATCCCGTGCTTAATATTATTGGAAAGTTTGCCAGAAGCACTTTAGATTTACCATTCATCTTCCTGCCTTCTCAGTGTTCTTATTTCCAGAGTAGGGCTACTACCCCTTAAGAGACACAATAAAAAATACCGTAGGGATTGGAGAGATGACTCAGTGGTTAAGAGCACTGACTGCTCTTCTAGAGGTCCTGAGTTCAATTCCCAGCAACCACATAGCTGCTCATAACCATCTGCAATGGGGTCTGATGCCTTGTGTCTGAAGAGAGCAATGGTGTACTCATATACATAATATAAATAAATAAATATTAAGAGACAAAAAGAAAAAAAATACCGTAAAGGGAATATATGCTGAAAAGTTCATCTTGAGGGGTGGCACTGATGAACCCATATCAAGCATGGCTTGCAGCACACTTCCATACCTTTTTCTGCAGAATGTCGGAACAGAAAATCTAAAACCATAGTTGTATGGATTTCCACATGAAAATAAATAAATAAAGCTGAACATTATTAAAATAGTATTAAAGTTATGTCTCCATTACCTAGCCAAAGTGGGGAAATGATTTAATTTGGGCAAAAGTAAAAGAAAAATTATCCTTCCCCCAAATTATTCTTTATAGTATTAGCTGTAAAAAGTTAAAACTGTGTCCACAGCCAAGTTTGTCAGGTCATTAGGCAGCCTCTGTAGCTCCTGTGGCCAAGTGAATATGGATGGGGGCTGCCTGTTTGTTCTCATGTACCGGAGTTATGAGAAAAGAAGTTGGGAGAGGTTTTCTTTGGCTGCTTGGGAACTGGATGAACTCCAACATCCAAGCCAAGACATCTTCCTTTTGTATTCCTGATTTGTTTAATTTAATTTTTAAGGCAAAATTAAGACACTAAAATCATCAGAAAATGAAGCATAAAATAGAATCCTTGATGCTTTTATCTTCAACTATGACACCATCAACAATGTGAGTGTGATCTAGTGATGAAAAGATTGCTCCATGAACTCCCACAATGGCCTTTGATCCCTTGACATCTGTTTATTCTCTTCAACTGAACCAGTTCTTGTGGCTTTGTTTATTTAGGAGAAACCACTTTTATAAAAATGGAGCACAAACAAAATAGTGATGCAAGGACATCGTTCCTGTGTCTACATACAAGATAGTAGAGCAATGGAAATTAGCAGTACAGAATTCCAAAGGGCTGTTGCATTTGATTAAGATATTATCAATGTGGTAGCTATTTAGGGCAAATTAGTTCAGGAGGTCAAAAACAAGGCTATTTCCACAAAGTATCTTTTGCCTGTATTACCATGTAAATATTCAAAAGGAAAAAATGGAGCCACAATACATTTTAAATGGGACTAAAATCAGACCTACACTGAATGAAAAATTAGTCATTTCAGTGCATGGCTTTCAACTAAGATGCTCCATAATTATGATCACAGGCTGGCATCCATAGAATGGGTCATAAATATGCAGTGTAGAAAGCTCTGATTGGCCTCCCCAGCTCCTCACCTCAGTTAGTCCTGTTCTCTTCTAGAACATCCATGAGGCTTCTAACCATCGACTTTGCCACTTTTCTTGTTGCATGTTTGCTTCTGGACTGTGACCAGGAATGCACTTGCACACATACCCTTCCCTCCTAATCTGGTTCATCTTTCTCTTGTGTCTTACATAATTATCTCCTTATTCACTACTGGGCACCAGACCTCAATGCTTCTGGCTTGCATAATGAATGAATTCCAGGCACTGTGAGGGATGACAGGACAAAGTAAGTAAGCACCAAATTGTGCTGATATTCATGGGATGGGACCATTGCAGTAAGGTTATAACTTGGTAGTAAGATAATAAGTCTTTTGATTTCACAGATGTTGTCTCAGTCAGACTCAAATTCACCAAGAGAAGCATGGGTGAGGACTTGAACTTCTTCAGAATGAGCTATGCGTACCCTGTCGTAGGGAGCACAAGTGAGGCCCATCCACACTCTATTTTAAAGGAGCTTTATTTGATGATGTCCTAGAAGATATAATGTATGAAAACTCTCAAGGACAGCAAAGATGTCCTGAAGACTTATGGTATAGAGGTATATTGGTCAGGGATCTGTGATGAAACAGAAGCAATAGGATATACATCTACAGAGAATGAATCACTATTAGGATTGGCTATTGTAATGACAGAGTCCTGAGATATCCACTTGATAAGCTGAAGACTGTGATAGTTGCTGGTTTAAGTTCCTACCTGAAGGCCATGGACTCAAAACCCAAGAAGAACCAGTGTTTGAGTCTGAAGATGGGGACTGGGAGTGGGGGAAGGTCCATGTAGAGTCATTCTTACTCAGCAAGGAGAGAATGTCTTCAATGAGTTGCAAGAGGCTCATCCATAGTAGGGAAGGCAGTCTGCTTTGCTATCTCTACTAACTCAAACTCAGATCTCATATAGAAATACCTTACCAATATTCTGGTAAGAAATACCTTACCAATATTCTTGTAAGAAATACCTTACCAGAATAATGCTTGACTAATATCCTATAACCCAGGTAAGTTGACACAAAATTAAATATCAGGGAAGCAATGTAAGAGATTAAAGGGATCAGTAATTTCAGTTTTGTCAACCCTGGCTACATTTCAGAATCACACGAGAACTTTAAAAATAGCTTCCCAAGCCCTACCTAAAGACTATAACCAAATCTTTAGGGGTGAGGCCTGACAGTAAGTACCCTCTGTGTTTTTTAAGGCCAGAAAAGCAGGAAAGCTATATATTCCATGGCTTTTAAACCCTAAGGAGCCACCCCATTCCCCCCACCTCCACCCCCCAAAGATATACCATAAGGACTTCTAGAGGTATAAATGCAAAGTCTTTGAAACATCAAGAGAAATGAACAGTCAAGGCTGGCCTCAGACTTATGGTGTAGCCCAAGCTGGCCTCCAGTTTGTGATCCTCCTGTTGTAACCTTTAGAGTGCTAGAGGTATGTCATCACAACCAGTCACTATGATGTGTTTAGAAGACCATTTAGACAACTTTTGCAATTCAATAGGCATTTATTATAAAAGATAGACAGATTAATAAGTGACAAATCAAACAAACAAACAAACAAACAAACAAAAAATAAGCTTGCCTCTGGGGCTGAAGAGGGGGCTCAATGGATCAAAACATTTGTTGTTCTTGCAGAGGACCCGGGTTGTATCCCTAGCTTGCTCAAGGCAACTCGCAACCATCGTTCTTCTAGTTCCAGGGAATTTGATGTGTTCTAACTCTCAAGGACATCAGGTACATACATGGCACACAGGCATACATTCAGGCAAAACATACACATAAGATAAAAACAAGTACAATTTTAAAAATAATTCACCTCATTGTGCAAAAATGATTTTGGTGATTCAGAGACCTGCAGCAGGATGGTAAGAAATCAGTCCTGATTTGGTGTCTAGAGATGGGAATGTGCATCTGGCACAGCTTTGCAAGCAATCAGATGCTATCTCATCCCTAATCCTGGGAGAACAGACTCCCCAACAATCTGAAGAAACAGCAGCAGTGACTGAGGGAGGAAATCTAGGGAAGAGCTTATGTCTGCTGGTTTCCAGCTTCCCATTGTCACTGAGATTCACTGTGCCATAGTAGCTAGATCTATAAAATGGGGTGGTGTTATTCTTTCATCACATAGAATTGTTCCTAAGTAAAGAGTAAAGCCTCATTCATCACAGGTTTCTCATCACTGTGGCTCTAGCCTGGGGACTTGATCAACCAAGTTTCCTTCAAGTTAGACTAGTTTACAAGTCAGCATCTGAAAATCAAAGTACTCTCTTTGCAACATTAGGCTTTTTAAAATTTGTTTACAGTATTTTTGATTATGTATATATGTGTGTGACTGTCTATGTGCAGGTGCCTGCAGAGGTCAGGTGTTGACTTTCCTTGGAGATAGAGTTGTAGAGTTGCAGGTGTTTATGAGCCACCTGAAGTGGATGCTGGATTCAAACATTAAACAGAAAGGGGTTTTATGAGATTATGGGATGTAAAGGACAGAAAGAAAAGACATAAACCAAGACAGAGGAGACCAGAAGCCTAATGGATCACTGTAATACTGTCTATAAGTTAGGGGTTCTCAGCCTGGCTAGATGGGTCCAGCTGGTCAAATGTCATGAGAGCCTGACAATCTGACCCTCAGAATCCATATTAAAAAGCCAGATGCACTGGTGTGTATCTGTACAGTGGGAGAGGCAGAAGACTCACCTGGAAACTCTCAGGCCAGCTAGCCTAAGGAACACAGAGAGAAGCAGAAACAAGAAAGACCCTGACTCAACAAGGTGGCAGGTGAGAACTTGTTCCAGAGACTTGTACTTGAGCTGTGGCACAATTCCCCCACACTGATATACACACATCAAATCACATATATATGGGAGCAGGGAGGAGTCTCTATCTGCCTTCTTTACATTTTAGTTAAATGTCTTGTTTCTGTATCTTAAAAAAGAAATCCACAACTCTCTAGAAATGCCTTTAGCAGCCCTTTACTCAGTGAGAAATCTCTCGTTAGGTGCAAGGACAAACCTTGGAGTCTCTGTCCACATTGAGGATCTGACAGTCTTCTGGTGGTTCTGTGGATTCCTGGTTCCAGCAATGGGCATAGGCATTGACCCAACTCTAGAGAAAACTGAGGTCTAATAGGATTTTGTACTTTAAAAGGGTTTAAAAGTCAATCAATAATCCAAGGGCTTACACTCTAAACAGCATAAGACAAGTTTAGCAAAGGAAGGTTAAAAAAAAAAAGAGAAGGAAAGGAAGGCATTCTAGGCAGAGAATCCAGTTTACAAATAGACTGCAGAGAAGCATGCGAGAACTAAAGAACTCATGCAAAGGTCTGTCAGTCTGTCTGTCTGTCTCTCTCTGGGGTCTCTTGTACCTATTTTCTTTTCTCAGAGAAATGAAAAACTCCTACAGTTCAAATGCAAAACTGGCCTTTCCTCCCCTGTATGGATTATTTCATCAAATACAAAAGCAAAATGAAAACAGTAAAGATCGCCAAACTGATTTCCAGAGTGGTTGTACCAGTTTGCAATCCCACCAACAATGAAGGAGTGTTCCTCTTTCTCCACATCCTCGCCAGCATCTGCTGTCACCTGAATTTTTGATCTTAGCCATTCTGACTGGTGTGAGGTGGAATCTCAGGGTTGTTTTGATTTGCATTTCCCTGATGATTAAGGATGTTGAACATTTTTTCAGGTGCTTCTCTGCCATTCGGTATTCCTCAGGTGAGAATTCTTTGTTCAGTTCTGAGCCCCATTTTTAACGGGGTTATTTGATTTTCTGGAGTCCACCTTCTTGAGTTCCTTATATATATTGGATATTAGTCCCCTATCTGATTTAGGATCCAGCAATACCTCTCCTGGGCATATATCCAGAAGATGTTCCAACCGGTAAGAAGGACACATGCTCCACTATGTTCATAGCAGCCTTATTTATAATAGCCAGAAGCTGGAAAGAACCCAGATGCCCCTCAACAGAGGAATGGATACAGAAAATGTGGTACATTTACACAATGGAGTACTACTCAGCTATTAAAAGGAATGAATTTATGAAATTCCTAGGCAAATGGATGGACCTGGAGGGCATCATTCTGAGTGAGGTAACATATTCACAAAGGAACTCACACAATATGTACTCACTGATAAGTGGATATTAGCCCAAAAACTTAGGATACCCAAGATATAAGATACAATTTGTTAAATGCATGAAACTCAAGAAGAACGAAGACCAAAGTGTGGACACTGTGCCCCTTCTTGGAATTGGGAACAAAACACCCATGGAAAGAGTTACAGAGATAAAGTTTGGAGCTGTGAAGAAAGGATGGACCATCTAAAGACTGCCATATCCAGGGATCCATCCCATAATCAGCTTCCAAACGCTGACACCATTGCATACACTAGCAAGATTTTGCTGAAAGGACCCAGATATAGCTGTCTCTTGTGAGACAATGCCGGGGCCTAGCAAACACAGAAGTGGATGCTCACAGTCAACTATTGGATGGATCACAGGGCCCCCAATGGAGGAGCTAGAGAAAGTACCCAAGGAGCTAAAGGGAACTGCAACCCCATAGGTGGATCATTATTATGAACTAACCAGTACCCCAGAGCTCTTGTCTCTAGCTGCATTTGTATCAAAAGATGGCCTAGTAGGCCATCACTGGAAAGAGAGGCCCATCGGACTTGCCAACTTTATATGCCCCAGTACAGGGGAATGCCAGGGCCAAGGGGTGGGGGTGGGTGGGTGGGGGACTGGGGGGGGAGTGTATTGGGGACTTTTTGGATAGCATTGGAAATGTAATTGAGGAAATTTCCTAATTAAAAAAAAAAAAAAGAAAACAGTAAAGACAACTAGGAAGGCTTAGGAAAGTACGTCACACTTGCTAGCTTGAGCCAGGTGTTATTTAAAAGTTAAACTGGTATTCAACGGAAAGGTTTCCACAGCTGTGCAGTATGCCAGTGGCCACTCCTATCCCAGCACATCACTAGGTTACTTAGTGACTTGAGTGGGAAGTAGATATAGCAGAGATGCTGATGGGGGGGGGGGGAGCACAGGGTCTGCTATTATCATTCCTTCTAGGCTCTGATCCACAGTTACCTGGCAGCAGCCAGGTATGCATGAGTCACTATAAAATCACTATAAAAGGGGCTGCTTGCTCCCTCCTCACTCTGTTACTCTTTTACTCTCTGCCCCTTTTCTCTCCATTCCCCTCTCCCCCCATGAGTTATATCCGCTGGTACCTCAGGGGGGAAGGGATGCCTCAGCATGGGCCAGCAGAGGCATCCCCTTGTACCTCACCATACCTCAAATGTCTCTATCAAACATATCCTGGTTCTTTATTTTTATAAAACACAACATCTGCTGCTGTCAGCCAGTTCCAAGAAACACTGATCATCGCTGTAGCAACTGATTCTTTAGGAATCAGGAGAAAACGTAGCAGTGTTGTAGCTCTCTGGAAAAAGAAAGTTAAAACTTCCTCCAATGATGTATCCTTTCATTTTTCTCTAACTCCCATTTTTGTCCCAGTGCACCATGTTTGTTCTACTCAAAGCCTTTGAAAGCCATGATGGCACCAGGGTAGTGAGCAGTGGAGATCAGAGTAAGAAATGGCAGAATTCAGAGTTAAAGTTCTGATGTGGCCTCAGGTCTCTGCCAGATGCAGGACTCAGGTTTACTTAACTTCTCTGTACCTGTTTTCTCACTGGAAAAACAGTGTTAAAACTATCTATCTCACACAGCGTGCAGAACGAAGAGATGGAAGGCATGAGATGACCTTATAAGTATATAAGCTAAGAAGACCAGACTATAGCATTCCCCAGTCCTGCCAAGGTCAAAGGACAAAAGCCTCGCTATGTTGTATAAATCAGCAGAATACATGAAGGGTAAACATCAACCACAGAAGTACAACAGAGAGGAAAAATCCAAAGGTCCAATGCTCAGCCCCCAAAGTCTATTAAAGTCTTTAAGGAAAAGGGGGCAGGGCATGGTGCAGAGAGAGTGCCTGTTGTGAGTTCCAAGTCACCTAAGACAGAGAGTAAGAAACTGTCCCTGGGGATGGGGGATGGGTGGAGGTGGGTGGAGGTTGGGGGTGGAGTGGGCATGGGTGGGTGGGTTAAAACCACACAAAACTTTGAAGCAGGAGAGCAGGAGAGAGAAGTAGTAGTAGTTCTTTGGCTCTGTATCCAAAGGTGAAATGCATTAAATAATTCTTTGCAGATTGTATAATTTAGCAAATGGCTACTCCCTCAGAGGTGACAAAGAAAAGAGGAGCAGCCCCCACTCATTTGCACAGCATACAATTCTTATCCTCTGCATGTTTTGACATTTTTAACCCTTTTAGCTAGGGATAAGCAATTCTTTTTTTTTATTTATTTAAGTTTTATTGCATTATGATGAGAAAAGAAACATAATTTCAATTTATCTGAATTTGTTAACATTTTAAAACATTTTGAGTAAATAGACTTACATCACATTTTTCTTTCTCTTTTGTACCCCAACTCCTCCTGGAGAGCCCCTCTTCAAAACCTGCAATACCTTTCGTTTTTTATCATATTCTTTAAAATTCATAAACGATTGTCCCAATAAAATGAGTATTACAAAAGTTGTGTGATATAAAACAACAAGCAATTGAAGAGTCTTATGTTGATGTTTGTCTACAGCAATACTGAAAATACATACGTTTTTCTCAATATAAATTTTAAATAACTCCAAATATATTAACTGTATGATATTTTAAAATAATATATCACTATTAGTTTTTTTAATGAACATAAATAGGTAAGTCTTTTTGTTTGTTTGGTTGGTTTGGTTTGGTTTTAGTAGAGCTTAAAATCTTGGCTCTTACTGTGTGGTACAAACACAAAATAAGAACAGATTTTGGACATTGGAGTTCATTGTAATAAGGTTGTACTTGAATGTCCCTCACATCACCAAAGGATTTTACCTCCATAGTAGGTGAGCTAAGAGTTGACTGCTCTGCTCTGCAAAGGAATAAGTTATAGGGACAATTTTTGAATACAGATTTCCTGCTATGGTCAAAGCTATTTGACTTGAATGATTGTCATCATTCTTAGCCTGCACGGAACAGGTTACATTCATTTAAGAAACAGTGTGTGTATTAAGATGGTCTATCCATGAAGTCATTCATCAACTGAGGGATAACCAATTCTTAAAGATAGCAAAGGTCACCCTTGGCAGGATGCCTTTGATATGCAAACTAATCAGCAAAGAGCCAGACCTCTCCATCTGGCCCCTGTGACCCAGGAAGCAACAATATCTCTGCCTTTTCTCATACCACTGTCAGGTACCAGGCAACTACATACCAGACCCACACTTTGGCATTTGTAGCAATCACTTAGACTGGCTAATTCACCACTGCTTTCCCTGCCTTGTATCTCTGCCTTTCTGTTAAAACCACAACTGTGTAAAACTCTATGTATTGTAGAGATAGAGTATTTTCTTAGCTAATTATGAAAACTGAACAATACGGTCACAAGCATAGACTTTAATGCAAAACAAAGTGAACCAGAATCTTTTTGTTTAGTAATAAGAACCAAGGATATTTTATTAATAGCCCATCTTAGTAGAGGGCAGATGGGAAACATAACGAAGGGTATTCACTACTCTCACGAAATGGTTTACTATTTACTGTCAGAAATTAGATAACGAAGCTTTGGAACCTTCAAACAAGGTGCTTCTGTCTTCCTCTGAGGCCAGTGGGCCTTTTAGATCTTCCTCTACAGCTTGCTTTCAGAACATGGTCTTGTAGTTGATGAGACAGATGTGAATGTGAAGGAATTAAAGGAGCCCAGGAGAAAGAGGGATGTGTAATTAGCAGAATTACATAGCTGCCTCTCTGTGCCTTTAATTTAGGAAGGCAGTGACTTCAATCAGCTTCTTCCCATTGTGACACACTGCATCTGCACCTCATGGACACATTTCAAAGAACTCTGCCACCCAGCTTGAGGCTGAGTAGCAAGTTCTTCATTTGGTCAGAGGCTTAAGTGACTCCAATGACGGCTGACTTAAGTCTCATCTAGACATGTCTGCCACTCTACAAATCAACTCCGGGCTGCCATTGAAGCATCTGCAAATGTCTCTAACTCCTTGCTAAGATGAGGAGCCAGAAAAGAGTTCCATGTTTGGGTTTTGTCAGCTGGGTGGAGGTTAAGAGTTTTCAGCACTCCAGCAGGCAGCCTATGGGACAGACTGAGCTGGCTGTCCTAGGTAAACTACAAAGGATACAGTTTCTACACTGTTAACCACTTTCCAACCCAGCCTGGACAACACTGCAGCTCCCTGCACTTCACTTGTGAACTCAAGGCTTTTGTTTCTTTCTTGTTTTTAATTGTGATTATTATTTTAACTACTTATTTTTATGTGTGTGTGTGTTTTGCCTATATGTATGTCTATGCATACATATAGAGTATGTAGTCAGTATCCTAGGAGGCCAGAAGAGAGTGTCAGATCTCTTGGGGCTAGAAGTACATACAGACCCTTGTAGGTGCTGAGACTGAAACCTGGGTCCTTTGGAAGAACAGTTAATGCTCTTAACCATGAAGCTATCGTTTCAGCCCCCACAAGTTTTTTCTGATAATCATGGATTAGTCTAGCCCTACCAGGGGAGCAGGTCAACATGTCAGTGGCCTTTGTGTCAGGTCGTTGGCCTTTGTTCTGTCTACAGATAAATCCATAGGGATAAAGATGACTATTGCTAGAACTATGTTCTTTACCAGAAACAGCTTGGTAGCTCATTTAGGGCAGGTGCTGTTTTGTTGTGTGCATAGGACAGTAGATGTATGCATTGCCATGAGTGTGTGCACATGTGCATGTGGGTATATGAGCATGGTGGGAGTGTGTAGAGGCCAAAGACTGGAGCTGCTATCTCCCTCAATCACTCTCTACCTTGTATTTTGAGACAAGGCCTCTCTGAACCTGGGGCTCATCAATTTGACTAAGTTGGCTGGCACTGAGCTCAGGGATCTATCTGTCTGTCTTTACTTCCAGTGATGAGATTATAGATGCATGCCCTGTCTCTGCAACCGACTTTTACATGGGTACTAGGGAATCAAACTAATGTCCTCATGGTTAAAGTGGTGGGGATAGGGGTGAGAAGCACTTTACTGATTCAGCCATATTCCTATCCCTTAGGACAGGTTCTTATTGTCATCAAAAAAATTTATGTATGTATTTGCTAATTCATTGGGGAATATGTGTGGCACTGTATATATGTACAGTTAATTGTCTCCTTTCACTGTGGGGATCCTGGGGACTGAACTTTCAAATGGGTAGGCTTGGAAACACTCACCTACATTAACTGAGCAATCAGGTTTGTCAGCAATTACCATAGAGTCATTTCTCTGACACTAGGATTGTTTTTTAACTCCAGTCAACTTAACAGCTGCAACCCAGAACTCTTCTTGACTTCTGAGGGCCTCTTCCAGTGCCAGACTCAGTTCCTACTCTCATTCCTATATAAGCCCTCAGTTCAGCTTCCTCCTCCTCATCCATCTCTTAAGCCTCCCAAAGTCAGATGTGTGATTTAATTCTTTACATTCTCTGTAGGCACAGTCACTTAATTTAACACTGTAACACTGAATGCTTTATTAGTTGCCAGGCCACGTGCCAAGAACCAGAGATAAACAATTGTACTTTTTTGTTTTTTCTTAAATCTTTTTTGGTTTTTCAACACAGAGTTTCTCTGTTTAACAGCCCTGGCTGTACTGGAACTCACTATGTAGAGCAAGCTGGCCTGGAACTCACAGAGATCTGGTTGTCTCAGCTTCCTAGTGCTGGGATTAAAGGTGTGCACCACCATGGCCAGCTAACTGCAAATTCTTTATGAGGAATTCAAACAGCGAGAAATAAGTGATGAAAGTACAAAAAAATTCTCCTGACTTTTTCTATTTTATTCTCCTCTCAGAAAATAACTGCTATTAAAAATCTATATTCTTGGATTCTCCATCTGCACCTGGGAGCTAAGGCTGTTCCACAGCCCTCTGCACAGGTCCTGCCAAAAAGAGACCTGTTCTCTCAGGAGTGTTTTTACTCCTGGGCACGGAGGTGAGATAAGCCAAATTCTCTAAAAAAAAAAAAAAACAAACTGTGTAGAACGGTGCTGGCCAGGAGCACATGGGGCGTAAGATCAGTAGAGCAGCTGGGACAGGATCCTTCCTGTGCACCCTCTGCACCCTTGAGCTGAGGATGATCCACCAGGAGAGACTTGTTCTCCTAGGAGTGCTTTTACTCCTGGGCTCGTGGGTGAGATAGCCACTTTCTCTCCAATAACTATCTGGAGCTGGGCAGTGAGGAACACACAGGGAGCAAGAACAGTGAAACATATGGGACAGGATCCTTCCAGTTGCCATTTGGACCCAGAGCTTGGGCTGTTCCAGAGCCCTTTGTACACAAGTTCTGCTAGGAACTTGTCTCCCCGGAATGTTGACACAGGCTTATAGACTCACAGGAGGAAAAAACTCTAGCCAGAGACAACAAGACCAAATAACACCAGAAATAACCAGATGGCAAAAGGCAAATGCAAGAATCTTACAAGCAGAAACCAAGACTACTTGGCACCATCAGAACCCAGTTCTCCCAATACAGCAAGTCTTAGATTCCCCAACACACCGGAAAAGGAAGATGTGGATATAAAACCACATCTCATGATGATGATAGAGGATTTTAAGAAGGACATAAATAACTCCCTTTAAAAAAAAAAAAAAAAAAAAAACAGGAGAACACAGGTAAACAGGTAGAAGCCCTTAAAGAGCTAACACAAAAATCTCTTAAAGAATTATAGGAAAACACAAGCAAACAGGTGAAGGAATTGAACAAAACCATCCAGGATCTAAAAATGGAAGTAGAAACAATAAAGAAATCACAAAGGGAGACAACTCTGGAAATAGAAAACCTAGGAAAAAAGTCAGGAGATATAGGTGCGAGCATCACCAACAGAATACAAGAGATAGAACAGAGAATCTCAAGTGCAGAAGATACCACAGAAAACATTGACACAACAGTCAAAAAAAATGCAGAAAGCTCCTAATCCAAAACATCCAGGAAATCCAGAACACAATGAGAAGAACAAACCTAAGGATAATAGGTATAGAAGAGAGTGAAAATTCTCAACTTAAAGGACCAGTAAATATCTTCAACAAAATAATAGAAGAAAACTTCCCTAACCTAAAGAAAGAGATTCCCAAGAAGATACAAGAAGCTTACAGAACTCCAAATAGATTGGATCAGAAAAGAAATTTCTTCTGTCACATAATAAACAAAACACCAGTGTACAAAACAAAGAAAAAATATTAAAAGTAGAAAGGGAAAAAAGTCAAGTAACATATAAAGGCACACTATTAGAATTATATCAGACTACTTGCCAGAGACTATGAAAGCCAGAAGATCCTGGGAAGAGGTCATGCAGACCCTAAGAGAATACAAATGCCAGCCCAGGCTACTATACCCAGCAAAACTCTTAATTACCATAGATGGAGAAACCAAGGTATTCCATGACAAAAAAACAAATTTATACAATATCTTTTCATAAACCCAGCCCTTCAAAGAATAAAAGATGGGAAACACTAATACAAGGAGGGATACTACACCCTAGAAAAAGTAAGAAAGTAATTTTTTTTTTTTTTTGGTCTTTCTAGACAGGGTTTCTCTGAATATCCCTGGCTGACCTGGAACTCACTTTGTAGACCAGGCTGGCCTCGACCTCAGAAATCTGCCTGCCTCTGCCTCCCAAGTGCTTTGTTAATCTTCTTTTAACAAACCAAAAAGAAGATAACCTCAAAAAGGATAATTCCACCTCTAACAACAAAAATTACAGGAAGTAGCTATCATTTTTTCTTAATATCTGTTAATATCAATAGACTCAATTACCCAATAAAAAAGACATAGACTAACAGATTGGATATGTAAACAGGACCCAACATTTTGCTGCATACAGGAAACCCACCTCAGGGACAAAGACAGACACTAACTTGGAGTAAGAGGCTGGAAAACAATTATCCAAAGAAATGGTCCCAAGAAACAATCTGAAGTAGCCATTCTAATATCAAATAAAATCGACTTTCAACCTAAAGTTATCAAAAAGATAAGGAAGGACACTTCATATTCATTAAAGGAAAAATCTACCAAGAAGAACTCTTTATTTGGAATATCTATAGAGCTGATGCAAGGGCATCCACATTCATAAAAGAAACTTTACTAAAGCTCAAAGCACACATGGCACCACACAAAATAATAGTGGGAGACTTCAATACCACACTCTCATCAATGGACAGATCTTGGAAATAAAAGCCTAAACAGAGACACAGTAAAACTAACAGAAGTTATGAAACAAATAGATTTAATAGATTCCTATAGAACATTTTATCCTACATCCAAAGAATATATCTTCTTCTCAGCACCTCATGGTACCTTTTCCAAAACTGACCATATAATCGGTCATAAAACAGGCCTCAACAGATAGAAGAAGATAAATTAGATATAAATTAGATATAAATTATTAAGATAAATTATAAATAATTTTATAAATGAAATAATCCCATGAATCCTATCAGATCACCATGATGTAAGGCTGGTCTTCAATAAAAACATAAACAATAGAAAGCCCACATGCACATGGAAGCTGAACAACACTCTACTCAAAGATAACTTGGTCAAGGAAGAAATAAAGAAATAAATTAAAGACTTTTTAGAATTTAATGAAAATGAAGACACAGCATACCCAAACTTATAGGACACAATGAAAGCAGCCCTAAGAGGAAAATTCATAGCTTTAAATGCCTCCAAAAAGAAACTGGAGAGAGCATATACTAGCAGCTTGACAGCACATCTGAAAGCTCTAGAACAAAAAGAAGCAAATTCACCCAAAAGGAGTAGATGGCAGGAAATAATCAAATTCAGGGCTTAAATCAACCAAGTGGAAACAAAAAGAACTATACAAGAGTCAACCAAACCAGGAGTTGGTTCTTTGAGAAAACAAACAAAATAGATAAACCCTTAGCCAGACTAGAGGGCACAGAGACAGTATACCAATTAACAAAATCAGAAATGAAAAGGCAGACATAACAACAGAAACTGAGGAAATCCAAAAAAATCATCAGATTTTACTACAAAAATATTCAACCCAACTGGAAAATCTGGATGAAATGGACAATTTTCTAGACAGATACAAGGAATCAGAATTACTCTGATACCTAAACCACACAAAGACTGCATGAGGAAAGAGAACTTCAGACCAATTTCCTTTATGAATATTGATGCAAAAATACTCAATAAAATTCTCAGAAACCAAATTCAGGAACACATCAAAACAATCATTCATCATGATCAAGGAGGCTTCATCCAAGGGATGGTTCAATATATGGAAATCCATCAACTTAATCCACTATATAAACAAACTCAAAGGGAAAAAAAAAACCACATGATCATCTCATTGGATGCTGAGAAAGCATTTGACAAAATCCAACACCGCTTCATGATAAAAGTCTTGGATAGACCAGGAAGTCAAGGTCCATACCTAAACATTGTAAAAGCAATATACAGCAAACCAGTAGCCAACATCAAACTAAATGGAGAGAAACTTGAAGCAATCCCATTAAAATCAGGGACTAGGCAAGGCTGCCCTTTTTCTCCCTACCTACTCAATATGGAACTTGAAGTCCTAGCCAGAGCAATTAGACAACAAAATGAGATTAAAAAGATACAAATTGGAAAGGTAGAAGTGAAAATATCAGTATTTGCAGATGATATGCTAGTATACTTAAGTGACCTCAACAATTCCACCAAAGAAATCCTACAGCTAATAAACAACTTCAGTGAAGTAGCTGGATATAAAATTAACTCAAACAAATCAGTGGTCTTCCTCTACACAAAGGATAAACAGGCTGAGAAAGAAATTAAGGAAACCACATCCTTCACAATAATCACAAATAATATAAAATACCTTGGTGTGACTCTAACTAAGCAAGTGAAAGATCTGTATGACAAGAACTTTCGAATTACAAGTCTCTGAAGAAAGAAATAGAAAAAGATCTCAGAAGATGGAAAGATCTCCCATGCTCATGAATTTGCAGAATTAATATAGTAAAAATGGCCATCTTGCCAAAAACATTCTACAGATTCAAAGCAATCCCCATCAAAATTCCAAATCAATTTTTCATAGAGTTAAAAAGATCAATTGGAAATTCACATGGAATAACAAAAAACCTAGGATAGTGAAAACTATTCTCAACAATAAAAGAACCTCTGGGGAAATCACCATGCCTGACCTCAAACTGTACTACAGAGCAATTGTGATAAAAACTGCATGGTACTGGTACAACGACAAACAGGTAGATCAATGGAATAGAACTGAAGACCCAGTAATGAATCCACACACCTATGGTCACTTGATCTTTGACAAAGGAGCTAAAACCATCCAGTGGAAAAAAGACAGCATTTTCAACAAATGGTGCTGGCACAACTGGTGGTCAGCACTTAGAAGAATGCAAATCAATTCATTCTTAACTCTTTGTACAAAGCTCAAGTTGAAGTGGATCAAGGACATAAAACTAGATACATTGAATCTAATAGAAGTGGAGAAGAGCCTCAAATGGTTGAGCACAGGAGAAAACTTCCTGAACAGAACACCAATGGCTTATGATTTGAGAGCAACAATCACAAATGTGACCTCATAAAATTGAAAAGCCTTTGTAAAGCAAAGGGCATTGTCAATAGGACAAAAAGGCAACCAACAGATTGGGAAAAGATCTTTACCAATCCTACATCCGATAGAGGGCTAATATCCAATATATACAAAGAACTCAAGAAGTTAGACTCCAGAGAACCAAATAATCCTTTTTAAAAATGGAAACAGAGCTAAACAAAGAATTCTCAACTGAGGAATACCGAATGTCTGAGAAGCACCTAAAGAAATGTTCAGGGGCTGGTGAGATGGCTCAGTGGGTAAGAGCACCCAACTGTTCTTCCGAAGGTCCGAAGTTCAAATCCCAGCAACCACATGGTGGCTCACAACCACCTGTAATAAGATCTGATGCCCTCTTCTGGTGCGTCTGAAGACAGCTACATTGTACTTACATTAAATAAATAAATAAATCTAAAAAAAGAAAAGAAAAGAAATGTTCAACATCCTTAGTCATTAGAGAAAAATGCAAATCAAAACAACCCTGAGATTTCACCTCACACCAGTCAGAATGGCTAAGGTCAAAAACCCAGGTGACAACAGATGCTGGTGAGATTGTGGAAAAAGAGGAACACTCCTCCATTGCTTGTAGGATTACAAGCTGGTACAACCACTCTGGAAATCAGTCTGGTGGTTCCTCAGAAAATTGGACATAGTACTACCTGAGGATCCAGCTATACCACTCCTAGCATATACTAGAAGATGCTCCAACATGTAATAAGGACACATACTCCACTATGTTCATAGAAGCCTTATGTATAAGGCTTATGTATAAGCCAGGAGCTGGAAAGAACCCAGATGTCCCCCAACAGAGGAGTGGATACAGAAAATGTGTTACATTTACACAATGGGGTACTACTCAGCTATTAAAAACAATGAATTCATGAAATTCTTAGGCAAATGGATGGAACTAGAAAATATTATCCTGAGTGAAGTAACCCAGTCACAAAAGAACACTCACTGATAAGTGGCTATTAGCCCAGAAGTTCAGAATACCCAAGATACAATTCACAAACCACGTGAAACTCAAGGAGAAAGAAGTCCAAAGTGTGGATACTTTGATTCTTCTTAGCAGGGGGAACAATATACCCATGGAAGGATTTACAGAGACAAAGTGTGGAGCAGAGACTGAAGGAATGACCATCCAGAGACTGCCCCACTTGGGGGATCCATCCCATATACAATCACCAAACTTAGACACTTTTGTGGATGCCAACAAGTGCTTGCTGACAGAAGCCTATTATAGCTGTCTTTGGAGAGGCTCCACCAGTGTCTGACAAATACAGAGGTGGGTGCTTGCAGCCAACTAATGGACTGAGCACAGGTTCTCCCAATGGAGGAGCTAGAGAAAGGACCCAAGGAGCTGAAGGCATTTGCATCTCCATAGGAGGAATAACAATAGGAACCAACCAGTATCCTCAAGAGCTCCCAGAGAGTAAAACTACCAACCAAAGAGTGCATGTGGTGGGACTCATGGCTCCAGTTGCATATGTAACAGATGGTCATTAAGGGGAGGAGAGGCCCTTGGTCCTGTGAAGGCTCTATGCCCCAGTGTAGGGGAATGCCAGGGCCAGGAAGCAGGAGTAGGTGGGTTGATGAGCAGGGGGAGTGGGTAGGGGATAAGGGGTTTTTGGAGGGGAAACCAAGGAAGGAGATAACATTTGAAATTTAAAGAAAATATCTAATAAAAAAAAAAGAGAGAAAAAGTTTAGATTGTATTGTTACATAGAATTCCTTCAAATTTCTAAAAAAAAAAAGTAAATCTCTACTTCTATACTTCAAAAATAATCTTTGTATCTACTTAGAAATAAAAAATATATTTTAAAAAATCTATATTCTTACTGAGTGTCACAGAATATGACTTTAACCCTAGCACTTGGGAGGTAGAGGCAGGCTGATCTCTCTGAGTTCCTAGCCAGCTGCAGCTACTTAGTAAGACCCTGTCTCAAAAATAAAAGTCTATATTTTTTTTTAAAAAAAGTCTATTTTCTACAGCTATTCAAAATATATGTGTGCACACAAAGACTCTCTTTATTACATTCTATATATTCACACATGGAAATGTTGGGTAAGGTGTACACATTTTTAGGTACCCATTGTTAGGTCTCAAGGAAACCTGAGACAAACAGCTGATTGAAGCACCTATTAGCCTATTCAAGAGGTTTCTGCCACCTGGCTCTCCCAGCGTCACAAGTACCTGTGTTGCAGAGTCCTGGTTCCTCTCAACACTTCTCTTCTCACCCTGCCACCATGCCAAACCTCTACAACCCATGAGCTTCCCCTCTCTCCCTTCCCCAGCTTCTTTTCCCCTATGATAACCCAGTCATTTGGGATCTGTGCTCTGTTGGATCACTTTCTGTCCTGATTTTCTCTTGGTCTCTTGGTCCTCTCTTGGTTCTGCTCTTGCTACTCTGCCTCTCCTGCCTCTCCTGCCTTTCCCTCTTCTCTTCTTCCCTCACTCCCCCCACCCCTGCCCCCTCTCTTCTAATGGCCTGGTCTGTTCTGCCAGCCATGTTCATCTGAACCCTTCCAGATGCCTCTGGCTGTTCTCTCCCCCATATCTGCAATAAACAACCTCTTTTTAGCAGTGACTCTTCTAGTACAAACCTTCAGTACTTTGAGAAGCCTGCAGGTGAGCTCTTAGGGAGCTAAACTCATGGCTGTTTCACCCTGGTCAGGGTGGGCCTAATGGGAACGCTGGCTTTGGGTCGTTGCTTTGCCACTTATTTACAACTGACATTACTGGTTCAGGGTGGACAGAACATTGCAGAATCTTCCAGACGTACATAGTCTCTCTTCCTTGGGAGAAATTATTCAGCTAAGAGAGATGAAAAGGCTTCACTGTTGTTGCTGTTGGTTTCTGTCAGTGGTGTGTATATGTGCATGGGAAGAATCCAGAAACTTGTGGGTAGCCGCACTGAGCTACCTGCCCACACATGAAGAGAGTATTCAGAGTCAAGTTTAACACCACCTCTTATAGAAGACTACCTCTTCCTCCATCCAACAGGGATGAAAAAGGAAGGGACTCTGGAATGGTAGGTATTAATAGCTGTCACTAAACCAACATTCAGAACACCGTCTCTTGAAAACTTATTACATAATGTCCCTGATTATTTTTGTATGAAAGAGGAAAAGTCCCATGCAAAATTTCATTGAAGACTTAAACTGTGGCATGACCTACGAGTGACCTTTTTGCAACATACGGCCCAGCCAGCCTGACGGCTCTCCCAAGTCCCACCACCACAGACGCCATGGGTTTGTAGTGGAACTTACATCAACCACAGGCCCATCTCCATGCAGCCCTCTGTTCACTTTAACACTAAGCAGTATATAATTTAGGAAGGGGAAAATTCAGTCATAGTTCTTGCCCCCACACTGCTATGAAATTCCAGTTTTTATGCAGGAAGCCCCATGTTGATCTTGGCGTCCCCGTGGGTTCAAAATCTTGTTTCAATGTTTCAGCATTAGAATGGATTTGAGGTTTTTCCTACATTGTTTTATAAAAGGCTTCTGCCTGATTATTTACAGATGCTGTTTCTGAGAAAGCCGAAAATAGTCTCATTATGAACACTGAAATTTGGGCTCAAGCTTCCCCATTTTATGAAGAGGCCCCAGGGTTGGCCTGCTAAACTGTTGTGACTGAGGTTTCTCCTAATGTTGTGAGCATTGAGATTTCTGTTGACCAGTCAAGGAGTAACTCCTCAATATGCTCCGTCAGAAAATTACTGCTGAACTGTATATGTCAGGTCTGTGCCAGGGGCTGGGGGCAGGGACAAAAAAACAAAACAAAACAAAACAAAAACAAAAAAAACGAGACTCAGTGGCAATGGGTTCACCAAAACCAGAAGGCAGTGTAGGAAATGTTATATCGCATATGAGCAAGGCAAGCTGGAATCACCTCATGGGGTGAGAAGAGGGGGAGGCAGCCAAGCTCCAGCAACCTCACTCCTCTCCACTACCTGACACCTCTATGCATAATAAATTCATAGGTCAAACAAAGTATGGATTTCTTTTTTGAGTCTGAAGTAAGCCTTTGCCTCAGGAGAGGCATGGTCGGTATCTCTCAGGTGAAAAGAGACCTACCCTTGTTTACTCAGGTGAAGAGAGACCTGCCCGTGTTTTTCAACATCTCCAAAGCCTTTTGCAGCACTTTAAGTGTGTAGAGTACAATGCAACCCAGAAAGTCCTACTGTTTCCATAGCTCAAACCCTTCTGCTGTGGCAGACATTCTGTTCCCTGGTGCAGGCCTTGGTGGGAACTGGAGAAGCCCTGTGTCTGATGTACGGCTGCCTTCTTTCCAACCACAGTACAGGCTCTTTCCACCTAGAGTTTATATCCTCACTTATTCTCTCTCTTATTCATATTCTCCCTCGCCTCCCTTTTGGATGCTCAGGGTTGTCTGCTCGAATCAGTCCAAACTCTCCTTATCCTGTCTCAGTGACAAAACCCATAATTGAGCTACAAAAGGATTATGTGACCCAAAGATTTTCCTTCCCAGTTCTTAGGAATTCTCAAACCTCCTTCTTCAAGACAGGTAGGCAACACCAGAGAGACAGCTTTGCTAAGAAAGGTTATGGAGAGTGAAATACAGTCTATACAGGTTTAAGTAGGGACATATGGCCCCTGTAGTCAGTGACATTCCCATGCCTCTCTGGAGCCATCAGGACATGTGGGTTAGCAGTGAACATGAACTTCAGGACTAGCAGTGGGGCCATAAATCACTGAGTTAAAGACTTTTCCATATGATTTACAACTTCCAGTAACTATGGCCTTGTGCATGCATCGAGGAGCTCACCACATCATCTTTTTATTCTATAGGTTCTTGTTCTTAAAGAAAAAATGAGCACAAACCTAAAACAGAGTCACCGTACAGTCACTTCTAGGAGTAGCATTTTTTTTTCATTTTCCAGGGCACTTCCCCATAGATTCTTTTATATAGATGTTATGACTTTTAACACCTAGGCTGATGGCTAAGCAAAGAAAGGGACAAATCTGTCAGCTCACTGTCCAAGGTCACACAGAAAAGAAAAGAAGACCCAATATGGCCTGCCTCATCTCTTCCTTGTATACTGTCACTGCTCTTTGTAAAATACACCTTGGGTGCTGCTATATCATGACTCATACACAGATAGTCCCTGGCTCTCCAGTGGCTCAGCCAGGATTTTTCAGCTTCATGATGGCACCCATCCCATTGTATTATTTTGTATCTGGTTCAGTACCCAATAGATTGCATGAACATCAACATTTTGTTATAGACTGGGCTTTGTGATAGATGATTTCATTCAACTACAGACTTATGTAAGAGTTCTGTGCACATTTAAGGTGGGTGGGGTTTATCAGGTGAATTATATGCATCTTTAATTTATGATAGAACAGCATTGTAAACAGAGGCACATGTACCCATTATTTTATTAGTCCTCAAAATATTCCTAGGAGATAAAGAACTAGCAATAATACAGATTGCTTCAGGGGAGCTGGGAAACATTTCTAATGGCCAGGGTGGTTATGGCATGCTACTGACAGGGAAGCAGCTACTCACTCCCTTTTGTACCCTTCCTGTCCTTATTCTATGGGTCTGTGCACTTGGAAAGTGTTTGAGCTTACAGTTTTGTTAAGTCTTAGCTTACTGAGGACAATGATTCTCCACTACAGATCCATAAATGAACTTTGGTCAGTGTCAGTGGTACTGATTGCTCTATTCTCTTTGGTGTCTATTAAGTAAATTCGTGTCAGCATTCCTGACTGCCTGTATGAATCTGCTTTGGGGTGTTCCTTTGATTGTTGTTAACATCTTACTGATTTCCTGACTAACTAATGTAAAGGATTCATTGATACAAGCTTGTGTGATACTGTCACAACCATGATTTTACCTTTTAAAAGTAACAGCTAGTTATTATCAAAATTATACTAGTATTTAATTGAATACTTAGTATAAAAGCCTTATAAGAGTTTTATATGTGTTTAATTTATTCTTGTAGTCAACAGTCTGTAGATGAGAAAACAGGATTTGGGAATAGCTTATGTCTTACCCAAGGTCCACAATAAGCAAGGGGAAGGATTCCCTCTTTCTCCTTTCTCCTGGAGGCCATTACTATGTTTCCTTGGAGTTTGTCTTAGTCACTATTCTATTGCTGTGAAGAGACTACAATCAAGGTAATACTTATAAAAGAAAGTATTTAACTGGAGGCTTACTTACAGTTTCAAGTCCATCACCATCATGGTGGGGAGCATGGAGGCAAGCATGGTGCTGGAGCAGTAGCTGAGGGCTACATCCTGATCCACAGACAGAGAAAGGACCTGGCATGGGCTTTTGAACACTGAAAGCCCACCCCCAGTGATATACTTCCTCCTAATACTTTTCAAATAGTGCCATTCCTTGAGAACTAAGCAGTAAAATATATGAGCCCGTGTGGGGGGGGCGTTCTTACTCAAACCACCAAGGAGTTTATCATATTAGGTATCAATATGTGCCCTAAGACAGTTGTGGTCCCACCCAAACAATGGTGGGTAGCAGCTTCCTGGTCATATACTGTTGAAGCTGTAACCATCTGCATTTCTAATATTGACTGACATTTCACTGATAGACAACTTGGGGTGCATCCAAAGTCATCTGTCTCTTACCCAGAGTGAGCTAAGGTAAGGATCAGGCAAGAGGTCACAGAAAAATCTCTGTCCTCCAAACTGGGAGACCAGCACTGAAGGTGGGTCCTGAGCAAGTCATTTACTTTCCTGGGTCTTATCTATAAAGTGACAAACATGCAGGGAAGACTAGGATACTCAAGAGGACACACAGAAGAACAAAGTCAGCACTGCTAACAAAGATGATTTCCATTAAGCTAGACGGGCATCATAGGCTATATGGAGAGTCCCCACGTCCTCCATGATCAAACCTGGGCCTTGAGGATGGGAAACACTCAATTATAGTGAGACTAATAATGTGGCAGGAATAGGAAAGCAAGCAAATGAAGGTGGACAGGTTGCACATCTTGCTTATGATATTCAGAGCTGTCCTGTGTAACTTTTCAGATCTAGCACTTCAGAGGCTTTTCATGAGCTGTATAATTCATAAATAATCTTCAGTTGAGCATTGAAATAACTGAGTACAAGCCCATTAACATGAAGACCACTCCCAACTCAATGGCACTTTGAGGTGGTTAGTGTTATCAACTTGACAAGTTAGAATCACCTGAAAGATGGGCCTTTGGGCATGTCTGTGGGGGATTAGTTGAGTTGGGAAGACACACTCACTGTGAGTGGTACCAGTCTCTACCATGGGAGATTCTGAACATTGTTAAGAGTGGAGAATGAACAGATATGCCTCACAATCCTGTTCTCCTATTGGCTGTTGTGGGGCATTAGGAGCATTTCTTTTCTTTTCTTTTTTTTTTTTTTACCTGATTTTTTATTAGGTATTTATTTCATTTGCATTTCCAATGCTATCCCAAAAGTCTCCCACACCTACTCCCACACCCACCCACTCCCACCTCTTGGCCCTGGCGTTCCCCTGTACTGAGGCATATAAAGTTTGCACGACCAATGGGCCTCTCTTTCCACTGATGGCCAACTAGGCCATCTTCTGATACATATGCAGCTAGAGACACGAGCTGGGGGGGGGGGGAATACTGGTTAGTTCATATTGTTGTTCCACCTATAGGATTGCAGATCCCCCCAGCTATAAGGAACATTTCTTGTCTTTTCTAAATCATCTTTGTGTTTTGTTCTGTTAGTGTTTAGTCTTATTGAAATGCTGTGGCTAGAACCCATGACCTCATGTGAGCTTGGCAAGGGCTCTACCTCAAAGCTCTACCCTAGCCCCACCTCTTGTCTAGTCATTTTAAAAACACACAGTTCTCCACATACTGCTATCTGCTCTGTAGAGGTTCAACTTACTCACTCTTGACTGAAAGTCCACCATGGGCTATGCATTCCCTGTTGTAGTCACAGAGAATATAGCAGTGATTACAACAGAAAAACTCGTTCCCATGGAGCAAGTAAATTTTGGTAGTATGGGGAGATAAATAAAACTAAAAGATTAAGTGTTATGTTATAAAATTTAAAATTTGGGGAGAAATCTTAAGTTTAAAACACTGACCACGTCCAGTCAGGTTGCTCAGTGGAGAGAGGTGCACCTAGCAATGATGCTACCCTAGGATCTAAGTTTAACCCTCAGAACCTGGAAGTGGAGAAGACATTCCAGAGTCCTCTGACCCTCACATGCACATTGGGACACATTCCCACACAGGACTGTACATACACAATAATAAAGTAAATATAAAACTCAACAATAACATAAGCAATATGGTCCATGTCTGACTAGAGTAGAGCTAGTATCTAATTAAAGGGCTAGATGAATTCTAAGTTTTAAAAAAACGGGCTAAAATAAAATTAACAACAGTAAGAACTGTAAGAATGGAGGAATTTTTCTTTTTTATACAGCTTTTGTTTTGTTTTGTTTTTAATTTAATTTAATTTTAATTAGGTATTTTCTTCATTTACATTTTCTTTTTTTCCAGATTTTATAAAAGCATTATTTGTATTTTTTAAATTTTTAATATTTTTTATTACGTATTTTCCTCAATTACATTTCCAATGCTATCCCAAAAGTCCCCCATACCCTCCCCCCCACTTCCCTACCCACCCATTCCCAACTTTTTGCCCTGCCATTCCCCTGTACTGGGGCATATAAAGTTTGTGTGTCCAATGGGCCTCTCTTTCCAGTGATGGCCTAGTCATATGACAAACGGGACCTCATGAAACTGCAAAGCTTCTGCAAGGCAAAAGACACCGTCAATAAGACAAAAAACCATCAACAGATTGGGAAAGGATCTTTACCTATCCTAAATCAGATAGGGGACTAATATCCAATATATATATATAAAGAACTCAAGAAGGTGGACTCCAGAAAATCAAATAACCCCATTAAAAAAATGGGGCTCAGAACTGAACAAAGAATTATACAGCTTTTTAAAAACTGGCTTTATTTTTATTTCATGTGTTTTGCCTGTATGTGTGTCTGTATGAGAATGTTACATTCCCTAGAACTATAGTTACAAATGGTTGTAAGCTGCTATGTCAGTGCTGGGAACTGAACCTGGGTCTTCTGGAAGAACACCTAGTGCTCTTAACCACTGAGCCATCTGTCCATCCTTGAAACCTCAGGTCAGTGGTTACTTATTTAGTTAATTTTGAGGCAGGGTTTCTTCATGAAGTCCTGGCTGCCCTTTAACTCTGTAGACCAGGTTGACCTTGAACTCAGAGGTATGTGCCACCACCAACAGACAGGACTTTTTTTTTTAATGATAGAAATTTTGTAACACAATGAAAGGGGAAACAGTACAGCACACAGCTGATGGGGAAAGAGGCTGAGGCCTGTAAATCATGATCTTCTCCGCCACTAACATGGCTACCACACCACATGTACTGTGGCTCACTCAGTCTTAGCTTCCTTACACAATAATTGAAGATAAGATTATAACCCATTTTGCTATAGCTATAACTCCTACTTTGAAAATACAAATTTGTTCCAACACAACTGAAATATTAAAGACGGTTTAAGTGTGTATGAAGTTTGCCTTTCTTCCACAGGAAGCTCACTGAACTGGGGAAGGCTAGAAAACACAAGATGTGCACTCAGGCATCTTAACATCCACCAGCTGTCCGGGGTCAGCAGTGTCAGAGCTACACCCACAGACACCTGCTATTTAAACCAGCCCCCTGACTTCAGGCAGGCCTCCTACCACCCTAGACATTCTCAAAAGCCTCACCACTCTTAGTGCCTATCCCTGGAAGCAATGTTTATTAAGTACTCTATTTACTGTAATGTTTATGCTTTTAAAAAAAATCATTGAGTTGCATAAAACCATGCTATTTTAAAAATGTACATTCATGTATTTGTGTATGGGGGTGGCACATGTACCACATAAGGAGGTCAGAGGACAATCTGCAGGAGATAAAGGTCAAGTCACCAGATTCCATGACAAACGCCTTTACCTGCTAAGCTGTCTCATTGGCCTGTGATAACTTTTTAAGTTATTTCTTTTTTAGTACCTGGCAAAGGTGAAGCTTTGGGGTGCTGTTTCCCCTTACTCTAATTCCCTCCATCAGCCGAAGGTGGTCACTGTGTGAATATGCAACAGTGTGGTGATTTTCAGAAAGACAAGAGGTCTGTTACACCAGGAGCAACGGTCTGGAGATCATTTTCAAATTAACATTCACCTCTGTCTCATCTCACCCTGCTGTTTCTAGATTCAATATTTCCCTTCAATAGCCTTTTAAATGAAATTTCACACACTGAACCATATCAACAGGATGCTGAAAATAAGTCAATGTGGGTTTTTTATTTGTTTTTTTGTTTGTCAATTTTTCTTATAAGGAAAAAAAATGAAGCAAATCACACCATCAAATTGAGTGTGTACTTACAATTTTGATTTCAAAGGTGGTAATTTTTCTAAGTACAATGAAAAAAAGAAGGGATAAGGAGGGTCAGATACCTTGAAAAATCTACATGAAGGTCAACATGAGACCCCAAAACTGCATCATTAAGCGAATCATTTCAGCAGCATATATAATAAGAAAATTCATTAAGCATTCTCTATTTTTTTAACTGATCATAGAGTGCTCAATTCTAGTGATAAACAATGTAGCACAACTCCTACACCTGAGGCTCAGGGAATGTTATGGAAGGTGGTGGATGACTGTAAGAGCCAGAGGGTCACAATGCATGCTGTGAGATAGCGTCTTTCATATATGACAGGAAAGCTATAGCCATAAAAACTCAAAAGTATGGTGGCATATACAAGACCTGCACAACAATACCACCATTTGACATGCCAGTGTGGATGGGGACCAGGGTGGGGGAGTAAATCTTACAGGGTTCTTCCCCAAATGAAGAACTTCAGGCAAAACAGCTGCTGAGAAACAGAGTCAATTTTCAGGGACAAGCTATGACCCCACCCAGGGGTCAGCTCTAAACAAATATATACAAGCAATGATAAATGGACTTATTAGGTTGAATTTACATATATCTGTGTGAGTAGATAGATGATAGATAGATGATAGCTAATGCTATAGACAGATAAATTGATAGACAAGTAGAGAGACAGACATATGTAACATAAATTTAAAAGTAAGAGGTCATGGATTTGAAGGGCGTGGGTGGACACAGGAGGAGCTGCAAGGGGAAAGGGAATGACATCAATGATGTAAATACACATGTAATATCACATGTAAAAGGCCAGAGAGAATCTACACATGTAATATCACAAGTAAAAGGCCAGAGAGAATCTACACATGTAATATCACATGTAAAAGGCCAGAAAGAATCTCTTAAACATGTAAATACACATGTAATATCGCATGTAAAAGGCCAGAGAGAATCTACACATGTAATATCGCACGTAAAAGGCCAGAGAGAATCTACACATGTAACATCACACAAAAAAGGTCAGAGAGAATCTCTAAACAAATCAGCAACAACAACCAAAACATCAAATATGTAAGGCAAGTCTTCCTGTTCCTAGTAACACCACTAAAATGTTTTCCCAAAATCACTAAGCCACTTTCACCTTAAAAAGGAAAAGGGGATTGCTAAAATGTAGAGTTTCTACTGATAATAAGAGATGGTAATAAGAGATGGTAAGGTGATGTTCAAAGGTGATTCAAGGTATCATTTGAAGACACAAAAAGCAAACTCAGCTACATATTGTGCAAAATTACAAGGCTTTTTAATACTGACTGATAATTATCCCAAAGATGAATGCGGCTCACACCCTTTTCTTTTTTTTATGGCAACTCTCTACAACTGGGGCTAATGATTTGTTTTTATAATTAACTATGACTTATGACCCAGCCAGAGTTCATGTTTACCACACCTGCATACCTTCTTAGCAGCCACATCTCGACCATTCTTTTTCTTTAGGTTACTTCCTCAAGAGAGTCCTTCATTAGTATCCCTATCAGCTCTGCCTGTTGCAATCCCTGCCTGTCTGACATAATAGTTGATGTCAAATTCCTTCTAGATATTTGTGGTGATTTGAATGAAAATGGCCCCCATAGACCCATAGAGAGTGGTACTATTAGGAGGTATGGTCTTGCTGGAGTAGCTGTGGCCTTGTTGGAGGAAGTGTGTCTCTGTGGGCTTTGAGATTTCAGATGTTCAAACCAGGCCCACTTGCTCTCCCTGCTGCTTTCAGCTCTGGATATAGAACTCTCAGCTAATTTTCAAGCACCATGTCTGCCTATGTGCCACCATGCTTTTTGCCATGATAACAACAGACTAAACCTCTGAAGTGTAAGCCAGCACAATCAAATGCTTTCCTTTATAAAAGTTGCTGTGGTCATGGTGACTCTTCATAGCAATAGAAACCCTAAGACAATACCCATCTCCATTTATTTTCATTACCAGACTACCATCACACCAGACATTAAAAGCACATATCTGAAGCCCATTCTCACCAACTAAACACACACCAATTACCTTGATCTTACAATATACCCACTTCAACCCAATGACTTTGTAAGGGATTTTTGTTTCTTCCTGTTATTTCCCTGTCACTATCCACATATTCACTTACCGGCTCCATGAGTCACCTACCGGACCTGACTCCAGGCCAACCAATATTCTTACCATTACTCCTCTTGGATGTCAAGCTTCTCACTCTCATCTTTTGTCTCAACTTCTCCAATTTGACTAGCAGCATTGGGGTGTTTATTTTGTATTTACTTTTGATATTACAATTCTCTTCACTTACACTTCTCTTGTAGGATTTCATGTGTACATGTGTGTTAATTTAATATGTATGCAGGTGCACATGTGTGCATGTATGTGTGAGGCTAGAACTCAACTTAGTCATCCTCAAGATGAGATCATTTACTCCTTAAAAAACGATTTATTTGTTTGTATATTTCATGAATATGGGTGCTTTGTCTGCATGCACCTCTGTATAGCAGCAGAGGAGCATAGCAGAATAGGACAGCAAATCTCAATATAGATGGCTGTAAACTGGCATGTGGTTGCTGGGAATTGAACTCAGGACCTCTGAAAGAGTAGCCAATGTTTTTAAACACTGGGCCATCTGTCCAGCATTAAGCATTTACTCATTTGAGACAAGATCTCTCATTGGCTTATAACTTCCAAATTAGGCTAGATTGTTTAGCCAGCAAACCCTAGGGTTTCTCCTGTTTCCATCTCCACAGATCTGTGATTATAAAAAAGGGCTATCAAGCATCGTGTGTGTGGTGTGTGTGTGTGTGTGTGTGTGTGTGTGTGTGTGTGTGTGAATGTTTCTATATGGCTTCTAGGGATTAAACTCAGGTTATTGTAGTTTTGAGACAAGCAATTTACTGACTGAGGTAATCACTCAGCTCTGGATTCCGAGTTTCTTAAAGATTTTAGCACCAAGCCAACTTGAAGCTGGAGAGGTCTAGGAGTTTTCATTGCTCTGTCAGAGGAGGATTCAGGTGACAGCAACTCATACTGGGCAGTTCACAAACATTTGTGATTCTAGCTCTAAGAGATTCAGTGTGTTCTTCTAGCCTCTGTGGTTACACACATACACATGCAAAAACAAATATAAATTTTATAAAAGTCTACTTTCTTGCATATAATGCATGTTCTATTAAGGCCACTAACATAAAATTCTGTTGAACTTAGAAAAAGATGAGAAACAAAATTCTGTGTGTGTGTGTGTGTGTGTGCCCACCGAGGCACACACACACATTCACAGACTTTTTATACATTGGCTTTCTCTGAATATCAAGAGGTAAGTAAAGGAAGCATTCAGAATTTTGCCCACTTCTAAAAAAATCTCAGTACCTTCAACATCTGGATCCTAACATTATATCGACTCTACATCTTGTCAAGACATAAAAAGTGTTGAAAGATAATGAATACTCTTTTTGGTGGGTGGGAGCCTAAAGAATGTCCTGAAAACACATGACAGAAATTTAGAGTGACATCTAGACTCTTCATTTGTATGAAGCAAATGTCACTAATAGTCTGATTATGTTTCTGGCAGCCAGATATTCTTAATAACTATTCACCTCGTCCTTCTGGGCTGTCTCTAGACAGAATTTAAGTTAGAATCCATGACTAATGTATATGGTATGACAGCTAGAAACAAGTAACATCTTGGTCATCAACTCTTGATCATAACACTACTTCTTGGCTAAGTTATTTTGGCTCCATTAAATAGCCCTGCTTAGTGGTTAAAATTCTGTTCTATGTCACCCACGGTATCTAGTAACCTGTAGGGAAAATAAAGCAGATTTGAGACTAGCAGGACAGGTTACACTGATGTGGGAGATAATGAAACTTGGGGGAAACTGCAAGAAGTATACTTTGGTAAGTACACTTAGGCTGAAGGCACAAAGGTGCTATTGTAGCCTGACTCCAGAACATTGATCAGAGTGTAGTATATAGACAATTTAAATTTCCGTCTCTAAGGAACATCAGAGGCAACAGGAAGTGCCAAACCAGTGACAGAGCAAACTTCTACAATGAGAGAGGTATAAAGTTGGATTATTCATATCTGCAAATTGGGAAATTGCCTAAATTTAAGTCATCCCAGGTAAATGGCAGTCTGGATGTTTATTGTTATTAGAATTATTATATGTTTAATATTAAAAGTTGTCAGCAAATGGCTTTGGTTTGAATGTTACTGTTTACTACATATATAATGGAAGAACTATAATATGTATACTGCTAATCAACAGACACACTTTAAAATATTGAAAACATATGCTCAAATAGACTCTCCTCTTCCTGGGTACTAGATAGGGGGTCTTCTTAGGCAGTTATCTGATAATTTAATCGGTAATAAAGGGGAAAAAGTAGATTTCTGAAAACTAAATCCATAAATACAGATTTGGTCTAGATATTACATCTCTGTCAAATTGGTATTTGCAGGTATGTCTAGCCTTCCCAGGAGTCATTTGAACCAAAAGTCACTCTTAAGGATATCCAAGAATACATACTGTCTTCCTTTAGACAGCCATGAAAGGAACTGTGTTGCTCTGTGATAATAGGACATGTGTTCTCCACTCATCCATAACCAGGTGAAGTGTATTGATATGAAGATTCATTTTTTTTACTTCTTTTGAGTATCTCACATGGCAGAGTCACCAACTGACACATGTAACACAAATGTAATAGTAACCTGTCAATTAGTTGACCTTGCCATGAAAAAAGATAAACAGTACCAGATCTATGTTTTTCACACATTCCTAGTTCATTATTTGGGACAAATCTCAAAACAAAATGCTGGAGTTTAAGGGGAGAAGCAACTGACAAAAAGAAAAACTCAGGAGGAAGTGAAAGCTGAAGTGGAGGGAGAGAGTCAACAGATACTGAGAGGAAACCATGGGACAGAGCAGTGTGTCTTGGCCCACATTAGGGCCTCTCTTCTAGAACTCTCTATTTTAGGCAACAGCTCCATTAAATGTTGATGATAGGACAGCAAAGAACCAGACTTAAGTTCCAATCCTGCATTCACTGTACAAGCTGTGAAATACAAAGATAAAGGCCTTCCATCTGAGCCATAGCAGACATGTTCACAGCTGGAAGAGATCACAGATGACTCAAGATAAACTAGCTTCAGGGTGACCACCTGCACACAATCTCCAGTTCTCTGAAAGTCTTCTGCCCAGCTTGGCCTGTCCCCTGACGTAATCTACTTTGTTTTTTGGTTTTTGTTTTTTTTTTAAAGTCTGTTCCTTTAGTCTCTTCTCTCTTCACTTGAAGGCTGATTTTCACTGTGGGGATGTTGAAAATTATTTGAGTATAGTCATCTGTTCTGTGGAAAGCTGGTTGAGGTAACTCCCTTTAGTGTATCTACTATTGCAAGTAGATTAAAAAGGAGAGGAAAGGAACCCAGTGGTACAAAGCTATATTCTGGTGTGCCATGAGTCAACTCCATGAAGCAGCATTTGAATTAAAAGAATAGACATTGGAGAAATAATAGTAACAGCAGCAGCATGCACTATGGCCAGGTACTTTTAAAAAAGTTCAAAGTTCAAAGTGCATCTATTAGTTCACTTAGTAGATTCCATGAGCTGCAAGTTCAAGGACGGAAATGTTCTCTCAACTAATAAAATAGACCCAGGAAACAGAGCTTAAAGCTCTAACCGGTCAACACACAGTACACATATTTCTGAATATACACGTATGTTACATGTACATCATCAATTACAATTCACCTCTAAATTGTATGTCACATTCTGAGTTTTATGAAAGGGGTAAGATGACACATATGCTAGGTTGTCATGTAAAAACTCACATTTAAAAAATTAAAAAAGATTTCTGTCTGTGCCTGGGAGCTGATCCTGTGCCACAATGCTCCATGCCCAAATACTGCCAGGAGAGAGCTGGTCTCCCAGGAGTGCCTCTGAGCATAGGTAAAACCACCACTTCTGCTCAAATTCCTGGCCCAAGAGGGACCCACCCAGAGCCATATGGACACAAGAACTAAGGAACAGCCAGAGACAGGTATATTTTGGTTTCTGTCTGCACCCTGGAGCTGACCCTGTGCCACAGCTCTCCATACCCAAATTCCTCCCCAAGAGAACTGGTCTCCCAAGAGTACTAAAACACCGGGTTGCAGGAGGGACAAGCCACAGTCAGAGACAGAAAGAATAGCTAAAACCAAAGATAACCCGATGTCAAGAGGCAAGGGCAAGAACAAAAGCAAAAGAAACCAAAGCTACGTGGCATTAGGAGAATCCAGTTCTCCCACCACAGCAAGCCCTGGATACCCCCAACACACCAGAAAAGCAAGACTCTGATTTAAAATCTCATCTCATGATGATGATAGAGGACTTTAAGAAGTACATAAATACTCCCTTAAAGAAATGAAGAAGAACACAGGTAAACAGGTAGAAGCCCTAAAAGAGTAAGCACAAAAACAAACAAACAAAACAAAACACCCCTAAAGAATTACAGGAAAACACAACCAAACAGGCGAAGGGTGGAAGAATTGAACATAACCATTCAGGATCTAAAAGTGAAAGTAGAAACAATAAAAAAAAATCACAAAGAGAGACAACCCTGGAGATAGAAAACCTAGGAAAGATGTCAGGAGTTATAGATACGAGCATCACCAATAGAATACAAGAGATAGAAGAGAGAATTTCAGATGCAGAAGATACTATAGAAAACATTGACACAACAAAGAAAATACAAAATGCAAAAAGCTCCTAACCTAAAATATCTAGGAAATCTGGGACACAAATGAGAAGAACTAACCTAAGGACAATAGGGATAGAAGAGAGTGACTATTCCCAATTTAAAGGGCCAGTAAATATCTTCAACAAAATTATAGAAGAAAACTTCCCTAACCTAAAGAAAGAGATGCCCATGAACATACAAGAAGCCTACAGAACTCCAAGTAGACTGGACCAGAAAAGAAATTCCTCCCATCACAGAATGAACCAAACACCAAATGCCTCAAACAAAGAAAGAATATTAAAAGTAGAAAGGAAAAAGGTCAAGTAACATATAAAGGCAGACCTATCAGAATACACCAGATTTCTCACCAGAGACTCTGAAATCTAGAAGACCCTGGGCAGATCTCATACAGATCCTAACAGAACACAAATGCCAGCCCAGGCACCCAGCAAAACTCTAAATTATCATAGGTGGAGAAACTAAGACACTCCATGATAAAACCAATTTTCCACAGTCTTTCTACAAAGACAGCCCTACAAAGGATAACAGGTAGAAAATGCCAATACAAGGGGGGAAACTACACCCTAGAAAAGCAAGAAAGTAATCTTTCAACAACCCAAATGATGATAGCCACACAAACATAAAAATAATATAAAAAAATAACAGGAAGCAACAATCACTATTCCTTAATATCTCTTAACATCAAAGGATTCTATTCCCCATAAAAACCACATAAACTATCAGACTGGATAGGTTGACAGGACTCAACATTTTGCTACATACAGGAAAAGCATCTCGGTGACAAAGACAAACACTACCTCAGAGTGAAGTGCTGGAAAACAATTCTCCAAGCAAATGGTCCCAAGAAACAATCTGGAGTAGCCATTCTAATATGGAATAAAATCAACTTTCAACCAAAAGTCATCAAAAAAGATAAGGAAGGACACTTAATACTCATCAAAGGAAAAATCTACCAAGAAGGATTCTCAATTATGAACATCTATGCTCCAAATGCAAGGACACCCACATTCATAAAAGAAACTTTACTAAAGCTCAAAGCATACATTGCATCTCAAGCAATAATAGTGGGAGACTTCAACACTATACTCTCATCAATGGACAGATCATGGAAACACAAACTAAACAGAGACACAGTGAAAGCAACAGAAGTTGTGGACCAAATGGATTTAACAGATATCTATAGAACATTTCATCCTAAATCAAAAGAATATACCTTCTTCTCAGCACCTCATGGTACCTTCTCCTAAATCGACCATATAATTGGTCACAAACCAGTCCTCAACAGATATAAGAAGATTGAAATAATCCCATGCCTCCTATCAGAACACTACAAATTAAGGCTGGTCTTCAACAGCAAAAACCAAAAACCAAAAACCAAAAAACAAAAACCAAAACCAAAACAAAACAAAAACAACATCAGAAAGCCCACATACACTTGAATGCTGAGCAATGCTCTATTCAATTATAACTTGGTCAAGGAAGAAATAAAGAAACAAATTAAAGAGTTTCTAAATTTAATGAACATCAAGGTACAATATACCCACAATTATGGGACACAATGAAAACAGTGCTAAGAGGAAAACTCACAGCTCTGAGTGCCTCCAAAAAGAAACTGGAGAGAGCACACACTAGCAGCTTGACAGCACACCTGAAAGCTCTAGAACAAAAAGAAGCAAATAGACCTTAGAGGACTAGAAGGCAGAGATAATCAAACTCAGGGCTTAAATCAACCAAGTAGAAACAAAAAGAACTATACAAAGAATGGAAGAAACCAGGAGCTGGTTCTCTGAGAAAATAACAAGATAGATAAACCCTTAGCCAGACTAACAAGAGCACACAGAGACAGTATACAAATTAACAAAATCAGAAATGAAAAGGGAGACATAACAACAGAACCTGAAGAAATCCAAAAAATCATCACATCCTACTACAAAAGCCTCTACTCAACCCAACTAACTGGAAAATCTGGATGAAATGGACCATTTTCTAGAAGCATACCATGTTCTAAGTTAAATCAGGATCAGATAAACCATCTAAACAGTCCAATAACCCCTAAAGAAATAGAAGCAGTCATTAATTATCTCCCAACCAAAAAAAGCCCACAACCAGATAGGTTTAGTGCAGAATTCTGTCAGACCTTCAAAGAAGATCTAATACCAATACTCTTGACAGTATTCCACAAAAGAGAAACAGAAGGAACACTACCCAATTTGTTCTTTGAAGCAACACTAAACAGTTCCTCTCCCCATCTCCTCTATTACTTACTTCCTCTCCCCCGCCCCCTCCACTCCACTTTCTCCTCTCTTCCCTCTCGCTACATCTCTCTGCCTCTAGACTATGAGGTAAGAAAAGGGCTCCACTATTGTCTCACCACAGGCCCTAGACAACAGGGTCAACTGACCATGAAGCAAAACCTCTGGAACTGTAAGCCACAATGAACCTTTCTTCTTTGAAAGCTGATTGTTGTAGTTTATTTTGTTATACTCCTGGAAGGCTGACTTATATGACTTTGGGTGTTTAGTAACATCTTAATGATTGTTCCTGGCAATTTATACTGCTTTTCTTCTCTGCTGATAGGTTCCTTCTGGTTTGAGCAATTGGAGATCTCACCCCATATAGCCATTAAATGAAACAGTCACACATTGAACTCCTTTTTAAATCTATTGTGATTTATTCTGTAGCTATTTCATTAATTGAATCTCCTCCAATGAAAGACCACACTGGGAAGATGGCACAAGCATCTATGCTCTCCCTGGACTTTATTACCAACAATTTACCTTTTCTATATGTAACGGAACGTCAAATGGCTGTACCATCAAAGAATTGCTTATGTTAAAGTGACTCTGCTGTGGGTATGAGCTCATCAGAACCAATTAGGCATCTCTTTTACCACCACTACCCCCAACATCGTGGCCCTCCTCTGGTTCTCAGGGGCTGGAGAGAAAGCAGTATGATCCGCCCTTCTGGAAATGCTAAGCTGAGGCCACCCACATGGGTGTCTTGAATAGAATCTGACTTCTTTGCCAGACCAAGAAAACAGATCCACCAGAGATACTGTAAGAAAAACAGCAGTTCATGGCCCTGTGTGCTGAGAACCTAGACTGCTCTTAGTGAGCCACTGTAAAAAGTGGGATGTAAAATGCCCTCTTCTCCTTTATATACACTTGATGTTATCACAAAGAGAACCTGCTTTGGTGTTTGGAACTCTTTAGTAATACACAGCATATGCAAAAACAAAACTAAGTTAAAGGTCCTGTCCTCTTGTATTCTACTAAATATAAAGCTATGGGATTTTTTTTCTACTTACAGCAAAATGCACCAAGAATGTAACTGCATGGAAAGAAAAGATACAGTGGTGAGTTTTTTACAGGTCAGACCGTTTTTGTTTTGTTTTGTTTTAAAGCCTTTTTCAAAAGCAGCCAACCATCAAAGTACATAGTAATGTGATTTGATTTGATTGCTGAGGGCATCTGACTCTGGGAACAGTGGCATGAAAATATGCATCCAAAGTGCCTGTGGAGAAGTGCAGAGGTGCAGAGACCTGAGACTGCAATTCTGATGCTTTTCAGCACCCAAGTGGCAGCCACAAAGTTTGCCTTTCTCTTGAGTCAGTCAGGGTCAGAGCTCCTGTGTCAAAAAGATTACTATTTTCCTGTATTTTATTTCTTTACATATATATGTAAAAACTCCCATTCATGCATGTGTGTGTGTGTGTACATGTGTGTATGTATTGTGTGTGTGTGTGTGTGTGTGTGTGTGTATAGTAATCTTCTCTAGCCACTTTGCCAACATCATGGAATAAATGTAATTTGGAATTTCCAAACTGAAAGCCAGGGAGGTGGGAACACAGAGATCCATAGTCTAGTACCCTAATTGCTGTGCTAGTGGAGCACAACTGTAACATTACTTATTTGTGTAAACTGTGTGCAAAAGACTAAAGATAGTAAGAGCATACTGCTTTCTTAAAGTCAACAAAATCAATCAACATTCCAGTAAGCAATTGGACTCAGCAGGTTACAAATAATAATAATAATAAAAATAAAAATAATGATAATAAAGAAAGAATGTGATGGTAGAAGGGTAAATGTTTGTGGCCCTAGGAATCTGGGATGTATAGGATCAAGAAACATTGTATATGGCGCTGGAAAGATGGCTCAGTAGTTAAGGGCACGACTACTCTTCAACAGGAACCAAGTTCAAATCCTAGTACCCACATGGTGACTCATAACTGTCTGTAACTCCAAGATCTGATATTCTCATACAGACATACATGTAGGCAAAACACAAATGCACATAAAATAAAGGTAAATAGATTAAAGGAGAAAACAAAAAAGAAATACTTTATACATATTGCATACATGTATGAAACTATCAGAAGAATAAACAGAACATGATCCTTTAAAAGAATGAGTATCTTTTTAAAAACTCTTCTCTTGGCTTTTTGACGACACTCTCTCATGATTCTTGGCAAAATTAAATACTGGCAGCTTCCTAGGGAAAGGACCAGAAGACACACACAGGTACAGGTGCTCTGTTTGTAGCCAAGTGATACTGTGAGCTACTTTAGGCCCTGACAAGAAGAAGGTCATCATCAGATGCAGCCCTTTGTCCCTGTGCCTGAAAACTGAATCAAAACGAACTTTTCTTAATAAAGCTTCCCTCATAGGGATTTTGTTATGGTATCAGGAAACTAATATAAGGATTTCTTTTCAGTCCTTTCAACTGTCTTCCCACATCTGCTTCTTTCAGGTAGCTGTTGACTCCATCTTCTTCCTCACCTATTCCCAAAAGATATCATATTCTCCCCTATGTTTTCACTAGTCATACTCTTGCCTAAGTCTTCACTCTTGTACACACTCTGACTGTTTTATGCTCCTACTAATATCAGAATCATCTTGCTGACCATTGGCCAGTTCAGTTTATGTGTCAGAATATCTGAGATAGGCTAGTGACAATCTAGAAGAGACATTAGCTCTAATCCCTGAAACTGGAAATGTATTTGGAGAAAGTGTCTCTGCAAATATCATAAAACTAAGGATTGTGAGATGGAGCATCCTTCTGGGTTATCTGGTGGACCCTAAGCAGACAAACTAGTGTCCTTATGAGAGAAGAGGAAGAAGGGGCATCTAGCAAACACAGAGGGAAGGACAGTAGGTCCTCAGCAGCAGCTAGTGTAGTGAGAAGCTAGAAGCTGAGGATGCTAGCAGACACCAGGTACTCAAAGAGGCAAAACATGGATTCTTCCTGAGGCTTCCAGAAAGATCAGCCCTGTTGACTCTTGAATTTGGACCAGTGAAAACTGAGGCTGTACTTCTGGCTTCCAGAACTGTGTACATACTACTGGGCTTATGGTGAATTTGTAACAAAAGCCATAATAAAATGATATAATGTACCACTCACATCCTTAGCAGTGAAAAAGCACCATAAACAACAGAAAGCCAACCACCCCTCAGTGGCCATGACAGCTATAACTCAAAAGGTATTGGCAGGATTGAGAACTTCTGAGCCTGTGAACATTGGTGGTTTGTGGTAATCTTGGCACAGTGGTTTCTCTGACCTCACCCAGTTCTTTGCTTTATCTTCCCACATGTGCATGACCACAAATATAAATCCATGATCATATCCATGACTTCATTCCAATCTCATTACCTGTAAAGATTCTCTTTCCACAGTTGGAGTGACAGTTTAGTCAATAAAGTACTTCCCTTGTGAATATGAGGACCTAAGTCTGACCCAAAACAAAAAGCCAGGCTTACAATCCATTGTGGGGAGGCAGAACCCAGCAAGGTGGCATAATCTACGAGTTGATTTCCAAGCCAGTAGGAGAAAACGAAGGATGACACCTACGGAATGACGGATACGGTTATTCCCTGACCTCCACATGCATAAACCGACACACCTACTCTCTCTCCCACTCCAAATGACATCACCTATCCATTGGTAGTGGTGGTTGGAACTCTGACAACTCTTGGGAGAAATAATTCAACTGTAACTCTAAATTTTCAATTTTAAAGCACAAAATACTTATCTTCTTTTAAAAGCATCTTTTTTTTCTTCTCTTCTACAAGTGATGAGAAAGCACTGTTCCTACTGGTCCAGGCAAAGCCTTGGTAGTATATCTAGTACCCAGCTCTTTTTCTAAACTGTTCCCACTCTGCTTACTTTCCCTCTTCCCCCTAGCTATAACAGCTTTCCCCCATCTCTCCAAAGCATACAGACACTTATATTCTGGCCTATTGCCATTGACTGTTAACTGGTTTTTCACACACCTGCCCACCTCATCCTTCTCATGTCTTCTTACCTTCACCTAAGCTCTGAGAGCACAGCCTATGTCTCATTCATCTTGGAATCTTAAACAATCACATGGCAGATAGTAAATGGTGTTCACAGATTTGTATACAAATTGCAATATTTTATACACATGCACACACTTTTCCTGCTGTGACAAGATACCCACCAAGAAGCAACTTAAAGGATATATTTTGCTCACAATTTGAGGGGATCAAAGCATAGAAGTTAGTGTACTTCATCTATCCATCACTGTCATGTCCAGAGCTGTGTCTCTTAGGTGATTCTAGATCTACTCAACTTCAGAATCAAAATTAACACATAACAAAGAACAAAACTATGCCACATGGAGTAGATTTTTTTAGAGGCGACTTCTAAAAACAAATGTTATAGTATTTCTTATAACTAGATTTTAGCAACACCATGTGCCTTTTGGGTACAAGGTACAACCCAAGTGTTACACTGTTTTATATGCGTCTATTTTTATTTTTCATTTTTTGGGGGGTGCAGCAAACTTTATTGATGGTATTCAAGAGAATAGGGAGAGCTCCCTAGGCCCCTCCTGTTATTATGGGGATCTGGGATGGAAACTGTGAGGGAGATGCTCAGTGTTGGGGACTGAGTTGGGATAGGAACTCCTCAGCAACCAAGGGCCTCTCTCTTGTTCTCAGTGTCCTTGCTGGGGTGGATGGTCCAGGGTTTCTTACTCCTTGGAGGCCATGTAAGCCATGAGGCCACCACCCTGTTGCTGTAGTCGTATTCATTGTCACACCAGGAAATGAGCTTTACAAAGTTGTCATTGAGAGCAATGCCAGCCCTGGCATCAAAGGTGGAAGAGTGGGATTTGCTATTGAAGTCACAGGAGACAGCCTGGTCCTCAGTGTAGTCCAGGATGCTCATCATTGGGCCCTTAGATTCCTACTTTATCACCTTCTTGATGTCATCATACTTGGCAGGTTTCTCCAGGTGGCATGTCAGATCCACAGTGGATACATTGGGGGTAGGAACACGGAAGGCCATGCCAGTGAGCTTCCCTTTCAGCTCTCAGATGACCTTGCATGAGCCTTGGCAGCACCAGTAGATGCAGGGATGATGTTCTGGGCAGCCCCATGGCCATCACGCCACAGCTTTCTAGAAGGGCCATCCAGTCTTCTGAGTGGCAGTAATGGCATGGACTGTGGTCATGAGCCCTTCCACAATGCCAAAGTTGTCATGGATAACCTTGGTCAGGGGGGCTAAGCTGTTGGTGCAGAATGCATTGCTGACAATCTTGAGTGGGTTGTCATATTTCTCGTGGTTCACACCCATCACAAACATGGAGGCATCGGCAGAAGGGGTGGAGATGATGACCCTTTTGGTCCCACCCTTCAAGTGGGTCCTGGCCTTCTCCATGGTGGTGAAGATGCCAGTAGACTCCATAACATATTCAGCACCAGCATCACCCCATTTGATGTTAGCGGGGTCTCGCTCCTGGAAGATGGTGATGGGCTTCCCATTGATGACTAGTTTCCCATTCTCATCCTTGACTGTGTTGTTGAATTTACCATGGGTGTAGTCATACTGGAACATGCAGACCATGTAGTTTAGGTCAATGAAGGGGTCGTTGATGGCAACAATCTCCACTTTGCCAAGTGGAGAGCAGATGGTAGTCCTGGTAACCAGGCACCCAATACGGCCAAATCTGTTCACACCTACCTTCACCATTTTGTCTACGGGATGAGGCTGGCACTGCACAAGAAGATGTGGCTGTCTCTGGAACAGGGAGGAACAGAGAGCCTATATGCTTTTAGTTAAAGAACAATTACATCATAGAGGGAAGGTCACCTTAATCCTGTGACTCATGTTGAGTTTTTCTCACCTAAGATTTTATAATTTTGTACTACACCCAATTATTTGCTATATACTAACTTATTCTTACCTCCTTTAAAAATATTATCTCCAACATAGATTATAAGTTGCTTGAGAAAAAAATTAAAGTCTCTTTAAATGTCCTGAGTTTGTATGATCACGCATTAAGCAGAATAGGTGTTAAGTAAACTGTTAGCATCAATGATTACTTATGAACTGTTAGAAGAAACTTTGAATAATTACTGTTCTGATGAATATTTTGACTTGAAGTAAATAAGCTCTTAGGTTGTAAAATCAGACAGACTTGGTTTCTATTTTCTGCTCCCTGTTGGCCTGTAGACAATTTATGGAGGTCTTTACACCTCAGTTTCTTCATCAATCAAATGGAACACTTCCCCTATTAAAGCATCTTTTATAAGATTATAGTATGAATTAACTGAGATATCAGGTCACATACCACAAAATGCTTAAACTTACACTAACCAATGGCGATTGTCATCACTGTCATGTGTGTACATGTGTGTGTTTGTGTCTGTGTATGTGCAATCAAAGATACATATGTAAAAGATAGAGTCAACACCAGCTATCTGTCTGTACTGCTCTCTGCCTTAGTTTTCTCGGGCATCGTTTTACACGGATTCTGGAGTCCTTTGGTTTATATAAACTAGCTGGACAGCAGGTTCCAGGGAGGGTTTTTCCTATTTCTGATTCTGTAGGACTTACTGGGTTGCACTCCCAGCAGCAATGGAAGAGTGTTCTCCCTTGCTTGCCAGCATGAGCTGTCACTTATGTTTTTGGTCTTACACATACTGACAGGTATAAGACGGATCTCAGAGTCATTTTGATTTGCACTACCCTGATGGGTAAGGATGTTGAACATTTTCTTTTAATGTTTCTCAGCCATTTGAGATTCCTCTGTTGAAGATTCTGTTTAGGTCTGTATCCTATGTTTTTTAAAATTGGATTATTTGGTTTGACATCTAGTTTCTTGAATTCTTTATATGTTTTGCATATTAGACCTCTGTCAGATTCCCATTGTGTAGGCTGCTGTTTTGTTCTACTGATGGTGTCTTTTGCCTTACAGAAGCTTTTTGGTTTCATGAGGGTCCATTAATTAACTGTACATCTTAGTACCTGCACTACTATTGTTTCTGTTCAGGAAGATGTCTCCTGTGCCAATGTGTCTAAGACTATTCCCCACGTTCTCTTCTGTCAGGTTCAGTGTATCTGGTTTTATCTTGAGGTCTTTGATTCATTTGGACTTGAGTTTTGTGCAGGGTGATACAGCTGGACCCATTTGCATTCTTCTCCATGCAGACATCTAGTTGAAAAGGCACCACTGTTGAAGGTGATTTCTTTTTGCCATTGTATATTTCTTTGTCAAAAATCAGGTGTTCACAGATGTGTGTATTTACAGCTGGGTCTTTGATTCAATGTCTCTGATCAACCTGTCTATTTTTATGCCAGTGTCATATGGCTTTTATTACTACAGCTCTGTAGTATAGTATTACTTGAAATCAGGGATGATGATACCTCTGGAAGTTCTTTTATTTTATAGGATTGTTTTTATCCTGCCCCTCCCTCTCCCCCTCCCTCCTTCCTTCCCTCCCTCTCTCCCTCTCTCTCTCTCTCTCTCTCTCTCTCTGTTTCTGTTTCTCTCTCTGTTTCTTTCTCTCTGTTTCTCTCTGTTTCTGTTTCTCTCTATATATTTCTGTTTCTCTCTCTCCGCCCCCCCACCCTGTAAAGTTGGGTATTGCTCTTTCAAGGTGTGTAAAAAATTGTGTGGAACTTTTGGTGGGAATTGTGTTCAACCTGTAGATTGCCTTTGGTAGAATGGGCATTTTTACTATGCTAAGCCTACCAATCCATGACTGTGAACGATCTTTCTATCTTCTGATATCTTCTTCAATTTCTATATTCAAAAACTTGAAGTTATTGACATACAGGTCTTTTACTTGCTTGGTTAGTTACCTCAGGATATTTCAGATATGAAGATATTTGTGGCTATTGTGAGGTGTAGTGTTTCTCTGATTTTTCTTTTTTTTTAGTTAATCTTGTATCCAGCCACACTTCACTGAAGGTGTTTATCAGTTGTAGGAATTTCCTGATAGAATTTGGGGGATTGCTTATGAATATTATATCATCTACAAATAATGATACTTTGACTTCTTCCTTTCCAATATGTAGTCCATTGATCTCCTTTAGTTGTTTTATTGCTCTAGGTAGAACTTCAAGTACTATATTGAATGGATACAGAAAGAAAGGGGAGCCTTGCCTTATTCCTGATTTTACTGGAATTGCTTTGTTTCTCTCCATTTAATTCGATGACCAGTATAGGCTTGCTGTACATTGCCTTATTATATTTATGGATGTCCCTTGTATCCCTGGTCTCTCTAAGACATTTATCATGAAGGGGTGTTGGATTTTGTCAAAGGTTTTTTCAGTATCTAATAAGATGTTCATGTCATTTTTGTTTGTTTATATAGTGGATTACATTGATGGTGAATCACTTTTTGAAATGTTTTTTTTTTTATTTAGGTTGTGAGTATTTTATTGAGAAGGTTTGTACCAATATTCATGAGGGAAATAGTCTATATTTCTCTTTCTTTGTTGAATCTTTGTATGGTTTGGGTATCAGGGTGACTGGCCTCATAAAATAAATTCGGCAAGGTTCCTTGTGTTTTTGTATTGTATGATAATTTTTGCTATTAGCTCTTCTGTGAAAGAAAGTCTGGTAGAATTGTGCTAAAACTGTTTGTCCCTGGGCTTTTAAATTTTTTTACTTTTTGTTTGTTTGTTTGTTTGTTTGTTTGTTTATTGGCTGGGAGACTTTTAGTAACTGCTTCTATTTCCTTGGGGATTATCTGTTTAAATTGTTAATCTGATCTTTTTTTAACTTTGGCAAGTGGTATCTACCAAGAACATTGCCCATTTAGTGTAGATTTTTCAATTTTGTGGAGTACAGGTTTTTGAAGTGTGACCTAATGACGCCTTGGAGTTCCTAGGTATCTGTTGTTATATTCCCCTTCTCATTTCTGATTTTGTTAATTTGGATATTCTGTGTCTTTTAGTTTGTATAAAAGTTTGTCTGTGTTACTGATTTTCTCGAAGAAACAGCTCTTTTTTTTTTTTAATTCTTTGTATTATTCTTTTTGTTCCTAACTGATTTTAGCCCTGAGTTTGATCATTTCCTTGCGTCTATTCCTTTTACTTCTTTTTGTTCTAGAGCTTTCAGGTGTGCTGTCAGGTTGCTAGTATGAGATCTCTCCAGTTTCTGTCTGAATGCATCTAGTGCTATGAACTTCCTCTCAACAGCACCTTCATTGTGTCACATCAGTTTGGGTGTGCTGTGCATTCACTGAATTCTAGAAATAGGAAACTTTTAATTTCTCTCTTATTTCTGCTTTGATACAGTTTTCATTCTGTTGTTTAGTTTCCATGAGTTTGGCTTTTTGTTGTTTCTGTTGTTAAAATCCATCTTTAATCTGAGGTGATCTGATTTGAATTTTCTTGTATCTGTTGAAACTTGTGTATACGGTCAATTTTGGAGAAAGTTCCATGAGGCAGCACAGTATATTTTAAATGATATGTCACTTAAACATATCAGGCACAGTTCAGACAGAGTGTGAAATCAGACCATATGTTGGTACTACACACAGCACGTGGCTGGAGCCTGGCTGGCTTAGAACCTATTTGCAGTTCATTATATGGAGCATTTTACTACATTTCTACACGGAACATAGGAACTAAATTCAGAAAACCCATCTGATTTCTCAAGAGGTATAAATGACAGCATTAAAGTCTGACGGTATTGTAGCAGTGCCTACTTTGAGATCCTCCCTACTCTGGTTATTTTTTAAGAGTCCAAACTAGCCTTGAACTCCTGTTCCTCTTTCTTCCACTTTGCAAGTGCTAGGCTCACAGGCATGCACTTCTCCACCAGGCTAGAGTTCTCAATGAAGACTGGAAATGGTTTTTGGCATTATGCTCTTCTTAAGAGTCTAAACAATACAATATGCTGTTAAGTTTTGTTCTGCACACTTATCAGTTCTTCCAACTTCATATAAAATCCAAACCTCTTGCTAGACTGGGTGCCAGAAAGCACCAAGGAGGTGGGACCAATCATAAGAGGGACTTGAGGTCATAAATCAGGGCTATACAGATAAACCGCTTGATGCGGGAAAGAAAAATCCCTGTACCATCCTCAAGAGAAGCACACATTTGATAGGCTCTCTCTTCTGTGCCAGGTCAACAGGAGTGACTTCAGAGTTATCAAAAGCTTGCTCTTTACCTTCTATGGAGCCTCTTTAACACCTCTGTGCAAGAAGTTCACAAACCCACTTTGGGTAAAACACTCTAAAAGCTTACTAGAAACCCACTGGCAGTGGATGCTGTGTTTCTGTGAATAGTCAATGTCATTTGCAAGGTTTCCAAAAAGTGCATTTTCTCCTCCAACAAAGAGCAGTGTGCTAAGTTGTGGACCTCAGGCAACAGGGACTCCTTGCTGCTCTGCATCTGGGGAGACAGCACATGTAGATCAAAAGCTGTTTGGAGGGCTATCTGTCCTCAAAGCAAAAGTATCATACAAGTGGTAGCACAAAGCTAGACAGGCACAGCCACATACCCACATTCCCTAGCTCCACAGCTTCAGCTAGGGCTTCCCAGCTTCAAAGTCTTAGAGATTTTGCTACTTTCCTGAAGTGTTTTCATAGCTATTTGTTAGGATGGTGATTTGTTTGCACTCCTGTGAGGTTTTGTCTTGGCAGAGTCCTGTGCAGCTAGGTAACCACTCTCCCTCTTATTTCATCTTAATTAGATTACACAGAACCTTGTGAATGACATGGAGAGGCCTACAGATCTGCAGACAGGGAGCAGCTTACCCTGTAAACAAATAGGTATACTGGAGTTCTGGAAGCTGGCTATGTAAATGGGAATGTGGCCTCCAAAGCCAGCAGTCGTTGGCCTGCTGACACAGCTGCACACAGTACCAGCTTGCTGGAGCTCGGAAGGATATCCAGTTACGGTGAAGAAACCATAACAAAGACAGGAAACAGATCAGCAGACTCTGGATTTAACACCCTCCCTGGGGAACTCGCTGATTCCTAGGCTGCAGATGTTTGTAACCCTGCCTTGAAGAATGTCCTGTCACATGTTGGGGTAGATGAAGAAGAGTACAGTATCTAAGCAAGGCAAACTTATGTAGAAAATGGACCACAACTGTGTTAATTAGAGTCCTTTATAAGAAAAGGGATAGAAAGGCCAGAAGAGATGGCTTGGTGGTTGAGAGCACGTGCTGTACTTGAAGAGAACTGGGTTTAGTTCCCAGTACCCACACTACACTAGGTGGCTCAACTACCTCACACTCCAGCTCCAAAGAATTAAGTAATCTGTTGCTCCCTTCTGGCCTCCAGGGTTCCCTGTGCACATGTATTTGTGTATGTATAGACACACACACACACACACACACACACACACACACACACACACACAAAGGATTTGAGAGAAATTAAAAAAAAATTTTTTTAAAGAGTTCCCTATCTTATAAGGAAAGGACTAGAAACATGTCTACCAGGACCCCATCCTTGCTAACTTAAAATGAAGAATGAATGGCACATCTTAGATTCTCCATTAAGGAGATGTTCAGCTGGCTCCTACTTCATGATAGCCACAGTATTCTCTCTGTCGTTGAAAAGGACCAAGCCTTCTTCAGTGAGCATTGCTGAACATCACTGCCAATAAAGATTGCATCCTTGACTGTTCCGGATATAGGGGATGGCATATCTCATTGGCAGGCTATGGATCTTTTTTTCTCTAGTTACAGCAAGTTCACAAAATTGGAGATTTTTAAATTCTTTTGACTGAGTTACATAAATATGTGTAGTTCTACATAAAGCTGTAGTTTGCTAGAGGCATTGTGTTTTCTTTGTGGTAGAGGGATCAGTAGGCCCAGCCATAGAAAACTTCAGGTCCATGGAAGGCCCTAAGTTTAGAATAACCCCAAGCCCAAACCTTTGAAAGAAAAACCCATTAGGCTAGATGATGATCTGTTTGTGTTCCCATCTGCAGTCATTTTACTATTTTCTCTATCAACTGAGTAATTTTAATTTAAGAACGTTCTCAGTTTACCTCGATCAGCTAATTTAGGATGTCCCATGTCTCCTGTTAGTCAAGCTATGATCTTGTCTGCTGGTACTGAATAAGCCTCCTGTTGGAATAGGCCTGGGCTTCTGGTAATTGTGAAGAATTTTTTTTTCTCCAATGAGCTTGGGTGGGCTGAGGAGGCAGAGGAAATAGATGGGTGTCAGGAATGATGGGCAAGCCTTCTCTTCTCCTGCCACAGGCATGGGACCCACTATTCCAGCCATATACACAACTTTCCTGAGACTGGCCTTCACTGGGGTGAATTAGCACTAGCCCAGGCCCTAAGAACCAATGATGACAAACAAACAACATTTTGCCTTTGCTGGACAGGTCCATCCACTGAAAGCCTTTCATCTTGGACCCCCTCTGTTTCACAATTGTGTCCATCTGGTCACCCCAAGATGAAGGAATCTCAGTTCCCACACTGTTCATCACCATACTTGGTGGTTTTCTATACTCTAAGGAGGTATTCTGCCTGACTCGGGACAGAGTAGCTCTTCTGTGTGGGTAGAAAAACCTCTCCTTGTCTTAGCATTTGAAGGATCCCAAGCTGTGAGTGGTGGCATAAGCCTGCAATCCCAGACTGAGCTCCATAGTAAGGCTGAAACCTGCTTGTACTATATAAAACCCTATATATCAAAACCAAACAAACAAAAAGTATCTGAAAGGTGCCAACAGGCTTTCTCTGTCAGTCAGCCTGCTATAAAGCTGACAAGGCATTTGTCCTGTATCCTATGAAGTTAAATATTGCCCCATCACAAGTCCTCCATGTGCAATCATGACCACGTGTAAGAGTGAGCACACATAGAACCTGGCATTCTCTCATGGATAGATTTATATGTAAAACCAGAAAGCTTTCCTTACTAAGAGAGCTTGAAGGAGGGAAAGCGCAGGTGGGATGCAATTTGCAAAATGTTTATATATGGTCAAAGTATCTCTCTTAAAATTCCTGTATAGAAACATACCTCATACCCATGATGAGGTATGATGATGTAAGAAATCATCTGCCAGGCGGTGGTGTTGTACGCCTTTAATCCCAGCACTTGGGAAGCAGAGGCAAGCAAATTTCTGAGTTCAAGGCCAGCTTGGTCTACAGAGTGAGTTCCAGGACAGCCAGAGCTACACAGAGAAACCCTGTCTTGCAAAACCAAAAAAAAAGAAAAAGAAAAAGAAAATCATTTGACTGGTGATTAGAGTGTCCTAGGAGCTGATTAGAGGTAGTTAATCTAATGACAGGGGGCAAGAGCAGGGCAGGACAGTACTGACTCCTGAAAGTTTTAAAAAGACCAGAAGGGGCAGGCATATGCATGCATGTTCTGCTCATATAATAGAAACCCTATGCCACCTCTAAACTCTACAAGCAAGAAAGCTATCAACTTCAGATTTAGAGAACTATACACAGCATTAATCTCTTTCTGTATAAGACACCCATCCTCAAATCTTTCACTATACTACAAAAAAGAAAAGGAAGAAAGAAAAGAAGAGAAGAAGACTACAACAGGGCCATTTTTCTCAAAGCTCCACTAGGGCCTAGTTTATGTCAGATCTCAGCACATCTGAGATAGCAAATAAGTCCTCTGCATGCTGGAATGTTATTATCTAACCTTCTTGCAGAAGCTTCTAGAAGGGACACGGAGTCAAGGGTAGATAGAATTGCCTGCCTTTCCCATGTGTCTAAACCCTAAGGTCTGAGTGGAATCGAGAAAGAAAGAGAAACGCCATCTTCTTTTTTTTTTTTAAATGCAAATGTATGTTATTTATAGTGAAATGAATATAACAATTTACAAGATTCTAAGATAAGGGTGTCTCTGTTAGGAGACGACTGTTTTCTGAAATGAAAACACTGTGTCTATAGTTGTTTTACAGACTCTCAATCTATCCAGAACCCACATTATAAACTTTTTTCGTTTTTCTAAATTCTCTCTTACATAAAATCTGATTCAGCTTTGTAAAATGTTTTATGATATTAATTCTCAATCTTGCAGAAAGGTAGAATAAAGAAATAAATTGCGTGTGCTATTTCACAAGAGAAATGCCATCTTCTTAAAGGTGTACCGTTGCTCCTAATGGTGGCCTGGGCTCAGCCTGGAGAACTCAGTAACACATTTTCACATTAGTTTATTAAGATTGTCTTGTATCTCAGCTATGCCATTTCTAGTACACAATGACCTCTAGGGACTCGCCAGGGAGACATCCCTGCTCCTCCTTTAAAATGAGCAAATGACATAAAATACCGGTTAGCTTGCCAAATTCTTTTCTTTTCTTTTCTTTCTTTTTTTTTTTTTTTTTTTTTGGTTTTTCGAGAGAGGGTTTCTCTGTGTAGCCCTGGCTGTCCTGGAACTCACTTTGTAGACCAAGCTGGCCTCAAACTCAGGAATCTGCCTGCCTCTGCCTCCTGAGTGCTGGAATTAAAGGCGTGTGCCACCATGTCTGGCTAGCTTGACAAATTCTTATGAACCCAACTAGAGAAAGAATACAAAGACTGCAATCAGGACTGAACTATAAGCACAGTGCTGCAGCACCAATGAGCTGGGAAAGACACTTTTTACAGGATGTCCTTTACATGCACACAAAGTCCCTTTGCTGTCACCTCTGAGTAAAAATCTTGGCTGCCTCATTTCTACTTTTGTTTTCTTCTGTTGTGGTAACTTGGATAAGCCACAAGAGAGACCCAGATTCTTCATTTACTATATGCCTAGGGTTTCATGGGCTCTGTTTCATCTTGAGAGTCCCCCTTATGTCCAACCCCAGGTTTAAATTTATGTATCAGTGATGAAGTCCCAGCCAAGAGGAAGAGGTTGTCTTCCCAACTAAACAGAATTCAGGAATGTATCCATCATAAGATCGTGAGTCAAGCTAAATTATGTTACTTGGGGATATTGCCAAAGAATGGGTCTGCTCTGTTTTGAATCAAGCAACCACTAGTGAAAGCCTTGTGTCAGGCTACTTAGGATTAAATACACTAGCTCATAACGTGAATTGTACAATGGACCACTGCCAAGTAAGAGATACTGTTGCCCTATTTTTTTCACAACCCAAATACAGACCCTCCATGGTAAGTGTGTTAATCTACCCAGGGTCAAACCTGCCTGGAATCAAGCAGTCTTCACACACTGGCTGAAGAAAGGCGTGCAGAACAGGGTCCCTGCAGTCTCCTCAGTACTTGCCCATACATGCTCCCTCCCACTTTCTTTTGGGTCCATTGTCACTTCCTGAGTTATGCCACAGAGAAGGGATGGTACCTCAGACAGCTTCACAGTAATAGAAATATAGGATACTAGGGGAAAAGAACCCATGGACACTGTATTCAACCAGCACAGGACCTTAACTTGGTATCATGATAGGCATAGTTCTATTTGGTGAAACATCTTACACTGTTTGGCAGGTCTACTGGGTAGTTTTATGTCTTCTTGACAAAAGCTAGAGTAATTTTGGAAGAGGGAACCCCAATTGAAAAAATGACATTGTAAGACTGGCTTCTAGGCAAGCTGTGGTGCATTTTCCTAATTGATGTGGGAAGAGTCGGCTCATTGTGGCAGTGCCACCCTGGTGCTGGTTTCTATAAGAAAGCCTACTGTGCAAGGCACGAGGAATAAGTTAGTAAGCAGCATCCTCCCATGACCTCAGCATCAGTTCCTGCCTCCTGATTCCTGCCTTGAGTTCCTGCCCTAGCCTCCCTTTATGATGACTGTGATAGAGAGTTATGGCAGAATAAACCTTTTTCCTCCCTAAGTTGTTTACAGTCATGGTGTTTTTCACAGCAAACAAAACCCTGGCTAGGGTATCAGGTGGTGAGTGGATGTTGTGAAGGGTTCGGAGTCTACCAAGACACCACTCTACAGCCAATTAGCAGTCCTTTTCCCTTTTTAAGGTTAGTCCCCCCACTCCAAGAATAACTTTTTATTTTTTTATGAGCATGGTGTTTTGTCTACATATGTGTCTGCACACCAGAAGAGGACAACAGATCCCATAATAGGCAATGGTTAGCCACCATATTAGGTGCAAGGAGTTGAACCCATGACCTCTAGAAGAACAGCAGATGATCTTAACTAACCAATTGCTAAGTCATCTCTCTAGTGCCCCAAGTACTAGTATTACTTTGATTCTCACCCAGGGAACAAAGATTCCTGGCCTTTCTTCAGTGATATCAAACAACCAACAAAACAAAACTAACCAAAAAACCCTGACAATTATCTTGAGGTTGCCCAAAGATAATTACATTAACTAACTTTTTTTTTCCTCTTCTAGAAGCTCAAAATAGAGATGGTGGGATTAGAGACATGGCTCAAGTAGTTACAAACACTTACTGCTTGTCTAGAGGACCAGAGTTCAGTTCCCATGTTGGATGGCTCACAACTGTTTATGACTCTTAACTCCAAGGGCTCCAGTGCCCTCTTTTGACTTTTGTGGATATTTACACACACACACACACACACACCAAATAAAAGCTTCCATTGTAGCTCTGTTTTAGTTAACTTACATAATTTCTGTACTGAAAGAAAACAAAAAGTTAGACCTATCCCCACCCCTTTTGGTGTAAAGAGAATGGGTCACACAATTTAAAAACAAAGCATTGTGCCCTCTCAGAAATATTTTGGAATTTCCTCAAGTTTAAATACAGCACAGAAGCTCCACTCTAAAGTACTTACCTAAGAGATATGAAAACGTGTTCAAAGAAAATCATATATGCAAATAACAGTAACAGTTAAGAGGAACAAAATCCACATGGTTCTCAAATGATAATTAATGAAACATGGTATAACTACACAGTAGAATATTATTTAGTAATAAAAAAAGAATGAGGTTGTCATACATACTACAATATGAATAAACCTTAAAGATAACAAACTAGGTGCAGTTAACTGGACACAAAGACAACAAATTCTATGCTTGCACGTCTATGAAAAATGCCCAGACGGGCAAATTCTGTCAGAAATCAGTTCAGTGGTTCCGAAGAGTGAGGATTAAAGGAACTGAAGGGAAACTGGGAAGTGGGTGGGTGTTGCTAGAGTCATAAAAATATTCTGAATTGCTTATATCAGTGGCTGAATAAATCTGAATAGACTGGAAGGAAGGAACTGAAAATGGCAAAGTTATAAAATGACAAAGATTTACACTGCCATCTGAGCCCCTACATAGTTTATATGTCCAGGCTTATGGTACTATGAGGTTGGCCATGTGACAGATGACTATTTAGATCTTGAGACCTGCGTGCTTCGTTGATAGTAGAAGGCAAAGCAAAGCAAGGGAACGCAGCTCCCTCCTAATTTCTCCTATGCTGACTTCTTCAGATGAAGCCTCCTCATGAGCAACAATCAAAGAGACAAATCTTCTGGTAGCTGTCTTTCAGGAGGAAGGGGTGGGTGGGGGAAATGAGGAAAAGGTCCAAGGCCTGAAGGGCCAGGCTCAAACCTAAAGGAGGTTGTCCTTTGTTCCTGCTATCTTAACGGGCCAGCAAGGCTCCTTCACTTCAAAGCAGCCTTCAGGGTAGGCTGTTCCACAGAGCAATTTATTTCAGCAGCTTAGTTGGAAGTGGGTGCTTGGGGTGTTGCTCAGAGGTACAATAAGCGGTTTAGAATGTGTAAGGTCTCCAGCATCATCAAATAGCAAATGAAAAATATTTCTCACATGTACCTGGCTATAAATTACTACATTAAAGATATATGTAGCAACAACTGACCAGACCAAAAGATGTACATTAAAATCAAGAAATAAACTACAAGTGGGAGAATAACCACCTCAACGAAGTGAAGGGTGGATGCTATACACCACTGAGTGTTGCCAACAGGGACTGAACATAGCTCATTTTGCAGGGCAGGGCATTCTGTTTCATGAGCGCTCTATTACTGGCCTAGGGTCTTAGAGGACAGATGTTATCAGTTACCAGGGAGTTGATGACATGGACATCACAGTCACATAGTAACAGACCCTGCAAGTAACGTCTTTCATCTCTCTCCTTTCGTTCCTGTCTTCACATGTCCATCATCAGCTCATTCACTCATTCATACAGTGTTCTCTGCCCATCAGCTCTCATTTCTACCCATTGGTACTCTCATTTCTGGATAGTAGAGTCACCCCACATCTGCTGCCACAGACTATTTCCTAAAAATTCTCTCAGAGATCAGTCATCTTATGGATGTAATGGAATCAAAATCTTTTCATCCATTTTCTGGGTTCCCACACTGGCCCCTATTTGGAGCCTTTGGCTCCACCCCTGTATGTCTCCCACACTAACTCCTGCCTCTGTTAACAGGCAGAGAGCCCAACAGCTGGGCTACTGTAGCCACTCCTTTCCATTTTCTTATTTCCTCTTGTCTGAATTCATCTTCACTCCAGAACGCCACTAACAAACTAACTTGTTTCATGTGAATAACCCGGGCTCTCTGAACTTGGTTGGACGATTTTTCAGAATTTACTATTTACTATTCTGAACTCCACACAGCACCTCATACACAATTGGTCCCTAAAAAGTGCAGCATTCCATGTTGTCATACGATGCTGGCCAGGAGAACGGTGTGAGTGTGTTTGCCTTTCATGTACATACCCCAGTTTACTTTCCCTTGAAGACAGGTCGGTTGCTCATCCATGATCACAGAGGGGCATAGGTTCCATGGTACCCTGAAGATACAAAGTCTACAGATGCTCAAGTCACTCATACAAAACCAGAAAGTGTTTGAATTACAACCCTTCCTCAAGGTATGAACCATCCCTACTATGTGATCATTTGTGACACCTAATATGAGATAAGTGCTCATACGGTTTAGAGAACAGCCCATCTCTATGAGATCAGAACAGATGTTATTTTTTTTTTCACAACATTTTTTATCCATTCTGGTTGAACTGGGGCCCAGAACTCACAGCTATGAGATATATGAGGCTCAGGGTACTTCCTGGTTACTGATGTTGTCCCAAAGTTTCAATATTTCTCCTTTTGTCCTGTTTAGGAATTTACTAGAGTTAATGTCCCCTCCCTCTCTCTTGCTTTCTCTCCACCTCTTTACTTCAGATTCTTATTCGTCAATCATGTTTCCACTAGTCTTCAAACCACAGTAGTTATGTTGACCCTGCTGCTATGGAAGCTGCCAGCATAGCCCAACAGTAGAGTGTGCTTGGTGTGCCCAAAGCCCTCACTTCAGTACCCCTCAAAAGACATTAATTTTTAATTTAAAAAATTAAACCTTTCTTTGTGTTTGTGGGGAGTACATGATATGGCATCCATGTGGAGACTTTGTGGGTTCTCTGTATTTCCACCATGTTAGATCCTAGGGATCAAACTCAGGTCACCGGGCTAGCTGTCAAGTAAGTGCCTTTAACCACTGAGCCACTTTACCAGAAATAAAGTCAACACAAATAAAACATGTTTTGAAGAAAGAGGACACCTTAGAACGATGATGTCAAACATTAGAGACTATAAAACACCCCCAGTCTCTACAGGCACCAAAAGTAGCCAGGCATAGCCAGGGTTTCTATTAGAACTTTTACAGACCTCTAAATCTCTTTCACTTTCCTGACAAGTCCACAATCTTTCACCTTATACAACACATGAAAGAATTGATCTTCCCATCAAAAGTGACTCATGAAAAATAACTATTCAAGTAAAAACGAGAAGCTTGTATCAACCAGGGCCAAATGCCAGCATGCAAAACTATAAAAGGATAAAAATGAAGCGTTGGTAGGAGCAGAAAGTAATGACTCAGAAGAGAACAGTTTCACAATAGTTCATGTGGCAAGAACTGGAGCCACTGGTACTTAGGACTTTCTCTTTTAGTTCCTCTTCTCTCTCTCTCTCTCTCTCTCACACACACACACACACACACACACACACACACACACACTCCTTTAAAAATCTGCTTAAAAGAGCAGACAATATTAAGCTCCTGAAAACAAAATAATGCTGATTCAGTGATTTGCTCCTCCATCACCTGGTCCTTGTTTTAAGCTTTCTCTTCTTACATACTAATATAACACTTGTGCTCTCAGGGTTTACACACTAATATAACACGTGTGCTCTCAGGGTTTACACACTAATATAACACGTGTGCTCTCAGGGTTTACATACTAATATAACACTTGTGCTCTCAGGGTTTACACACTAATATAACACGTGTGCTCTCAGGGTTTACACACTAATATAACACGTGTGCTCTCAGGGTTTACATACTAATATAACACTTGTGCTCTCAGGGTTTACACACTAATATAACACGTGTGCTCTCAGGGTTTACACACTAATATAACACGTGTGCTCTCAGGGTTTACATACTAATATAACACTTGTGCTCTCAGGGTTTACACACTAATATAACACGTGTGCTCTCAGGGTTTACATACTAATATAACACTTGTGCTCTCAGGGTTTAACACTTTCTAGCACCATTTCTAGAACAATTACAATTTCTGAGACAATTTATAATGATTTTGTGAATAAAGTGAATTTTTAAGTGCACTATATAAAACACGATCTTTTGCTGGGCATGGTACACCTTTGTAACCTCAATACTATGGAAATAGAGGCAGGGGAATCAAGAATTCAAGGCCATTTTCAGCTACCTTGAGCTAAAAGCTAGCCTAGGCTATCCTATACCACATGAAACTTAGTCTCAAAAACAAAGATAATTTTACAAGTATAAAAAGTTATAAAGTACCTGTTTATAATGAAACTGTCCTATAATGATCATTGCATGGTGTGCCATTAAATTCTAAATACGGTGATCATATTATGTGTTACAGTTATAGCTAATAGTGGCCAGAGGATTTTAGTCCCTCCACCACAGATTAGTCACTAAGAGTCAAGCTAAGCACAACTAAGCCATTGCCCATACTTAGTCCACTGCTCTACAGAGCAATGAAACAGCTAAGGGAAGCATCCTTAGCCCTTTCCAGGAGAACTCCTCTGTTCTCCACAAGGTGGCACAGAAACAGTGACTTCTTGCCCACTAGAACTGCTACAATGACCTTGTGACCACTGCCATAGCTTTTTCTAACATAAAACACTGCTCTAAACATCACCACAGATACCACAGTCAGCAGAGGGGCTATCTCATCCAAGGCTAGTCTGCTGCTTTCTGGTAATCTAGAAACTGCAGGCAGTCTGGCTCCATCTTCTATGTTAACTCTTAGCCAAGATGCTATTCCAAGGCTCCACAGAAGCTGCTCAGATCTGTTAGCACACTCCCTTCCTTCAAAAGCATTGCACGATGACTCAGGAAGAGAGAGCAGTTTCACAATATTTTGTCTCCACCAAGCCTTTAAATTAAAAAAAATTAAATTAAAAAACCCCGCTGTGAAGCAAACATCTTTAATACTCTATGAGCAAACCATGCCATAATGCAGGGTAGAGAATGCTGGGTTAGGACAGTGGGGCTTTGATGGAAGGAAGAAATAAGAATATATGTGAAGCAAGGATCAAAGCAGCAGGCAAGAGTGTTCAGAAGAGTGACAGCTTTCTGTACAGCCACAGTTTACTGCAGATCTACCACATATATCATGGGTAGGTTTCTCATTATCATGCAGGCCGCATAAGGTACTCATGTCATTTCCATTTCACAGATGAACAAAGTAAGGCTGAGAGCAGATGATGACTTGCAGGTAAGGGGCAAAGCTGGCATAAGAAGGGTGATCTGCTCTAAAGCCTGGCCTCCTGACCCCAAGGACACCAGAGGCAAAGTGATAGAGAAAAGTCCCTCTAGTTCATAACTTCACTGAAGGCTATATGGTCTACAGCCTAAGGCAGCTCTTTCCTCAGGACAATCAGCTCAAATCCTTTAAGGGAAGTCCCAGGGCTCATCTGTTTCCATTTGCTTAGAGTCACTACCTACCAAATAACTCTTTCCCACCTACACTCCACAACTAATTGCTGGAAACAACCTAATATCTTCATGCTCTCTTGGTAGAAAAACAACTGAGAAGATGTTTTCCCTGTAATACTTCCCAAAATAAAAACAAACTATGTTTGACTTCAACTTAATTGTTGGAAAAAACAATTATTCCTCCTCTTCTTCCACACTTCCCTGGGATTCATCAGTGAACAAAAACTGGGGTTGGGGTGTGAGGCCTGAAAATGGTTGGAAATTTTAGGGCCCATTACTCCCCAGACAATGACAGGCTACCACAGTAAAGCCAGGTGTAAAGGGAGGCGGAGCCCACCTGCACATTATTACTCATCCCCAGAATCTTGGGGTGCTCCATGAAGTCTTCACGGGTCTTTCAAATCAGATGCTCCCTCTACTTCTGGGATTCTTTGTACTAGAAATTGAGCCTGGGGGGTGGGGGGGGGCGCTGAGTTCCCACACTCTAGTGCTAGCTACAACCTGGGCCCCTTGGAATCACTTAACCCATGAGCTTCAGTTCCTCATTTATAAATCCCTGGGTCTCTCTCTTGGATAATACTGGAGAAAATTAAAGGAATGAAAAAGCTGAAATTGGCGAGCACACAAAAGATATTCTAGAAAAGCTATGTAGCCCTTTCTTTAATATGAAAATGGTTAAAAAAGAAAGACAGAGAAAAGAAAAAGAAAATCTATCTCTTAACATGTCTTTCACATGGAAATGCATTGACTAGCATTTACTTGTAAAAGAAAAAGGCTAGGCAGGGAGCTAACCCTACCACTGAATCCTCTGCAAGGGTGAAGGGGGTGGGGGGATGGGGTGTGGGGGATGGTACATGAGGCTGTGAATACCATTAATGGTACAAAACAGATGAAATCTCCCCTAAATTATTTGAAAGCAGGCAACAGTCAGGAAATTTCCCTTTAGCTTTAGGAACCCCACTTGCCTCCTTGGCAGCAAAATGGGTGAGATGAGCCACCCCCTTCCAGGAGAATTTTGCCTGAGAACCATTTGGTGTCCATCTCTCCACATGCCATCTAACACCAAATTCTTATAAAAATCAGGAATATGAATCAATAACCCCTCCCACTAAGTGTTGCAAAAGGCTTTGAACATTTCAAAGCAGCCCTTCAAAGGGCACCAAGTCAAACCCTGAACCCAGTTCCCCTGCTTTTGCCTCCCACGGGCTTAGCCTTTTTTCTTGTGCTGTCTCTACTCAGAGATGTTTAGGTACAGAAAGGTACAGCTTAAAGGACAGCCTCATGCTGGGCTCAATTAGATGCTCCCCACAGGAAATGAGGACATTCCTGGATTCCTGACATTCCCATTACTGCCCCAGCTAAACACTCCAGGTGTCAGTCTTCCCAAGGAGTGGGGTAGGGCAAGGGGGGCACATGACACACAACACTCTTTACAAATTCAAAACTGAATCCAAGCTTCAAGGAAGAATCCCAGATGAGGAAAAACAGCTCAAATAGCCAGAGGAGAGACCCAAGTGTTCATTTTGAGCAACTTTACAAAGACAGCTCAGTGTCTTCTTGGTAAAATCTGGAAGAGCTGTCTGCATTGGATTGGGAATGTGGCTGATAGCAGACAGGGCTTAGTACAAGAGAGAGCTTAGAGTCAATCCCCAGACACATACTCAGACATATGCATAGACATACATAAATACACACAGACATACATAAGCTCCCAGACACACACACACAGATACCCAGACACACATACATCTCTCCCAGACACACATAGACACCTCAACATGCACATAAACACACACCAGGACACACACAGAGACACCCAGACACATGCATACACACAAAGAGGAAGAGAGAGAGACCATGGTTTTGTTTGTTTGTTTGTTTGTTTTGGGATTTTTTTGTTTTGTTTTGTTTTGCAATGAAAGTAGAAATTTACCAGGGCTCACAATTAATATTTCTTTCCAGCATATATTTGTGGTGATCTTCCAGAAGTCTAAGTGGTCCTCTATGCTTTTATTTACTTATTTTTAAAGAGTTTTTTATTTTATGTAACAGGGTTTTGCCTGAATGCATGTCTGTGCACGATATGCATGCAGTGCCCAGAAAGGCCAGAAGAAGATGGTAGAACCCTGGTTGAGAGCAACTATTTGAGTGTTAGGATCCAAACCCTGGTCTGCTACAAGAGGAACTGTTGAGATATGTTTCCAACCCTTGCTTTCTTAGTATCTGAAGCCAGATGTGGTAGAAGACACACACTTCTAATTCCAGCACTGTGGAGTTTGGGACAGGTGTTTGAGACCCATAGCAAGACTCCATCCTCAAATAAAGAGATGGAACAAAGCAGACATTTTGTTTCTATAAGCCTTTGTAAGCCTCTTATCTAAAAGCAGCTTCAAGTTGAAGTTTATCCCTTTAGAGGATGGCCTCAGAGGAGGGAGCACCTACTTCTCAGGCAGATTGGACTGCTGTGTATCTGTGAGGTAGCCTGTTAAAGGATCTTGCTGAGAGGTGTGGATGATGCACACCTATAGTCCTAGCTACACGTAAAGGCCGAGTCTGGAAGTTCAAAACCTGTTAGTCTGGGCAATATAGCAAAGCCTTAGCTCTTAAAATACAAGTCATAGTAATAATAATAGTTCAACCCATAATTCTTTTTCTTTTTTTCAACTTTGTTTGTTTGTTTTTTTAGGATGGGTTTCTCTATGTAGTCCTGGCTGTCCTGGAACTAGCTCTGTAGACCACCAGTGTGGCCTTGAACTCACAGAGATCTGCTTGCCTCTGCCTCTCTGCCTCTCTGCCTCTCTGCCTCTCTGCCTCTCTGCCTCTGCCTTCTGAGTGCTGGGATTAAATATGTATGCCATCACTGCCTGGCTCATAATTATTTTTCAAGGGGAAGGAAAAGCCAGGCCCATTTGAAACCATAACTGTAAGACACCCATGAAGTTGTGGATAAACAAAATGATTCAAGGACATTCTTCATGCTGCCTTCAATTGTACCCCTCTTCTAGACTATAAGCCTGTAACTTCTGAGCATTTTTTCAGTGGTTCCCGTTGGCATCAGGACCTCCCAAACCTATGATATCCCATAGGCGACAGCGTGACCTACAGACATGTTGTCAAGATGACAGCTACCATGTTCCCAGAATACATTTGCTCACCTCCCATCTTTTACCTGTGTTATGTCATTTTTCATATAAATAATGGGAACACCCCTCCCTTTCTCTCTCCTCTCCCCCTCTTCTCTTTCTTCCACCACTTTGTCTCTCCCTCCCAATAAACCCTCTTCCACATAGAACTGTCTCAGCCTAGTGTGCTGTTGAAACTCGACCTGGCACTGGAACACATCAGTTCCTTTGGACTATTTTCACTCACTTTTTACCAACCCTCTTGTTCTTCATAGTAAAGTAAGCTACATTTCCTTTAAACTTTGCTATTATTTCAGTTTGTGATTTTTTTCATATATTTTTCATAATCATTAATAGCATCCCCCCAAAAACCCTGCTCCCCTGTCCCAAGCAATTTTGTCCAAGTTTGGTTTGTTAAGCACAAACAGCAAATACAGCTTTTCTCAGCTGCCCACAGTTCCTCACTATAACCTTTAAATCTGCCCTTGCTCTGTAGGGGTTGGTTCTGATGCTAAGGTTCTGTTCTCCAATTGTTTCTCAATCCATCAATAAAGATGCCAGAGGCATAGGTGGAATAGGTAGGACTTCCAGGTCCTCACAGGCAAGCCAGCAGATGCAGGAGAGAGAGGAAAGGAGTTTTAGACATGTTTTGGAGGGGGAAAAGCCAACCACTCATGTGAGATCTTGGGGTGTTGAGCTGGGACTGAAGTTGGCTGAGCAACTGAAGCTAGGGCAGGTTGAGAGGTGATGAGCTAAGACTACTGGGAAGGGTACACTAGCTGGGGTAGATTGGAGGTGCCCAGCAGCTGAGCCAAGAAGGTTGAATTTAAGCAATGTGTGTGTCTGTGTTTTTCATCCTCAGATCTAATATTCTCTGGGGCCAGAGCTTAGCAAGGTAGCAAAAGCTACATGTAACATTGCTCTTCATAAGCTGAACCATGTAGCTTTTGCCCCTTCATCATTCCAATGTGGACATGTATACTAAACCAAGCTATCATCCAAAAACAACACTGCAAGCGATTAATGAGACCAAGCTGGTCTACAGATTCCCCAACACAGATAGGTGCCAAATGGGTTGTGGGGGGCAGAGAGCATCTATGACATCCAGGGTGATACTAAGTGGGATAATGAGGGATTCCAGAGCCATGGAGAGGTTTATTTTGTTTCTGTAATTACTGTTTGGTGGGGCTAGAAACTGAACCCTAGGGCATAGCAAACAATGATTAGGCAAGTTCTCTACCACTGAGTTATATCTCTAGCTCTTTCTTAGGGAAAGCATGCCTTGTTTTTTTTTTTTTAGGAAGTAGTCAGGCGGTGGCACTTGGGATTCTGAGGCAGACCAATCACTGTGAGTTCAGGGCCAATCTGGTCTACAGAGCTAGTTCTAGGATAGCCAAGGTTATACAAAATACCCTGACTGGAAAAACAAAACAAACAAAACAAAAGGAAGAAAGTAGAGACTGGTAAATAAGTAAAAGGTATCATTAGATTAAATAGAGAAAATAGAGAGGACTTCTGCAATAAGGTATTTCTGTAATCCCAGCAAATAAGAGACTAAGGCAGAAAGATCCATAAACTTGAGGTCAGCTTGGGCTACACAGTGAACCTGCACACATACACACATGCGAACGCCTGTCTCATGGCTCAGAAAAGGTCCTTTGTCAAGCTGTAACCAAAGTTACACAAATTAGCTCTGCAGAGTGAAGCCAAGAGATGCTGACTCCCAAGCCTGACTAAAACCTGAGAATGCATCACCATGAAGTAAGCAGGCACCAGGGTTGAGCTGTGCAGTTTCAGCCTGTACAAGATTTACCCGGGACACGAGCGGCACTACTCCAAGACCAACGGGGAAGGTTTTCCAATTTCTTAATGCAAAATGTGAGTCTGCATTCCTTTCCAAAAGGAATCCTCAGCAGATAAACTGGATTGTCCTCTACAGAAGAAAACACAAGAAAGGGCAGTCGGAAGAAATTCAAAAGAAAAGAACCCGCCGTGCAGTCAAATTCCAGCGAGCCATCACTGGTGCGTCTCTTGCTGATATAATGGCCAAGTGGAATCAGAAACCAGAGGTTAGGAAAGCCCAATGAGAGCAGGCTATCGGGGCTGCCAAGGAAGCAAAAAAGGCTAAGCAGGCATCAAAGAAGACAGCAATGGCTGCTGCCAAGGCCCCCACAAAGGCAGCACCTAGACAAAAGATTGTGAAGCCTGGGAAGGTCTCTGCCCCCAGAGTAGGTGGGAAACGATAGTGTGGTAGATCAGAGTTTGAAATAAAGATCTATCTTTAAGGAAAACAAAAACAAAAAACACACAAAACAGAAAAACCTGAGATTACAAGTGACGGAGGGGGTTGCCATCACACCTCTAACCCATAAATTGTTTCTGTCTGAAAGAATTACAAGAATGGAAATGGAGAGGAGCCTGAGGAAATGAAGGTCCAGCGACAAGGCCCAAAGTGGGATCCAGCTCAAGGGGAGGTCCCAAGGCCTGGCACTATTACTGAGGCTATGGAACGCTCACAAAAAGGGATCTATCATGACTGCCCTCGGAAAGACCCAACAAGCAGCTAAAAGAGTCAGATGCAGTCATTTGCACCCAACCAATGGACAGTTGCAGCTGATCCCTGTCATTGAATTAGGGAAGGCTGAAAGAAGCAGAGGAGAAGGGCGATTCTGTAGGAGGACAGTCTTAATTAACCTGGACCCTGAGATCACATACAGTACACACCAGCTGATATGAGGCCCCCAACACACATACAGTAGAAGACTTCCAGGTCTATGTTCATTCAGAGATGATGCACCTACTAACCCTCAAGAGACTGGAGGCCCCAGGGAGTTTGGAGGTCAGGCGAGGTGGGGAGTGGGGGCATCCACAAGGAGATGGGGTGGTGGGGGGAGGTGTGGGATGTGGAGCAGTCGGAGGATGGACAGGGAGAGGCGGGGAATGGAATATGGAGTATAAAAAATGAATTACAAATAAAATTAAATTAAAAAAAACTCTGAGAATGCTCACTTATTTATCTCTTCAAAGTCTCCTCTTGTTGAGGCTTCTGTTATGTAACAAATCAGTGGCAGACTTGCCAGGCTTCACTCTGTCTCAATTTTAGACACGTTTCAGAGCTTTCAGAACAGAACAACTCTGACATACAGACAAAAAGAAAATAAACCTAGTTGAGACAAATGTAGTAATGAGTCTCTAAAATAAACAAGGGATAACTGTACAAGAAAAAAATTGATACAGTATATTCCAGATCACCAAAGATCAAAAGTTTTCTTCCTCACTGAAATCTGTGCTGAATCTGGAAAATAATCAATATTATGATATAAATAACCTGGACCTTGCACAGTAAATGTTTCTGAGTAACTATGAATGAATAGCTTTTAAAATGCCTCCTTGGTAATTATCTGAGAATAATTAACCCCTAGCTCATCTGTATGCCATTCAAGTTGTTTTTATTTTATTTGTATAAATAAGACATCTCTAAAATAAGACAATAATACAACTCTCTATGGTATCCAGTTTCTTTTTGCAAAAATGGAGGTCAACACAACAGCCATAGTTGAAGGCAAATTCATACCACTCCCAACTCCTTAGGAATGAGGTTTCACACTTGGATGTTCTGAAATTGTGTACAAAAATGCCAAGAGTACTAATAGCCCCAAACTTCACAAGTGTGAAATACAGCACACTGCCTACCCAGAACCTGTGTGTACCAGGACCCCTCTGCATCAAAGCCCTGCATGGCAGACTTACTCTACCTTGATGGTGTCAACAGCTTATGGGACAAGGGTAGGATGCTGAGACTCACGAGTGTCAACAAGTGTTTTCTAGTAACGAGTGTCACCAGGGGAAGGGTCCATCAGGTTACCCCACATGTAGACAAACACTTTCCACCTTTTAGGCTCCACCAACTGACTGTAAAGAGACTGTTCACCCCTACAAATGCCTAAGGAAATAAGCTCTATGGTTCTGTTGCATTTAAGAACTACACTGAAAACCTATTTACCTTTTTAAGAATTTGGTCAGAGTTCTAGTACCTGTTAATAATGCCCAGGCTTCCCCAGTGGGAGGCCTGGATAGAGATGGTAGACCCACGTTAGGGTTCCTAGGCTGCAGGATGCTCTTCCCAGGCACAGAGGAGGAGATGTCTCCTCAACCTAATGTAAGATCCTATCCCCAGACACTAGCCTGATAGAAAACAAACTTTTCTAAACTCAGATCCAGCTCATTCACTTGACCAAGGACTCAATGTCCCCACATCTCACCTTCTACATCTGTGGAATTAAAGGCAGTTTTCTTTTCTTTTCTTTTCTTTTTTTTAAGATTTATTTATTTTATTTATATGAGTACACTGTAGTTGTCTTCAGACACACCAGAAGAGGGCATCAGATCCCATTACAGGTGGTTGTGAGCCACCATGTGGTTGCTGGGAATTGATCTCATGACCTCTGGAAGAGCAGTCGGTGCTCTTAACTGCTGAGCCATCTCTCCAGCCCTAAAGGCAGTTTTCTACTCCAGCCTTGTGGAAGAAGACTTCACTATTTTTTAGAAACACAACCCCGAAACTCCGCAGCAGGACCATCTTTCTTTTCCTTTGTTAGTTGGTTTGCTTGTTTGTTTTGAGATAGGGTCTTAAAAAGCTGGCCTGAAACTCATTATGTAGCTGAGGATGACCTTGAACCCTTGATCCTCCTGCCTCCACCTTCCAAGTGTTGGGATAAAGGGTGTGTGCCACCTTGCCAGGCTCAGGAGCTTCAAGGTTTCTCAGCTCAACTTCTACCCAATTTTTTTTTTTTCCCGAGACAGGGTTTCTCTGTATAGCCCTGAGTGTCCTGGAACTCACTCTGTAGACCAGGCTAGCCTCGAACTCAGAAATCCGCCTGCCTCTGCCTCCCAAGTGCTGGGATTAAAGGCGTGTGCCACCACGCCCAGCCTGCCCAAATTTTCTGTCTGTACTGTCTGGTATCATTTACTCTCTTCCTCCTTTCTGTTTATGCTCTTTGGACATTTCTCAGTTCATTACATGAGGAGACTCTGAGTCACCAGTTGGCAATTCCAGTGTGTAATTTAACCCCATAAACTAAAATTCTTTTCAAAATGTGCTAATTTTTATTTTTGCACCAGCTCCCCACCCTCCTAACTAGTAATGTGGTCATAAAATTAACTGAATGTTTTCTGTGCCACCTTTTTAAGTCTGTAACCTTAATTTTTGTTTGCTTAATGTTTTTATCCTGTAGTACTGGGGAATGAACCCAGGTCTTCATGCTGCTAGCTGCTAGGGCTCTAACACCTTAAAAAGTCTATACCTTTTTAAGATTTTACACTCAGAGTCAAGGTCTCACTAAGGTCAACTTGTGATCTTCCTGCCTCAACTTTAGGAACTGTTAGAATCACAGGCATGCATGACTACATCATGTTTTCTCAGCCAGGCAGGCTGGCATATACCTGTAACCCCAGCACTTGGTAGGTTGGGGATCAAGTATGCATTCTGCTATACAGCAATTCTGAGGCCAGCCTGGACTACAAGAGACCTCAAAACCTCTTTCAGTTCTTCACATGTCTACTGGTTCCAAAACATATAGTAATCCCAATATTTATTTTCCATTATTTTCTAGTCCATGTGTTTTGTGTTCCTTTGTAATTCTTGGTTTCTTCTTCAATTCTACTATAATCCTTCTCAGTGGCTCACCCTAAAGGAAATCAGAACAACACATGGTATGGACAAGAAGTCTGCTACTGTATGGAGAAGGTGGGAAGGGTCAGGGTCCAGGCTGCTCTGCTTGGGCATGAATTGGGAATTATGGCCCTTGTGTGGCTATGTTCTCATATTAAAGCCCCATTTCTTTTTTCAGAAAGAAACACACAAGTATGTTAGCTCCAGATTGGAAAAAAAAAAAAAAAAGCTACAACAATTATGGAGCCAGAGCAGCTGGGGGCTGTTAACTTTAATCAAAGTTCAGCCAGGATGTTTCAAGTAATAGGAAGTAGATTTATAATCTCTTTATATTCCCCCCACGCCCACCCCACTCATCTTTCTTTTTCTTATGACCAAGGCACAAAAACAAGCCGTTTCCTTCATCCCCTTGAACTGTGTGGATGGAGCAGCAATGCTTTACTGATGTTTCTCAGCCCCACTGGAGACCCTGAAAAGTTGGGTCAGATTAGAGATCAAGTCCTGCAGCAGGGGTGAGAGTTCCCTGTGGCTGCTAAAACAGGTTACCATACACACCATAGATTTCTTCCCTTGAGGTTCTGGCAAATCTAAATGACGTCAAGCTGTTCATAGTAGCACTTGTGTAGAAACTCAGCACTTGGCATACAGAAGCATGAGAACTGTAAGTTTGAGGACAGTTTAACCTTCATGGCAAAATCATGTATCATACCAACAAGATGGACTTGCCTGTGTTAGCCCAACCAAAAGTAACTAAAAGCCAAGAGTGCATGAAAATTGGTTCTAAGGCATGGATATCTGGCACTAACTAAATGTGTTCTGACCTTGCATTCTATTTATTATACAAGAGCAGAGATCGCAAGTACAGGACAGAGGGTAAGTGCTAATTCTCTGTGGCTGCTGTATCGGGCTCCTACAAACAGGGAGGCTCGAACATGACACTTTTCTCCTCTTACAGTCTGAAGTCAGCTTCAGTTGGCTCACATAAAGAGGTAATATAGACTGCTCTCCCTCTGGAAGCTCTAGAGGAAGACTCTACTCCCTTGCCTTCGTAAGCATCTAGAAGCTACCAGAATTCCTTGACTTCAGGACCCTTCCAATTCTGCTTCAGTCAGTCAGAAACACCAGTCTGGTTTCCATGTGACTCCTTCTTGTGGCAATTAGGGGCCTGGTGGGTAACCCAGAATAACCTTTGCATCCCAAACTCTTCAGTTTAATCATGGCTTGTCTTTTTTGCCACGTAACCTCAGTTTCCAGGGATACAGATGCTAATACCTTTTGGGGGGCATTACCTAGACTCCCACAGTGTTCTCTTACTCAGTTGGATGGGTTCCTGGAAGAAGCTTCCCTCCCATTCATCTAATACTAATTTATGAGTATAAGGTCTAGGAGTAGGCAAGACACAGGAAAAGCTGGTTTGTGAATACCAGCAGAGGGACTTTCTTAGTATTCTGCTCCTTTCTGGTCACAGATTTCCCATTCCCAAAGTATTTGGCAGTCGAGCTGTCTGTAGTCTGTATTCGGCAGACACATAAACATCACATCACTTTTCTTTGCTTGGATGCAGCTCTTGTTCCACAAACCCTCAAAGTTGTACAATCATCCACCTGTCACATAGAAGCTCAATTTTGAACTACAATTGGACTTCAAAGTCCCAACTGTTCACTTGTGTCAAAGTCTCATTACATTACCACAGTAAAAGTCCGTTACTGCATCCTTAGACTAAGTGAGGGGAAGGAACCAAGCTTTGCCAGGACTCACCAAACCTCTTGTAACCGAAGGACTGCACCTCCTCTTCCTCTGCAAAGTCGTCTGTAGAAAAAAACATATAGTGTTAGCCCTGGCAGGGACACAGTAGCACAGAATGGGGGCAGGATGCAATTGTCCTGGCCCCAACCAGAAACACCCTTCTCTTCCCTTAAGATTTCCTATCACAATGGCTTTCCTTCGCTCCTGGACCTCCCCTGGCTTTCTGAGGAGGATCACTGGCCCTCTGCATTGGCTAGAATGCTTTTCCATCTTAATAATGGCTTCCAATCCAGACTCTAGCTAACTAGACTGAACTACCCAGGTTCTATTATATCCATTCATTTCGGTATTATTCTCTGATATCATCTTCACTTGTTTACATGTGTACACACATGTGGTCATATATGTTCACTGCTATCATTGTACTTCCTATATAGACAGACGGACATAAATAAACCCCCATTGCTTATAATGATGCTTGTTGAAAAGCAGGGCTTGATAAAATGTTGGTGAATGAATGGCAGAATTAACCAATTGTCTAAGCTAAGTTAAGGGACAGTTCAAGCTGTCTCCTTTAGATACTCTCAACAACTACTACAGCATCTCAGAACCCCAAAATTGCTCTTGAAATTACAATGAGATTCTTCCCCATCTGTAAGATAAGTGAGGTTAACAGAGGATTCCCAGCCTGACAACAGGCAGTGCTTCTGTAGAGTTTCTAGATAAAGAATCACAGTAGTGACAAGAGACTTCTAAGTCACGATAAACTAGTTCCTACCAGGAGTCACCAAGTCATCTGAACTCAGACATGACAAGATTCCTCACCCAGGGACCAAGAGCTGCTCATTGGATTTCTACAAGAGAAGGGTCTAGAGAGAGCAGGTACTGTAAAGATAAGGTCAGGCCATGCCATTACCAGAAGCCCTGATCAAATACACATTCCTCTAATTACAACAAATAGGGCTATATCCTAATAAACTTATCATGTGTTAAAAGTATTATAGGCTTAATATATCCTATTTTAGATATAGTCAGAAGGAAGTAACCAATATTATAGCTTAAAAATATAGTAAGCAGCTAAAAATGGTTCAGCCTAGGACAAGCATTCTACCTCTGAACTATATCCTTTGCTTAGAAACACATGAATATGTTTAGAAATACATATATGCATTTACCTTATGTGATCATATGTATATGTGTACATATGTATGTATATAAGTATTTACATCCACCCATCCATTCTCCAGGGATGAGTTATTGAATCCCAAGTGGCTAGCCCTAAACACATATGGAAATATGAGCAATACTAAATAGGGTATTGTGTATGGTGTGTGTGTGTGTGTGTGTGTGTGTGTGTGTGTGTGTGTAACAATAATTTTAAAAGATGTTATGAATTTGAGAAAAGTAGGAGGATGTGAGAAAAGTTAGAGAGGGGAGAGGGCAGATGGAAATGATATAAATGCTCATGTATGAAATCCTCCAAAAATTATTTGTAAAGAGTATTGCTTGCCCCAAGTATTTATTATTTTTTTGAAATTAAAGTTTAGATTATTTTAAGTTATATTAAAACAATATTCTAAACAATTACCAAGGTTGGTGAAACTTTTGGGGGGTAGTGCTTGTAATTCCTCTTATGAGCATATATATTATTGGCAAACACTCTACAAGTGGGATGGCATACCCCCTTTGACTAAATTGCCTAGAGTAGCCTTGAACTTGTGATCCTTCTCCCTTAATCTAGTAGATAGGATAGATGGTCATACTACCAGGACCTGGGAGTACTTTGAATTTGATCTTCTTATGCCTAGAATATCAATCACACTTGATATCACAGTAGCCCAATTTCATCTTCTGCTTTTCTTTGAAGACATTTTCTTCAACAACTTTGTATTTGCCACATTTTTGTCAAAAGTTTAAGTAAGGGTCTATTTGAGCCGTGGTTTTAGGATACCATCCACCATGGTGGGAAGGCATGGGTCACTCTGCAGTTACCAGCCAAAAGACACCAAGAAGTGAAAGCTGACACTCAGCAGTATGCTTCCTCCTCCTCCTCCTCCTCCTCCTCCTCCTCCTCCTCCTCCTTCTTCTTCTTCTTCTGATTTTTTTGTCTTTGTTTTTGTTTTTTTGAGACAGGGTCTCTCTAAGTCACCCTGGTTATCCTGGAACTCAGGAGTAGACCAGTATGGCCTTGAACTAACAGAGACCTACCTCTACATCCCAAGTGCTGGCATTAAAAGTGTGCTACCATGCCCCCTGCCATGGGGAGAGTTGCCCTCTGATTTTAACATGTGTGCCATGGCCTGTGTATTATACATACGTATGCATACACACTCACATGGCAAAAAAGAAGGAAAGAAAGAAAACAAAGAAAGCTTGCTTAAAACTTTTTAAAAATATATTCTGTCATCACTGGACTATGGGAAACTTTTGTTCTTAGTAAATTAAATGTATTTTCTATCACTAATTTATCAATCAGTTCAAATCTGTCCTCCAAAAGAAAATATCTCTGTCCCTAACCTGTCTACCTAATCCCCACCTAGGGCATGCCCTACCTGCTACCCATAATTACAGTTGCTTATGCATTGACTTAATCTTGCCCACCGGCCTGTAAGTTCCTTGGGGATGAGCTTCATTCATGTTATATGATATTTCTACATTGACTTGCATTGAAAGTACATACAAATATTTCTTCAGGCAAAAGCAACAACAACAACAACCCAATAACAACAACAACAAAAAAATCCCAACTGGAGCTAGGAGTGTAGCTCAATGGTAGAGCATCTGCCTAGCATATTCAGGCTCCTTAGTGCGATCCCAAGTACCACCAGTAAAAACAACAAAAACGGAAACCAGTTAAGACGTGGTAGCCCAATATAAATAATAAATAGAAATACGAGATACCTTAATGGATTGCTAATGAAACAGACACGATGTCATATGGTTAAAAACTTATTAGACAGTTATATCTGTCTTGATACATGTTGTGATTGTGATTTCTTGGAGGTCATATCTTTATTGCTGTAACAAAACACAGGACAGAAGCAATTTGGGGAAGGTGTGGTAGTCTGAATGGTCCCCATAGGCTCATACATTTAAATAGTTGGTCTCCAGGTGTCAGAACTGTTTTGAAAGGTTGAGGAAGTTTGACTTTATTCAAGGAGATGTATTTCTTGGGGAGGTTTCAAAAACTTAGTATCATTTCCTGGTGTTCACTCTGCCTCCTGCTTGTGAATCAAGATCTCAGCTCTTTTTTACCACATTTTTGCTTGGTCATGATGGTCATGGACTGTGAAACTATAAACCCAATATAATACTTGTTTGCTTGCTTGCTTGCTTTTTTCTCCTCTCACCCCATACCCTCTCAAGTCAGGGTGTTTTCTCTGTTTAGCCCTGGCTCTCTTGGAACTTGGTCTGTAGACCAGGCTGGCCTTGAACCCAGAGATGATCCATTTGACTTTGCCTCTCAGGTAAAAGCTTTCTTTCATCATTTGCCTTGGTCATGATGCTTTGTTACAGCAGTAGAAAAGTAACCAAGACAGATGGAATAAAACTGGACAGTGGAGCCGGGTGGTGGTGCATTCAGGAGGCAGTGGCAGGCAAATCTCTGTGAGTTCAAAGACAGCCTGGTTTACAGAGCTAATTTCAAGAGAGCCAGAGCTACACAGAGAAACTCTGTCTCAAAAAACCAAAACCAAACCAAACCAAACCAAAAACCAAAAAACTGGACACTGAATTTGAGACACATCTCATTAAAAACATTCTGACATCAGGTCAATGGAACTACTAAGTAGATGAAGACACCTGTCTCTGAGCCTGACAACCTGAGTCCTAAAATTATCAGCTTCAACTGTTTGGTTCACTAAGCTCTGCCCATTATGTAGAAAGAGAGAATTGAATGCTAGAAGTTGCACTCTGATTTTGACATGTGTGGCCTGTGTGTTATATGCATGTATGTACACATGCATGGTCTAAGGAAAGAAAGAAAGAGAGAGAGAGAGAGAGAGAGAGAGAGAGAGAGAAAGATTTAAACTTTTAAAAATATATTCTGTCATCATCATCAGACCCATGGGAAATTTTTGTTCTTGGGTAAATTAAAAACTCAACCACTATTTTATCAAGAGGGAAATTGTACCATTACTCCAATGGCAAGTTCCCTGTGTGACTCTGTTTTCTGGGTAGGCCTGATTCTGATACCATCACAAGAATGAAAGTGGAAAGAACTACAGCATCTGAAGAGGGCACAGTACCAACACAACTTCCCATAGACGACAGCTCATTCCTGCCCTAGGACAGTTTCAACACATCTCTAGTTTGAAAACTACTTTGAGGACTTGCCTTCAAGGTCCTAACTGTATCACTCAATTAAATTAATATAAAGTTTTCATAACCTGGAATTAAATTACTGTCTGAAGATTATAATAATACAGTCTTCTATTACAGTGACTACAATAGTGAGTTGTGAACACTAGACACTATTCTGAACAACTGATCTACACTGACATGCTTCACCCTCAAAACAGCTCTCTTGGGTAGATAGCAATTACTGCTCTAATTTCACAAAAAATCCGAGGCCCTAGATCGTTCAGGACCTTTTTGTGCTCACCAGGCACTCCGGTTTCTTAGTCCACACTCTTGTGGCCATCCAGAAACTGCCAGGTCCAACTCTTTGGCTTGCTCAACATAATTATACTTCATGAGTTGGTAATCATTTAAAGCATGGATCATCTACTTTTAAGCTGGTTGTCTTAACGTTCAAATAATAAATCGCTTATTAACAACAGCCAGTTGTGAGCTGGAGAGATGGCTCAGCAGTTAAGAGCACTGACTGCTCTTCCAGAGGTCCTGAGTTCAATTCCCAGCAACCACATGGTGGCTCACAACCATCTGTAATGGGATCCGATCTCTCTTCTGGTGTGTCTGAAGACAGCTACAGTGTACTCTAATATACATAAAATAAATAAATAAATAAATCTAAAAACAAAATCAAAAACAAAAAACAGCAAGTTTCCTAACAGCACCGCCTTAAGAAAAGAAGGTCAGAGAAATGCTCATTTGCAGTAGAGCCAAACACTAACTACTTTTTACACAGCATGCTGAACGACCAGCCTTGTGGTGATGAACATTGCTTCCTAAGACACTGAGTTAGTTATGATGTAAAGGCATTTAGGAAACGCAGGAGCCATGTTTAAAATACCAAGTCCAATAAGTGTGCTTAATTAAAACCTCCCTCCATGTTGAGTACCACAATTCTATTTTTAAGAGTAGTGGTTAAATATTTTTATGATAAATTCTGAGGTTAAGAGTCCCCAGTACCCTTGAGATCTTAAACGTGGAATTACTAATTTCTGCTTACTTTGGCTTTCACTGCTATGTAATTAAAAAACGTCCCTTAAGCAACCAGCAGAGACTTTTCAACATACTATATTGGTTTTGGCTCTTCAAATGACACCTGTTTAAGTAGAAATCAAATCACTGCTTGATTGAAAGTGTTGGGTTGATAGTGTGATTAGAAACTGTTTTGTCAGCAGTAACAAATGAAACCATTTCTAAACAGAATGTCTACTACTCCTGAGTATCTTTTACAATCTGTCCTTTTAGGGGCCACTGAGATAGCTCAGTGGGAAAAAGCCACCAAGTCTGTCAACCTGAGTTCAAAGCTCGAGATTCATAAAGTAGAAGCAAAGAACTGACCAACATAATATCTTGACAACTCTGTTGATTGCATTTGGACTGTAAGTTTGAATACTGCTTCCCACTGACCACATGGGGCCCTTGAACTGAACGGGCAAACTCTCCAAGCCTGTCTGCCAATAATAAATAAGAATAGTTACTTGCCTGCAACAAGTAACAATGACTACCATGGTTGGAGCCCAAGAAACAGTAGATATTAGTAACAGGAAAAATAAAAGCCAGGCGGTGGTGGTGCATGCCTTTTGTCCCAAGCACCTGAATTTAAGCCCAGCCTGGTCTACAGAGCAAGTTCCAGGACAGTTAATGCTACACAGAGAAATCCTGTCTCAAAAAAAAAAAAACAACCAAAGGAAGGAAGGAAGGAAGGAAGGAAGGAAGGAAGGAAGGAAGGAAGGAAGGAAGGAAGGCAGGCAGGCAGGCACACAGACAACTGGGGGATATTATTAGTCCACCAGACATGTATAGGAAAGGGCATCATCTTTGGTATTTATTTTCCTAGGACCCTGTTCCTTGTAGCCACAGCCAAGTCTCTGAAAGATAAGACAGCCTATGCCTTGTGATGAAACACATTGCCTGTCAGGAAAGCTGGTTTGTCACCACTCTGAGCTTCCTCTCTAGGAACCTCACTCCTTCCTCCAAGTCTGTGTCCGATTTGCTATCAAGAGGGATGATTCACAATGCCAGGTTTACCCAAGGCCAAATATACTTTTTCTGTTACTAAACTTGAAGATCTGTTTTTGCTACCTAAAAGCTAATACTTTAAAGGCTGTATAAGTACCCTGGCATCAGAAGTTTAGAAATAATATTTTAATGAGAATAGGCATTTATTAGAAAATTAGACACTTGGTTGTAGCCCAGCTTGAAAGTTACCATTCCTGCCACACCATCATTGATGATAAGCCACCATGGCAAAAAGCTGGGGGCCTGGGGCAAAGGAAAACATGGAAGTCGTGGGGGAAATTGTATGGTAGACCACAGGGAACATCTATACTTAACAATAATTCAACCACGGCTTAAGAATGCCAAGTATCCCTAAACTAATGAAAAGTTAAAAGCATAATTAAGTTGTAAATTAGCTCTGCAAAAGGGCAGCTTCGATGCCCAACTAGCAAAAGAAAAGAGGCTTCACTGCATTTCTCCTTTCCTGCATTCAAGGGGTTCCTAGGGGTTCCCACTCAGCACAAGAATTTTCAAGAAAGCAAGCTGACTGAGTGTGGGAGAAAACTGATGGAGGCAGAAATAGGCCACTGAGCAGTGCACAGGTAAAGTATTATTACTAAGTAGTGTTTCACAAATGTGTATGTGCAGAAGTCAGCAGCTAAGCTGTGTTACCTGCTATAGTATTTCTTTTTTCTTTTTTCTCTTCTCTTCTCTTCTCTTCTCTTCTCTTCTCTTCTCTTCTCTCTTTCTTCTCTTTTCTTTTCTTTTCTTTCTTTTTTTTGGTGATAAGGTTTCAGTAGCTCAAGCTGGCCTCAAACTGCCTGCACAGCACAGGGTGAACAGAACTTCCAATGCTTCTACTTCTACCTTGAGAACCATCACATACTAAGTTTGTCTTGCAGGAGATTTAAAAGGCATTCTAAATAAGGATTCTGCTGCCTAGGCTACATCCCAGCCCCCGAGTACTCATCTGACTGTACAACTTCTTTGGGACAATTAAGAATCACTGTTTGGACTTCTGTAATCTCATGTGGTGCTGGCTCGGAAACTCATCAATATTTTCAGCATTCAGAACCAGGAATGCAATTTAATAATGACACGCCTAACTCAAAAGGAGTCAGATTCCTTCCTTAAAGAATGTGACTATCCAAAACCACGAGATTTATGGCGCCATGAAATATCTGAAAATGAAATTGGAAACAAACTAAAAAACAAAACAAAACAAAAAACAAAGAACTGTATTTTATTCAGTTTGGAGGTTGGCTGAACATGGAATAAGAGATTTTCTTCTGGAAATATAGAATAATTTCATTATTTTGATACTTGAGACTCCTGGGATGAAAGCACGAGAGCAGAGACAGATGTTTGCTAAATGCAACAGATAGGTGTTGCTCCGAGTCATAGCAGACTGGATAGTACAGGAATGGGTTACTGAAGAGGCTATGACCAAGGTTTAAGCATCAGAATTAGAAAACCGAATATCCTAAAATTGCTTGCTTCCTCAAGAGAAGCTCTAATTTTGACAGTCCCCAGAGTTTGTTTAATTAAAGAAGGCTAAAAATGATTTTTTCAGCAGCCAGACATTGTTTCCAAAGAATCAAACCCCAAACAGCAACAAATTACAGAGTGTTCATGCTCCTTATAGGAAATGGTTCTAGACCATGACTGTGGCTCAATGACAGAAAACATGTTTAAAACGTGGGAGGTACTAGGTTCAATTCCTAACATCACAATGAATAAATAATAGTAGAGCCTCCTCAGTGCTGAGGGCCAGAGTCTGAGTCAGACAAACAAACAAACTAACTAGGCACAGTACTTTCTATAACTTCCTCCACATACTTTACACCATCTTTAAATGACTTAATGTCTAATAAGAAAATAAATATTTCATACATAGTTGCTACACTGTCATTTAGGGAATAAAAAGGATAAAAGTCTGCACCTGTTCAACACAATTTTTTTTCCACTTACTTTCAATCCTCAGTTGAGTCTTCAGATGTAGAGCTGGTGACTACAGAAGACTGACTACAGTGCTTAAGCATTTAATAATCTTACTACTTTCATCACTTAGGGCATTTTAAAAGGAAAAATAAAAATAAGTGTAGTCCTGACCAACAAAGTACTCACTGCAACTCCTACCAATCCTCCTGCCTCAACCTCCGGAGTAGAAAAGTCAAATTCCAATGAAGTTAAATGAATTAAGAAACATATGACATAATCAGGACCCCAGGGATCCTGTTGTTGGGTTAATTACTACTGATGGCTAGGTAGCAGAATAATTACACTGGGCAGGGAGGGGCTGAGTTCAATTCTCAGCACTGCTAAAAAAAATGTCAAAATTTTAGCTGGACCTAGTATTTCAGGCACAGCGCCTGTAATCCCAGAATTCAGGAGATGAAGCCAGGCCGACTGAAAGGTACAGCAGCCTGGGCTATATAAACCCTGTTGCTATTAATTAAATGAGTTCTTCAAGTAGGGTATGGTGACACACATGTTATCTTAACACTAGGGAGGTTGAAATAAAAGGATCAGGAGCCAGCTTAGGTTATAGAGTAAACCTCTCTAATTAATTAATTAATTAATTAATTAAGATAAAACTACATACAGATTCACCAGTCCCTGGATCCAGTCTCCCTGACAGAGGAAGAAAGTGATGAGAGCTAATGGGCTCAGACCACAAGAGGTAAATTATGAACTGCCAATCTGGTCCCCAGTGAGTTATTAAGTCTCATCCAAAATGCGTTTAAAACCTGTGTTTTGCATTCCAAGGCTGGAATTGATGGAAGCGCAGGCATGCCTGAGGTGGTGCTGGGGCAGGGTTGTCTTGCCAAGAACTGAGAAACTGATAGACTTAACCATTGTCAATAAGTCATAAGGTACCTGTCGCTCCAGCTACTTGGGAGGCTGAGTCAGGTAGTTCTCAAGTTCACTGCCTACACTTGCAGGCCCTAGATCAGACTGAATAATTTAGTGAGACCCTATCTTTCTATCGTAAATTAAAAAGCGGAGAGAAGTAATGGATGTAGTTCAGTGGGATCGGGCCTAATTTCAATTCCCGCTTTAGGAGTTAGGGGAACTCTAGCTAAGAAACACGCATGTTTTCTAAGTAGTTAATAAGGGGGAAGGCAATAGAAACAGAGGCAGAGTGTGAAAGCACATCACAGCGTTTTAAAAGTCTCAAGTCAGCTGGGCAGTGGTGGCGCATGCCTTTAATCCCAGCACTTGGGAGGCAAAGGCAGGCGCCTGGTCTACAGAGTGAGTTCCAGGACAGCCAGGTCTACACAGAGAAACCCTCTCTCGAAAAAACAAAACAAAAAAGTCTCAAGTCAGAAAGTTGTGGCCTGTTCTGAGTATCCTTTCCTTGGGACAAGCCTCTTAGCACCTGGCTTACAGTCGCGTTCCTTGCAGTTCCCTCCAGTGAAGACACAGCAGCGCCTTTGGAAGGCGTTTGCTTCCACAGGACCGGGATCTCCACGTAGTTCAGCACGAACTTCACGGAGCAGATACTTTCCAAATCCCTCGAGCTCCTAGGGCGCCCCCCTCAGCCTAACTGATCGCATCACGTAGTCTGGAGTGGCTGGAAACTCAGAAGTCATTTCGCATTCAGCCCAGGACCGCGCAGGGAATGAAACGTTTTACCCCAGTCCCAAACCAGGAACTTCAGCCTTGAGTAAACACTACTCCCGTCTATTTTTTAACGACGCACCCCATCTCCGATGGCCCGACTGTAATTATTTATCTCCCACATAAATCAAGGTTCTGCTGACAAATCCGCATGTTTCCACTAGACTGAAGATTGCTCCCCACCCCCAGGCCGTGGTCTCCAGATTCTTTTAAAAAGCAAGATAAAATCTGACACTCCAATAAACCCGCCTGCAGAGGACATCACCTAGGGGACCAATATCAGCAAGATTTGTGGCATTCCCTGGGCACACGTGGGGACAGCTAGTCCCTGGGCAGGCGCAGGGAAAGGAGCAGTTATTTTCCAGTCAGTGGATCCGATGGAGAGAGATGCCAAACGCACTTTCCTAGCCAGCTGAACTCCGCGGGCACCTAATCGTTGCCAGATGTGCCGCGCGCGCACCGAGGACATCCCGAGTCCCGGGAAAACAGCCGGCCTGTGGCAGTGTGACGTCTGGGACCGCGGAAGGGTCATCGGGCGAGGGCAGAGGACCCGGGAGAGTGGCAAGCGCGACAAACCCACTCGGAAGAATGATGATGCCTAAATCTCCTCCGCATGTTTTTTCAATTACAAAGTTGGAAACTGAAATCCGTAAACAACGATTTGGGATTTCTAAAGGACTGAGGAGACCCACGAAAAAGGAGAGCGCCTGAGCACTTCCCAACCCCAGCCTCGAGGGCTCCCGCTGTGCGGCGCGGCGTTCCTCGAGTCCGAGGGCGACCGGGGCGCCCGGGCTACACCTCCGCCGACCTTCCGTGAGCCCCAAAGACCGCTGCCGCCCTACCTTTCATGGTGACTGAGGACACGCTCCGCCCGGAGAAGTCGTACCAGTGTCTCTCACTGCACGCCCATGGCAGCCTTCAGCGTTCCAGCCCTAGCGTCCCGTTCCGCACTCTGCTGCCGCGGGGCCGCCGCGCGCCTCTCACCCCGGGCGGGAGGCGCCGCTCCCCCTTGCGCCCCTCCCCCTGGCCGCTTGTCCGGCCGCGCCCACGCCCCTCCGCAACCTTCGCTCCGCCCTCGGCCGCTCTCCCGGCCCTCCGAGGCCGCCCCGCACCCTCGTGGGTCCCTCTTTCTCCAGCCCGACCTGCATTCTAGAGAAATCCGTAGAACCCCTCTCGCATGCGCGGAAGACACTGCTTGCTAGGCTTGTTTCTAGAACGCAGACCATCTCTAGAGTGTTGGGCAGAAAGTTGGGGAGCAATGAGGCCACAGTAAATTCGTCCTTTTGTCAAAAACTCTGGGGGCATAGAGGTCCTCGAGGTTCAAGTTGGCAAGCGTCTGTGTAAATTGGTGTTGGCTGAAAAGCCCCGGAGAACGCTCTAAGAACCCTGAATCACCACTGGACAGACATAGACTCTACAGAACACAGACAAGACTACAACTTTAAAGTTAGGATCTTCCAGAGATGACTTGTTGTTTGTTTGCTTGTTTTAATTTTTCCAAAATAGCACCTCCTTATGGCTGGAAAATTTATTCTACCACGTCCCAACCCCCAACTATCAGGTTGACTCTTGTTTTAACACCACGAAAGGAGGCCTTGATGAGAGACTTCCTAAGTTCCTTTAACAGTCACCAATCATGTGGGCTTAGGGGTCTATTTATTTAGGGAAGTCTGGGTTGCTTTATTGCCTGACAACATAAACTGGTGTGTGGGAAGGTGAGGGTAGAGGAATTCTCCTCAGCCATTCAGTAGCTTATTAAAAAACTCCAACAAAACACTAACAGGTAGGGACTGAAGATTGCTTAGACCTTGTAGCTGTAGGTAAGCAACCCACTAGTTCAACATAAATAGGGGCTGCCTTGCTCTAGCAAAAAGCAGTACCCAGAAATGAAATACATGCAAAAACATCTCATACTTACTCTTCATTCTAAAATCTTTTTTTTTTTAACATAAGGAAAAAAACCTGGACATTTCTAATGAAAAAAAAAAAAAAAGAAACACTCATGTACTTTGAAGGCTATTTTCAAAGCCACTCCACATCTCACCACCCTTTCTAGAGAGGGTCTGGGAGGGAGCTATTCTCAAGACTTCCTAATACTGTGATCCTTTAATGCAGTTCCTCATGTTGTAGTGACCACCAGCCATAAAATTATTTTCCTTGCTACTTCATAACAAAAGAGAAAATTTGGTAAATTGTACTTAAAAGTTAACTTGTGTGCCCCAAAGGATGTTTCCAATAGTTCAGAGGTGACCAGCTGATTTATCTCAGTCAGTAAAGTGTTTGCTCATTGAAATACCAGCACTCAACTTTAACACGCCCAGGATCACAGGTGGGGAGGCCACAACATCTGCCCTAACACCAGGAGTAACTGGGTCCCTGGGATCCAGGGATGCAGGAACCCCTGCACAGTCAGAGGCATGGGTTTCTTCCAGTCTCATCCTGCACCTGGAGCAGACCAGGGATACTGGCTCTGGACCCACTCTTAAAATACTCCCAGGCACTCTGAAGCACCCAGGATCACAGAAACAAAGAAGCTCAACTCCCAGGAGATGAGACACACCCAGGAGCGCTGGAGCTCTGACACACTCAAGAACACAGCTGAGGACACAACATCTTTCCCAACACCCAGCATAACTGGGACTCCAAAGGAACCAAGGAAACACAAACTCCCGCCCAGCCAGAGGCATAGATCCTTCCAGCTTGCATCTGTGCCTTGAGGAAACCAAGGGCTGTGGCTCCCTGCAACACCCAGAGAAAGCTTGATTCCAAAGAGCTCTGACACAACAAGATCTCAGGAGCTTGGTCGCGGCAGTATTTCAGAATCCCAGGGGCAGCTTGACTCCAGGACCTCTGACACACCCAGGCTCTCAGAATCACAAGATCCTGGAATCACAGGATCACAGACACAGCTGGACAGTCGGAGGAGTTCTGACACAACTAGAATCAAAGGAAGAAGAGGCTCCAGTCAGAGACCATAAAGGCAGGTAGTACTAGAGATAACCAAATAGTGAGAGACAGGCACAATAACATAAGCAACAGAAAACAAGGCTACTTGGCATCACCAGAACCCAGTTCTCCCACCACAGCAAGTCCTGGATACACCAACACATCAGAAAAGCAAGACTCAGATTTAAAATCTCATCTTATGATGATGATAGAGGGCTTTAAGAGGGACATAAATACTCCCTTAAAGAAAGAAGGAAGAGCCTGCCGAGACTAGTATGCACAGGTGAGAGTGTGGACAACAGAAGCTAACAGCTTCTGGGACAGGCAGGAGCCGCAGAGCTTCTGAGGTAGACCCCATTTCAGGCTCCAGACATCCAGGCACCTTCCCTACCAGAGGAGAGGTGTCCGCCCCACCCTGGTGGGCTTTGCTGGAGATTCTGGGGGAGCCATCTTGGTTCCCAGATCCCTCCGAGTCGAGTCTGTGCAGGTGAGAGTGTGGACTACAGAAGCTAACAGCTTCTGGGACAGGCAGAAGCCACAGAGTTTCTGAGGCAGACCCCGTTTCGGGCTTCAGACATCCGGGCACCTACCCTGCCAGAGGAGAGGTGTCCACCCTGCCCAGGAGGGCTTTGCTGGAGCATCAGGGGGAGCCATCTTGGTTCCCGGATCCTGCTGAGACTAGTCTGCACTGGTGAAAGTATGGACTACAGAAGCTTCAGCTACTGGGACAGGCCCTGTTTCAGGCCTTCATCTTCTGCAAGGAGGCAGGTCCAAACTCCAGATATCTGTGCACCTTCCCTGCAAGAGGAGAGCTTGCCTGCAGAGAGTACTCTGACCACTGAAACTCAGGAAAGAGCTAGTCTCCCATGTCTGCTGATAGAGGTTAAAAGAATCACGAGAGGAACAAGCTCTAAGCAGAGACAACTATAACAACTACCTCCAGAGGTTAACAGATGGGGAAAGGCAAAGGTAAGAATCTTACTAACAGAAACCAAGACCACTCACCATCATCAGAACCCAGCACTCCCACCTCAGCTGGTTCTGGGCACCCCAACACACCCAAAAAGCTAGACCCAGATTTAAAAGCACATCTCATGATGATGGTGGAGGACATAAAGAAGGGCTTTAATAACTCACTTAAAGAAATACAGGAGAACTCTGCTAAAGAGTTACAAGTCCTTAACCAAACAGGTAGAAATCCTTAAAGAAAAACAGGAGAACACATCCAAACAGGTGATGGAAATGAACAAAACCATACTAGACCTAAAAAGGGAAGTAGACACAATAAAGAAAACCCAAAGTGAGGCAACGCTGGAGATAGAAACCCTAGGAAAGAAATCTGGAACCATAGACTCGAGCATCAGCAACAGAATACAAGAGATGGAAGAGAGAATCTCAGGTGCAGAAGATTCCATAGAGAACATCGGCACAACAATCAAAGAAAATGGAAAATACAAAGAGATCCTAACTCAAAACATCCAGGAAATCCAGGACACAATGAGAAGACCAAACCTACAGATAATAGGAGTAGATGAGAATGAAGATTTTCAACTCAAAGGACCAGAAAATATCTTCAACAAAATTATAGAAGAAAACTTCCCAAACCTAAAGAAAGAGATGCCCATGAACATACAAGAAGCTTACAGAACTCCAAATAGACTGGACCAGAAAAGAAATTCCTCCCGACACATAATAATCAGAACAACAAATGCACTAAATAAAGATAGAATATTAAAAGCAATAAGGGAAAAAGGTCAAGTAACATATAAAGGCAAGCCTATTAGAATTACACCAGACTTTCACCAGAGACTATGAAAGCCAGAAGATCCTGGACAAATGTTATACAGACACTAAGAGAACACAAATGCCAGCCAAACTTTGAATTACCATAGATGGAGAAACTGAAGTATTCCATGATAAAACCAAATTCACATATCATCTTTCCACGAATCCAGCCCGTCAAAGGATAATAACAGAAAAAAAAATTACAAGGATGGAAACCACGTCCTAGAAAAAGCAAGGAAGTAATCCTTCAACAAACCTACAAGAAGACAGCCACAAGAACAGAATGTCAACTCTAACAACAAAAATAATAGGAAGCAACAATTACTTTTCCGTAATATCTCTTAATATCAATGGACTCAATTCCCCAATAAAAAGACATAGACTAACAGACTGGCTACACAAACAGGTCCTAACATTTTGCTGCTTACAGGAAACCCATCTCAGGGAAAAAAGACAGACACTACCTCAGAATGAAAGGCTGGAAAACAATTTTCCAAGCAAATGGTCTGAAGAAACAACCTGGGGTAGCCATTCTAATACTGAATAAAATCGACTTCCAACCCATAGGTATCAAAAAAGACAAGGAGGGACACTTCATATTCATCAAAGGTAAAATCCTCCAGGAGGAACTCTCAATTCTGAATATCTATGCTCCAAATGCAAGGTCAGCAACATTCATTAAAGAAACTTTAGTAAAGCTCAAAGCACACATTGCACCTCACACAATAATAGTGGGAGACTTCAACACACCACTTTCATCAATGGACAGATTGTAGAAACAGAAACTAAACAGGGACACAGTGAAACTAACAGAAGTTATGAAACAAATAGATCTAACAGATATCTACAGAAAATTTTATCCTAAAACAAAAGGATATACCTTCTTCTTAGCACCTCATGCTACCTTCTCCAAAATTGACCATATAATTGGTCACAAAACAGGCCTCAACAGATACAAAAATATTGAAATTGTCCCATGCATACTATCAGATCACTATGGACTAAGGCTGATCTTCAATAACAACATAAATAATAGAAAGCCCACATTCATGTGAAAACTGAACAACACTCTTCTCAGTGATACCTTGGTCAAGGAAGGAATAAAGAAAGAAATTAAGGACTTTTTAGAGTTTAATGAAAATGAAGCCACAACATACCCAAACTTATGGGACACAATGAAAGCATTTCTAAGAGGAAAACTCATAGCTCTGAGTGCCTCCAAAAGGAAACTAGAGAGAGCACACATTAGCAGCTTGACAACATACCTAAAACCTCTAGAACAAAAGGAAGCAAATTCACCCAAGAGGAGTATATGGCAGAAAATAATCAAACTCAGGGGCGAAATCAAGTGAAAACAGGAAGAACTATTCAAAGAATCAACCAAAGGAGGAGCTGGTTCTTTGAGAAAATCAACAAGATAGATAAACCCTTAGTCAGACTCACTTGAGGGCATAGGGACAGCATCCAAATTCAGAAATGAAAAGTGAGACATAACAACAGATCCTGAAGAAATCCAAAACACCATCAGATCCTTCTACAAAAGGCTATACTCAACAAAACTGGAGAACCTGGATGAAATGGACACATTTCTAGACAGATACCAGGTACCAAAGTTAAATCAGGGTCAGGTTAATGATCTAAACAGGCCTATATCCCCTAGAGAAATAGAAGCAGTCATTAATAGTCTCCCAACCAAAAAAGCCCAGGACCAGATGGGTTTAGTACAGACTTCTATCAGACCTTCAAAGAAGATCTAATTCCAGTTCTTCACAAACTATTCCACAAAACAGAAGCAGAAGGCACTCTACACAATTCATTCTATGAAGCCACAATTACTCTGATACCTAAATCACAGAAAGACCCAACAAAGATAGAGAACTTCAGACCAATTTGCCTTATGAATATCGATGCAAAAATACTCAATAAAATTCTTGATAACCGAATCCAAGAACACATCAAAACAATCATCCATCCTGACCAAGTAGGTTTCATTCCAGGGATGCAGGGATGGTTTAATATACAGAAATCCATCAACATTATCCACTATATAAACAAACTCAAAGACAAAAACCACATGATCATCTCGTTAGATGCTGAGAAAGCATTTGACAAATCCAACACCCATTCATGGTAAAAGTCTTGGAAAGATCAGGATTTCAAGGCCCATACCTAAACATGACGTGATAAAAGCAATCTACAGCAAACCAGGTAGCCAACATCAAAGTAAATGGTGAGAAGCTGAAAGCAAAATCACTAAAATCAGGAACTAGACAAGGCTGCCTACTTTCTCCCTACCTATTCAATATTATACTTGAAGTCCTAGCCAGAGCAATTCGACGACAAAAGGAGATCAAGGGAATACAAATTGGAAAGGAAGAAGTCAAAATATCACTATTTGCAGATGATATGATAGTATATATAAGTGACCCTAAAAATTCCACCAGAGAACTCCTAAACCTGATAAACAACTTCAGTGAAGTAGCTGGATATAAAATTATCTCAAACAAATCAATGGCCTTTCTCTACACAAAGGATAAACAGGCTGAGAAAGAAATTAGGAAAACAACACCCTTCTCAGTAGTCACAAATAATATAAAATACCTTGGCGTGACTCTAAGGAAGTGAAAGATCTGTATGATAAGAACTTCAAGTCTCTGAAGAAAGAAATTAAAGAAGATCTCAGAAGATGGAAAGATCTCCCATGCTCATGGATTGGAAGGATCAATATAGTAAAAATGGCTATCTTGCCAAAAGCAATCTACAGATTCAATGCAATCCCCATCAAAATTCCAACTCAATTCTTCAACGAATTAGAAAGAGCAATCTGCAAATTCATGTGGAATAACAAAAAAACCTAGGATAGCAAAAACTCTTCTCAAGGATAAAAGAATGCCTGGTGGAATCACCATGACTGATGTAAAGCTGTACTACAGAACAATGGTGATAAAAACTGCATGGTACTGGTATAGCGACAGACAAGTAGACCAATGGAACAGAATTGAAGACCCAGAAATCAACCCACACAAGTATGGTCACCTGATCTTTGACAAGTGAGCAAAAACCACCCAGTGGAAAAAAGACAGCATTTTCAACAAATGGTGCTGGCACAACTGGTGGTTAACATGTAGAAGAATGCAAATTGATCCATTCCTATCTCCTTGTACTAAGGTCAAATCTAAGTGGATCAAGGAACTCCACATAAAACCAAAGATAGTGAAACTTATAGAGGAGAAAGCGGGGAAACGCCTCGAAGATATGGGAACAGGGTGAAAATTCCTGAATAGAACAGCAATGGCTTGTGCTGTAAGATTGAGATTCGACAAATGGGACCTCAAAAAATTGGAAAGCTTCTGTAAAGCAAAAGACACCATCAATAAGACAAAAAGGCCACCAACAGATTGGTAAAGGATCTTTACCTATCCTAAATCAGATAGGGGACTAATATCCAATATATGTGAAGAACTCAAGAAGCTGGACTCCAGAAAATCAAATAGCCCCATTAAAAATGGGGCTCAAAGCTAAACAAAGAATTCTCATCTGAGGAATACCAAGTGGCCGAGAAGCACCTGAAAAAGTGTTCAGCATCCTTAATCATCAGGGAAATGCAAATCAAAACAACCCTGAGATTCCACCTCACACCAGTCAGAATGGCTAAGATCAAAAATTCAGGTGACAGCAGATGCTGGCGAGGATGTGGAGAAAGAGGAACACTCCTTCATTGTTGGTGGGATTGCAAGCTGGTACAACCACTCTGGAAATCAGTCTGGCGGTTCCTCAGAAAATTGGACATAATACTACCAGATGATCCAGCAATACCTCTCCTGGGCATATATCCAGAAGATGTCCCAACTGGTAAGAAGGACACATGCTCCACTATGTTCATAGCAGCCTTATTTATAATAGCCAGAAGCTGGAAAGAACCCAGATGTCCCTCAACAGAGGAATGGATACAGAAAATGTGGTACATTTACACAATGGAGTACTACTCAGCTATTAAAAACAATGAATTTATGAAATTCCTAGGCAAATGAATGGACCTGGAGGGCATCATCCTGAGTGAGGTAACCCAATCACAAAAGAACTCACATGATATGTACTCACTGATAAGTGGATATTAGCTCAGAAACTTAGAATACCCAAGATATAAGATAGAATTTGTGAAACACATGAAACTCAAGAAGAACGAAGATCAAAGTGTGGACACTTTGCCTCTTCTTAGAATTGGGAACAAAACACCCATGGAAGGAATTACAGAGACAAAGTTTGGAGCTGAGATGAAAGGATGGACCATCTAGAGACTGCCATATCTGGGATCCATCCCATAATCAGCCTCCAAACGCTGACATCATTGCATACTCTAGCAAGATTTTGCTGAAAGGACCTTGATATAGCTGTCTCTTGTGAGGCTATGCAGGGGCCTAGCAAACACAGAAGTGGATGCTCACAGTCAGCTATTGGATGGATCACACAAGGCCCCCAATGCAGGAGCTAGAGAAAGTACCCAAGGAACTAAAGGGATCTGCAACCCTAAAGGTGGAACAACAATATGAACTAACTAGTACGCCCCAGAGCTCGTGTCTCTCCCTGCATATGTATCAGAAGATGGCCTAGTTAGCCATCATTGCAAAGAGAGGCCCATTGATTTTGCAAACTTTATATGACTCAATACATGGGAATGCCAGGGCCAAGAAGTGGGAGTGGATGAGTAGGGGAGTGGGGAGGGGAGTGTATGGGGGACTTTTGTGATAGCATTGGAAATGTAAATGAAGAAAATACCTAATTAAAAAAAAATAACATGAGATCCAGAGCAACAGCTATGGGACCTGACTATGGTGAATAAAAAAAAATAAAAAAAGAAAGAAAAGAAAGAAAGAAAGAAAGAAAGAAAGAAAGAAAGAAAGAAAGAGAGAAAGAGAGAAAGAAAGAAAGAGAGAAAGAAAGAACACAGGTAAAGGGGTTGATGCCCTTAAAGAGGAAACACAAAAATCCTTTAAATAACTACAGGAAAATACATCCAAACAGGTGAAGGAATTGAACAAAACCATCCAGGATCTAAAAATGGAAGTAGGAACAATAAAGAAACCACAACTTTGAGACAGAAAACCTAGGAAAGAGATTAGGAGTCATAGATGCAAGCATCCCCAACCTAACACAAGAGATAAAAGACAGAATCTCAGGTGCAGAAGATACCATTGAAAACATTGACACAACAGTCAAAGAAAATACAGAATACAAAAATCTCTTGACCCAAAACATCCAGGAAATCCAGGACACAAATGAGAAGAATAAACCTAAGGACAATAGGAATAGAAGAGAGTGAAGATTTCCAAGTTAAAGGGCCAGTACATATCTTCAACAAAATTATAGAAGAAAACTTCCCTAACCTAAAGAAAGAGATTCCCATGAACATACAAGAAGCCTACAGAACTCCAAATAGACTTGACCAGAAATGAAATCCTCCTGTCACATAATAGTCAAAACACCAAATGCACAAAACATAAAAGAAATATTAAAAGCAGTAAGGGAAAAAGGTCAAGTAACATATAAAGGCAGGCCTATTAGAATTATACCAAACTTCTCACCAGTGACTATAAAAGCCAGAAAATCCTGGGAAGATGTAATACAGACCCTAAGAGAACACAAATGCTAGCACAGGCTACTATACCCAGCAAAACTCTCAATTACCATAGACAGAGAAATCAAGATATTCCATGACAAAAACAAATTTACACAATATCTTTCCATAAACCCAGACCTCCAAAGGATAATAGATGGAAAACTCCAACTCAAGGAGGGAAACTACACCTTAGAAAAAGGTAAGAAAGTAATCTTGTTTCAACAACCCTAAAAGAAAATAGCCACACAAACATAATTCCACTTCTATCAACAAAAATAACAGGAAGCAACAATCACTTTTCCTTAATTGTCCTTTTTCCCTTAACATCAACAAACTCAATTTCCCAATAAAAAGTCCTAGCCAGAGCAATTAGACAGCAAAAAGAGGTCAAAGGGATGCAAATTGGAAAGGAAGAAGTTAAAATATCACTATTTGCAGATGATACAATAGTATACTTGTGACCCCAAAAATTCAACCAGAGTACTCATAAACCTGATAAACAACTTCAGCAAAGTGGCTGGATATAAAATTAACTTGAACAAATAAGTATCCTTCTTATACTCAAAGGATAAACAGGCTGAGAAAGAAATTATGGAAATGATACCCTCCACAATAGTAAAAAATAATATAAAATACCTTGGTGTTACTCTAACCAAGCAAGTGAAAGATCTGCATGACAAAACTTCAAGCCTCAAAAGAAAGAGTAGAAGCAGATCTCAGAAGATTGAAAGATCTCCCATGCTTATGGATTGGCAGGATTAATATAGTAAAAATGGCCATATTGTCAAAAGCAGTCTAAAGATTCAGTGCAATCCCCATCAAAATTCCAACTCAATTCTTCATAATTTTAGAAGAGCAATTCTCAGATTCATTTGGAATAACAAAAAACCCAGGATATTAAAAACTATTCTCAACACTAGGAGAAATTCTGGGGGAATCACCATCCCTGACCTCAAGCTGTACTACAAAACAATGGTGATTAAAAACTACATGGTATTGGTACAGTGACAGGCAGGTAGATGAATTGAATAGAATAGAATTGAAGACCTAGAAATGAACCCACACACCTATGGTCACTTGATCTTTGACAAAGGAGCTAAAACTATCCAGTGGGAAAAAGACAGCATTTTCAACAAATGGTACTGGTTCAACTGGAGGTCAGTATGTAGACAAATGCAAATTGATCCATTCTTATCTCCTTGGACAAAGCTCAAGTCCAAGTGGATGAAGGACCTCCACATAAAATGGGATACACTGAAACTAATAGAAGAGAAAGTGGGGAAGAGCCTGGAACACGCGAGCACAAGGGGAAAGTTCTTGAACAGAACACCAATGGCTTATGCTCCAAGATAACAATAGACAAATGGGACCTAACAAAATTGCAAAACTTCTTCTGTAAGGCAAAGGACACTGTCAATAGGACAAAAAGGCAACCAACAGATTGGGAAAAGATCTTTACTAATCCTACATCCAATAGAGGGCTAATATTCAAAATATACAGACAACTCAAGAAGTTAGACTCCAGACAATCAAACAACCCAATTAAAAATGGGGTACAGAGTTAAACAACGAATTCTCAACTGTGGACTATCAATTGGCCGAGAAACACTTAAAGAAATCTTCAACATCCTTAGTCATCAGGGAAATACAAATCAAAACAAACCTGAGATTCCACCTCACACCAGTCAGAATGGTTAAGATCAAAATCTCAGGTGACAGCAGATGCTGGCGAGGATGTGGAGAAAGAGGAACACTTCTCTATTGTTGGTGGGATTGCAAGCTGGTACAACCACTCTGGAAATCAGTCTGGCGGTTCCTCAGAAAATTGGACATAGTACTACCTGAGGACCCAGCTATACCACTCCTGGGCATGTACCCAGAAAATGCTCCAACATATAAAAAGGACACATACTCCACTATGTTCATAGCAGTTTTATTTATAATAGTCAGGAGCTGGAAACAACCCAGATGTCCATCAACAGAGGAATGGATACAGAAAATGTGGTACATTTACACAATGGAGTACTATTCAGCTATTAAAAAGAATGAATTCATGAAATTCTTAGGCAAATGGATGGAACTAGAAAATATCATCCTGAGTGAGGTAATCCAATCACAAAAGAACACACATGCTATGCACTCACTGATAAGTGGGTATTAGCCCAGAAGCTCAGAATACCCAAGATACAATTCACAGACCACATGAAGCTCAAGAAGAAGGAGGATCAAAGTGTGGATGCTTCAGTCCTTCTTAGAAGGGGGAACAAAATAGTCATGGGAGGAAATACGGAGACAAAGTGTGGAGCAGAGACTGAAGGAAAGGCCATCCAGAAACTGCCCCACCTGGAGATCTAGCTCATAGAGTCACCAAACCCAGACACTATTGTGAATGCCAAAAAGTGCATGTTGACAAGAGTGTGATATAGCTGTCTCCTGAGAGGCTCTGCCAGAGTCTGACAAATACAGAGGTGGATGCTCACAGCCAACCATTGGACTAAACACAAGTTCCCTAAAGGAGGAGTTAGAAGCTGAAGAGGTTTGCAACCCCATAGGAAGAACAACAATATCAACCAACTAGAGCCCCAGAGCTCCCAGGGACTAAATCACCATCCAAAGAGAACACATGTAGGCACCCATGGCTCCAGCTGCATATGTAGCAGAAGATGGCCTTGTTGGGCATCAATTGGAGGAGAGGCCCTTGGTCTTGTGAGGGCTAGATGCCCATTGTAGGGGAATGCCAGGGCCAGGAGGCAGGAGTGGGTGGGTGAACACCCTTATGGAAGCAGGGGTAGGAGGGATAGGATAGGGGGACTCAGGAAGGAGAAATAACATTTAAATTTAAGTGTTGTACTGGCTGGTTTTGTGTGTCAACTTGACACAGCTGGAGTTATCACAGAGAAAGGAGCTTCAGTTGAGGAAATGCCTCCATGAGATCCAACTGTAAGGCATTTTCTCAATTAGTGATCAAGGGGGAAAGGCCCCTTGTGGGTGGGACCATCCCTGGGCTGGTAGTCTTGGGTTCTATAAGAGAGTAGGCTGAGCAAGCCAGGGGAGGCAAGCCAGTAAAGAGCATCCCTCCATGGCCTCTGCATCAGCTCCTGCTCCCTGACCTGTTTGAGTTCCAGTCCTGACTTCCTTTGGTGATGAACAGCAGCATGGTAGTGTAAGCCGAATAAACCCTTTCCTCCCCAACTTGCTTCTTGGTCATGATGTTTGTGCAGGAATAGAAACCCTGACTAAGACAAGTGTAAATAAAAAACATTCAATAAAAGAAAAAAAAGTGCCTTGGCACATATTCACCTACCCCCACACAAAACTGGCACAAGAAAGAAGGCTTACCATCTCTAAACTTCAGTAATATATAGCCCTATATGATGTCTACCCACATTTTGAAAAGTATAGATTGAGAGGGTGTTGTAGCTTGTCTTTTCTGCTTGATGGTTTCTTCTTTCTTCTACCTTTCTCCACCGTTTCCAACTTCTAACACTAGATGGGCGAGAAAACAAAAACAGGATAGAGGGGAAAGGAAATAGATCCCTGAATCTAACTTCTTCCCCTTTGTTTCTTCTTTGAGCAAAATGACTAACTGCAAACAACCCCACCCCACCCCCACAGGATGTCAGCTGACCAAGATTTCTCTTGTCAAGAATTCTGAAGCAAAGAGAAGCTGAGAACTGAGTTGGGGCCTTAGGGAAAGAAGGGAAAGTGTAGAAAAGAGCAGTGTGGTTAGAAAGGATTGGAGCATGCAGCTGACAGTGGTGTGAAGCCCTCAGAGAGGGTGGGCAGCAGGGTCTCTAGGATTGATGTTCACAAGCTTCCCCTCCAGAAACAGCAGACAAACTCTGCAATCACGCTGCATTTCTGGGCCCTAGAGGAGGCATCCTTTCATCTATATCTCACACTACCCTATGCTGCTATTTCCCTTTTTACAGTTGTAAAAGCCCAATCAGCCTTGATTCTTCCATTTCCTCCAGGCATCACGTCTCCACCTGGCTCTGCTTCTACCTTTAAAGTGTATCTCAAGTTTCTGTGTCTGGTGTTTCACTCCCACAATTTCAGCAGAAAGTTTTAGAGTTAAAGGCAGCCTGGGCTATAAGAGTAAATCTGAGACTAGCTGTATGTAGCTGTATAGCAAGAGCCTGTCTGTAAATACATAGTTATCTCAAACTTTACTTCTTTTGTTCTTAGCCCTTCTGCCACACAAAAGGACCACCACAGCACATGTGGATTGCAGCAAAAATCCTGCAAATGGTCTTCCTATGCCCACCCATGTACCCCCTTTTCAGCTCCAGGCTCCACAAATGGGCAGATAAGAAACCAGAAACCAGAATACTGCATCTCCCCAGCTTAACTGTGGGGCTGAGCCTGCAGACTCTGATGAAGAAGAGCTCACTGATGGAACATCTACAGGAGAGAAGCATCTACAGGCCCAGGGAGCAGCATAGAATGCTGGAGGAGAGAGTGCTGCAGGGATCATAGCCATCTCTCCAACTCTGACAGTCTGCATGCGCTTCCCTTCCAGCTGACAGTCAGAGTGGTCCAGCGACTGTTATGGTTCCCATCACCTCCCATTCACCACCCATTTCTCTTTTCTTCTTATTTCTCCCCCTGTTTCAGCTAGGCAGTTTAGGTCTCCCCACACATTCCCATATATGGTGCTTTGATACTAGCATTCCACCTCCTAGAACAGCCTTTCTCCATCATGTTAGTACTGTGCTTGAAAAAATGTTAAAAGACTCCTTTGTTCAGCAAACACAGCTTATATGATTACTACTAATATACTCAAGATACATAGTTATGTGCTGTAGAGAGCCAAATTTGGGTCACATAGAATAGCCACATCTAGAAATCTGGAAGGTTAGATAGGGCATTCTAGAAAGAATCTCCAGGACAGGACACATAATAGAAGGTGGTCACTGTTCTGAGAGAGGCAAACATAGAGTGTGGAGAATGATATAAAATGGATAATGATTTATCTGTTTTTTTTTAACAGAATGTTAAATAACAATCCATCATCTGAGGCAAAGTGGAAGTTATCCTTGGAACTAGGTCCTACAGGATGGGGAAGATTCAAAGGAATTGAGAGGGGCTTGTGAGATGGCTCAGTGGGTAAAATGATTGCTGCAGAAGAAAGAGGACTTGGGTTCAGATCTCAACACCCACATAAAGGCCAGATGAGGAACATGTTTCATAAATAAAGCTTTGGGTACTAGGGGTTGTCTTAGTTGGGGTTTTACTGCTGTGAACAGACCCACGGCCAAGGTAACTCTTATAAGGACAACATTTAATTGGGGCTGGTTCAAAGGTTCAGTCCATTATCATCAAGGACAGGAATGTGGCAGCATCCAGGTAGGCATGGTGCAAGCAGAGCTGAGAGTTCTGCATCTTCATCTGAAGGCTGTTAGCAGAATACTGGCTTTCTGGAAGCTAGGACGAGGGTATTAAAGCTCATGTCCACAGTGACATACCTACTCCAACAAGGCTACATGTCCTAATAGTGCCACTCCTTGGGCCAAACATATACAAACCATCACAGGAGTAGAGTAGAAACAGGCAGATTTTAGTACTGTGAAGATTCATTGGCTAGCCAGTCTGTTAACGAAATATAGTGTTTCAAGGGGGTACCTGGTAGGCTCATGCCAAGGTATGCCCCTTTTTGCAAGGTATACCAGGCAACAGGTCCTGTATAAAGGGGACTTATTTGGGGAAGTGAGAAGATTAAGGACCTGGAAAAGGGGTAGAAGCAGATAGCGGACATGCAGACAGGCAGACAGATTGGGGGCGATGGTTGTGGGGTAGAGCTGTGAGGGCATAGAAGGAGAGGCAGGTGCCAAGAAAGAAAGGAGAAAAGAGAGAATGCTGGGAACAGAGAAAGAGAGAAAACATTGGAACAGAGAGAGATAGATGGGGTGACTGGCAGTCATTTTATAGGTAACCCACACATGCCTACCTGGTGGTGGTGGCAGGTGATGATGTAAGCTGTTGTTAGGTTCCTGGGAGGAGACAAGTAGAATCGCTCGTAAGCTAACGTGGTCACCTGAAATAACAAGGTTCAGGTTCAGCAAGACACGCTATCTTAAAAAATAGGTGGAGATAGATAAAGACTATTTGATGTTCACCTGTGACTTCCACAAGCACACACAGAGGCAAGGGCACCAACATACAGGTACACACATATACATAACACACACACACACAGGATAGGGGAAAACACATATGGCAAGTGGTTACTCTCTCTTGATCTTGCTGGGCTGAGGAATGGGCTCATGGAAGCCTCCCTTATACTGGCTGTGCAAAGCTAGGGATATGGCTCATTGGTGAAGCACTCTGTGTGCCCAATGGCCTGGGCTTGGACCCCAGCACTCAGGAAATAAAATTTAGATGTCTGTGTCTTACATACAGTCTCTAACCTCTCAGAAAAATAATGTGTTCTGCTTTGTGTCACTCCCCAGATAATCCCCATGCTCACTGTATTTGTGA